>NW_027142358.1:13270040-14470040 GCF_026170545.1 Melanerpes formicivorus | reverse complement strand
CAGACCAGTACAGTGATGCACATGAAAACAGAGTAAAATGGGTAGGTTCAAGCTTTCCACTACGTATTTGTATGAAGGGTTGAGGAAAAAAACTCTGTGGATATGCTTTTATTTTACTTTCCTCTTTGTGATCTCGGGAAAAACAGCTGATGAACAGGTAGTGAAGAAAAGAGTTAGAGTAGTTCCTAAAAAAAAAGTGTCAGACCACTACAGGGCTATCAAAAGTTTCCAAAACCAGAAAAAAACCCATTACTGTTGCAGCCATGATGTTTTAAGGATGCAATCATGCATCATGCATTATCAAGAGTCCTTTATTTACCCGTCTGGATGGGATATACAGACACATAGCATTTTATTTCTCAGAATCCTGGACACACTTTGTGAGGCACCAAAGATGGTTCTATTAAAAAGAGAACCTGTACTAAAACCCACATCTGGCTGCATGGTCTCTAGAGTTAAGTGGTCTAGCACACAAAAACACTACAAACTAACATGTGCAGTAAGAGCAACAAATTGCACCTTACATGCTTCTTCCATCATCAGGTGGCAGAACTGCTCCTCAGAAAAGGGCATTTAATAACAGCTGTAAAGATACTCCCAAGCACAAATGTTGCCAAGCCTTCTTCATCACGTAACAGACTAGTCAAATTCACTGACAAGCCTGCTCAAGAGCCTAACCAAGAAGCATAAGCTCTGCTCTGTCTTCTGCAGGAAAGGTGGTTTAACGATTCCACAGCTAGAGCCTAAACACAAGCAGTTTACAATGCAGTACTCAAGAAATCTGCATGCAAGGGCAACAGTGCCGGATGGAACAAGACTTCAGACAAATCACTGGGACTTTTACAGGGGTTAAGTCTAATCCAGTATGAACAGAACACAGCTTGCAAACCATAGCCAAAGCTTCCTGATCATAAGCTAACCACCTACTCTATAAAGGAAGCTGCTGTGGAATACTGACTGCAAGACTACATATTAAGATACCTTTTTCTGCTATGAGAGACTAAGAAGCAGGCTTTAGGCACTCCCCTGAACTCAGTAAATCCCCATTCTTTGGCTCATACAGCAAGCACTGTAACTACATGTATTTAATACATTATACATAAAAAGCATTCACAGCTAGTTACAGTTGACCTTAAGTGATGTTATGATCACAGACCAGATGTCCCCCATACTTCCATTCCCTCTTAATTCTAACCTGGCAAAACATGAGATTTTTGCATGTTTCTGGGCTTAAATGTGTATCTGCCATGATTTATTCATAAAAGGGAAAGCAAAACCGGATGCATTTTCCTCTATCTTCTTTTAAAATTAAGCCTTTATTTCAGTCATTTTAAGCAGAAACCTCTCACAGCAGGTGGGATAAGCAGGCTGCTATACCATTACACTGTCACATTCAGTTGCAGAGATAGGTCTCACTTCATACAAATATAAGCAAAAGGTGTGTTTGTGGTGAGGTTTTTCACCCCTTGGGCAGAAGTATTAAGGAGCAGTTCTGAAATGATTCAGTGTGCCAAGTACACAATCCTGCACTCTATGCATCAGGAAGCCAACCAGTAATGCAGTAAATCTTGTCTGTGGAACACAGGGTAAACTAAACCATTGTGTCATGACAAATCTTACCTGACAGAAAAGCACATTCAAATTGCTTGAGGAATCCAACTGTTCAGTGAAAACCATCTATATTCAGTGTTGTCATGGGTGGGGTGGAGGTTCTTAACTGCACAAAGGTATAGAGCACTACTTTGATTATTTCAAGTTACAGCTTAAAACATTTAATTTAGCACTACCCTCATATCTTAATTCTTAAAATATATGAGGCACAAGTATGTGTGTGTACTTGTTTTATTCACGATTTATCTTGGGATACCAAATGTATTTCTCCTTCAGGTGATTTAACAAAATTGACCTCATTTAAAAACATCCACTGATCCATTTTTCATTCAATGCCAATATTGAATGTTAAAAGGAACATAAAAACAAACATGCACACAATTGTACAGGTTTCATAAATGTCTATTTCATTATTTGTGGGTAGCGCATTAAACAGTTAAATACATTTAAATAATGTTTAGGTGACTGCACTAATGCAGAATTTTAACTAGATGGGTAACCAATTTAACTAGAAACCAGCTAACAAGTAACTGTCTAGATACTTCAAATACAGTGCTTTTCCTAGGTGATCCTTCTCGGGGAAGAGAAAAAAAAAGAAAGCCTGCTGGTCACATTGGAAATACATTTTAAGGCCAAATTCTTCTGATATCCCTTCTCTGAGGCAGTTTCTTCGCCTTTTTAAGCCTCCAATTCCAGACCAAGACCAAGTTTATGGCCACCAGCATTGATGCTCTTTCCATCTATCAGGGCAGACAGTGTAAGCTTCACACCTGTAAGATTTTGAAGCAGCATGTTTACAACACACAATCAAAATAGCTTTCATGCAACTCAATCTCCATCACTACAAGTCCCAGCTCCAGCTCTATTTCTATTTCATTAATTTCCTCCTAAGATTTCTAGAGAAAAATTCATTTACCCATGAAATATAGTGGAATCTATTCACATGAATCAAGCTAGATGCTTTGTCTGAATACCATGTTATAAAGTGGACATGCAAAGTCCCTGACTGGTAAACGCACAAGACCTCTTTTTTACTACATTAAGGTGTGTAAAGGTGTTATGGGAGGCTCCAAACCTCACTTCCCCCACCTCCATCACCAGAAGTTTGAATGGGGGAAGATATAGCTGCACCAGGGAAGTTTAGGCTCAAGGTGAGGGGAAAGTTCTTCACAGAAAGTTATGGCCATTGGAATGGGCTGCCCAGGGAGGTAGTGGAGTTGCCATCTCTGGAGGTGTTCAAAAAAGGATTGGACACGGCACTTGAAGCCACGGTTTAGTTGGTCATGAGGTGTTGGGTGATAGGTTGGATTTCATGATCTCTGAGGTCTTTTCCAACCTTGCTGATTCTGTGAAAGGTGTGAAATTGACCTGCCCTCTCCCTGAGGGACAGGTAAAAAGGCGCACATACTTCCCGCCAGGCGCTGAGGTCTCTTGCATGTATTCACCCATGCGAGAAGCCCGTGCTGGGATCTGGAATTGTGATTGGCTGGGTTCTTCACACTCAGTATATATTGGTACTGGACACATTGTCTAGGAAAATCTTAAATAGAGTGACCAGAAAGTGATCTGGGCTCTCATTTTTAGATCAGTTTTGGCATTTGTTTTGGAGTCACTCTGTTCTCTCTCTGGATTCATGGTGAAATTGAAGAGGTCAGCACTTGGACCTGGCTTCTCCCCGGACCTGCCTACCTTGTGGTTCTGCACCCTGCCTGCCATAAAATTTGCAGCTTTGCTTGCACTGCTCGGACAGTGTCACTCCATGAGTTTTGCCCCATGTAAGCTGTGTCTAATGACACTTCAGCTTTGGTAGGTCCTGTTCCCTTTGGATTTGTGCCATGTGATCTACAAATTGGATTATAAACTTGCAGTTCTGGAGCCTGCCATGAAAGAGAAACCTATGGACTATCTTTAAATACCTACTCCGTTCTCATGAGTAAAATCTGACTCATCAGCTTTCCCTGAGGTCCTGGCATGTCTCAGTTTTATAAGTGGGATGAAGCTATTTTGTGTCTTAGCCTTTTCCATTTTCTGAATTCTCTAAGTTGTACTAAAGTTGCCCATAAGCATTCCTGTACAATTCACGACTGAATAGAACCTGTAAATAAATTTAACTAGTTTGTATATAATTTTGGGGTGGGGTTTTCAGGAAAATAAAGATAACTATCTTTTTATAATTCCCACCTCATTAATTTAATCCCAATCAAAACAAAAGAAGGGAAATTATGTATAGAAAGATAGACACTTGTACCAAGGAAGAGATGCAATGAAACTACAATTTGTACTAGTTTTCAAATAAGGAACTACCCGATGGTAATAGAGCATTCACAGGTGTTCTCATATTTAAACAGAAAAATTTAAGGTTTTTTTAGTAAATATGAAGAGCAGGGAAAGTGTTCTTCTGACAATTGTTCTTAATTGTCAAGACCTGCAACCATTCCATTTAGTATGGCTGCAGAAAGCAATGCTAAAAAAACAACCAAACAAAAACACCCTACTTCACACAGTCTAAAGTTAAGCTGTCAAACACAATACAGTCCACTCCTACACAAGTATATGATGCAGAAAGCCCACTACCTGCAATGGAGTTTGTCTTGTTTGCATAAAGACTTGATTTGTAGTGTAAGTGAATGCAAAATGTCTACTATTTCTTAAACAAAATTATCATGAAAAAGGGAAATAACTGCATATAAATGCAGAGATCTCTGAGATTTTCTTGTGATACATAAAAGATGTATGTGAAATAATTAATGTAATAACTCTTACCTGGCCTCAGGGTCTGGGTATAACCCACTCCAACTAGACTAGAATTGTTCACTTTTGCCTGAAAAAAGAGACAGACAAAAGCAACTGAAATGTTGACAACTGACTGGTTCTTATCATTCAGAAGCTACAATAAATACAGCAATAGTGCCATTATCAACTTAACCAAAATTTACTTTTTCTCTCAGTATCTCTGTGCTTACCCAATTCCCTCTTCCCAGCTATGCCCTTGCTCTTTAAATATGTTACTTTATCTCTAAGTGGAAGAGCACAGAAAACATAAGGGCAGGGAGAATCTGCAATCTAGCTCAGCAACTCAACTTTCCCACCCGCCCCCTTTTCAGAAGGCCATAGCAATTTATCACCTCAGTCTCCCAAAACAAGCCACTTCAGAAGAATCCTCCATGTTCATATGATTACAAAAGGATTAAACTGCAGTTCAAATCAACCAAGCTGCAAACATTTCATAATATCATCATAAAGAATGTGCAAATTTTTTCAGTTCACTTTGTATCATTTCCTCTACAGGATGATTTCAACAATTCAGGTTCAATTCAATATCACAGAGAAAACCTCTGAGCCTATCACCTTATTAACCAGTACTGCCAGAGTTGTTGCTATGAGAATGTAGCAGCTCTCTTCAAAATCCATTTTAAGGAAAAAAAAAACCAATCTGTAAACTTACAGAACTTAATTCAAAGAGTTTTTCCTTTCCTTTTTTTTTTTTGAAGTTCTCTAGAGAAGCACAACATTTGACAGACTCTAAATGAGATTTTGCTTTATGCAAAATTACAGAATTTAAAAACTTGGTTTAATTTTGACTGCCTGGATTGTAAGCACATTTCCAACAAGATGTCCTGACCTATTACATCCTTTTGTACTAATAAGACAGATTCACAGAAACTAAAAAAAAAAAACCACACTGTGCTTAGTATAACACTTCCAGCTAGAGCCATACTTACAGAGATGGAAGCAGTGGAATCCAACTTGTATTTAGCTGCAATGCCAAAGCGAGTGCTGTTGCTACCTGCTGTCCAAGCCAGGTTTACAGCAGTTTCAAGATTGTCACTCACTTTCTGGTAAATTGACCCACCGAATTCTGAACCGTCATTGCTGCACAAATCAAGAATGAGAGTTACTTTCTCAGATTTACATAACCCCAACATTTATTTGGTTGGGCGTTTTCTGAAACTACTCCCAATCTTTCTTAAAATGCAAACATATGAACTGTTCTTTTAGGAAGAACTTCTTCACCGGGAGGGTGGAACAGATTGCCCAGAGAAGTTGTGCAGGCTCCAACCCTGAAGTGTTTCAAGCCAGGCTGGATGGGATCTTGAGTAGTAGGACGTGTCCCCGGCCATGGCAGAGTGGTTGGAACTACACGATCTTTAAGGTCCCTTCCAATCCAAACTATTCTATGATGACTATGAATTACAAAAGTCATTTCACTTTTTTTGACAGAAGAAAGGGAAATGAACAAAGACTTTATGGCAGAATTAAACTGCAATAATTCATGGGGGAAAATAAAAAGAATGTATTTGAGAGTGCTACAGCTAATTCTCACATTGATGTTGAACTAAATACTTCAATGCAATTCCAGATCACACCCTTACAAAACTAAGTGGACTCTCTGAATTCTAGGATGCTTGAATACATAGTGTGTACCTAAAAATTAGATGACCTTGTGTCTGACTGAAATGGAACTCCTACAGCCCGGACTACAGTGCAGCTTCTTCCCATACCCTTCAACTTCCATAAACCCAAACAGAATCCCCAGCCTATCCCTCCAAAAGGATAAACTTCTAGCTCAAAAACCAAGTCATTTCCTAACTGAACACACTACAACACCACGAATTTTTATTAAGACTGAAAACGCTATGTCCTTTAGCAGGTTTTGACCAGCTTACTCTGGAGAACATTAAAGATCTAAAGGCAGCACATCTGAAGAAAACTCATGAACAAGATGTTTACACTTGTTTAGTTATGCTCTGCTTTGTGCACTCTTCATCCCAGGCAGCCAAGATGAATTTACTTAAAAGCCCAAAAGTAAAAGTTCATTCTTGCTTCAAAAACTGCCTTCTGAAACAGTGCAATGTTAATTATCACCTCTAACAAATCCACCACCCTTAAATTACAGCCAGATACAATGCAATGTAATGGCAAAACAAGAACAAACATTATGATCAGCTATATGTAACTGAACTACCACACGCCCAATTTGGATGTATTTCAGGTCTTTAATGACCTGTAGCATGTATTGAATGCAAGTGGTAACAAGCCATGGGCATTTACTATTTTGAGTAAGAAGGATACAAAGTAATAGTTATCACTTATATAGTTTTGTATTGAAAAAGCACACTCCACTTAGTGGCCTTGCAAACACCTCTTGGCATTTCAAATCTTCGTATTCTGACTAGAAGGAAAGGAGAGAAAGGCTGCTTCTGTAAGTGCGGACACAATTTTCAGTACTTACACATTAGTGTGCAGTTGGAAGTCTCCAGTCTTGTAGCCCACAGAGAAGTTATTTCTTGTCAATTTTGATTTGGCACTATCAAAAGTCATCTGATAACCAGCAAGCCAGCCTTCATAACCAAAGACCGCTGAACCATGGATTGCAGGCCCAGCAAAATCGAAGTCAACATCACAACCTAGGTTTAGGCATTCACGTTTATAAGCTGACTTAATTTTACCACTTTTCTTTCTGAAACAGAGAAAGAATCATCTTAAGCCAAGGCTTGACTTTTTGCAATAAAAAGTGCCAAATTTGAGCCACGTGACTACACAACGTATTCAAATGTCATATACATGCAACCTGTAGACTGGGCCAAAGCACAGCTAACCCATCAAGAGAGCACAGGGCTACTGCAAACAGGCATTTTTAATGTAGAAGTGTCCTCATGCCTCCAAGTATTTCTATTTCAGAAAACAAGCAAAGTGGGCTATTGTGAAACACCTAATAGTAGCCCTGTAGAATGAGATGTAATGCTATAGAGCAGATGCCTTTTGCACTGGGATTTGATAATTCTGATCAATAGCAAACCACAGAAACATCTGTGCCAATACAACAGATCAGATGAATGTCTGTCATGGGTGTCATTGGTGCCCTAAATAAGGTAGAAAGGTTAACAATTCTTACCCTGTATTTGGTGAGAAAGTTGTATCAAATGTCAACTTCAAGCCTTTGGCAATCTAATGGAATGGGAAGAAGACAAAGCTATAAACTCAGGTCTGATAGTTAGGTAAAACAAATACAAACTCCCCTAATGTTTACCTGATCTTCAATGGCAATTTCTGTTCCCAGAGTGTTATCTGTGTTCCATTTTTCTGTGAAAGTCAGTCCATACTCAGCCCACTTGTATTTGGTCTCCAAGCTCCCATTCACTTTTCCAGTGTCTGTGTTCGATGACCCAGATGTTGTGAATTCCTAGAAATGAAAGTGTCCATGTTACACAGAAGACACATGTGATCCCAAAAGCATTACTGAGTGCCAAGAGAAACTACTTGCCTTCAGCCAACACTAAGATCTTGTTGTTCTAAGAAACAAAGTTGACAATTTGTGATGGGAGAAGAGGGAAACACCACGAACAGGAACTAGACAACCTATATCCACATGGAGGCCTCCACCCAGTCCCCATCTCAACTGCAGTGTTTCTGCCACTATCACAAGATACGCAAGTTTGCAATGTAACTCATAAGCAAGAACAGTAGTTACCGTAAGTATTCTCTTTAAAAGCAGAAAAAAGTTCTTGAAACACAAAGTGAAGTCTGATACTCCTAATGAGTAAAATAAAAATCAAGCCAAGAGCCAAAAATACACATAATGCAACTCCAGTAAAATTCTTTAAGAACTGCTTAAGTGTTTCCATTATTCCAGTCAACCATTTCCAAGGATATATCAGGTACAGTTATGAAAGGTCACACAGAATGCCATCATTTTTCACATTGGGGGTGGATGGTTCTAGGGTTTTGCTGCCTTTTAAGAGAGTTCTCAGTTGAACCTATGCACCAGCCTTCTTACACAAGTTACAGGCAACATGAATTTTAATGGCACATTTAAAATTCTTGTTCCACTGACACTTTGATTTAATGACACACAGGAAGAACATTTGGATTTGAATTGTGAGCTAGGGCAACAGTCTGGTTTCATGCTTCTGGTAAAGCCTTACTTGGAATTCTCAAAAGTATTTAAAAGTCAGCAATATCACCCACATCTCCTTATTAAACTAAGTAGTCCCTGACATGCCTCACTATTTGGAATCTCAGACAACAGAATAAATAGTTTCTGTGTACAACTATTGAGAAACTAAGGCAACATACAGCAGAAATGCAAGTCTGGTTTGCAAATGTATGTTAAGGAGCTCTTTCCACCAAAATAATACTGCCCCTCAGATTTATTTTTTTTTTTTAATTACTATTTGAACTTCTTTAAAAATATAAAACAAACATTTTGACTTCCTCCATTCACAGTATTATTTTCAAATCAACTCCCCACACTCATCCCCCACACTCAGGGGTAAACACAGATTTGAAATCACAAGTCCTTAAGCATTCATATTTTCACAGCTCCATGCACATCTCAAGCACACGAGATTGTTCTTTAACAGTGCTTGCTCAGATTTAATCATGGCCAAGACATTTACTTGTATTGTGTTACTAAACCACCCATGCAGTTCCATACTTCCAGTAAGGTCAGTTTCTCGGCAAGTGACAAGGACTACAGAACTTCCAAATACCTTCAGCCTTAACTTCTTGCTTTGTGCTATTCCCTACTGCACAGGTTATATGCAGCTACACTTTCTCCTGATGGAAAGTATGGCTTATAACATACTGGATTCAGAAGAGGTCTTGGATTTTTCAGAGTTTTACCAATGTTACTGGCAGTCCTCAAAAGAAATAAGCTATAACAACTACTACATCTAAACCAGAGCTCTTGTGAACTGTGATTCAATGGGGATACAGACTTCTAGAAAAAAACACAGCATATAACCCATGCACCTTGTTTCCAACAGCTAGTTACACTGTTAAAGCTTCCAGATATGAATAAAAAAAATAAATCTGCCTTTGTATCTTGCAAAGCCTGTTCTGGAAATACAGAGAAGTTACATGAAGTACTGCTTGCATGGAACATTACTGCAACACTGTAATACCTTTGAAGAGGAGCCTAAGATTTGATGCACTAATTCCCTGCCAACTACTTCACACAAGCACCAAGATGACAGAGATTTCTACTAAATACAAACACCATCACAGGGTACTTCAGAAATAAATTCTGTGCACTATGATTGATACATTAAAATACTTAAAAAATGTGTCAACTATTTGTTCACCTTCAGACGTGAGAGACAACTAAGTCGTCTTTTTATTGTATGAAGATTACTAAACAGTGCAATACATCTGTTAAATTCAGAATAAAGTCAGGTCTTTAGGGGCTCCTGAAATTATTTTATACCCAAAGTTTATCACTCACATAACCTATGAAGTACTTCAGAGCATCTGGAAGAGGTGCCCTTTACGATTATGTATCAGAATATATACATTTAAAAAATAAAATAATAGAAGGTATTTAAACTCACCACTCCACTTGCAGATTTTGTTTTCACATCCAGTTTCACCAGCCCAAAACCTTTAACAAACAGAAGCCAAAGTTACACCAGGAGGCTTTAACTAAGTGTGCACGTTTTCTAAGAAGCTGGTTTTCCAAAAATTCTCAGCTGTGACAAGTATATACATATATAAAACCAACCATAGGCTGACCTCAGTAACATTCCAATTTTAGATGCCACAGCATGTGGCCACTCCAGAATATGCCAGGAGTTCTGTTCTATCACCACAACATAAAAAGAGGGGAGTAGCCTCGCAGTTACATACTGTATGTTTAAGTACAAAACGACAACTTCCAAGAGTAAATTTAGTTCCCAGGATGGCATTGGCTATCCCAATGCACAAGATTAGTCTCTCAATACCAAAAAGAAACATGTCAAAGTAAAAAATTGTAAAAACACAATCACTAGGAAATACACAGACATTGAAACTGTAGTGCAAGTAGGGTTTATGCGAGTGTTGATTCACAATGTTGCACTTAGAACTGAGCAAGTGTCTAGGTCAAAAAGCCCCCAGATGCATTCCCAAAGACCAAAAAAAGCAGTGCTGTAACAAGGCAGAATTTAATTATGCCGCTGCATGGCATTAAAGCATTTCAAATGTTGAAGGATCCCTCATCGCAATGGCTATTCCTCTTTCTATTGCAAACAAGCCTAGAATATTGCTGGTATACAGCCCTTTTCACATCACCAAATGCTGTAACAAATGAAGTATTCTCCTTAGTTAAATTACACTTGCAATTCTTGAATACTTGTACACCTCTCATATTTATGTAGCTATAGGAGGAAGATCTAACCTATTTCACATCAAAACAGCCTATAAAAAACCCTCCAGTGATCTGCTAGTTAAAAGTAAGAAGACCAGGGTACCTTCCCCCTCCTCCAAAACACAGGCACTTTCAGTATTCAATTTTACATATCTGATTTACAAGGCAATTCATTGCTGCACCACAAACACCATGTTTTACACAAGTTACTTTTCTTACCATATCCTTTATTGAAGATATCTCTGGCAGATTTGCCAAGGTCTACATAGGATGGAGGAATCGCCATTAGAGCTGAAAGATAACAGCGTAATTAGTAGTGAACCTTTTACTATCGTGCACACAAACAGTGCCACCACAACTCCTTAAAGACACTATTTAAGGTAGAGTCACTATGTAGGCAGTTAATGGACAGATGGCTCAAACACTTACAGTGTCCTGTTAAACACGTACAGATTTTCAGTGACGGTCACTGTGAACACAGTATTTTCTAGGCTTAGGGTAGTTTGCTTGTAGAGAAGAGGCATTGCAAGACCACCTAACTTCATTTTTCAAGTAAATTTCTCCACACATCTTTTATTACCAGAAATCAACATTTCCAGGGTGGGCAGTTACTACCAAAACAAAGGAAACTGCAAATTTTAAAAACTGTAATTTTTCCGGTTATTTTGTGAAGTTCCACAGTCAAATTTGACAGACATGAAAACCCCCTGAAAAGGCCTACAAAGTTCTGCAATATCCTTTGCCCCATATTTTAAGTGGTAGACATACAATTTAAAAAGAAACATCCAATGCCATCAACTAGCAGTCAGTCTGATGAAGTTCTCCCTCCCCTACCTACAGCATACGAAGTTTAACTTTGTAACGTTGTGTTGCTAGTTTGAAACAAATAGTAGACGTGCCAGGTGTGTGAAGAGCTCTCTTTAAAGACAGGGAGCCTCACTATTGAAGAGCCTGTCATTCAAGACTAGCTATGACCCAGCCTCCAGGGCCCAACAGATTGAGACCTTAGGCTGGTATCTGACAGGCCTGTATGGTTCTCCTCCCAGTGAAGACACACCCTTAACTGTATCTTCCTGCAGGTACACTTTTCACATGATTTCAATAGCAAAAGATGATTATACAGGCACTGTGTTTTAAAATGTTAAAAGACAGAAGACAGCATATAACAGAGAAAATAACTCCTCTCACATGCTGTGAAAGGGGGAGAAAAAAAGGAGGGGCAGAGAAAGGGGGGAATAATGAAACCAACTAGGTAAGTACCATGAAAAGGCTGAATGAAAGCAAACAACAATCTTGTATTTTCAAACTGATTGGTCACATTTGAGACCTGAGTTGACAGTTTTAATCAATCTAAGAAAAACAGATGATCATAACTAACCACTTATCTTGTCCTTATGTGGAAAAATCTTCAGAACCTCAAAAATAACAAAGGTAGTGCTCTCACAAGTTAATGTTTGACCGAAAGCAGAAGTCATTTGTATAGAGCACTTTTAACCAATATTTAATCAAGTTATCCACACACACAAAATTTTTCTCCCTGTATTTTCATGGCCTATCTACATAAAAGGAAAACTTTCTTGGAAAACACCCAATTAAAAAGCAGAATAAAAACTTCCTTTGGGGCACCATTCCATTAAACAGACTGCTGTTTCAAAATAGCATCCATATAGGAGAATAATTAAAAGAAAATAAGGTAAAAAAGAATTTACAACTACACCCGTCATATACAGCCTAATATGTCTTGACTGCTACTATTTCTTTTTAAAAAATATCTAATTTAGCAAGCAATCATAGCACATAAGCCTGCTCCTTATCTTTCTACAATTTCCAATGCAGTTTTCCAGAGTACCTTACTCCACCTCCCTAAGCCGCAATAGGATATCTTCAACCTCCTCTGAGCAACATTTACACTCAAAATTAAACTTAACAAATAAATAAATCCCTCCGTTCTTTAGTAAGGAGTTCTAAACTCTATAACCAGGTCCCTATAGCAAGGCATGCATCACTTTCTCAAAAACAAGTCTGTCTTTCCATGGAGTTAATCTGTATCTTAAAAAAAAACCCACCACCACCACCACGCAAACAACCCCACATTAAAATTACTTGGAGCATAGACCCTGAAGCTTAGAAAGGGTTAGCCCAAGTACATGTGCATAATAAATAAGTCTTGAGGAAAGAAGAAGAAGAAAAAAAAAAAAAAAAATCTATAGAAGAAGAGATACTAACCCCAGTGATGTTAAATTGTTCCTACTATTTCGTCAATAAAAAGCGGGTGGTGGACCAAAATTCTAAGCAAGTGTGCGATCACAACTTAAATTTCTGCTGTACAAGCTGTGCAACTCATTAGCAGTTTAAAATAATTTAGATAAGCTTTATCTGTGTATTTTTCCTTTAATTAGTGTCTCAGTCTGAATGAACATCTTTGGCATAATTATTCCTAAAGTTTTGTCCTAGCCTTTAGCATAGACATGCTTTTAGAGTATAAATAAATGATCTTTTTGGTTTTGTTTTCAGTGTTTCCACTCAGACTAGACAATCATTGCAGACAAGAGAATTATACTAAGCAAGAACCTTCTGAGAAGTTAACAAACTGGTATCCGTGTCCAAACCCAAAGGCTTACTACGGTGGAAAGGATGTTGCAGTTTTATCTGGCCTAGTTAAACATCCTTCCCATTGCAAGGTAGCTGACTATCTCTTAAGACGTTTCAGCCTACAGATGTGAGTTTTGTCATAGAAAGTTAAAATATTCCCTATTAAAACTGTCACTGCTGTTCTAAGCCTACACTAACAAGGACAGATGAGGACAAAAGCAGAAACCTAGAGTTAATTTTGGATATATTAAAAATCTGATAAGCCATCGCCATCATCACAATGCTCATTAAAAAACCGAGCCAAAATCCAAACAAAAAAAATTGTTCCTGTGTGTGTCCTCCAATGATAACTTACTGAGGTCTGCAAATACTTACAAGTCATTTTCTCCAAACCTATTCTAAAGTTTTTTACTTTAAAGCTACTAATTAGGACTAAAATATAAGTACCATTTACCAAGATATTTGTTGTGAGAGCAACTATGAGATAATTTATTCCTCGTTTCCAAACCACAAAATCTACTTGAATCAAGTGGAAGCTCCACCCTGATCTTTGTTTCATGCCTCCCTAAAAAAACAATCTGTTAGTCAAGAGCTACAAGCATCCTTGTGTATAAAGAAAAAACATTTAAAAAAAACCCAACAGAAAAACATGTTAATGTTACAAGTTATTATTACATCACTGTTTTCCTTCGATGTAGTCTTTCAAAACTCCCTCAAACCCTACAATTAAAGGAAAGCCAAGGACTTCTATGAAGATTTCTAATAATTTTAAGATCTCAGGATATTGAAGATCTGTCTACAAAGGCTAGAACAGGCTACAATTTAAAAAAAAAAAAAAAATCACCTAAGTACTCGTGCGATTTTAAAAAATGACAGTAACTACACCAAAATCGCATTGCAGTGTTGTTTGCAATAGCGAAATGTACATTAATCGAGTAACAACTTGTTCAAACATAATGGGCATACTGGGGTGACCTTTAGACTCGCACTGTTACTAAATCTTAACAAAAAATAAATAACAAAAACCAAAACGACCTCATTACCCTTGCTTCAACTCTCTCCCTACTTCTTGGAGGTGGACACACTAGCCTAGTAACCATATCAAGGCTGATTTATAGTCTCTACGGAGAAGGAAAAGAATTAAGCATGTGAAAATTAACTGCATCTTCAGAAACTAAAAGCAGGGGTAAGGCAGAGCCTCCCAGGAAAGGGCAATGAAAGGGAAAACGGTAGTGCGAAACACCAAGCCGGGACACACGCGAATCCGGCACACCCTCCCAGGGAAGCGACCGGGCGGCGGCGCCCAGCGACAAGTCTTTCCCCCGTGTCCGGGCCCAGGCCCGCCGCTGCCGCCAGGGCGAGCGCCGCCCGCTGCCGCTGCAAGGTGAACTCCTCCACGCGGCCATCTTGGGCATCCCGGCCTGACCCCCTCCCGCCGCGCGCGCCCCGCCGCCCCTTATGTAACCGCGGCTCGGCCCAGCCCGGGTCCGCATGCCGAAGAGGGCGCGACACCTGCGCAGGATACAGGGGCAGGCGGAGGCGAACGACGCGAGCGAAATCCCCAACACGCACACACTCCCTCCCAGCCTCACCCGCCCTGCCATTAGCCCAGGCGCTGAAGGCGCTCCCCGCCTCGCCACCCCCGACGCGCGGTCCCCGATCCCGCTCGCCGTCCCGCCACCCGCTCGCACACGGGCGAGCCCCGCCCGCTTCCCCTGCTCCCACGGGGCCGGTCACGGCCTGGACCGGCACCTGGCTAGTGAGGGAGGGCAGCGGGGCCTGGCAGAGCAGGGCTGGGGATGCGGGAGGGTCTCTCCGTTAGAAGGCCGCGCTGCTGCAGCCGCTGGCACTGGAGGGCGAAGTGAAGGAGACACCGATCCGCCCGCCCGCTGCCGCCGCGCAGGACCCCAAGCAGCCGGGGCCGCTTCGACCACTGCCTGACTCTCCCGCCGCACCGCGACGCCGCCCGGCCGGCTGGAGGCGCCGCCGCCCAAAACACACAGTCGGAGGTTGACGAGAAACAGTGCACCTTTGAGCGAGGAACCGGGCAAAGGAGCCGCAGTCCAGCAGGCGCTCGCAGGGCAGCCCCAGCGATGCAGAAGGGTCCTGTAGGAAGGCGAGGAAGGCGGGGCCGGCGGGGCGGGCGGGGCCGCCTGGCGTGGAAGGGCGGTGATGGCTGCCCCAGGCGACGGTGGGTATGGAGGATGACGCGTCCTGGGGCTTAGGGGCGGGGTGGATGGGGAAACAACCGTCGGGGTTGCGGCGGCCGTTGGATGCCTCTTTTAGGGGGAAGCGAAACCGGTAGTGATAGAATGGGCCAGAGGAGCCCAGCGCCGTGGGGAACGCAGAACAAAGGCCGCAGCAGGAATCGGCTTGTGAGCCGTCTTGTGGCGGCCGCATCGAAGGAGCGTTTCCCATAGGAGAGTGTAAGTCAGTTACATGCTCTTCCACGTGGGGATGCGAGGCCGAGGTGCGTCCCTCTTCAGCACATAGAGGAAAATCCGTGCGCAGAGCAACTGCCCCTCCGAGAAACTGCTGGTCTTTCAGGGCATACCTGCCGCCAGTCTTGGCACGCTGATTTTGCCTTGGAACAGCCACGGACACCAGCTTTGCAGCCGGCCAAGGCTGTGCCGGTAGCATTTGCTCAGGGAGCATGTTGAAAGCAGCCCTTGCGCCTGACAACCCTTGGGGAGCACTGGCGTGATGATGCTGCACAGCATCCCTCCAGAGTAGTGCTCGCCTTCACTTGCCTACTTCCTACAAGTGTTTGAACACATTACACCCAACATGCACTCCTGTTGCTGCCACAAACCCCACAGACATACAGCAATACCCAGCAACACAGCTGTCCCAGAGATGATCTGACAGCTTGTACTCATCTAATATGGTTTACTACCTCTTTCAGGCAAGTGACGCAGTCTCTCCAATTGCCCAAACTCCATTTTTACCTTCCAGTCACCTCCCACTGGAAGACATACGCAACCCACAACAGAAGCCAGCACATCTCAGGTCAAGAGAAGGAATGAATCTCAAGAAGCTTTCTTAGATGTTCTCCCCTGATCATAAATAAGGCCTCTTAAAGTGCAGCAGTCACCACAACATTCTGCAGCAGGAATCCACAGAGTCACCAATGCAGACTATTGTTAGACCAAGAAACTGCTGGATAGGCTATTCTGAAATTCATAGTTCTCCCCTGGTTACTTGGAGTATGACATCTAAACTCTCCAAGAAAGTAAAAAATATTTACAACTAGAAATTATATTTGCTTAGTATGAAAAGTACATACCATCCAACACTACCAATTTACCAGAACACATGGTACAACAGTAACTTTACAGGTTATTAAAAAGAGCAGATTAGTTAGAAAACCAGTCAGCAAATGCTAGTTATATCAAAAGATAGGCAACTGGTTTGGGGTTTTGCCTTTTTGTTTTGGGGGGGGTTTGTATTCAAGTCAAATACTTTCATATTGGAAGACCCAACAGATTATGTTTCATTTTGATATTTTTTAATAGGACAGCTTGGTGTTCCACAGAGGGATATGTATTGATGAATCATGAAGGAAAACCACATGCTGACATCATAAATAGCAATAAAGAGAAAAAGCAGAAAACTCTCTTATGCGAGGGAACATACATGAGAAATAAAGGGTCTGATTGAGTAAAAATAGGTCGTAGCATCAACTGTTCATTGAAGATACGCATTTCTTATTCATACCCATAGTATATATGCATTCTGAATAAAAGTTTAACTGCATGAGACATCAGCTTTTTGTCTCTTTTTTAATATTAGTATTTTAGTCATGGTTCAGCTCTATATTTAGCAAACTGGGAAAGTAATGACTGCCCCACCCTGGGCAAAAAAAAACACAACAGTGAATCACTTGCTTTGTGAGACAAAGCAGAGACAATTCAAGACAGGCAACAGCACACAAACTCCTCTGCATTAACATTCCAGGCATCTGTAGTGACAGCCTCTGCCTATTCCTCACTCGTACAATCATGCCTTATTTCTCACAGCAGATCTGCTAAAATTTTGAGTGCCAAGAAAGGCCCGCCTTCAGGCCTGCAGTAGCAAGCCATCTAAATTGTTCTGGACCTTTCTTTTCAGTGCTGTCTTCATACCATTCAATGCACATGTATCCTGTGCAGGTGTGCTCACTCTAAATGGGCCTGTTTCCACTGAAATTAAGCAACTCTGAGTTTGGGTTTTGGAATGTTTTTTTTTGTTCCACTTGAACAATTGCCTCTTCATATGAATACAACCATGTGCATGTATAACTAACAGAGTCATGTGCTTTACTAGTGCCACTTGGAAAAAAATCATGCATCACTAACTAAGAATATTGCCATTTGAACACAAGCTCTGCTTATTTCTCCATATATTATAGTCACTTAAGTAATGTTTTGTGACCAGCAGAAAGTGAGCAAGTGGCCACAGTGCACATTGTTGTCTTTCAAACAGCTTAGATAAGTTTATGTTCATGTATAAGATGAGCCTGAAGTCATTGCCTACTCTCCCCTCCAGATGCAGACTTTCAGTCTGAAGATTCAGTGAAGAAGAAATCTTAGTGAAAGTCTAGCAATGAATGACTAAGTAAATTAGGATTCCTCACTCTGAAACCAGACCAGAGCTCATTAAAATATAACCATCAGGGAAAGTGTGGAAAAGATCTTAAACTAGCCGGAAGGAAGTTCAGAACAAGCAAGAGAGAAGTGGGTTTTTTTCCCACCAAAAGGAATGTCATTCAGTAGAATTATCTGCCACAGGAAGCTGAATGTTTATATGGGTTTCAGGGAAAACTAGAAAGGTTTGTGGAAGAGAAATACAGAGAGGGTTATTAATTACTAATCTATTCAACCATTTTGTATGGTGATATGGCCTCTCTGGAATCAGAAAATCTCTGAGCTGCAAGTAGAGTATACCCTGTTCTTACACTTTTTTTAGGCACATGTCACCTTAATCATTGCTTAATTAATCGTCTCAGTGGCAAGGTTAGGCTAGCTACACATTTTGTTCAATACAACTGCCCTTACGCAAACCAGGCATCTGGAAAGCTCTAAGAGAATCAGGAGGGACCCTTTCTGTCAGGATGCTTTAGAGTGACAAGCTTCACGCCTTTCATTTTTTAATATTTTTCCCCCAGTTTAAAGTAGTCTTCTTTCAGTTTAGCTTAAACAATTAGGAGGAAGTTTAACTTAAATCACATTCTAAGATGCCCTTAAAACAACAGATCTACACAGAAGCCAAAACATTTAAATCATCTGATACAGATATGTAACCATATAATTCCTTAGCTCAGAATAAAGAAAACCAACAAATATTAGACTGCAATTTTAAAATTCAGAGGCAAATAAAAAGCAAATTTGAGAGAGCCAACAAGGGACACAACTATTTCACAGGCTCTACCTAAAGGTAATGGAGACAGCACCTTACGGCTACATAGATAATGAAAGCTGATTGCCTATAGCTCTACAACCAAAGCAAAGTAAAAATCTGTCTTTCTTGTTATAGGGATTCTGCACACACTATTATTACATATTCAATGCTAAAGCACCCTCTTCCCAAACAAACAGTAAAAGGGATGTGGAAAAGATTCTGATAAAGAGAAAGGAAAAACTGAAATGAAAACAAACCCATGAAGAAAAGCTTGCACTTCTTCATTCTTCTGGATTTATCTTTGGTTGATCGTAAATTCTTTTCCTTCACTTTTCTTTCTGTTGCAGTTTGCATTGCCTCAGGAACTCATATTTTAAAAAATCCTCAGTAGCTCAAGGAATAAGTAACCTTTTAGCAATGACATCCTGAAACACATGTGAAGGGAGGGGCTATCAAGTAATCAAATGCTGTAAGCAAACCACAACCATTTATGCAAAACTCATTGAGAAACTCAAAGATACAGCCAGTGTTCTTATATCACTTACATGGAACCATAGGTTTGAATGATTTTGCAACAGTTCTCAAATAAATCTTACACATTCCTGCTCATGGTGCAGACTGTAGCAGTTACTGTGTCAGATGGATGCACAGCACTTTGGTTTAGATTTTACATTTTTTTCAGTTATCTGAAATTTTTCATTAAAATTTGAATGAGAATTACATGCCTCAGAAAAATCAGTGCATTTTTTACTGAAGAAATTACACTGCAGAGCAACAGGCTTCCAAGCCTTTATTCATTTTGCTGAAAACAATTTAGTTGCCTTCGTGAAACTGAGTGCTTCTCATTGTAAAGATTGACCCAGTGAGGGACAAAGGTGCACAAGAAAATGAACAATGTGTTTTTGGCCTTGCCTCTCACTGAAACCACTCTATGATTAAGCCTAAATTCTATAACTAACACCATGAAGGTGAAAAGGAACAAAGCAAAGATGAGCAATGGAGGAAGAGGAATGCTCAGAGGGTTGTGTTCAAGTCATTGCAAGTTATGTACTGTGTTCAGAAGTGGTCACAAAAGGTTTGGGGAGGGAAAATGGACCAGAGTTTGTCTTCAAGCAAATCCTTCCCTGAGGAAAAAAAAACCCAACACCCACATGTTTCCTGGCATCACAACCTTTTACATTATTTCTATAATGTCCCTGTTATGCTAATAATGTGATGATGATGGTATTTACTGTAAACTGCTCTGAATGCACAGGTCCAAACCTGGATGCAACTCTACAGTAACAGCACGCATTGTTGGCCATTAGATTTTTGACAGAATCTGTTTTCACCTTCAACAAATAAACAGTGTAAAAACCTAAATAATATTTGCCATCATTCCAATCTGGACTTCAATCAATTTCTCCCTGAAGGCAAGTTCTTGTTAAGGGCACTTCTCTTTCTAGTGTTCCTGTTTGTAGCAGGCTTCATAAAAATAGCAAGTAATGGAAGACCATTTGCAATAGCCAGATTGAAGGGTTTCAGGCTGCTGTAACCTAAGCTCCTTCAACAAATGGTCTTGGACTTCGAGGAAGCTGCAGCCAGGGACAGGCTGGCTGAGGTCTGACATGGGTGTGTGTCTTGGCTCCCAGAGGCCAAATGCCACCATCCCCTCTGGGTAGGTAAGGCAGGTTGGCATATGGTAGGACCACACTGCAGGAGATGTGTCTTTAAATAAGTGGAATACAGGACATTCTGGAAGCAGGTGTGTTAGGGATGTCTTCATGGTGTCAAGTGACAGGATGAGGCTTAGCTGGCCAGTAGGGCCCTGCACTGTGCTGTGGTGGTCACTTTTTGGTTCTGGGTGCATCTTTCAGCTGCAGTGAATGGGTGCAATGCCAGTGACCCCTGAGCAAAGTCAGGACCAACCATCACCCACCCTTAAAGAGTGTGAGGCCTCAATTTTACCTTGTAGGCACATAGGAATAAAGTACCTGCTGTACACATCCACGCTGTTCTTCGGCTCCAGCAGTCAAGACACTTTGCTGAATTAGTTCCCTGACTGCTGCCTTTTAAGAGTACAGGCAGTGGAGGGCAGGCTTTCCCGGCTGGCTGAGCACGGCCAGGTCAGGTTGCAGGAACGAAACTGTAGAGGCTGAGAGCTCAGACTTTTGCAAAAGCTGTGTTTCTTTCCACTATCTTTGTAAAAACAAAGTTACATCCTGTATTACACTGAGTGCTTGTCAGTAGTTCCCACATCACCCAGCAGCATGTCCCACTGGGAAACACAACTTAGGTGGAGTTGATGTAAAACTAATTGATCTGTGAACAGATGAGTTTCACTGGAGCAATTTGACACAGATGGTTGTCTGAGAGGAGAGGCTTATATTGATAGGACAAACATGTTACAAAGCCTACGAGAAGTGATTTATCTACAGATCTGTTTTGACAGCTCTCATGATAACAAATACAAAAGTAGTGAATGAAATCTTTTTCACCTCTATGATTTCCTTGGGAAACTGTGTAGTCCATGCCCTCACATGGCATATGTACAGTGAACAACCTTTGCCAACATGTGTGAATTCTCCAGTCCTTCAAAGGTTTTAATTTTACACAAAGACACACACACTCCTAACCAACCAAAACCAGCAACAGAAAAAGAAAAAAACAAATGATCCCCCACCAAAAAACCCCAAACACAACCCCCAAACCCAAACAACCAAACAAAATGAAAACAACAACAAAACCAACCAAAAAAAACCAAACAAACCAAGACACTGCAGTATAATCTGTGCTCTCTCCATGGCAGATTTTTCCTATTTCACAGAAATTTGACTATGCATATGTACTATCATGTTCTAGATATGTCACAGGTGCTCAGTGCAGGTATCAGTGCAGCAGAGCTAATGACAGCAATTCTTATAATTAGGTTTGCCTAACAATGCCCAGTAAAATATTGTATTTTAGTAATATATTATTTCATTGACTCCTCCTTATTTAGTCAGAGTGAAAATTCTAATAGAGAAATTTGTATCAGCCTGAACAGCTTTTCTAAGGTTTTGATTAAAATGTTCAGTGTTTTATACAGGAAAAAGAATTTGTTTATCCCAGTGAAAAGGTTCTTGTAATGGCTTAATTGTGAAGGTTCTGTACTTTTCACATTGAAACAGATATATCAGACATCACATGGAAGGATTGCTGTTTTCCTATCTGGCAAAACTCACCCATTCAATCTAGAAGCTTCATGAGGATCTCCCATGGTACAGTTTGGCAACTGATTTCTCCAGAGGGTGTATTAATGGATCATGCTTTTTATAATTGGTCTGAGCCATCTCCCAGGAGCAACTGTGCATACAGCTTAAGTGAGATGAGATTTTTTTACATGCTTTTAACTCTGTATTGTAAACCTGATCGTGATTCTGAGCAGAATGGAAAGTTGCTACAACCATTCAGGAGCATGAGACTCTCAAATGCCTCAGTGCTGAGGAGTGAAGAACAGAGAAGGGTATAGAAACAAAAGACAAGACAGACGCAAAAGTAAGTACTAACACAAAGGGATAATGAACTGTGAGAGGAACAAAGGCAAAGACATCTGTTGACAAGAATGTAGAACCTGGGGCTTTATTGCAGATTTTCCTGCAGCAATTAATTTCTCTTCTATTTAGGAGTCTTTGTGCTTCCGCAAAAAGGGAGTTGTGACATTGACCTATTTTGTAGAGCCCAGAAAAAAGTGAATGTTGAAAAAAAGTTGCCCTGCTTTCCAGCCATTACATAACTACAAATTGTTATTTTTTAAAATGTCACATTGAAAAATGTGTGCACCCAGATGTAAAATTAACAGAGCATGTATTACACAGGCAGATAAAATATTGCGTTAATATCTACAAGCAAAAATCCAACACTAGTCAGAAGCACTGAGGCAGTGCTGGGACAGAGAAGGCATCTGAGTGGTCTTACATGTTGTAGGCTGGCCAGAAGTGGACACCAACCTTCTGCTATAAAAGCTCCATTTTTCAATTACTGCAATTCACAGCTTGGAGAAACAGCCTGATGAAGAGAAAACCAGAATGATCTATCGGGCCACCTCTGTGAAGGAGTCATCTCAGGCACAGCCCAGAGGCCTTCAGCAAGTGCTACATGTAGCAAAGCCCGCAGCAAACCACTCTCCTCTCACTTATTTAATGCAGCCTGCAGGACCGCACACACTTTTCTATGTATTTCCAGTCTCATGATTGGCAACTTGCGATTGCCACATTACATGCTTTGGCGTCAGCCAGGGTGATTATTTTTAGTAGGCAGGACACAAACAGAGGCAGAGCCTTCAGCTAAGTACACTGCAACGCTCTTGTTACAAAAAGGCTGAATCACTTTTTGGCACTCTCATTAAAGCTTTTGGCTAATAAAACTCTATCTGCTTTCTCTTCTGACACCAGCAAGCAGTTCCCTCCCTAAGTACTGTTTATCCTGGGATGGGGAGCAGGAGAGCCCACCTTCTTGCAAGAGAATGCAGCGCTTACTAAGATGCACTGAAAGCTACCAACAATCAAGGGTAAGGCTGCACGTATCTAGGCTTAATGTTAGCTGTTTAGCAAACCGGAGAGAACGACTAATTTCACCAGAATTTGTCACAGATCAGTGCCAAAATAAAAATGTAATGACTCATAAGTAGTAGCTGCAGTCTGAAGACCATAGCTGTGACCTCTAATTACTACATCACCCAGAACATTTATCTATCCAGAAATAGTTTGAAGTATCACAGAATCACAGAATGTTAGGTGTTGGAAGGGACCTCAAAAGATCATCTAGTCCAATGCCCCTGCCAGAGCAGAATCACCTAGGATCACACATGTCCAGGTAGGTTCTGAATGTCTCCAAAGATGACTTCACAAACCCTCTGCACAGCCTGTTCCAGGTCTCACACTGAAACAGATTTTCCTTGGGTTCATGTGAAACCTTCTATGCTCCAGCTTGCACCTGTTGTCCTATCATTAGATATCACTGAGGAAAGCCTATCTCTGTCCTCCTTGACACTCACCCTTCACATATTTGTAAACATTAATGAGTTCACCCCTCAAGTCTCCCCCAAGATGAAAAGATGCAGTTCTGTCAGCTTTTATGCACATACTTGTAACAGATTCATTTAGCATGCATCACAGAATCACAGAATGTTAGGGCTTTGAATGGACTTTGAAAGATCATCTATTCCAACCCCCATGCCAGAGCAGGATCACCTATACCAGATCTCCAGAGAAGGAGACACCACAACCCCCCTGGGCATCCTGTTCCAGTGTTCCATCACCCTCACAGTGAAAATTTTTTTCCTTATGTTTCCATGGAACTTGCCCCTCAACTTCCACCCATGGCCCCTTGTTCTGTCATTGGGCATCATCAAGAAGAGCCTGTGAGAAACTGTGATATTTGGCTCTCGCAAGGGGAAGGTGGGTGCTGGCGTTGCTGGGGGCCGCAGGGTTCAATCCTTAAGCTGATTGGCTGGTTTAGTCTGTGTTGTGGAGGATGTGTATTGAAAGAGAAATGGAGGGAGGGTGAGGCCTCGGGATGTCTGAAGACTGGCTGGGTCAAGAACGCAAACCTTTGTCCCAGCCCTGACTGCAGCCAGCAACAGGTGGGACTGGGAATGAGGGGGGTGGGAGTGTGCTTGGGAAATGTAAAGGAATTTGTGGAGATATTTATGAATATGCATGTTTGACGTCTATATAAGCTCAACTCAATTCACGTTCCTTAGCACGCTGGTTTTGTTGCGGTGCCAAGTTCATATGGAAATAGAATAGAATAGAATAGAATAGAATAGAATAGAATAGAATAGAATAGAATAGAATAGAATAGAATAGAATAGAATAGAATAGAATAAACCAGGTTGGAAGAGACCTTCAAGATCATCGCGTCCAACCTATCACCCAACACCACCTAATCAACTAACCCATGTAACCAAGCACCCTGTCAAGTCTCCTCCTGAACACCTCCAGTGACGGCGACTCCACCACCTCCCCGGGCAGTCCATTCCAATGGGCAATCACTCTCTCTGTGTAAAACTTCCTCCTGACCTCCAGCCTGAACTTCCCCTGGCGCAGCCTGAGACTGTGTCCTCTTGTTCTGGTGCTGGCTGCCTGGGAGAAGAGACCAACCTCTGCCTGTTTACAACCCCCCTTCAGGTAGTTGTAGAGAGCAATAAGGTCACCCCTGAGTCTCCTCCTCTCCAGGCTAAGCAGCCCCAGCTCCCTCAGCCTCTCCTCATAGGGCTTGTGTTCCAAGCCCCTCACTAACTTCGTTGCCCTTCTCTGGACTCGTTCCAGCAAGTCAACATCCTTCCTAAACTGAGGGGCCCAGAACTGGACACAGGACTCGAGGTGTGGCCTAACCAGTGCAGTGTACAGGGGCAGAATGACCTCCCTGCTCCTGCTGGCCACACTGTTCTTAATGCAGGCCAGGATGCCATTGGCCCTCTTGGCTGCCTGGGCACACTGCAGGCTCATGTTCATCCTACCATCAACCAGCACCCCCAGGTCCCTCTCTGCCTGGCTGCTCTCCAGCCACTCTGACCCCAGCCTGTAGCACTGCATGGGGTTGTTGTGGCCAATGTGCAGAACCCGGCACTTGGATAAATTAAAGGTCTATCAAGGCTACAATCCCTCTACCGTCGGCAGAGGAAAGGAGCAGTAGTCGTCCCTGGGTGGGCTCGAACCACCAACCTTTCGGTTAACAGCCGAACGCGCTAACCGATTGCGCCACAGAGACTCGTGTTGTTATGGCGTGCCTCTAGCGAATCTGCTATGCGCCCAGCACTGTTTTGCCTTTATTTTACAATAAACTGTATTTAAAATTTAGCAGTGAGCTTGTTTCTTACAAGCCTAACTCCATCCTCTTGGCACTTTCCCTTTACATATTTATAAATGTTAATGAGGTCACCCCTTAGTCTCTTCCTCTCCAAGCTAAAAAGCCCCAGCACCCTCAGCCTCTCCTAGTAAGGAAGATATTCCACTCCCTTAATTGGTTTTGTGGCTCTGACAGCTTTACTTATTTCCATACTGGAGGAAGAGCTTGTAACACCACCACACCTATGCTTTTAAAAACAATTTTGAGTTAGTCCAAAGATAGTTATGAAAATATGCTCAGTCTCTGTGAACTATTTTGGCAGCTTTCTGAAAGGCCAAGATTAACAATTCATTATACATTGGGAATGATGTACAGTAAATGAGACTGACACCTGCACATTTAATAGATAAGAATAAACTACTTCCTTGGAGAAGAGATAGGATGCAATAATATAATTAGTTTGCAGATCCTAAAGGTATTTTAAAGTCATTCAATTAATCAGGAGAGTAAATTCTGTTTTGTACCAGTTTTCCTTATGAGAACAAAGAGATCTGAAGACAATCTGAAGATGATTATTCTCAAGATTCTATTAAATAAGAATGTAGGCTAGTGAGAGATGTTTCACTTCCATTTTAACACCAAACTCAAGCCCATCTGCATAGATCCTGTTTTATTTCTTCATTACAGATAGCAGCTAATATTTCTCTTTACAGCTGTGGTTCAAATATCAACACTGAGAAGCTGTCCTGAAGGGACAAAAAGCCTGGCAGCAGCCAGCAGGTCTGGTTTTTCAGGAAATTGCCCACATTGCCCAGGCTTGTCTGAACATGCCTTGGGGTCCAAGTGGGCCAAGGTGTGTGTGCTTTTGGCCACGTTTTGAGAAAACTCATTCCATAGGTTAAAGTGTCAACTTTTTAGCTCTTAATCTTCATTATCATTGGCCATCATTGTCTCAGGAAATCTATAATCACCAGCCCAAAGAGCCAGTGCCTTACCTTGCAACTGTCCAAGCTCTGGAAAAAGTCAGAATCTTTGCTTGGAATCTGAGCTGTGCTTCAATTTACCTAAACACACTGCAAGACCCCTTGCCGTATAGCATTGTAAAGCCCAGGAGCAAGCAGATGTGTCTTGCTGGGCCAAGAGACAAACTCCAGGAGGAGCTGAGAGTCCCTAGGACAGTTTTGTTTTATTGGAAGAAGCACCAAGCACCGCTGCAAAGATTGCAGCTGAAGAACATCTCCTAATAGGCAAAGCTACAAAGCCAACAGCCCTGCAAGCCTCGGCAGCAATCTCTTTTCTACAAAGCTTTCAGCTACAGAGCCTTCAGAGACAAACCCTGCGTGTGCTACAGCAACAAGCTACAGAAGATAACAGAAAGGGAAACGATTCCTGCAGCTTTCATGTGGTCGATGCCATTTTGGTTCTGTTTAAATCCCCACACGTGCTGCATGGTATCATATCAGTAAGTAATTACAAAATCTGATTTTTATAAGCATCTGTTAAAGGTTTATTGCCCTAGAGAATTCTAGAGTTCCCACCCCCTTGTGGGAAATCTCTGGCATGTTGCCGATGTTCCCTTTTATCTTTACAGTTTAAATTGCCATTTGTTGTTTCTGGATTTTTGCTTATATTGTTTAAATTGTTACATGTTCCTGCTGGTGAGATATCTGTTCCACAACTGAGTATTTTGAACCAGTAAATAGGTTTCATTACTATTTTACATGGGATTTTAAAAATCAAGACAATTATTAATATTTTTATTAATAACGTTGCCTGCTGAACATTAATAACCTCCTTATGATCATAACAGAAGTGCAAGGTATTGTGGCTTTTACATCTATAAACAGTATTGTAGCATAATCTGGAAAGGAGGCAGCTATTCTCTATGGAAGTTTTCCCAACACGTTTTAGTTTTCCCCATCTGTTTTAGAAGATTTCCCATCTATTTTGGAGTCATAGAACACCTCTCCTATGAAGACAGGCTGAAAGAATTTGGTCTGTTCAGCCCAAAGAAGAAAAGGCTCCAGGTAGACCTCATAGCTACATTCCAGTATTTGAAGAGGACTCACAGGAAGGCTTGAGAAGGAGTTTTTTTAGTTAGACATAAGGAGGAAGTCATACTTAACTGAGATCTCAGAACATGGAATGCATTTTCTAGCTTTTTAATGAAAAAAAAAAATATTGAAGTGATCTTCCAAAACAATTTATAACTGGCAAAACCAGCAGGCACACAGATATACATACTATCAAGCGTGCATTTTCACACCAGTAAAACAGGGCTTTTGGGGAAAAAGAACTCTAAAACTTAGAATACACATTCTTATGGTCACAAAGCTAACAGAGACAATGAGCCATCATTTAAATAAATCAAACACTTGTCCTCTTTCAAATATTTTATTTTAGTACTTTTAAATATGTTTTAATACAACAAAGATATAAAACCATATATTAATTCAATCTGAGTTTAGAATCAAAACAATATTTACTTATTTACAGTACTCACTTTAAACTTCACTGGCATACTTTCTAGCTATTAAGTAATACTACTTTCTGTCAGAACAAAACTGAAACAACTGTGCAGTGTGAAAAGCCATGTTTCTACAGCCTCATTAAGTACCATATACAATGCAGTTTGTGGTTTTTCACATTTGACAAATTTCTCATATTTGACAAAAATTGATTGAAAGAACAAAACTAAGTTATACTTTCTACCTACGCAGTCATCAAGCTAATAGGTCAAGTTATTGTGCTCCACATTTATCATCATAAGTTCTTACACAACTATTACAAACTGCCTTTTAAAATGTGCATGTTATTGAATTATGTACATAATACTCACTGCAAATTTCTTAAGATACAAATGGTAAGTATGCAGGATACTGCTACAGAGAAAGTTTACTCTTCACAATACTAGCGTGTTTGAGGGGCTGGGAGGGATTTTTTTGGGATATTTTTCTTCATATAATGAACAAGACATCAATACATTCAATCCAAAGGACTTTTTCCCTAGAAATCCTGTTTCAATTAGAATAGCTTTCTGATGTTTCTTTTCAATGTCAAAAATACATCAGAAATAACAATCTGTATGAATCGTCAGTGGCCTGTCAAGTAACCCTTGATTGATAAAGTCTACATGCAAACAAAAATTCAGAGAGTAAGCTGGCTTACTACAGATTTCTGCCAAATATACTTCCATCTTGAAAAGACCATGATGGGTTTTGTAGTTACATGTTAAGTTTTTATAACAGTATCCTAGGTGACCCAAAAATACCTGCTAAAACCTCAGAAAAACAACCAACCAAAACACCAAAACAAAACCAAGAAAAAACCCCAATTATTGTCTGTAGCTTACTGCAAATTCTCCCCAATTTTAGTAGAAACTACACTGACAGGATGAAAAATTAGCAGTTGGTATAGTTACTCTTGTTAATACTCCAGGTCCACAAAACCACTTCCCCCCCCCAAAATCATCTGCTGTTTCTTCAAAAGCACATTTAATGATTAATACCCAGCTCCTCAATAGTTTTGGTGCTTGAAAATGTAGTGGACTTTCATACATCACAAACTAGCTAAGTAGTAGTGGACAAGCATAGCAAAGAGTATGCAAACACCGATGAAAAACCCCAAGGAGATATTAACTGTTGCAAAAGACTTGCATTTATGTCTGAGTTTGCCCCTTCCCTCTTTTCCTTCAATACTCTTTTTGGCACTACATGACACAGCCATACAGAAAAGATTATAGAAACCTGTGCTGTTATCCTCACCAGAAGGCTTCAATACATCTAAATCATCTCATTTAATATAAAACCAAGGTTGTTGGGTTTTTTTTGTTTTGTTGTGGGTGTTGGGTACCAACACTTTGCACAAGTGTTACCATGTTTGCCAGAGGACATGAAGGTAAGTAGCATATTTAGAAGCTTTCTGTATCATCATTCAAGAACAGCTGGAGGAACGTTTCTTGAAGGCCCTTCCATAAGCTTTTGTTAGTGTAATCAGAATTTGCTAAAAAGCCACATTTGTGAAACTCTAATTTCTGTGTGCAGGTGTAATGTCATAAAAAAATGATAGTTTAAGGGATCTTCCAGAAAGGAAAACCTACAGACAAAAAGTAGGAAACTTATTTTAAGAAGCTGTATAATAAAGTACAACAGGACAGGGAGGAAGGGATGGGGTAATGCCTGTGTCTATTGCTTGCAACCACATGCATACATACCTCCAGTTAATCAATAAGGAAGAGCTCAAGACTATTGTCAAGTCTTAAAGAGTCTTAAGGACTGCTAGATTTGCTTTAGTACCAAAAAATGTGGCCTTCCTCTTCTTTTGTATATCCAAAGTCATTAAGTTAAGATTTTTCTGTCTGAATAGTTTCTGCATTTTGTAGTACTAGGCTAATGTTGACAGACACTTGCACTTGCTAACATAACTCACTAATTCATTCATTCCTCTGAATTCAGATTACTTGTGTGCTCCCACAGACCACAGAAGATGACTTTGCACAAAATAGGTGCAGCAACTTAAAGGACAGCAAAAAAGCTGCTGCATTAACATATGTGGGAAGGACAACCCTGATCATACTTAGCTTTAAATCCACATCCCGATGATGCTCTGCTGCCTTACTTGAAAGTGCTTGTCAGCAGCAGAGAAGCAGCAAAATGCTTTCAAAACACTGACTCTTCAAAAAGAAGGTACATAATTTTAAGCCTCTCAGTTACTTACAACTAGTTTCCATGTAATCAACAATAACACTTACTTTACCAACTTAGAGTGATCTGTGCATTTTTGTATGCAAGCTCAGATTCTTCTATCAATTTCAAGCCTACCTCTTGTATGTTTATAGGACAGAAAAAAAATCATTTCCCAAACAGGTAAATTATCCTGACAAAGCTCTAACCCACTTCAATGGTCACAAAAACAACCTCTGCGTATTACTTATCTTGGACTCAGGTATTCAGCATCAAGAGAAACAGCAGTAAAGAACAAGTTTCCTTTGAAAAACACCAATAGGCAGTGCTGATTTAAAACATGGATTTACTTAACAGGATTTGAACAATTAAATTAGAACAATGAGAAGCCTTCTGTTTCAAAGTTTATGAACTTCATTTTTTGTTTAAATAATATTGAAATGAGACAGCTTTACATTTTGTAAACATTGTTACACTGGGCTGGACTTAAAAATTCTCCTGAGTGCCTAAGATGCAAAGTAATTTTTCAGTTTAGACACAGCTAAGCCAGTTAGTACTGACATGGTTCTTTTCATAGTTAACAGCTTTGCAAATTTAATTGGATACCTCTCCTCATGCTTTAACTTGGAATACAATTCTGCACATCCTAAGAATATGTGTTTCCTAGAGTTAAAAAAAAAAAAGCACTCATAACTGAGTGTGCATTGCAAAGGCAAATATTAATTAACAAATATAGCTGTTTCATTATAAAGTCTCAAAAGGAATGTTCAAATCATCTTTCTGAAATGAGAAAGATAAGAACAGCAAATAAAGTCTTTAAATGTTCTAAGATATTTTCTCCCTTTGTTTTCCTTAGTAGTAACCATACTTCTGCAATGAATGGCAAGAGCCATCAGGCTACAGCAGATTAAGTATAGTACAAATCTGCAATTTTGCTAAAAAATTGGAATGTTACAAATATAAAAGTCTCCCAAATACTACAACGTATGCGTGCTCAATACAGCTGGCAGAGATACTCTAAGGTGCACAAATCCTCTGTGGAATAGGAGCTAAATTAAGTTACAACACGAGGAACTGAATACAGTATAGTTACTAGAATCCAGATTTATAAAAGGAACATAATAAAGAGTGACCCACAGTAGGTTACAAGTCTCCAAACACAAAACTGTCTTGCAAAATTCCAAAGGGATTTTTTCCCCCCTCCAAACCTAAGTATGTTGCAGACATTAAGTCAGCTTGTACCAAGCTGTAAGTGCTTCGTGTAGCTTTCCAAAGACAACTTACACAAACCTTTTGCATGTATCACCTATTCAGAAATCGCAATAACCAAATTAGAAAGTCTGTACTACTTTTATATTTTGCACCTTTAATCCCTCAGTTTTCATTTAGCACAAATATAATTTTAAGTCTCTACAGCCAACACTAGCATTGTCCCCTTACAAACCACTGCATAAGAGATCACCATGCAACCCTTGCTTACGCATTATGAACTGAAAGTGTTGGTTTGGGGAGTGTTTTGTGGATTTTTGTTGTGATTTTTTTTTTTTAAACAACCAAAATTCAACTGCTTATAGTACTGCTATCTTTCAGTGAATGAGCAACTTAGTTTAAGAATTAGTCTCTTTCCATACTTCTTGTAATGTGTGTTTATACATGTTAATATACTGTGTGTATATATATACAGAGATATTCACCATATTGTTGACATCAGAATGCTAAAACATACATCAACATGTGCACTATTTCCAGTACTCACTATTGTTACTTTTCCTGAAAAAGTTACTACATGCATCTTCCCCACCTATGTATGGGACAATAAAATATATGAAGGTAAACGTTCTGTTTTTTTCAGTGTTAAAGAGCTGCTCCAAAAAACATGCACAGGTTGGAGTATAAAGCAATTAAAACCACTCAAAAGTTATTTTGTGACTTTACACTCGCTAAAGCTAAATTAACTACTTTCATTGGATGTAACAGTTACTTTAACTCATTTATTTAAACTCAAAAGGGAAAACTTCAAGTGCTGGAACAACTGTATCAACAACTGATAGACTAGACTAAATAAGCTCTCATTTAAAAAAAAATAAAAATCATCATTGCATAGCAACAAGACAGACTTTCATTTTGGCAACCTGTATGCAGACCATTTATACTGTCAACTATACTTTAAGACTTGTTATTTAACAGTTCAGAGGCCCTTTTGGCAAGGAACTATACTGCTTTCTTCATCGTGACACAGTACTCCTCGAACACAGAGATGGTTTTGAAAATTACATTTATGACTGTTTTAAAAGAAAGTCTTTATCAAGTTCTAATTTTTTAGTCAGGCTAGCACCTTAGGTAAAGGATATTTGGATCTGTAAAGTGTATAATTCTATTCTGAACAAGCACACATTTGAGGTTAAAGCTACATAAATATTCACATAGAACCTTACTATGGGTAATAGCGTTCTGCTTTATCTTCATGGTTCCCTGATAGCCTTTACTAGCCCCTGCACTGTTTTTTGTATTTTAGCAACAAAAACTCAAAACATATCCCTGTGAAGTAGGGGAACCCTATTTTATGGCTAATAATCTAAGAAACAAGACAAGGAAGAGGAGATCAGAGTGAAAAATGTTACATGATCCCCCAGCTAGCCTTGTAGGATCTTAGTTACAACTCTTCATAGAAATCCGAATCGACCCACATACTCTTCAGCCAATCAATCTTTTCAGTATAGTAGGTTTTGAAAAGGGCCAGCAATATTCATTGGGAACAGTACCATTAACATTGCATTCAAAAAAAGAAAACATTGGAAACCAGATCCTTGCTCTCCTACTCTGTTGATACGCTCTGGTATTAGCTAGTGTATGGTAATACAAAAAGAGTCTTGTAGTGATGTAAAAGGCAATGAAGACATCTATAGAATAATGTTCATGTGCAGCCAAAATGAAGAAGATTCCAAAGAGATTCAGGACCCATGACAAGGTATGCAAGAAGTTCCAGCTCCTTGGTGTATCTAGGAGAAAATAGAAAGTTGGTCTCAAAAATCTGGGTCACTACAAAATCCAAGCCTAGACTTTGCTAATTTTTATAGAGATTTTGTTATCCAAAAGTGTGACAAAGTTACTGTCTTCATATGGAAATACTGTTTACATCTAGAGCAAACACACACACAAAAAATTCCAAATGCATGTGTATTACTTAATTACTTCATTTACAAATGCATCTATTGTTCATTTTGGGATTAACAGAGCATCCTGAAATGGTGTAGGACCATGCAAAGCAGAATTCTTTTCCCAACCAACTTCTTTTAATGAAAAGCATACCTTTTCCATGCCATAAAGCATATATTACTCTGCTATTGTAGTCATTAACATGCACAGGTTAACTCAAACTAATTATCTTAGCTTGGTATATTGTGTATCAAATAATACTTTGGCTTCACAAAAGACAACTATTGCTTCATAGATTCTCGCTCATTATGAGGTTTGATATTTTGGCTTTAGGGATTATACTAAATGTACAGACATTTACCTGGGTATTTTGCCTGACTGGGTCAGTGGCAAATACAGGAATAGTATCTTCCCCAGTATTCTCTCTGTGGCAAACTAGAAAGCCTTTCTAATTTTCTTGTCTTGTTTGCTCTTTCAAATGTGCCATATTCATCCTTCAATTAATCTAACAGTACTTGCTCCTTTCCTGTCTGCAAATGAACTGTCACAAATCTGAGCAAAATATCAGCAATCTGATATTTTATTTGTTTGCTTAAGTATTACAGTTTGAACTTTGAGGAGATGTCCTAATTTCATCAGGAATTAAGATCATATTCTCCCTAGTAGCAGGTATAGTGCTGTGTGGTAGATTCTGGACAAGAATAATGTTGATAACACAGGGATGTTTTAGTTGTTACTAAGCAATATTTTTTCTAAGTTGAGGACTTCTGAGCTACTCATTCTGCCCTGCCAGTGGAAGCTGGTGGTGGACAAGAAGCTGGGGAGGGGTATTCCATACAATATGATGTGATGTGCAGTATATTAACTGGGGGAAGTTGGCCAGGGGTACTGTAGCTCAGGTATGGGATGAGCATCAGTCAGCGGGTCCTGAGTACGTGCATTATGCATCACTCATTTTGTATACTTGTATTATTTTTTTTCCCTTTTCTGTCCTATTAAACTGTCTTCATCTCAACCCACAAGCTGTACTTTTTTTTCCTCCCTTCCCAGTTGTCTCCCCCTATTCAGCCACCTGAATATAAGGCAGCAGTGTGCCTAGATAGCCAAGAAGGCAAATAGCATCCTGGCCTGTATCAGAAACAGCGTGGCCAGAAAGACCAGGAAAGTGAGAGAGGAGGGAGCAAGGGGCTGTGTGGTGCTTAATTGTTGGCTGGGGTTAAACCATAGCAGGAGGTCAAACAGCAGGTATTCTTAATACTTAGAATCATAGAATCATTTTGGTTGGAAGGGTCTTTTAAGAATAATCATTAACCCAGCACTGCAAAGTCACCACTAAATCATCTCACTAAGCACCACATCTACACGTCTTTTAAGTACATCCAGGGATGGTGACTGCACCACCTCCCTCAGCAGCCTATTTAAATGCTTAATAACCCATTATGTTACAAAGTTTTTTCTACTATCCTAAGCAAGCCTCTCCTGGAACAACTTGAGGCTGTTTCCTCTAGCAATAAGGACTTCCCTCAACCTCCTATTCTCCAGACTAAACTACTCCAGTTCCCTCAGCCATTCTTCATAAAGTTTGTTCTCCAGACCTTTCCTCAGCTTCACTGCCTTCCTTTGGACACACTCCAGCACTCTGATGTCCTTCTTGTAGTGAGTGGCTCAAAACTGAACACAGTCATCAAGTTGCAGCTCCACCACTGCCAAACAGAGGGGGACAATCACTTTCCTGGTCCTGATGGCTACCCTATTTCTAATACAAGCTAGGATGCTGTTGGCCTTCTTGGCCACCTGGGCACACTGCTGCTTCATATTCAGCTAGCTGTCAAGCAACACCCCCAGGTCCTTTTCCACCAGGCAGCTTTCCAGCTCCACTTCTCCAATCCTGGAGTATTTACACTCTCACACCCCAGGCTAACACCAAACAGTATGTATTCTTAACACTTAAGGACATTTAAGTATTGACACTCTGTACTTACATTCTGTGACAAAGAAGTTGAGCATGGTCAGGACAACAGTGTGGCCACTGAACATATAATCTCCACACGTATGTACTCCAGTCAGAGTCATTCCAAAGCCACTCCATATTGCAAACGCCCGCTGGAGTTTTGCCCAAACATTGCCATACAGCTACAAGACATTGACATGAACCTTCAGTAAGTTCCAGCCCTGCTGCCTGAATGGTATGTCTCTGAAGTTAGCTGTTTAGGACTCTGTATGTTTAATACCATTTATTACGTTGGGTCTTCTATTAAAAACACAGGTCATAATATCTCTGGGTTTTATTGTGACAGTCACAACAGTGAATAACATTACTAACTACAATTACTAATTATATTACACAATACAGAATTAACCTCTTATGAATACTGGAATATAGAGCAAGTATTTTGTTGCAAGCGATTTCTACACAGAATCTGCCCCCATTTTGAGTATATTCAACTTTGCAATATGTCACTGTCAAGTTTCCAATATATTCAGTTCAAACCTCTTCTAACTAAGAGCTAGAAAAAAAACCATAAAATCCCATGTTCTATGAATAGCCCTCATTAGAAAGGGTGAAGTAGTAATAGCTTTTTTGTTTTCCCTGAAACTATGCATCTAACAAGACAAAGAAGCAATCATTCCAATTTCAGCCTTTTTTCATGACATCAGAATCTTAAGTGCATGCTTTCCCAACGTAATTACTCTGGTTTACAGTGTGAAATATTCTGCACACACTTCCACAAACGATTATTTCCTCTCTGAAGTGGAAAGTACCCCTAAGAATGCTTGCCTGCATAACAGCAATTAATGAAGGGGCATGGAGGGAAATAGGAGACCAACAACCCTGTTCTTGCAAAAATAAAACTAACATTATTGTGGTGTGTGTTTAAGACTAACCATAGAGTTGAAGAGTCCTCCAAGAGGCTAGATTGGGACAGGAAATTGTCATCTTTTGTTATTTTATCCCATAAGCCCTGCATCTGCTACATAAACAGGTTGCAGAGTCAATTCAGCCCTTGTCTGCCTCTCTTTCCCTGCCCAGTGCAGTTCTCTTTTCTCTGGCAATGTGGGGGAGGTTTGCTGCCTGTCTCAGCCCCAGCAAAGCTAGTTTCGTAGCTACACCATTAGGCTTAGTTTGGGGGGGTAGGGAGGAATGGTGGGAGGCCTGGGTGGGTCACATTGAAGCCTGGTTTGTTAGAAGGATTGTGGCTTGAAGAGCTTGTTGTTAAGCTGAAATGTGAATTTGGGTGGTTAGCATTTATGCAAATAGTGTAAATGTTTGTAAATAGTAGATCCATTTACATTTCCAATTCTGTGTGGAGCATTTTAATTTTTCTGCTTTTGGGAGGGGTAAAATATATTTTCTGTCCACTCTAAACTCAACTACGACATTATGGTTACAACAATCTTAACTGTATCTTAAATAAACATTTGAACATAGGAAAGAAGAAAAACACTTTAAAGCATTATAAGTTTTTACCTTTCCAGTACACTGCAAGTGCTGTCCTGGCACAGAGAGGGAGGTAACAAACATTGTAATGCAACGTAATAAGAACACTGTCCCCATGAGGCTGCACAGCCTTCGCAGAAGTATAGACCTGGGAAAAGTACATAAGAATTGATTGCAAGAGCCCTAAAATATAGTGGTTGTTTTTTTTTAACAGAAAAATTATGATAAACTTCTCCCCCAACACTCCAGCTTAATCCCATGGAGTCCATTCATAATTGCTGCAATTAACTGCATGTAAAACCCCCAAACTTTAAAGTAGTAGTGCAAAGGTATGGTTCCCACGTGACAGGGTGAGACAGTAGCAAGTTTACTGCCACCAAACGGTACAACTCCATTTCTTTGAAGGTACACTTATATTAGCTTTGGTGCTCATACCTTCTGTTGGCAAACTGGCAAAAATCAACAAACTGGTAACAATTTAACTCAACATATGCATGCACACAAAAGAGTGTTTGGGCCTTTGGTGACAGCAAGCTGGTAGGATGGCCCAGTCATCTTGTGGAATTTCAATCTCATAGGATTTTCTTGTATACAGAATTTTTACAGTATGGCAATATAGACTAACTCTGAAATACAGATGTTCTGAAGAAAGCAACATAAATCTGGTAGGAAAGTAATTTCAGATTACTCCTTTGTAAGATTAAAAAAAAACAACACCATTCTTTATTAAACCCTTAGATCCATTTTAGCAGGGATGTATTAGAAGCTCATAAGACTCTTAATGAATGAAATACCTTGAACAATTGTAACAAATTCTTGTTACAGTCCTTTCTCTGAATCAGTTAACTTGAATTTTACATACTGTACCTGTGTTTGTGAAGCAGAAGAACCAATAGCCAAATGTAGCAAAGAATTACACCACATACTTCAGTCATAGCAAAAGCCCATGGTATCCTAGGAACACTAAAAAAGGGGATGAAGCAAGAAAGTTACAATACAAAGGCTTAATTTTCCGTTGTTGTACTGACAATAAAATCCTATAAACTTCTAACTACAAAACTAACTTGTATTAATCTCACAATAGTTCAAATTACAACCAAAACCTTATTTTGTTAGACTGAATAGACTATGAATTAATTTTTAATTACATCATCTCCTTTCTAGTAATGTGCTTTCAGCAGACATTTATATTGGAATGCACTAAGGCAGGAAAATTCTAGTACACACTCTCAATTTACATGTGTCATTTACCAACAGGATGTGTTCCTCTACCCGTTGTTTCCCAACAGCCTTTTTCATTCTGACACAAGCTTGCATCATGTAAATTATGCTGCTGCTTATGCTTGTAAGAATGCCATGTCAACACAAATAATGAAATGCTGCAAAGCTTAAAACCTTAAATACTTGTAATGAAGGAGAACTGCACAGGAAAGTGTCAGGTAAAATAAAAATTGGTTTTGAAGTTTAATTTTGGTTATAATTGCTATATGCAAATATTTTAGCCTTGCTTGTCAAGAAATGTTAAGACTTTCCTGCACCATTAAACATTTTTATTCTGCAATTTTACCAAAATGCAGATTGACAGATTTCAAGAGCGGCTGCTCCTCATAGTTTTGTGTACCCTCTGATTCAAAAGGGCAGCCAAGTGCTGCCTCAATGCAGCTTTGTAGGAATTCTCTCGCATTTTGTGAGCTGTTGCTTTCTGACCTCCCTGCCCACTGAATAGTGTGTCAGCTCCCTGTGAACAAAATCCAGCAATGACAGAGCTCCCATTCTCTGTCATCTCTTCCACTCTGCTGGATGTGGTCCATCCTTGCTGAGTTATATCTAAATTTATGGGGGATTCTACACACTTAAGTCAAAAGATTAGACTCCTACTGCCTTCATGAAAAACACTACTAAAATGGAAATTACTGGCAGGAATAAGGAGATCATGAAGACTGAAGTCTTAAACAGTTTTTATCTTGTCTTTTAAAACTCTCCAGTCAAAGAGTTCTCCATGGTGCAAGTTTACTTCCTCAAAGCAAGCATTTCGCTTTTATTCAATCTGTAGTCAATTATTAAAATTTCACATTTGTTACTGTGGCTCTTTTTTGCCTAAAGTAGAGTATTTTCTATTTAAAATGAGCAAGTACTGTGTAAGTTACAATGGTGTTTTAGTATACAGATACTCTATGGTTAAAAAAGATGCTGGTTTATTTAGACTGCTTCAGAGGTTCCCTAAACCAACTTCCTAGGTTGACAGGGGAGAGGGCAAAAATACAGTATTCAGTGCTAATCCCTTCCAATTTCCTTACTCACTGGCAGACCAAAATATTCCTTCATCAAAAGTTTTTCTTTATCAAGACATAAGCTTCATAGCAGCACATAGATTTCAGAAAAAGCATATGGCTCCCTATCTATGCCAGCTGACCATCACTGTTTCTACTAGAGTGAGAGCCAGGACAAGTTAATTCCTGTGTAGTGATTGGCTAGTAGAATAAAATGTAAACTGGGCAGAACAGCAGCTCCATTAATTTTCCCCTGAGAAGACTAAATGTCTGCCTCTAACTGATGCACATTTCAAAATCAGCAGAATGGTTTACTACACTCTAATTAGTACTTTGCAGAGACATCTCTAAGAGTACATGAAATTTTGAGATTGAAGAAAAGACAGCCTATACTTTAATCATCATGTTACTACTTTGCTTTAAAAGAAAATTGCTTACCTATCTAGAAATATGTCTGGTAGAGGTGGATATGTTTGCATGTCAGGTACGCGCTCATGTACTATAACCATAACAAATGATGTAAAGCCAAACACTATGAAAACATACACACAACTTAAAATTGTCTTCCAATACTCTGGGTCCAGTCTTCGAGTGGAGTGTTTGTTTTTGCCATTTGTATATTGGTACTGATCACCATTCAAGTCAGTAATTGGTCCATCATAGTCCCGAGGTACTTCGCCATTACAAAACCAATCTGCACTCTGCAGTGAACCAATATTTGGGCACACTGTGCCAACATGACCATCACTGCTGTAACCCAGCTCTTCTAGGACATCAATATGTTGCTTCTGTAGTTTTCGTATGGACAACATTAGTCTTTTGATATCCCCCAGGATTTTGATTTCCAAAGGAGGGGATCGTAAATCATACTCTGTAAGCGTCAGCAGTGTAATTCCATCTAGCCTATGTCTATTGCACAAAACATCCACGTATTCACAGAAGCCTTCTTCTTTCAGCCACTTGGCCACGTGCATGGTAGTCCAGCGTCGAATGCAAATCTGGTTATTGCCTGCCATCATTCTTCTCTATCCACCAATAAAATCAACCTGTTATATATTGGAAAGAGACAAGACTTGAATATTCAAAGGAAGATTACTAAAGTGTCAATATACTTCGTGTGATCTTAGATGCTTAATTACCCAAAGGCTTTTTATAAGAGCCAGCTAGGAAAAAACAGTCACATAATTTATTAGGTAAGCAATATGAAAATGTTTTTAAAACATTTTTAATTCAAGAACAACATTTTCTAGAAGCACCCAGCCTACTTTTATTCTTTTGTTAAAAAGAATAATGAAAAACAGTCCAAGTTTGTTAACTACACTAGGCAATGAAAAACAGATTCTTCTGTTTATATATCAGCTTAGTCATTAGTCTTCTCCACTGTTTCCAGTTCATAAACTATGCAAGAAAGCACAGCCAGCAACCATGTAAAATTGAATTAAAGTTAAAATAATACATTATGGTTCTAAACACTACATAGTTTTAAAACATATACTGAAGCTTTGGCAACATGACATTTCTCCCTGACCTCTTCCAAGTAAAACTATCAACAATAACACTGACCAGAGGCATGTCAGTTGTATGTTGATGGGGCAGCCAGCGCAATTCTATCTTTGTTTGATCTCAATAATTAATATAGATGCTTATTAAATTGCAAATACTTTAAAATATTACTATTAACAGTAGTAGAAATTTAGCATTAGCTTTAACTCCAAAGCATCTTCCAAAGTAATAGGTAACATAACACACAAACCAACCCCAGAAAAGTATGTATTCTCTTCATATGGATTTCTCAAAAATTACTTTGTTGACTCTAGAATGCTGTGTGAATGAACTCAAGACATCTCACCAACGTATTAGTCACATGGACCTGACAAGTCTCCAGAATGACTTAAAACAGCCAGGGAGGGCAGGGGTGGGGGGCAGGAATCAATCATATAATGTTACATAGAATGTAAGAAAACACTTTTGAAAGGCTAACAGTGATGTAAAGTAATGAAAAGCTTATCCAATATTTAAGACCCACAGTAGTACAGAACGGATTTGTGCATAATTTATATCTGCTAGCTTTTGTACAGCTACCATCTAGGAAACAGTCACAATTTCACAGCTCTTCTGTACTTAAAGAAAAAAGTCTAATTAATAAGAATGCTTCAATTAAACCAACCAAATCTCAGGAAATGCAAGACAGTACAATACACTAGTACCACACAGATCACTCAAGGTTGTCAGAATTAAAGCATGGAAACAGTATATTTAATCGATTATTTAGCTTCTGTATACAGTAAACAGGTACTCAATGAATATTCCACAGATTTACATTTTTTTAAAGGGAAGAGGTCTTCTAAACCCAGAAGTTCTTTCCTTCTCATTTCTCTTTTGGAAGAGGTACTAATTGCTAGAAGTAGCTCTTATCGTAATTATTTGATGCAACTTCATTTTCTTCCAGCTTACATCTATTAGCTTACATGTAATAGCATCTTAGGCTATTTTATTCTGTATCAGAGAAGATTCAATTTGTCCAAAAAGACTTCTCAGCAATGCAAAAGAAACAGTTTAGAAGAAAAATGAGCATACAAATCACAGTTGACCTTCTAAGAGAATTAAGGGAGCAATACTTCTGAAGATACTCCCTCAGGAGTTGATTGGATATTAAGATCCGGTACTTAAGGCATAGTTTAAATATCCAAAAACTCCATATACAGTCAATATGCATATAAACTCAAATACATAGATTTAAACAGTTGCCTAAACATCCATAAACTGCTACTAGAATCTCTGCATTTACTATACCCTTCCTTCTCCATATAAAAGGGTATATTCTAATTTCTATGTTATCTTAATATTTTTTGAAGCCTTGCTCAAAACAACTGTAACAACTGCTTTGCTTACACAGCTATAGAAAGAAATTCTGACATTCAATTTGTAGTTAATGACCAGTTAATTGACTTACTCAACTTACTTTGTCTTCTAGCCAAAGCAATTTCTGAGGGTAAAGGCAGGAAACTCTCCCTAACCTGCAAGAATCATGTTCATCTGTCACAAGCCACCCCACCCTACTGTTTCTTCATCTGGCACTGCAGGAATAAATATCAACCTTTACCAAAGGTGCAATAAAAGTAACCTTACAACATTGAGTAAGCATACCCATCAAAGGTCATTACTGACTGAACGGGCTGTACCTGGGAGAAAGTCTATACTAACCTTAAAATGCACCTGAGACCTGTTCCTGTTTTTAAATTCTGTCAAAGACAAAACATGTAATCAACTGGAAAAGACAAATCAATAGAAGAAACATGCTTTTACACAAAGCTGGTAGCTGATTTCTTCTCAATAGCAACAGTTAAACTCAGTTTTGATGACAAAGCAATTTCTTTGAACACAGAAACTACCTTCTCCTTCAGACTACTCATTTAGTGACACTTAGTTTATATGGTAGAAAGTACTTCCTCTAAGAATCTTAGCATCACGCATACAATATGTATCTCTATGCCTAACTGCTCATGTTCATTTTTGAAGTTTAAGAACATAACATTTCCAACATTACCACTCTGCAACACAAGACTGACATAAAGTAGCAGGAGAGATTGAGTCACCTAAGTAACTGCGTCTTCTGAAAGAAAACAGCACTGGAAACTACTTTGCCTTCTACGTTACTACTTTCATGGCTGAAAGCAAATAATGGATAACACTATTTAACTCTGAATAGCACACATGAGTAACACAGAACAAGCAGACTTCTGTGTCAGAAGGAAAAATATACTTTTTGCCTGACATCAGCAATGTCTGTAGCTAGCTAGTTGATTACTTTCCTGTTACTGTGACTTGATATTTAGTCAGCTGATCAGCAGTACGTGTGTCCTGTTTCCCTTTTTCCTTCCCCAGCCTTTCAGTCAGCAGCATGAACACTATATATAAACTTCATGTGTATGTGTGTGTGTTTGGGTTTTTTGTTTTATTAAGAAAAATGTTACTTTATAACCCACAAAAATTTCTACAATTTGGCTAGGGCATTTTAAGAAATGACTGAGTAATACCCTGTTAGCACTTTTCCTAGACGCATATGGACAATTAATCTCTCTCAAAAGGATTACCCATGATTTTATCATGTCTTCCTCTACTGAATTACTACTGGTCCACCGTTAAGTGTCTAACTTTCCTAGCATACAGACTTTTGAGTCAGTATATTGAGATAAAAATGAGGAAAATCGAATGTGATTATCACTACTCTACCCAAGGAAAAGTAGCATTAATATCACACTAATGTTAGGCTGTAATCTTGTTACAGAAACACCACAGTCATAGCTGAAAGGTTAAATAAGATCCTGGTTAGTTCAAAGCAGTTAGCAGAACCCTGTCTAGATTTGTTTATTCCACACGTGTGCAAAACTCTACCAGCATCACTACCGCTTCACCACCTGCCTGCATGTGCCTGGGACTGCCTGTGGTTGTCCTTGCTGATGTGCCTCTTGATTTTTTTTTCCCCAGCTAGGTTCAATTCTGACCACCTTTGAGAGTAATTTTAGCAAGGATGCTTAAGAACTATCAAATCTCAGAAGATTTAACCCACATTTCTTTGTGGAAGGTTCCAAGCTGAAGTCTGAATATAGGCAATTCTAATTCAGCCCCTACTTCACAGAGTTCAGTATTCAGTATCACTGAGGTTGTTTGCTGGCCTAGAAGCAAGACATCGCACACCTTGGGGAAAATGGTTTTCAGTACAAAGGCTGCAGATTTGCATCGCAGACAAGACCCAGACTCAGGGCCCTGGCTACCCAGCACAAAAACGCCACACACAAAACCGTGCGCTACGCCAGCCTGCAATAATAAGGCTACTGTCACATACCAACTTAGTAATGCTGTGCTGGAAAAGGAACATACAGCACTGCCTTGTTATGAATCAGAAGTCTCAGATAGTCTGCTGACTTGCATCAGAACCTTGTCACTTGCTCTTCTTGAAAACTCTAAATTCTTCAGTGCTTATTTAAAGCAAATAGCACCAAAGGTTTCATTGCCATATAGCATACAGTGACTTAATCTTAACCTTCTAAACGCCACCATATATAGTACAATATCTTGTAAACAAAAAGAGAAAAAGAACATTTACAAAAATTATTCTTGATTTTTCAAGAGCTTTTTAATATAATACTTGCCACACTCTATATAGAGCTGATCAAATACAGCAAAATGACCACTTCGAGACTGATTGAAAAAAATGAACAAATATTTCCTGTAGCCAGTATACAATAACATCACATGTAGAAATATTCCTGTATCCAGTTTTACTTAGTGACTTTGCTATCAGAGCTGTTTCATAAACATTTCCAGTGAGATTTTATCAGCAGTACTTTAACTGTACTCAAAGGTACTTTAGCTTTATGAAGGTAAAGTTAGAAATCTCATGAAGTGACACTTTTTAAGTTTACTGTATGTCTTAGGTTTTAAACCAAGAAAGATGTGCTTTTCAGTAACTACTTCTTGAAGTGCCACATTGTGGAAAATATAGAACTGATACTGTAAAATCAGAGATTAGCTCCATATGTTTAGAAGAGTCTCTCTGTCAAACGCCTCCATGCAAAACTGACAGCAGCTACTACATAAAGTCCTGAAAGCTAAACATATCTGTCTTAAGAACCACCAAAAGCAGTTACATATTGCAGTAAGCTGAACAGAATATGTACTGCTCCCTGACTTTTACTCCTCACTGAACCACAAGAGTTGTACTATACTCAAGGAAACACTGAGTAGCTCAACTCCTCATCTACTATCCAGTTAACAAAACATGTTTGATCCTACTCAAGGCACACATAAGTGATTTTAAAAAACAACTGGTCAAGTACTCCACCACTTATATTAGGATGTAGTTCACAGCGTTCCTTAGTATTTGTACAAGATCTCAAACCTTTCACGTGCTAAATGTCAGATGTCAAGTGTTTTTTCCCTCCAACTTCAAGAAATGGTATATCCATCTCTTAATAGAATGTTTTGCTACTCTTTATCCTTACACAACTTAGCAATACAACAATTCAGGTTTGCTTTTCTGTTTTTGTATCTTTTCTTCCCACAGCCCCATCTTAGGGTGGAAACAGAGGAAGAAATGCACAAATCTCCACCCATATTAATACCAAAACAATATCTGAAGTTAAACCGTGTTTGTTCTCACTCTTCATAGCCATTTACAACCCAACCTTTCTCTTCCAGTGAAAGCCACCTTCATTTTAGATACATTCAAATAAAAATGAAATAAATTAAAAAAACCCAACCATCACAAACCCAACCTTTAAAAGTTAGGTAATTATCAAATAAACATTTATAATACAACATCGTTTACAGATCTCAACCAGCTTAGCAGGTTGCAAAACTGAGCGCTGTATAAAGGAAAGTGATAGTACAAAGCCTGAATATTTACAACTTCTAGGCCAAGCTATGTTTTCAATTGTACAGTACTGAATAAAACCCACCCAAAACCCACCACCCAACTAGCCACCAAAAAGACCACATAAAACAGCAAACAAGGTAGTTTAGAAGTCTTGCTCTTTATAAACCCACAGAATGTTTCCTTCACATCTAAATAGCACTTTCCCAACAAAAACTTAAAAAGCTTTCCATAGAACTTCCTTGCACTGGGTATAAAAATTACTGCAGTCCTGTGAGTTAATTCCCTCTTTTTTTCCCATACAATAGAAAACAAATTAAGAACAAGATCACAGGAATTCTGCTGCTTCTGATATTCAGCAAGAGACACCTCCTACCAAACATGGAGGGGCATTTAAATCCCAGGAAGTGTCTTGCTGAGCTATGGAGGTGGACCAGACACCATGTTAAGTTATACCAGGGAGCTCTGTGGAGACAACGCATATTTAGTGTTAAGTCCTCTTACAGCACAGAATGCGTGTCAAGTTCTCATAAAATTAATTCTGCAACCTGAAGCATCAAATACAAAAACATGAGACCACTTTAACACCATCTTGAAGCCAATAGATATGTGAACATTAAAACTGCCTCATTTGCCTTGTCTTCCATTAACTTACAAAGCTGACAAAGCCTGCCCTTTCAAAGTATTATTTTTAAGAAATACCAATCAGCAATTGTTAATTGAATAACCCGAGAGTCCACCTAACACATGAGCAACAACATGCAACAGACTGAATGGGTCACAGTTCCTCGAGTTTCAAGTTTCTAAACACACACAGGCCTTAAATTCAGACAAAATCGGCCCCACAGGCAGACTCCTCCATTTAATCCCGAAACTCAAACAGCCCATACACGAACCGGCAACAGCACTTTTCCATGCTGCTGCATCAACTGTCAAATCCTACACGTTCAAAAACTTTTTTTACTCAAAACCAAATACTCTGCCCTCAGAAAACCCACCAACTTTACCCAATTGCAGAGCAAACAGTATGACAGCTAAATACGTTTCGACCTGCTATGACTGTTTTGTTATCGAACTGTAAGCCTGCCACAAAGCATCATTTTCAGAAACGATCTGTTTCCTGTGCAAGCTGACAGAGGAATGTGAAACCTAACAATTTCACTCTCCTCCCAGACCTGCCACAAGAAAAGAACACAGCAGCTGCACGCCCTGAACCTACCCGAGACCGGCCCTGCTCTCAGAACACTGCGGATCCTGCTACCTCCCCGGCACACACACCCTCACACTCAAGCTTCCCAACGACGCTTCTTCCCTCGCTGATTATTTTGAAGTAGAAAACATACAAAGTTCAGGACGAAATCGATACGACCAGGCACAATGCCTAAACCACCTCACCCATGACAGATAACTTAAGAGAGAAACACGCCTGATCTTTAGTTTCTCGGCAGACTGGTTTCCTCAAAAGCTGGCACCGAAACCCCAGCGGTACTCCGCCGAGAGCCTGCCAGCCAACACGGGTCGACGGTCAGACCTCAAGAGAGACGTGTCCGTGAAAGCTGTGAGCTTTAATTAAGGTGGAGCGGATTTTAGTGCAATCAGATAACACAGGAGGCTTCACCCCAGCCGCAGATGAACCGGTAAACGAAGCTATTCTCCAACACGGCAGCTGGAGAGAAGCAGCCCTTTTCGCTCCCGAGACCCACGGAGCCCGCCGGCAGACTCCAGCCCGGCCGCAGCAGGGGCGGCGCACGGGGACCAGGCGTCTCGGCGGCCAGCTTCCAGCATCAAGGCGGCTTCTCCGCGTCCCTGGCCGGCAGCGGGGCAGCCCCTGTGGGCCCAGAGCCGAGCGCCGAGCTCCATCGCGGGACGACGCGCGACCCCCTGTGGGAAGGGGAGAAGAGGAGGGAAGGGGAGAAGAGGAGGGAAGGGATGAAGAGAGAAGGGAAGCGCCCCCACAGCTCGCCCCGCCTCACCTGCCGCCGCGGCAGCAGCGCTAAGCTGCGGTGCCACAGCACCCGGCCTCGGGGCGGCGGCAGCGGCGGCTTCTGCGCGCCCTCCCGCCCGCTAGCGGCGGCAGCCACCGCCGCGACCCCATCACCCCGCCGGAAGTGGCGGCCAGCAGCGCCAGCGCCGAGCGGCCGGTGGCGGAAGGGGTGGGGACGGCGTGGGAGCAGCTTCCGGGAGGCTGTGCCGTGGTAGAGGCGTGTTTCTTGGCTGCAGTGCCTCGGGGTACCGGCTCCGTACGGCGCACCGGCCCCTGCCACCCGCGGGTTGGCTGCAGCTGCGGCGAGCCGAGGACGTAGCGCGGGACACGCCTGTGCGCAGCGGGTCCCTGCCGCGTTATTACCATGGGCGTTGCCGACACAAGTTTAGAGCAGTTGAAGGGTTGGTGCCTGCTGGCACCTCGCTGTGAGCTGAGGGGTTTGGCTTCCTGGGCTGGAGGGACCATTTATACCCTGCTGGCCCTGCGTTAACGTGCCCCCTGGGTTCAGGCCGTACAGCATTGGAAGGGCTTACTGAACCTGAACTGCCTCGACCCTGGACTCATGGAACGGATGTCTAAAATAACGTGGAATTCGCATCTCCTTCTAGCTAAGAGACTCACAATTCTTAGATGGTTGGCATCTTTTTTTTTTTAGAAGTCAAGGGAATAAATCATAATTCTTACAGAGATATCTGAAGGGAGAAGCAGTGATACCTTGATTTTCTAACTGAAGAACAGAACACAAACCCAGCTACGGGTATAAAGCTATACTACTGGAAGGCAACTGCAATACGTTTTTTTCCAGTATGATCTCTCTGGCAGTCATTGAGAAGTACCTTACAACAGCCTGGATGTGAGAACGAAAGGTTTCTGACTAAGGACCCTTTATTTGTGAAGAAACACCGTGATCCTGATGTAATTTAAAACCCCACAAGTGTAGTAATGAACATATCCCCAGCCTTCGTTTGAAGGCATATGTGAGGACAAAGTAGCAAAGAAAGCAAGACCCTCATCTTGTCAATTTTCATATCAAGGAATCATTACAAAACATTTCTCTTTAGATGCCTTTTTTTTTTTCCCAACCGTTACTGTTTTCTGTTGTAGGAAAAAAAAAATGAAACTAACTGATCCAAAGCACAAGTGTGAACAGCATAGATGACTTTCGAAAGCTTCAACAAGACGCTAACTTCAGGAGCTTCATAATCTGTAAATAATATGTATGGATGGGGTTGAAGGACACACACAAATTAGAAAATAATTACCCCAGAAGTAAATTTGTATATCAACTGTTGGTGGTAGCAGCCAGCCCTTTGCAGCAACATAACAGTCTAGAGAATATTTAGGATTTCCCTTGAGGATGATGTAATTACTATGAGGTCCAAGACAAGTCTTGAGTTGTAGTTTCAGCTGAAGTAGGTGCCAGTGTAGCTCCATTAAGCTTATGACACTTAGCATTTTCAGATAATCTGGCTTGTATTCTTTCTCCACAGAGCGGGGGGGAGGGGGAGGGAATGTCTTTTGCAATACTTATGTGCCACTACAATAAAAAAAGGAAATTTTGTGTTTCAAAATGCTTCAAAACTATGTCAAGTCTTGTGATCAGTCTAATGCAGATGTCCCCAGTTGTAAAATCCCAATTTTAACAGTCTGTATGCGTTTTAAATAGATCAAATGCTGGACATTCAGAAAACTTTTGGTCACTGTCACATGCCTTGATACTGCAGTCTGTTCCATCCTACTTTTATTTTTTATACCAAATGATGTGTAGTTTCCCAAATAAATTGGAGCAAATGTTCCAATTTTTTTCCAGTTTAGCAGCCTCTGCAAACAGTATAGGAATTAAGTGCAATTTTGGTCCTTGCAGTGTTCCCCTTCTTTCCTTTTACATGCACTAGATGACAAAACGGCAAGTAATTAATCAGTGACAAATCACAGAACACATACATACAAAATTAAAAGGACCTTCTATTGCTATTAATAATGTGTCTATTAATAACGGGCCTGTTAATAAAACTAGTTGAAAGTAGAAGTATTTTTTTTAACTCCATGTCCACATATTCATAATCAAACTGACTAGAAGTTATCTGACATGGAAAACAAAATTATAGAGTGCAAGACAATTCAGTTAAATAAGAGTTTGTGCTTCTCTGCTATGTGCTTGCTTTAGTTTTTCTGTTGTGAACTTTTCTTCACCAACTGCCAATCACAACTTTTTGCACGCTTCAAGTGCCGAGTTGGTACAATTTACAATACATTGCTGCATCTGCAAAACTGGTTTTAGCTAAAAATAAGTAAAAAATTAAATTAAAAATTGCTGCCAAAATGACTGTAGCAGGCTACAGAGCTATCTTGCCACAGAATAGATCATCAGCACAGTCCCGGGGCTAACTCACGTTTTGAGATCTCATTTGGAAATGCCAGGAAAGTGTTGGTTTGTTCAGAGTGCTACAGCTTTGTTGTGAGGGTTTTCTAAGATAAACATGCACTCGAATCCACCATCTCATCTGATTCCAGCAAGAAAGCAAAACTAAAAGCAGAAGCTTCCTTATCCTGTTTTCCTACACATTTCATAGCAAGACCAGCAATCCACCTACAAACAGTTTCCCAAATTCAGCCTCCAGACTTTAGAAGCCCAGGTCAGAAAATTAACCATAATTATATGTCCCTGTGAATCCAGGACTATTACATCTGCAGTAAAAGTGGAGAAAACAGATGTACAGAGCCCGGACATGTGTCATTGGAGAGAGCTCTCTGCCTGTCTTTGGAGGCTGTCGGGCTGATTTGCAGCAACATTTTGGCAAACAGCCTGGAGGAAACCTTGACCCATTGATTTCTATCTGAAGATATCACTACTAATGGCTTTTTCTGCCCTGTCTAGTTTCATCAACTAATAAATATTTGGAAAAAAAAATCAAACTAGTTTGCACAGAAAAGTGGTAACACAATTTAAAAACCTGTAACTCTTAAATGAAAGTAGTCATGTAATAGCTTCTTAGCCACTACACTTCAAAGTTGAGAACTGCTTCTCCTTACCAACATTTCAGGTTCTGATAAAGAATTAATTATCTAAATAGTTTGTGCTTTATTTAACAGAAATTTCCAATAAACCTCATTCCATCACTTTGAGTTCTGTCACTTGATGCCATGTGACATTAATGCCTTGATGTAAGTTTGACAAGCAGTGCCAAGGCTGACATGTCAGTCTGAGAAGTTATGACAAATTATATTTCACAGATTTTTTTTTTTTAAACTACTGCAGATTGCAAGAAAAAAAAAGAAAAAAGATCTTTAAAGTGTATGGGTACATTTTAGACTGAAAACTACTTAATTCATATAGTTAATTCATATACTGTATTTATTCAATGTTCAGGCTCACAATAAGAAAATTGAAAGGAAATTTATATTGAAACTTCCCAGCTAACTCTTGTTACAATATATTATATAGCAAAGAGGAAAAATGTGTTAATGTAATGGCGATTTGGGTGTTTTTTTTTTAAACACTCTGTCATTAGGTAGTAGTTAGCATGTAATAACCTGAAATGTTCAATCTATCTCAAATCTCAAGACTGCACACAGGAAAGAAAGGCTTGAGCTGAAAAGAGAATCCATTGCTTCTGAAAATTCTCTTCCAGCAAAGACTACAACATAGCAAGGAGGGGGCTAGTCTCTTCAGAAGTACTAATTGATGTAAATCATGTATTTTTTTATTTATTTTTCTGGGGTTTGGGGAGACTTTTTTTTTAATCTCGTATTTGTAGAGATCAGGTCCTACCTTCTGATTTCTTTGTTATTTCTGTACTTCAGTTGAAGCATACTTAGAACAGTCATGTGTGAACTTCCAAGCACCTATTTTATCTTCAAACTTCTTACTCCTGTAATGGAAGAAAAAGAGACTGAGTACCTAAGAACTAACCAAATCAGTGAAATGATCATTTTTCAAGGCAGACAATAAGCTTATTATAAGGGGGAAAAAGGCAAAAAAGAAAGAAAAAGAAAGAAAACAAAATAAAAGGAAAGACTAAACTAGTAAACTCCATGTGATAATCAGATAAAATTGCTCCATGTTAAAAATACATTAATGTTGTAGAATACCACAAAACTCTGTCTCACTTAGTACTGACCTAAATGTACTACAATTCAGTTAGTTCAATTCTTCAATAGCTGACTATCCCAAAAGTCAAATCCTGAAAACCGGCTGATGAGTGAAATGAGTAGAACTATGGCAGTTGGAGAACACTGTATCCATAGAATCATAATTAGCTGAACTTCATGTTCTATCATTTTCACTATAAAAGCTTTCTTCTTTGAGAATATGCTTTCACTAGAGATGGAAAGGTGTCACTGGCATCAGCTAGTACTGATAGCAGTATTTTCAACAGATGAGCCTCCATGAATGTCCTGGTTTCAACCACATTTTTCTGGTAACCCCATGCTGCATGCTGCTAAAGCACTCCATGGCACTTTACAGTGTTGCCACCTATTACATTATTAGCCATGGAATGTTTGCTTTAGATTATTGTACCAAGTACAACCTACAAAGTAATCACAAAAAGTCTGAGTAGAAAGATGGCTTCTATTGGATGCACTGAAATGAATCACATTCATTTTAACTGAAACAGCAACTATTTCAAGATTGCATGTAACTGCATACAGATGTTTGGCTTTCAGCTGCCCACTGTTCCAAGAGGAGAACATCCAAATTCTTGGCATCTCAGAAAGCTCCTACTTCACAGAAAGCTAATTTTACCTCTATACAGTGTGACCATATATCAGCTTGTTGCTTTTTACATTCATCCTTAGTAGTTTTAAAAGGGCGAGGATACAAGCAAAGCTGTAAAGAGCCAAATCCATCTGGGCAAATGATTACACCTGGAAGGAATCACCTGCTGAATTTAAGGACAAAGCTAAGTTTATGGTTTTAATATTTTTTTAGTATTCGTATTTAGTCTAAACTTACATAACCTAAATTAAAACAATTCTTCACAAAGTCAGAGATTTGTGGACAAAATGAAGTCCTACAAGAGCAAAGAGCAAGGACATTATGGAACAAAGACTTCAGCTTTAGTTAGAAGAGTTAGCACTTTTGCTGAGAAGGATCTCCAGCTTCCTGAGAGTTTCATGTCAAGGCATATATCAGTGGCAGAAAGCCTGACTGTCCTGAACTGATACACAGGCCTGATGACCGAATCCCATGTAAACACATGGAAAGAGAGGTGCTGAGGTATCTGAGCCCAGTGCTGAAGACAGAATGACAGGTGAGGGAGAACATCAAGCAGGAAAATATGCTCTTGTGCTCTCTAGTGAGGTTACATCTTGTGGTTTAGTGCGTAACAGAGCTGGTCTGAAAGCCAGATCTCTGCTGTTTGTTTCCAAGACAGCTTTTTGGGGGAAAAAAAAAAAAAAAAAAAAGTCACTCTCACAGCTTTGCATGTCTTATTCACAGAGTATTTCATGTTTAGAAGACGCTAGGTGTGGAAGGCTAGAGTTTTGAAGCAGATAGACATAAGCTATAAAATTGTTGGAGGAACACAGGGTGTGGAGATCATCCTTCTGGAGCTTATGTTGTCCTGCTCATCAGCTTTCTTAGTGTATTTGGGGTAGAGGCCAATAAAGTTTTACAGCCAAAAAGGGCCAAACTTAAACATGATTGTCACCTTTCTGCACAAACCTGATTGGCTGCAAATGGGTCGGGCTTACATGTAAAAACATCTGCTAGTAAAGCCTCACCTTGAGCCTCCACCCAGAAACCTGAGAAAAGTAAACTAAATTAAACAACTTCATGTTCTCAGTTAGTTTTCCTCATTTGCAAGCACAAATCAATCAGCTTAGAAAGCACTAGTTTACCACAGGGAAAACAAAACAACACACAAAACAAAAAAACCCACAACAGAAACCCACGCAGAAAAACAAGGTATATATAGTGCTTGAAGTACAACTTTAACCATTTTTTTCAGTCCTCTCCTCTGCTGGATCTGGCTTCTTTCACAGCTATGTTTTTAAGCACCCCAAAATAAATGGGAGATAATTGTTGCTGGGAGAGAGCTGCCACTCTTGTTGCATTGAACAGGTTTCTGGTTTCCCTTAACAGGCCTTTAATTGCTTGTGCTAAGCAGCCAGACTCGCTAACTGCTGCTGCTGCACCAAAGACACTGCTGTATGGCAGAGCAATGTGGCTCTAAGGATGAGCCCTGGGGAATGGAATGAGGGCCCAGTAATGCCCAGTTTGGTACATGTATATTTCAACTGGCTGTGTGATGCATGGGTGGGCAGGGGACACTGCAGTGCAGGGGTGGCTTGGCTCCATGTTGGGAGCTGCTGCCTAGCACCTGCTCCAACCCATCTCCCGGCCTCCCCCGTGACTGCCCGGGGGCTGGCAGCACCCCAGCACACAGCACCAAGTCTCAGGCTGGTGGGAGCCTGGTCTCTTCCTGGCTTTCAGCATGTCTGGGGTGGAGGCGCTGGGCAACCAGGGACCTGAAGACGCCGGGGCATGCACGGAGGGCGTCCCCTCCCTTAAAGAAATTGAGCAGCTCCTGAACACTGGGCGGCCCTCTTGCAACCATGTTGATGAAGTGTGGCCTAATCTCTTTTTAGGAGACCTGTAAGTACAGCTTTACAGACACACCTCGGCCATACATTGTCTGTTAGCGTGCCTCATAGGTGTGGCTTTAGCACTGTCGTTTACACCACAGGCATTATGGTTTCTGAGACAAAATGATGATTAAGCTAGCACTTCTGTCTTGGTTAGTCCTTATAAGCAATATATGGACTGACACTCCAGTACATCACTTGGGAAATGCAACCATAGTGCTTCTCCTGCTCTGTGATTATCTCTACACTCATCTTGATTTGTTTGTCTTTGTGTTTTCCTTAGAGTAACAGCTCACAACAGATTTATTCTGTGGAAGATGGGCGTGACCCATGTTTTAAATGCTGCCCACGGCACAACATACAGTCAAGGAGGCCAGGACTTTTATGGTGCAACTATTGATTATTATGGTGTACCAGCCCATGACCTCCCAAGCTTTGATATAAGCCAGTTCTTTTTCTCTGCAGCACAATTTATCCACAATGCTTTGAACACACCAGGAGGTATGAAATGATTGTATTTTTAATTTTTATGTGACTTGGCAGCCTGTGGAAATGGGTCAGCTCCATGAGCACAGTGGTGGACCTGCCAGCTGTTGGTCACCTGTACCACGGGTGTCAGGAAGAGGGAGTAACGGGATATACACAGATACAGCTCCAACTAGGTCCTAGAAATTTGATGTGGGAAAGGGAATGAACAGTGCAGGAGAGAGACCTAGGCAGAGAGAAGAGTAGGCAGAGTAGTGAGAAACATATCTGGAACAAAGGCTTTTTCAAAGAGGGAAGAGTGAAAATATACATTTTAAATGGAAACCCTCTTTTGAGGCTTTCATATGGCAACTGTATTTGTAAGAACAAACAAAGAGACAAAAGTTCTCATTTCTACAACCATCAACTGCATGAAGAGGAGCATATATTGCACGTGAGCTTCCTGTGTGAGCAGGGCACGTAGGGCTGTGCCCCTAAGGAGATTTACCTTTACCCAAAGAGATTTATACTGTGTTGCACAAAACACTGGCTTCTTGGCACTGGTACAATAAAATACTAATTAACCTGTATTATGTAAAAAAACATTTCTTACCGTGAGTAAACTGGCATTAATTGAGCTGTCTCAGACTGTATCACACATTCTGCTGTCAAATTGCAGCAAATTGTTTTACTATGCAATGGTACTATGCCAGCCATTTCTCTTGGTGGCTAATGTGTTAGTGCCATGATTTCAGGACAGATTTTAGCATTCTTCATGTAAGCCCCTCTGAAATCAGTGGGTCTTATCTTACAACATTGTTCTCACAACAATGAAGAACAACTCAATTGCTTTCAACAGGGTTTTCTTTAATTTACCACTGTTTCTGAGATCAGGCTAGGCTTTTGTAGCATTTCTCATAAAAGCGAGTGTTGCAATTGGAAATTAGACTCAATTGTTATCACTTCATGTGATCTATCAGGAGAGTAAGAAATACATCAAGTTTATGGTGTTACTGTGACTAGGCTGGAGAAGGCAGAAGTTTGCCTTCCCTTTAAATTAAATTTCATCCACAGTACTGCTTCTCTTCCATGGTTATAATTATTTTTATTTTTTCTTAACCAGCTAAAATCTTGGTCCATTGTGCAGTTGGAGTAAGCAGGTCAGCTTCCCTAGTCCTAGCATATCTCATGATAAAACATCACCTCCCATTGGTTGAAGCCATCAAAACAGTGAAGGAACATCGATGGATTTCACCCAATCGTGGCTTTCTGAAACACCTGCAAAATTTGGATGTTCAGCTACGGCAAAAGAAGGACTGCTGAAAGGGCAAACCCATTTACATTCATTTTTCTGAGCTTCAGTCATCCTAGCCATTGTGCATATACAGCTTCCTATGGTCAGTGCATGCTGGGGAAAAAAAAAAAAAAAAAGAACAAAAAATATGCATCAAAGAACAAAGTTAATACAACTGAACACAAATTAATTCTCACAGCTCAGTTCCTCCAAGACCAGCACAGCCAACACTGTGTGCTGTGGAGCTGCTGTGCCTAGCAGGGTTCCTTCTGTCAGATCATCCTGCAGGAGTGATTAATATGGAGCCAGTTTGTTACTGGTTTTGCACTAATGCGAGAGGCAAGTTCAATAATTGCATCTAGCTGAACAGTTTGTTTGAGTTGCCTTTACTTGAGAGGGTAACATAATAGGCTTCCTCAGTTTAGTTAGAGTTCTCATGTACATGGTCTCATATGAAAACTCTTTTGTGTTTCAGGCCTGGTGAAGTGGTCTCTTAAGAGCCCAGGCACTGCTATAGAAACATTCTTCTTCCCCTATCCTGCTAAATATTGCAGTGCTACAGAATGCTGAGACAGCCTGAAGACCCACACCAGCAGAATAAACTGTGCAACTCTCTCTGCAGTCTCTTGGTCAGCAAACCCACTAAACTTTTCTTGTGTAAATATGTTTTCAGCAAGATAATGTATGTTATGTATTATGTTGAGGATATTAAAAGAAAGATGCCAGATATTCAAAGCACTTTGTAAGCTTGAACTCATTAATTCACACTCCCTTCAAATTATCCCAAATTAGTTCTGTGTAAGTGGATTTGAATCATCCCAGATTTAACATTGGTAGGAGTATCTTAGCTTACACTGATGGGTAGGCTTTATTGACACAAATTAGTTTTAAGATGTTTTGAGGACTTTTCCTATCACCACTTACTTGGTACTTAAACCAATGTGATTTTTAATACAGCAACAGCATTTGAAATTAACTTGTTATCTTATGGTGAACCATGAAGTGATAATCAAATCTATTTTTGCTCTTTTTTACTCATGTGGTTTATTGATTAACTGACCGTGTAAACCTTCCCTGACAGATTAAGTAAATAAATTTCCACTTTTTTGTATTTGGGGCACGGCTTCTGATCATTTTCCTCTGTGGTGGAAGAGACTTGCAAGGTTATTATAAGACTTAAATAGGGGTGACTTGTGAGCCAAAACTCTTCCTTCCCCAACCCTCTATCCTCCTTAATTATTGGAGAGGTTATGTTGATTCTGCGTAGCATTTAGGGGAATGTAGAAATCCCTTCTTATTTCACTGTACACAAATACTTTGCAAAATAAGCATATTTAAGATCCATTCCAACGTCTACGTTATCATCGGTTCAGATTTATCACTGACAAGATAAAGAAATGTAGAACAAAAGATCAAATAGAAAATCAGATTTAAACCCCCAAAGTGCTGGGACAATCTTTATACCTCAGAAAGCAGCAGAGTGATGGTGGAGGAGCTGGGTTTGCTTTTAAGTACTCCAGTAGAGTTAATAGGGATTTATATGAGTTAATATTTCATTATAATTTATACTTCACATTACAGTAGGTTTTAGTCTGGAAACCTTTTGAAGATGTGGCATTGAAAAATCTGAAATTCATGTGAGTGAAATAATGCATCTTAATGGCTTTAGGCTGGGCAAAATTTGACACATGTGAGCAAGATTAATGGAACCTCCCATCAGGATAATGCTTTGCATGCCCCTGAACATCTATCCCACAAAGCTACATCTGTGAAGGCTGATCCTGCCATAATTTAGTACCTGCTCTTGGAGATACTACTCATTCTGGGAGAGTACTGTTTCACCAGGGTAGAGAGGAGTACAGCATGAAGCTGAGTCAGTGTGGCGTTGATGCCAGCAATGTCATGATGATGGTCATCTAGAGCAACACTGTAGAGGGAATGCTTTAGTTAGAAACTGTTTTCGAGAGCACTGGCAAATCACAGAAGTTATTTTAATCTGTTGAGTGTGTTGCCTGTATTTCCTGCCTGCCTGTAATGCTCTTCCTTATATACTGTTCAGTTTTGACTCCAGGTTTGCTCAGGGAGAAAAAGTCCAGTCAAGATAAGCAAAAGAGGTAGAATTAGTCCTGTAACTTTATGAACTGGAAAATACTGTCTGCTGTGATTTGCTAGAAGGAAGAGAGACCTTCTCATCTGTTATTTACATTGCCCATAGTTCAAGTCATAATGTGACATAACATTAGTGCCTCATTGTTTTCCACTATCAGCAGGAAAACTTGTATTTCAAATACTGGTTTGTCAAGTTAAAATAAGGAGCCAAAACAAAAATACCTCACTGGTGGCACTTGTGTTCAGAACATTCACATCTGTCAACAGATTCTACATCAAACCAGGAGACTGAAGGCACTGAATGTTAATTCCTAACTGAGGGAAGGTTCCGTTTTGAAAGGTATTTAAATAGCTAAAGGTAAGCTAGGTACATGCTGAGCTGACCAGAGCACCTAGGCTCATGCAGCAGTGCCTGCAGCTCCTTCCAAGAGCCCTCAGGAACTGTCATGTGATGAGGAGCCATTTACCCTCCATCTCTTCTGAAACAAATGGGAGTGCTGGTCTTCCTGCCTCAGGCTTACCTTATCATGGGGTGTCTTCTCAACCTGTCCTTAATTCCTTTGTATTTTTTTTTCAACTTTATTTTCATATTTAGCTGAAGACTGCATTGATAAAGATCACAGCAGAAAGCATATGGTTTAGAAACAAACTCTTCCCATGGAAAGGACTATGCCAGAAAGAAGAGTTAGACCTCCTCTAGAGAGGATGTGAAAACCAATTTTTTTGTTCTTTTGTCACCTTGCCAAGTGGGTCATAAGGGCTAGTACCAGCTCAGCACAGGCTGAGACTGTGTGTCTGAGAGCATGGTGAAAGGGACTGTCACAGCTACAGCTACGGAAGATTAAATTTGCTTAAAGCAGTCACAAAAACACAGCGTCACCTGAAGGCAATCATGTAAAATTCCAGTGGAAACTTCTCTAAATGTTATTTTCCAGTACTATAACTAAAGGCACTTATTAAAGTTAGTGGAAGCCATGTCTAAAACAGAGAGGAGGAGGTTTAGGTGGGCTGTGTAAAGCCTTGCTACAAGATGTAGCAGAGGGTAAAAGCCTGTAAGTGTTCAAGGGGTAGCTGGAAAACTTTACGGGAGAGAAATCCATCCAGTGTTACAGATACTTAGAGACCATCTACATCTGGAAACCTATGATTTGCAGATGTTAGAAATCAATATAATACATGCTTGTGTGTTCTTATTTTCTGTAGACATCCACTTAAAGCCACGGTCATGTGCAGGATAGTGGGCTCAGTGGACCTTTGGTGAGGCTCAGAACAGCTGCTCTCATGGTCTTTATTTTGAGCTCACCTCTAAGATGAGTCCTCCCCGCTTTCCTGGTAGCTTATTATTAGAACTGGGTCAGATAAGGCATTTGGGACTGTGTCTCAGTTGCACTGACCAACATTTTCTTTCACAGAGAAAGCTCTGTGCTGTCAGACACAGCATTGTAGCTTATGTGGGGAAGGGAGTAGTGGGTTTTTGCCTAAGACTCACTAAGAGCAGACTTTTAATTTTTGTGGCTGTTCCCTCTTCCATCACGATGTAGCACTGAGCTAATCCGAGGAGGCGTCAAGGCGTGTACTCTATTTAGAGACAGCCACCTGCTTGGGAACGTCAAGTGGCAGAAAGAAGCATGCTTCAGCAAAAATACTCCCCTGTGGATTCTACAGCAGTGGCATCCAGCCGGCTCTCCCCAGCCTAAATCTGCCTGTGTCCACCAAAGAGAACAACACCTGAAGACACTCAGACCCCGGGTCAGCCCAGGAATGCTCTCAACCTGGCACTCTCACTGCCCAGGAACTGCCAGATATTTTGGACAGCTGCAAGGTGGAATTAAATCACATGGGTGAAGAGTATCCTAATCTCTACATAGGCAATATGTAAGTGTTATTTAAGGCTGAGCTGTTCTGAAGGGCTAGGGAATAGAGTACTTGTTAACATATGCTGTCCAACTACTTTATTTAGTTAGTGTTGTTAAACTTCAGTGCCTCAAAATAGGCCTAAGATTACCATAGGAGAAAGTAAAAGAACTATCCATTATAAAAAGAACCTATAGAAGGAATAAAATTAATTGAAAAGTGAGTAAGACTCTTTATTGCTTTGCACTATTTTATAATTATTCAACATCTAGATTTTATGAATGCTGCAACATGTACCATATACAAGATAGACTCATGATCCTGTGTAGCCTTAAAGCTGAACTACGATTGGATTTTATCTTTTTCAGTTTAATTTTAACTAGCATGGAAATTTTCACATAAAAAGAAGTATTCTAATTTTTGCTGTTTGATGACATGATTTGCAGTCAAAATTTCTGGGGAATATTCTGAATGACAGCAGATTTAGCTCTTTATTTCTCAGACTTGGGTGGATGGTTATTTCACTCTGGAGCATGGAGAAAGCACAGTCATCTGCACTCACAATGCCTAGTGCCCAATGTTATGCCAAAACAAGTTCTTATAACCACCAGCAGGTTACAAGCTTGTTGAAATATCCAGAGATTACAATTACAGTAACTCCAATATGAAAGAGTCAGGAAGAACTAACAATCCTTTGGCTAATTGCCCATTAATTACAGTTAGAGATGGGCATTCTTTCAGCTATGAAAAAGCAAAGCCTAGAAATGAGCTGGATGATGTTGGGGAAATAATCTGCATTTACAAAATAGGGGTTTGCAAATTGCGGCCTGCTTCCTAATCACAGCACACTTCTGCTCAGCAGTGTGAGACCCTGCAGATGAACCCTATGCACTGGTAGGCACTCAAAATCATGGCCCCAGGTGTGGGAAGGCAGAAGTCAGTATAACATGTAGTACTTCACTGAATTTCTGCCTTAGTGATGAGAGTTAAACCTCTATATTTGGAAACTATATTTGGAATTTTTATTATTTTTTTTTTAAACTTTATTATAACCATTTGAAGAAATCAAAATTTCCAGAATTGAGCCCAACAGGTAGTAAAAACAAAGTTTTAAGACCCTGTAAAGTCACTGAAATTGTATTGTCTTAACCCCATCATTTGATTTTAGACATTCTTCTAAGTGCAGTTTGAAGACCTCCTTTGAATGCGTGTGGGTATATATGTTCCAATTTATTCTTGCATGTTTATTTTCAGTTACATTCTGTCTCAGGAAAAAAATGGTGGGGAAAATGTATATAATGTATATAATAACAACAAAAACGTATAATAACAGATACTAACTTTTCTAACATTCAGCTAACAGGAATTAAAATGTAAAAGGGATTGTTTGCTAATGCACATGCTGATCACTAATGCTGAATTACAGACTGCAATCAGTGATACAGGAAGTTTACCAAGTGCTATAGATGGCATTTTCTTATTTATCCAACATTATTTATCCAACATTAATAAGACAAATACGAACAATACCTGAGAATAACATTTTCATGGGATCTTCCTAGTGTGGACATGGGGAACAGAGAGATTATTTGCATTTAGGGCTCAACCTCATAGAGGTTGAGTAAAGAGAGGTCAGTAAATACAGGGTGTTTCTGTTACTGTGCAAATCCATGTCAGCATCAGGAATTGTGCCCGAGCTAAAATAACCCAAAGCAGTACTATAAACTCTCACTGCTTGTTCTGTGGAAGCAGTAATGTGCTGTTTCTGAGGAACTACCTGGAAATTAAAGATGGAATCACAGAATCATGGAGTTGTCTTGGTTAGAAAAGACCTATAAGATCATTGAGTCCAACCGTTCTCTAACTCTGCCAAGGCTGGTCCTAAACCGTGTCCCTCACCACCACATCTGCATGTTTTACACCCTTCTGCTGTATTTCAGCAGAAATATTTCTCCTTGTGACTTTATCAGTAATTGGATTGTTAGCTTCTTTAAACAAGTTAAATATCTCTTGCAAAATGAAGAGGGATGGATGGATGACTTTCCTAATGACTTTCATCCTGGAGGACTTTGAAGTGGTCAACAAACTGATTATTAACTATTTGTCTGGCTATCAGCCATTACTGATATGCCAGGCCAAGGTCAAGACCCTTTGGACTGAAAGGTAAAGTATTTTTTAAAACACTACATAATAAACAGCTTAGGGCACAAGATCTAAAATATCCTACAAAAAGAACTTCATGCTGGTCTTAAGCAAGCAGTTTATCAATTGGAATTTAGCCAGATTAGCAAAGCTAATACCACTCTAGCAAAGAAACACTGTACAATTACAGCCTGAGACAAAATGGGTACAGGTTGTGCTAAACCTTGCATGTGTTCTTTTGATACACATATTTCAACCACAATTATATGAGGACCTGAGCTACCTCATGAAGTGAGTTTTTGTAAGGTGGGACAGTAATTCCCAGTGTCTTTGTAGTCAACTAGAGCCTATAACACTTGTAAAGTTTATGGGAGGTTATAGGCAGGAAACTGTCTTTGCAGAAGTGAGGTAACATGGAATTCTGCATTTTTCACATATGTTTTGGAGTATATTGCATAACCTTCTACCTTTCTTTCACTACCTTACTCTTTGAGACGATGTCTCAAAGCATTACAGGCACTGGCCTCTACAGACATGAATGCATTACAAAGCAAGAAGATACCTTGAGTTGCTTTTTGTTGTGAGCTTTTGTTCATGATTCTCTACAGCTCCATAGCCAATAACAAGGAAGACCTGAAGAGGCTTGGTGTAACTCATGCACTGAATGAAGCACATTTTGCACAGGGAAGCAAAGGAGACCAAGCTTTCTATGGACAGGGTTTGGATTATAATGGAATACTTGTTGAGAACTTGATCAACTTTCACCTTGGTGCACACTTCTGTACTGCCTCTGAGTGCATTCACAAGGGCAAATGGTGAGTCCCTCTTCTGGTGGTAAACCATTATTACACAGAACTTTCATTAAGTGATCACCTATTGTTCTAGCAACATTAGCTAAATCTCATTCAATCACTTGGGTAAGCCTTATTATCCACTTACAGACACTGTCTTTATTGGCAGGTGGCAGGAGAGCAGGATCTTGAAAGATGAATAGAGTAGAGTAGAGTAGAGTAGAATAGAATAGAATAGAATAGAATAGAATAGAATAGAATAGAATAGAATAGAATAGAATAGGTTGTAAGAGACCTTTGAGATCATCGAATCCAACCTATCATCCAACACTACCTAATCAACTAAACCATGACACCAAGCACCCCATCCAGTCTCTTCCTAAACACCTCCAGTGATGGTGACTCCACCACCTCCCTGGGCAGCACATTCCAATGGCCAGTCACTCTGTGAAGAACTTCTTTCTAACATCTAGCCTAAACCTCCCCTGGCACAGCTTGAGACTGTGTCCTCTTGTTCTGGTGCTGGTTGCCTGGGGGAAGAGACCAGCCTCCACCTGGCTACAACCCCCCTTCAGGTAGTTGTAGAGACAGCAATAAGGTCTGCCCTGAGCCTCCTCTTCTCCAGGCTAAGCAACCCCAGCTCCCTCAGCCTTTCTTCATAGAGCTTGTGTTCCAAACCCCTCACCAGATTTGTTGCCGTCCTCTGGACACGCTCCAGCAATTCAACATCTTTCCTAAACTGAGGGGCCCAGAACTGGACACAGGACTCAAGGTGTGGCCTAACCAGTGCAGTGTACAGGGGCAGAATGACCTCCCTGCTCCTGCTGGCCACACTGTTCCTGATACAGGCCAGGATGCCATTGGCCTTCTTGGCCACCTTGGCACACTGCAGGTTCATGTTCAGCCTACTATCAACCGTTACCCCCAGGTCCCTCTCTGCCTGGCCGCTCTCCAGCCACTCTGACCCCAGCCTGTAGCACTGCATGGGGTTGTGGCCAATGTGTAGAACCCGGCACTTAGATTTGTTAAATCTCATGCTGTTGGACTCTGCCCATCTGTCCAGCCTGTCAAGGTTTTTCTGTGTTGATTCATCAGAATACACAACACAAAAATTATTACTTTCTGGTTTGTGAAACAGCCAAAAACTGCAAAGAGAGACATGTTAATTGCCCTTTATAAAGTCTAATGGCATGTGTTTCTTCTCTTTCTGGACTCAGATCTCTAGTAAAAAAAAAAATGTGGTTCTTGATTTATGAAATACCCTGGAGGTTACTTTATCTCAACTTTTGTAAATTAGATCTCTCAGAGATGATAAGAGATGCAGAAGTATGAAATTATGCAATCTGTGACCATGGCAGTATTCTGCACAGCCTGTAACAGCACTACATGTATTCATTTCTTTTTGAAGGGAAAAGGTTCATTCATAGTGTTCTTAGAAAAAGCAGATCTGCTTCCCTTGGGCTGACTTAGCTTATGATATTCTGTTGTTTTGTCACAAGGCAATGCTATCTGAAGAATAGTGAGCAATTTCATCAGTCTGCCAGATTTATATATTGAACTGAGACACAGGACACACCCATGTAAACTCTAAACTCTTAGGAAAATGAAAAAGATCAAAGTGGCAGGGAGAAGTGTCACACAGACACTCTGAGGATGACATAAAAGTGAATGGAGCATGACCTAATGTTTTAGCATCAAAACCATCTTTCCTTTCTGTTTAGGGGGTAGAAGGCTTCTGAATTCATACACTCCAGATACGCCTCAATCATTTGGAGGCAACAACTCTGGTAGATACCCCTCCAGGACACATTTCCAGTTTGTTGTCCATTCTGCTCATTAAAACTCAACTCCAAGAAAAAGCAGGCATCTGTTTAAAGCTCTCAAGGATATCCCTGAGCATAAAAAGAAGCTAACCTGCTTTGCTGAATTTGGATCAACAAATGAAAAGAGTGAAAAATGTTACAGTCCAACATGTACAAGAAGTCACTGAGATGTGGGACAGATTTTTCCCACCCTGGTGAGAATAGATGCTTAATGGCCAGGGACTTTCCAGAGGTACCTTCCTCACATCATATCCTCTGCGCAGCTCTGTCTTAGCTTTAAGGACCCAAGATTCACAGCACATGTAATGAATTTTCAGGGATAATTAGCCTTCTTTTCATGCTCAAAATTCCTGATTTCCACCTTTTTTTTTTTTCACACAGACATTGACATGTCTTTAGCGCTAGTGAACACAGAAAGTTCTTTAATTCTACAGGAATTTTTCATTAAGTAACGGGTCTTTCAACCCTGGTCTTCTTAATAAAAACCAGGTTTCTTCTAGTGTCCTGTCTTCTGTCAATATCTTGCAAAGAAAAGAGTACTGCAAAGATCAAATATTAATCAGATTTTTTAAATTACTACCCAAATTGGCAAACTAAGCTGGACCAAGTAGTTCTCATCATACATCAGGTCTTGGAAAACAAACTATAGTTTTAGACTGAAGTCCTAGACATGCAGAGGTAAAATACCTGGGGAAAGTTCTGGTGGCAATTCAACATCTCAGCAGAACTACACAGCATTTACCCAGGGCTAACTTGCTGCATGTGTGCATTTCTGTACAAGATAATGCATTCAGCATTGGAACACCAATAGTGGGGCCAAGTTAATTCTTGGGGAAACTCCCACCCAAAGCCAATGGTGCAACTCAGGGCTGAGTTCACCCTCCTACTTCTGAAAAAAGAAATCTGCCAAGGATAGTACAGCCTAAGAGGCACACAGAGCTGGCAGGCTCTCAAGCGTCAAAATAGAACCAGCATCATTGGCCGCACACATCCTGAGCTTCACAGACGAGACACAGACAAGAAAAACAATCAAGTTGTCTGGTGGAAAAAGCAGCTTCCTGGGATTTCTCTAGCCACGGTGTAATTGTGATCAATCCGCACTGGCAAGTATCAGCTTTCCATGTGTGTTTCGCCTAGCGCAGGCCGCCTGCGGAGAGCAGCTCAGGCAGGCTGATGCATGCTTGTTATCGCCAGCGTAAATATCTCTGCCTTGTGTTATTGTGGCACAAAGCAGCTGGACCATTTGAAAATCATTTCAAAAGCACTATAAAATTAGGGCTCCAGTGCTCTTATTTTATTACTTTCATGAGCAGCCATTGCCTAGAGAGAAATTATCCTCTTTATTTTCAAGGCTAAAGGTTCTTTTAACATTCATCAAAATCAAAGTGCACCCTTGATAACACATTGAGCTGTTACTTATCTAGTACAGACTCTTTACCTTCTGCATAATATCACATCTGAGATCTCAGTTCTTCATACACAACTCATTTCATTGTATCTGCTGTTGTTTTCACCAAGTGAATTTCCTTAGTTTCAGGAGAAGCTGGCTAATGCCTTAAAAACATATTCTTTCCATAAATCCTAATTTTTAATTATTTTTTTTTAATTTCTAGAACAATAGCCTGGAGTGTTTTTGTTACTGATCCTTCTGTTAAAATGGTCAATTAACTCCGACAGAGGATTTGCACAGAGCAATTAAGCACTCTAACTGAATGACTTTCAAGGGCATAAATAGTACATAAGTGAATAACCTGATAGACTCCCGTTTTCATCTTTGAAAATTCTCACTCCCAAATATACACACACACACATTTCTTTTTCTTAAGTCCTTGATAATTTTCCTTTTTTCCACTCTTATTTTCACAAACAGATTCCTTACCAGACTCAGTTCTGCACATTGGCCACAACAACCCTGTGCAGTGCTACAGGCTGGGGTCAGAGTGGCCGGAGAGCGGCCAGGCAGAGAGGGACCTGGGGGTGCTGGTTGATGGTAGGATGAACATGAGCCTGCAGTGTGCCCAGGCAACCAGGAGGGCCAATGGCATCCTGGCCTGCATCAAGAACAGTGTGGCCAGCAGGAGCAGGGAGGTCATTCTGCCCCTGTACACTGCACTGGTTAGGCCACACCTCAAGTCCTGTGTCCAGTTCTGGGCCCCTCAGTTTAGGAAGGATGTTGAATTGCTGGAGCATGTCCAGAGAAGGGCAACAAAGTTGGTGAGGGGCTTGGAGCACAAGCCCTAGGAGTAGAGGCTGAGGGAGCTGGGGCTGCTTAGCCTGGAGAAGACAAGACTCAGGGATGACCTTATTGCTGTCTACAACTACCTGAAGGGGGGTTGTAGACAGGCAGAGGTTGGTCTCTTCTCCCAGGCAGCCAGCACCAGAACAAGAGGACACAGTCTCAGGCTGCGCCAGAGGAGGTTCAGGCTGGAGGTCAGGAGGAAGTTTTACACAGAGAGAGTGATTGCCCATTGGAATGGGCTGCCCGGGGAGGTGGTGGAATCACCATCACTGAAGGTGTTCAGGAGGAGACTTGACAGGGTGCTTGGTGGCATGGGTTAGTTGATTAGGTGGTGTTGGATGATAGGTTGGACGTGATGATCTTGAAGGTCTCTTCCAACCTGGTCTGGTCTATTATATTCTATTCTGTTCTGTTCTATTCTATTCTATTCTGGAAAATGGTGAGTGAACCGAAGCAGCATGATGAAATACAAACAGTACCAAAGGAAAGCTATTCTTTTTAGAAATCAAAATCAAGTGCAGCTGTATCAACCATTCTTAAAGCTCACATAGGAAAGGTGTAAGAAGAGGCACTGCATGAAATCCTCAGCCAGAAAGGCTGCTAGTGGGCAATAGTGAGGCCCTGCATATCCTGTGCCCTGCAACTCAGGAAAACCACTGTTTTCCTTTGTGTTGTTTAACTTCTCTTTAGTTTCTTTAAGAGATGATCACCTTATTATCCAGACATCAAATACAGACTGAAGATAAATATTTAGAAAGTCATAAACTTAGCTCTGTTCTCATAGTTTATTCTTTGTCCAGGATTTTGTCTTTATTTCCTCTGGGGGTAGCAGACTGCATTCCTGTGCCAAAAGGCAGTGTGCTTTCAGATCTCTGCAAGGGAAACTGGCTGGTGCTAGTAGGTCCTGCTGTAGCAACATAGAGGAGCTGTAAGGTCAAGATGCAGCGTCCTGCATTGAGGAGATGCAAGCTGTATGTGTGCAAAGAGACCCTCAATGGCATTCAAATGCCAGTTTGAATTCTTAACCATCGAGGTCTTGTCTGTCATAACTCAGTTTACAATTCATTAACAGAATGCTTAAGCTAACAGAGGTACAAGATTGAGTAAATGTAATCAGAATCGCATATGATCCTAGACAGACAGAAAACAGGACAGGTGTGATGAGCAGATCCTAGTGCAGTCTGCTGTTACCATGTAGGAGGAAGAGGGGACGGGCATTTAGTAAGTCAGGATAAGAAAGCACCTCATCCCTGTGGCATGTTTTTGTGTTCCAATAGCCAGCAAGTCAGTAACCACCTTCCTATGTTCTGATGGTCCCAGAAATACAGAGAAGGGCCCAGCTGAGCTGATCTCACTTTGGGCTCCCGCATTTCAGACATTTGATCGTCTGGGTTAAGACAACTTATCTATTTCAGCCTATAGTGGTGGCAATGGTCAAGAGAGGAGAGCAGAGTTCAGTGTGGCCCTCTCAAGACCTGATCCAGTACCAGAATGGTGATTTTGTCACCTGTGCAGAAGCTTCCTGTCTTCTGAGGTGACCTACACAAATGCTTGTTCCTTCTAAAGTATATACACCCTGCTCAATAGAACAGAAATAGAAAACTCAGGTAAATACACCTCACCCAGTAGCATAAAAATAGAAAATCCCTCTATACAGAGCTCTCAAATTCCTGGACAGCCCTGAGTTTGCTTTTGTTTGGGGCATAAAGTGGTTTCTCATCAATTTCTTCTTCCTGATCAATTGGCCCATAGTAAACACCCACTACAATGTCACCCATATTAGCCTGTCACTTAATTCTTACCTACACACTTTCAACTCATTCTTCTTTCCTCCCTAGGCAAAACTAAATACATTCCAGTTGCTCTCTCACATAAAGAACAAATCCACCACCTCGCCTTGCTGGCCTCTTTCTTTAAAAGTACATACCCATCCCTTGCACTGCTGCAGTCAAGAAGATCATCCTACCATGTTTCTGTGATGGCAACTAAGTCACAGCTATCCTGCTGCACAATGGCTTCCAGCTCCTCTTGTTTGCTGCCCATGCTGCATGCGTTGGTGTAGATGCATCTGAGCTGGGTATCAAGTTCACTCCCAACATTGGCATGCCATCCCTAGACTCATCTCCCATTGAACCTTGTTTAAAGCCCTCTTAATGCACCCTGACAACTAATCCTGGCAAGAATCCTTATTCCCCTTGGAGGCAGCTGGACTTCATCTGTTGCCAGCAGGCTCAGTATTGTGCAAACATCCCCATGATCAAAGAAACCAAAATTCCACCAGTGGCACCAGCCACTGAGCCACATTCTAATTCCACTGATAACCACAGAATCAATCTGGGAACAAAGTCTTTTTTACCAAAAGAAGCAGTGTAAGAATCAATACCTTAAAAAGCTAGGTAGATGTCCCTGCCCAGGTGACAAGCATTCATATCATCAATTCTTCATCATCAAAAGATGAAAGTTTTTGGGTTTTTGTTTTCTTCTTCTTCAGTCTTGATCCCTTTCATCCTTCTCCCTGCTGCCACTGTGAAATGAATCTTGGCTCATAGTGGTAAATGTATTCTCAGCCTGGAAGGCAAATGCTATTTGGTGCCCATGTTATATAATGTGATATTTAGTAATGGATATTGTGGACACCTTATTCATAAAACAGGTGGAAAAAGGTGCTGAACTCTGTCATTCTCTATCAGCCCAGAGCAGAATCTAGCAGAAGAGAGAGTGATTCTTTCCCCTGTATTATCTTCCAGCCTTTGGCTTTCCATAGACTGGCTACTTCACAAATCTCATGATGCTTTTAATTAACTGCAGACTGGACAGAAGGGCTGGTCCTTGTACAAAACTCCTTAATTGTCTCCCCTGCAGCTACTGACAAGGACCCTCCCCCCATCAGAACCAGGGCCATTAGCTCAGGCTGAGAGGACAGAAAGGACTGGAAGAATGACACATAGGTGAGAAAACTGCCAGAGGAAGGGACATTTTCATTGTCTTGACTCCTTTTCTATGACTAGGAGAACTGGGAAAGAGAACAGAAACATATTTGGAAAGAGAGAGAATAAAAGACTAAAGTAATCACTCTCCTTTTTTTTTATATTGCATTATATCTTGAACTGGTTTGTGCAACAGATTTTGACAGTGGAGCAAAACTAGGACAAACTGTACTGTGCATAAGGAAAAGGAACACTGGAAACCTGCATGAGAAATGATACAGTGTAGATAATTTAATATATACACCAGGTAAATACCAACTTAATTCATCCAGTCCATTTCCCATTTTTCTTGCACCCAGCCAGTGCAGTTTCTTGTGTATCAGTTACAGCTCCCTTTAAATTCCAGTCATGACCATACTGTGGATTTTCAAATAATTTTAGATTGCTTTCTTCTGCCATCTCCTGGCAATAAGAAAAATCACAGTGTTTCAGGAACAGCTGTGCCAGTCCAAGGCAAGGGTTGTCAGTAAAGGCAGCGTGTAATTAGATCAGTTGGCTTAACTGGAAAATAATATAGCCCTTCTTGGATATTTAAAAGCTAGCCTAATTATTCCAGCTCTAGCAGTAGTTCAGTGGTTATGTCAGAGCAAAGTGTCTGTTTTGTAGGCCTTGCTTTTCTGTGTGCATCAAAGGAGAGTTTTGTAATGTTTGAGGCTTTGTCATTTTATAACAGGGCTTCATCGAGTGCACCCTAAATATTTTGGAGAGGGTCCTTTTTGCCAATTCTGATTTCAGATCTTCACAGTTCCTTGATAAAAGTCATCTTTGTTTCCTCTGAATGCACAGGAAGATCTTGTCTGATAGGCATATAAAGATTTTCCTTCTACTACAACAACTCTTTCTGTCTGATCTCTCAATTTTAGCACCACAAATCATGCCAAAACACCTTGCATTACTTACTTAATTCGAAACCAAAACATGTTTGGTATTTTGTTAAAAAGGTATATAAGATTTCTAGAAGACAAAATTTTGGTTCCTGAACCTTTGATTCCTAATTTTTTTTCCTCTTGTCCTCTTGTCCTGAAATGACACAGAAGGTCTTTGTAAATGACTACTTGTGCTCCCACTCTCCTGTCACAATAGCTTTTCCCATGAAGCTGTCATAAAAATATGAAAATTATATATGATGATGTAAAAAAAAATCCAGAAGGAGAAAATACCAATATTTTCAATATTTTCCCTTAAAATAAACTAGAAATTCAGAGCCAGTAAGAAAAACTAATCACAGAATTCCAGCCTGCATAGAGAACGTAAATAAAAGCTGTTCAAAGCTTTGTTCATTTTCACTAGCACCAGCAAAAATGACTGCTTGGGATTCCTGGCTTTGGAGAGAAATGATGTTAATGCTATTTATAGCTCATTACCACTGTACCTGAGAAGCTTGCAGTCCTTAATGTATTCCTGCTCACAGCAATTTCCTCAAGCAGAGGACAGCCTTCCCAGTGTTGTGCTGGAGGCACTAGGGTTTGCTTTGGGAAAATGGACTGTTACATTTGCAGCCTGTTCCCAAACTATTATAAACTGCCTGCAGCAGCCATAACCTCCAGTAAGACTGCACCACTCCCTGCTACCTGTGCCTGACTCTCTCTCTTGGAGCCATGAACTGTGAGCTGCTGCTCTGCTGAAGGCTTTTTCTTCCTCCCTCCATCACCCTATCAGCTTTGACATTGATCTACAGCCCATGCCAGGCCTCAGGAAACAGCATCAGAAAAAGAACAGCATAATACCTGTCAAGGTAATTGTGAAAAGACCTTCCAAAAACTTGCCAGCATGTAACAAACCTTGCTCCATCTATGCCTGACCAATTGCAAGAATCAGGTAGCATCAACATGGTATCTGGGAAGTAGGCAGCATGGTACTGCCAGCTCCTCACAGAGAGAGCACAGCAGAGCCTGGTGGGGAAACTCCTTCCTGCCAGCCAACAATTGGCAGGACAAACTCTCTCAGTTACCCTGAGACTGGACACACCATAGTGCAGCAAACATGTTCCCACAGCCCTTGGCCCCTCATACATCACAGCGTGAAGAGGTGGCTGCACATGCCACTTTACCCTGCCCCCTGATTTGGGCATCTCCCTGGTTTGCTCTGGTTTACCTGGTACCCCAATACTGGGGAGGAGCAACAGGAAAACTACCCCCAATTTTATTTTTTGAAATTCAAGATAAGAGATGAGGAGCAAATATTAACCAAATACATAATAAATTGCAAGACAAAGTGGACCTCAGTGTTAGGTATTAATCTCTCCTCTTAGCTGTTCTCATGCACCTCATCAATGGTCAATTTCTTCATAACATGCAATCATATTATTTAGAAGATGACTCAATCAAAAAACAAATAATGATTTTAAAGTCAGCAATTAAAAATATTTAAAGAAAAACCATTCCATTCTGCCCCAACAAAGCCAAGAACGTCCCTTGAAAGCTCTACAATATTCCTGTAAAAAACACTAAGTGCCAAAATAGACCTTTCACTGTTGAGTTTAGAAGTCTTTTTGCTCTTGATTACACTACAAAGAGGTTGTACAGCTTTTTCACCCTTAGAAAAGGTAGTACCTCTTAAGCAAGGCAAGGCAAGGAAAGCACTTCATGCGTAAGTTAAAAGTGCAGGGAGATACAGACTGCTCAGATACCCCTGCCAAATGACTGAGGAATATCAAAACCCCTCTGCTCTACTCTACTCAGATATTCTGAAACCTTCCAAGCTTGACAGGATTGCCAATTTTGTATTGACAGCAGCAGTCAGATAAAAATCATTTGAGAAGTAAATCAAGAAGAAAAACACACTCTCCCCAACCCCCAGCTTTAATCCACAGTCACACAAATCCATACTGCTTGCCGAAGGGCAAGTGCTTTTGAGCCTCTTTTAATAGCAATACATTAACACCCTTGTTTGTCTTTTATGAAGTTTGCAAGGTATTTCCCTCACCCCCTCCCCTAAGAATTTGGTCTCTTCAACAACATTTTTATTAGAACTAACCATAACTTACACCTATTGACCGGCTGTGACAGGGATGAAATGTCAGCACAGCACTGGCTGTGGCAGCACTCACTGAACTGTTATCAGTATCAAGGTCATTTTGTTTTTCTTGCTCTCACTGGAGCTCCTCTGCCCTCAGGGCACATGCTGCCCAAGGAAGATTTCTGTCTAAGCTCCTCACAAGCCACAGCCTCTCTGCTCCATTACTGGTGTTATATAAGATTAGAGTGAAGTTTCTACTATTAGAAGCCGTTAGCTGCATGGTGATTGTGTGCTCTTCTGATTATGGAATATAGCACAGTTATGGCTGCTGGCAGCAGGACTTAAAACTACAGCTACTTTAGTTCAGGGAGAAGCATGTGTATATGTCGGGGGAGTGTTAATTTAAGGCTGTGGTACCGTGGTCAGGAGTGCCCCAGAAAAGACTTTAAAGGGAAAAGATCATCCTAAACTTGACAGATACCGACGGAAGAGTTGAAGTTATTGTAAGAGCCTGTGGAGGGCAGCGCTGCCTTGCTGGGGATGGTGCATCGTGAATAGCTCAGAGATGCCAGCTGCTAAGGTAATACTTTTTATTTATTTATTTATTTTAATCTGAAAGCTGCAGATGTAAAAGCTGCTGTCCTGCCATGGCCATAGCCTGTCACTTCAAGCAGGATTCCCCATTTTTACACCTGACACCCTCATTTTACAAGCATCCTTTCCTGCAGCATTAGCCCTGTGCTTAGACAGTTGCCTCTTTCTCTGTTGTGTGGCTCTGAAATGGAAAGGCTAGGGAAGGCAGGGTGGGACTAGGGGACTGGAGCCAGCATGGAGATTCTCCTCTCTTGAAAAGGGAGGGTCTTGGGGAAATATGTGCAGAACTGTTATAATGCAAAGGAAAGGAAATGCTCTCCTGGAGCACTTCCATGAGCTAGCAATAAACCAGAAGGGCACAGGTGAAGCTGCTCTGACAAGCCTGAATCCTTCTGGCAAGGCCATGAGCCTGAGTCTGCAAACTCTGCCTCTTTTTGGGGCTTGCCTTGTCCAAAGACAGTGGGGGTTGTGTGACCTGGGATGGGACCGCTGGAAGCAGCTGTGTGAGAGCAAGCAGTGGGAGGCCTCACTGGGGCTTCCCACCTCAATCAGGAGCCCATCTGAGCTGAGACTCATGAACTTCATCTCCACCTGTGCCCCCATGACTTCACACTTTGGCTGTGACCTGCCTCACCACAGTGGACTCTCTTGGCTGTCCAAACCCCTGACTGAGGCTGGTTACCCTCACCATCCCAGCCCTTGAAACAGTCTTGTATGTTCATGCCATTCCCAGGTGCACACAGCTCCTGTGGGGCAGCAGTAGATTGTCCCTGCCCTACAGCAGCCCCTCCAGCCCCACAGGCAGACTTGGGCCAGGAGAGCTCATGGAGGAAAGAACCTTTTGCTCTCTAGACCAGCAGACATCGGCACCTTCCAGCTCAGTTTGAGGGAGTCGGGGTCCCCACTGTAAATGTACAAGGCTGAATATGAATGGAGATGTCAGATGGGAGACCAAGAAGCAAAGAAGTGTGAAGACAGATTTTCTTCCACCCAGTAAAACACACATAGGATGAGGGGCATCTGCAGCCTGAGCTGAGGGAGTAGCGGTGGAGCAGGTTTGCAGGGCTGCTCCCACTCCTTCCCAACACTGTGGTTAAAGAAAGGGCTGTTTTCCAGAGCCCTCAATTTGGCATTTTCCCCGTTCTCTTAAAAACTGAACCAAACAGGGCTTTAATTGTACATTCTGCTTTTCTCTTCTCTCCAGAATAATGGCAATGGCATTAATACAGTGCTGCATTGAACACGTATGCACACTGAGGCTGAGGGACCAATTCTGCTTTCCATTATTCAGGGGCACTGCCTCTGGTGAGGTAGATCAGGGTTTAAACAGTGAGCAGGAACAATGAACTTCTACTGTTCCCTGCTGTTTAAGTGTGGGTGAAATAAAAGGCCATAATATATGATGCAGTCAGCCAAGAAAGCAATATTGGTCTGCTATGTGCATGGCCTGCACTGAGACGAGTCCAGGATCTCATTTCTAAATTCCCATAGGTGCCTCATTTAAACCATCAGCCATAACCTGCTTCTCATTTTCAATACCACTTGGTATTAGAGCTGCAGTGAACTGCTGGTGAGAGATTCTAATTCCTGCAAACAAGCCCCTGTAGGCTTGCAAGGAAAACAGAGAGTTCCCCTCTTGGTTGCCTGCTAGGTTCCCATCTGGCTGTTTTAACTTTGCTATTGCTTTTAAATGTGCCTGTTTCTGCACAAGAGGCTTTCAGCTCTACCTCAAGAGACTCCTGGGTTCTCTTAGCGTCAGATTCTGACCAAAATGTAGAGACACAGATTGGTTCTTCTTAACAGAAAGGAAGATCAGATTTCATATTATGGTATCTGAAAGATTAATTCCACTTACATGATGATCTTCCACTGAACCACAATTTCTTTCCATCTGGAATTTTCCATCAGGAGGACAAGGAGTCACAGTGTTAAGCACTACCTGAGAGAAAAGAGGAAGAAGTGTCAAAGATGAGTGCATAGAAAAAAGAAAAAAAAAAATAGAGTAGACAGCAATTTCAAATGCACCAAGAGGTTTTGGGTTGGGTGTTGTTATTTTGGTTTTGGTGGGGTTTTTTCACATGAACTATTATGATCTCATGCTTTGGAATTTGGAACCATATCATTTGTCAGGTTTTGATTCCGGGAATTTAGGATATTTGGCTGCAAGAGCTTTCTATATCATGTTATTGTTAGCTTGTGTTCACGTTATTGTGGTAACCACAGGTCCAGCCAAGAGCAGTGACCTGCAGTGCTTGCAGCTATCCATAATATCATATAAGACCTTGTTATTGAAAGACACCTGTTTCCATCTGAGCTATCATCACAACCACAAGCAGAGCTGTGTTGCCAGCTAGGAAGATGCTAGCAAAAGGGATAGAGGAAAGGTGACTTGGAGCCCAGTTAATGCTCTGACACAGACCCTGTTAGAACTTCAGATAGTAATTTAATCTCTCTACAGCTCAGCTGGGTCTTTAGGACATAAGGCAAGAATTATGGGAAAACGGCAAGAGGCTTTGCCCCAATTACAAAGCTGAAAATTAGGGCTAGGCAAATATGTGGCTGCTCAGCTAATTTGGGCTGATTTTTAGTGAAACAAAACATGTTTTTCTGAAGCCACTTCATCTTGTTTTAATATTTTTTTTAAAAATTATGCAATGCTAAAGTAAAATCCCAAAACAAAAGTAACTTTGAATAGAAAGATGGAAATGGTTTGGGTTTTTTTTAAATACAATACTACAATATTGGAGTGTTTGCTTTCTTATTTAGTACTTTGCTGAGCTTTTTTTCAAATGGAATCTGCAAATGCAACAGCTCATTCAAGTCAGTAGGGGTTGTGTAGGCTTTTTTAAAATTTTCTTTGTCAGAAAAATCTTCAATAGAAAATGACAATTGTGTCCAGTGTAGAAATTTAAAACAAAAGCAGAACAACAAAAGAAACACCAAGGATAGGAAAAGGGGGAAAAAAAAAAGAAAAAGAAAATAAAAGCTAAAAGGAAAATGGAAAAAGGGAAAAAAGGAAATAAAAAAGGAAAGGGGAAAAAAGAGAAAGGGAAAAAAGGGGAAAGGGGAAAAAAGAGGAAAGGGGAAAAAAGAGGAAAGGGGAAAAAAGAGGAAAAGGGGAAAAAAGAGGAAAAGGGGAAAGAGGAGAAGAGGGGAAAGGGGAAGATGAAAGCAAGAGGGGGGGGGGGAAAGGAAAGAAAACTAAAGAAAACCTAAAGAAGCAAAACAACAAAAAACCCAAACAAAACCTCAAAACCTTGGTGTAGACGAGGTCCTGGAATGTCCAAGTCCCTTGGGAACTGCACCCAGCTACATGCAAGTAGCACTCACAGCCCTTCGTGGGTGCTCCCCGTACCTCTGCAATACTGGCTCCGTAGCTTGTATCTCAGGCTCGCTCATTGCCTGCCAGGGAAATCCAAGTCTTGTGACATCAAAGAGTGACTCAGGCTTCACAGCTCAGCCATGGAGCCAAGCAAGCCCCAGCCATCTGGAGTGCACCCCAGCACTCTGGCGTTAGGGAATCTATGCATAATGGCAAAATAGCTTTAAAGTTTGTGCTACCTTTTATTCTTCCAAGGAAGTAAGGAGGTTGTTATATCTGCGTTGCTCTTGAAATCACTGTCCAGTCTCAAATTTCTCCTGTGGGCAGGAATAATCTAATGAGATGATCTTTAGGTACTTCCAGGATACAGTTTAAAAGAAAAGTAATCCTATCCAACATGCATGGTCTAGATGTCTGCAGAAAACGTTAGTGACCTTGTCAGACAGGCATTACCTGGTCTTCTGCCCTCCCACAGTCACTGGCTCTTCCCAACTAGAGCAGCTTCTGGGAGCCACCCAGAAGAAGAATCTAATCTGTGACAGCATGTTTGCTAGCTTTGCAGTATCATAAGATAGAAAGGGTATGAAGGGAAAACCCTCAGGAAAGTCCCTGGCCTTCAATTAAAAAGTTCATATTACTTTCCTCATTAGTCCAGTCATCTGGAATTGCTATTTCCCAGCTCACCCTGAAGACTCCACAGAGCAATTCAATTTCAAGGCCAGCACAGGGCAGGACAGAGTGGTGTGCCTGGGAGAAGCTGTGCTCCATGTTGACATGAGGAGCTCATTTGTCTGGCATTAAGTCACATGAAGCAAACAATGTTGATGCGCTTCTGGGAAAGAGGTTCACTGTATAAGAGGGAGCTCTATTGCAAGGCACTTCCCTGGCTGCAAAGGCTAGAGCCACCTGCTAAATTTCACCAGTACCAAAACTATGCAGTGCTTGGAGAACCTCCTAAAAATCAGATCTTGAACAAGAGACCTCACTATGTAATTCTCTTTGCCAGTCATCTCCATTTTTGCAACTAGCTGACAGACTACAACAGAAGTTTAAAGTGGTAGGGACTAGGAGAACTGAAAGTTTAATATCTACCTGCTTACCTCCACAATTTCAGCCTTTAAACATCTGCAGCAACTGAGAGTCAGCTACACTCCTTGAAAATGAGCTTGTGGTCTTATGAATCTCCTGATGTAGAAGCGGTATTATCTTTTTCTTGATTTCTTTTTACTGCTTCAGCTTAATGTTCTGTGTCGGTGAAAGTACAAACAGGTCATCATGATGATGCTGGCAGTAGCTCTTGAGCACAGTGCATAACTTCTGCAAAGCAGTAAAACTTGTAGGACAATGCACAATATCTTTTTCTGTGCTGTTCTTCATGCTAGTCTGTGCTGGGATTGCACAACATACTCCTTTACCAAAGCTTGTGATGTTATGCTATCTGCCCTGAAAAATTTGTAAGCTTTTATCCCTTTATTGCTCTTTGCTTGTCTGCAGTTCTTTTCCTTCATTGTTGAAAGTAAAATCAGTCAGCTCTTTTCCCCATCTCTTCCATCATTTTTACTGTACTTTTCATATTTTGCTTATTAAGTAGTTACCCTAGGGAGCCTTCCTTTTCACTGGAACATACAAAAAAGCTATAATTGCTCTTAACATTTGTGGGGAGGAGGAGGGAGAAAGGGGCAGAGAAGCAAATGTAGGCTGAGGTCACAGAAATAGATGTGAAGTGTTCCATAATATGCCTTGTCTCATTTCTACTTGCTTTCTGCTTATTCCTCAAAAGAGCCTACACTGCAAAGAAAAACAAACATGAATGTTTGGACGAAGTTGTGGGTTTAGCAGCAACATCCATCTGGGGCTGCTGTGGGGCAACAGACAGCATACATGTCCCATCTGCACTTGTTTTCTGTAATTGCTGAGAAAATAAAGTAACTCTAGATTTAGGCTTTCAGGCTGGAGCGCCTCTCCTATGAGGACAGACTGAGGGAGTTGGGGCTATTCAGTCTGGAGAACAGAAGGCTCTGAGGAGACCTAATTGTAGCCTTCCAGTATCTTAAGGGGGCCCTCAAGAAGGCTCGAGAGGGACTTTTTAGTGTGTCAGGGAGTGATAGGACTAGGGGGAATGGAAAAAAAACAATAGAAATGGGTAGATTCAGATTGGATATTAGGAAGAAGTTCTTCACCATGAGGGTGGTGACACACTGGAACAGATTGCCCAGGGAGGTGGTAGAAGCCCCATCCCTGGAGGTTTTTAAGGACAAGCTGGATGTGGCTCTGGGCAACCTGATCTAGTGTGAGGTGTCCCTGCCCATGGCAGGGGGATTGGAACTGGATGATCCTTGAGGTCCCTTCCAACCCTAACAATTCTGTGATTCTATGATTCTATAAGGCTGATGCCACAATGGAATAAACACTGGTCACCCCATTTTAAGAAGAGTTCTGGTGTGGCTCCATATTAATTATTACTTTAATACCAACAGGCAACCAAACAAAGTTCATCAGTGTTTTCTGGGGGCAAGAACAGCAATCCATGATAATGACATTCTGGTAGAAGAAATGCTCTTGAAGTCTCAGAGAAGGGACTGCTTGGATATCTTTGAATGCTTGCTCTCAGCTGAGCTCTGTCAGACTGGATGGGCTGGACTGAGCTTCCTGGGCCTAAATTACAAACAGCATTGCAAAAGGGATACCCATATTCCACTGCATGATCTGTGAGGGAGCAAAATACTCCTAAACAAGATTTTCAACTTCAGCAACAAAGCCAGAGCTTTATTATGCTCTTTTTTTCTCACATCCCAGGTAAGTGCCCTACCCCTTAGACAAGAGAAATTGCCTCTCTCTAGAAGAAAACAGCTATCACATTATTTATAAAAAGTAGAACAGCTCCCAGAGGAAACACTAAGAGAGACAGACACGAGTATACCAGTGTTCAGGATATTCACCTAAGAGAGAGAAAAACTAGTTCCAATTCTCTCTACTCCTAGTTATATACATACACACATATATAGATATGTACACACACATGTGAAAATCTGTCCATATGTCTACTTGTATCTACATGAATGTGTATACATGTGTTTAAATGCATCCCTAGAAGTGAAATAAAACTGTGTGCACATACATTTTACGTATGTATGTATACATACATGCTATATGTCTTGAGTACACATCCGAAGATTCCACCTTGGCCCTACAAGCTTTGTAAGTATAAGTCAGTCCCATGATTCATTCTTTCAGAAACGTCTATGTTTGGAACCAGAGTCACACATACACAACCACTTCAGTAACTCTCCAACATTAAGTCCTGGAGCTTTTCCACGTACACTCATTAGCACTACAGAAACAGAACATCAGTAACAGAAATAATACTTGCAACTACAAGATTCAGCCATGCTGCATTCCGGTGGCACAGGATGTTCTTTTTCAGCAATGCTACTTGACAAGAAATTAAATCATATTGTCTTATGCTGTTGCTTTCTCAGGAGATAAATTACATGCCTGCAGAGGCCTACCACAGTCAGTCCTGCTCTCTGGATGCTTTTAGCAACACCTGCAGGCCCTGCTGTACACATTAGTTGTAATAATGTAATTCTATTTGGAGGGTAATGAACAGGACTACTTTCTAGGGAATATTATTTCTGTATGAAAATTTCCTCTTCTTTTATTTCAGAAAATCCATCTCTAATATATCCAGAGTGCGTGCAAAAGAGAAGTGAGATGCCTCACACCAGAGACTCTTCATCTCCAAGTAGTAGTGCAGGGAGCAGATCTTCCTATGAAACACCAGCACTATCAGACCTCCAGAAGCTCTTTTGGTTCAGAGGAGGATCTGATAATCATGTGGATGAAGTCTGGCCAAATATTTACCTAGGAGATGCGTAAGAACATTTGTCCTATCATTAAGCTGTTATTGATCCCTGAGAGGAAGAGGAAGGGGTGTGGTATGTTGGGGATAAGCTTTTGGGAATACTTTTGTTATATAGTCTTTCAAAACTGATAACATAAGGATTTTGAATATCATGAAAAACATGACATACAAAACAGTAGTAACTTACTCATAAGCCTGTCTGAGTTGGGTTTTCTATATTCTGTGAACTATAGTGGATTTGGCAGGGTAAGAATAATTTGTATTGTAGACAAAAGTCCTTAAAAAAAACCCTCCATCCCAGATTGGTGTCAACTCTGAGGAAGCAGACAAACACAGCAGCTTTCACACTCAAATAAGAATAGCAGGATCAAGAGTCATGATGGAGGAGGACCCAAATTAATTATACAGTAGAGATTTTGCCAGTCCAATTCTAATCTTTCTTCCAAAATGAAAATATCAAACAGGAGTTTCTATGCAAATCTCATTCTTCTATTTATTGCCAATTTTTTCTATTTTGATTGCTGCAGATTGTATAGTTCATTTTCCCCAACTCCTCCTCCTCCTCCTGATGCATCAGTTAAAGATCACAGTTTTGTGGAATAACTTCAGTCCCAGTTTATGGTGGGAAGCAGTGAGAACATGGCTGGTGTGCATGATGTAGCCACCTCATGAACCTGGAACAAGGTGTTGATGCATCTGTGTGGGTACTTGCCCTTGTGACCCATGCACATCCAGCCCCAGAACTTGCTAAACAACTATTTATGGGAAAACATTGATCACTTTATACAGTAAGCCATGTTTCCTGGGATAAATTGCTGGGAAGCATTTGCTTAACTAGCAGTATCCCGCTGGCAAGACTGTGCTCTTGCTGTTTTCCACAACAGCATACCACATTTTTCATGTGCAAAGCCACTATGGACTTCTTCAAATTTGCTACTCTGTAAGCAGGATGCAGTTCCTGCATCCTTCCCTAGAAGAAGCAGGCACTAACTTTAAACTGTGCTATTTTAGTAAAATGTTAGGAGGGTTGCCAACAAGCCGTTCATGTCTTTCAACAGGTGGGCTGCTAGGAGCAAAACTACTCTTCAAAGCCTCAACATTACTCATATCCTTAATGCAGCAGATGGGCCATATAGCATCAACACAGGAGCCAAATATTACAAAGATCTGCAAATAGAGTACTATGGAGTAGAAGCATTTGATGATCCTTCCTTTGATTTAAGTATCTTCTTCTATGATGCTGCCAATTTCATAGGCAAAGCCTTAAACACTTCAGGAGGTAAGAGGGAGGCAAAGAGAAGCTTTGGGAGGAAGTTTTGACACAAGCCAAATGGCTTCTCCTGGCAGTAGAAGGCAGACAGCAAAGCTGGGATTCACCATATGGTTTGAGAAGGCACATGCAAAACCACCATACAAAGGACAGGACAAGGGTGCCTATGCCACACACTGCAGGGAAGGTGGCCACAGCCAGGTCCCTGGGAGCTGGGGAAGGCTGTCTGCCCCAGGCCCAGCGTGGTGGGTGCAAGGGCCAACTCTAGGAGCAAAGTGAGAGGGAAGGGCAGAAGTTATGAAACTGCAGATGCTCCCTCACATATCCACCCTGCAGGAACTGACAGGATCCATGTGCCTACACACACACCTTGCACACTGGCATGGGCTCCAGCCCAGCAATCCTGTGCAGCATACAGCAGCCCTGCTCCCAGTGCATTCAGCTGGGAGCAGTGGCACTTCAGTGTGGGCTTAAATGCTTCACATGCTTAAGTGCTTCACAGAATTGGAGCTTTGTTCAGACTGTCTATTAAGCTAGAGAGGCAGTAGAACTTAATGAACTAAGTCAAAAACTACGAGCCTGACCCACAGGCTGCTGAATTTTTGTCAGCAGAGTTGGGATTATGGCCTAGTTATCATAATTTCCATTTGTTCCAGAGTTTGCTCTGACTCTGACTGGCTGCAAGATCTGCTGCTTTCACTGGAGTGTTTTATTAAATCCCTAGTTATAGCTCACACTGGACTGCTGAGATACAGTAAATTATGAGTCCATTTTTACAGGCAGACTATCCTACAGAGTTTATGGGACTTGTCAGTGATCACAGTCAGTACTGGGATAAAGTTTTCTGCCAAAACTGTTGTGTGTTTTTTTTTTCCTTTTCCACAGAAAACTATACTAATCATAAAAAGCTTTTCCTTCCCTAGAAAATTTTAACTATTTTAATCTGAGGCCTAAGTTAGATGCATGAGGTCAGTATGAAATACCTCCTTCTCTGAGCTGTATCCCTGAAAACATGAGTATTTACTGTCACTGGTATTTTCTCAACTTGTTTCTAGTAGTTCTTGTCCTCCTTGTGTGTTTGTTACTTTATAAATACTAAAGCCCTGCCTCTTTCATTTTGCAGGTAAGGTGTTTGTTCATTGTGCCATGGGGGTGAGCCGCTCTGCATCTTTAGTGCTTGCCTTTTTAATGATCCATGAAAATATGACGCTTGTGGATGCTCTGAAAACAGTGAGCGCTCACAGAGACATCTGCCCAAATTCAGGGTTCCTTAGCCAGCTCCGGGACCTGGACATTAAACTAAATGAAGAAAAGAAAGGAACCAGAGCATCTGCTACAAAAGAGTCATAAGACAGTATTGCTGAAATAAAGAGGACAAAATATAATCGAGTTTCCTGTATCTGTTTTAAATTAATTGCATCTTTAAATTAAGGACAAACATTTATGATACACTTGAATGTGTATAATTACTAAAAGGAGGTTTTACCTGATCTTTCCATTTTGCAAGGCTCTCCAAAATTACACTTGTGATAGGTTGTACATTGTGTTCTTCACTCTCCACCTTAAAACATTGCTCTCTGCTGGTGAAAAGGAAAAAAAAAAAAAAAAAGAAGAAGAAAAAAAGAGAGAGATATCAAGTTCCACTTCAGAAATAGCTGTGTTTCAGCAGCTAGTGAAGCTCATATCACTTTATGAAGTGTTAGGCTATTTGAGGTGAAATATGTCATATTATTTACGCTACAATAATGCTTAGAAGTTTTTTTATGAACCACCACCAACCCCCACTCCCTCGCCTTTTGCTCTTTTGCCCCTTGTATCTAAAGTGGTTTGTATTTTAAGACTCGAACCTGGCACTGTTTAGTTATTGGTTTTACAATTGGTAGAACCACTGAGTTGGGGGTAAAAGGCAGAGCAGATGGGAAATAACACAAGCCACTCTTGAAGAAATTATTCCAAGTTTTCCCTCTGACTATTCAGCAAACTAGTATTTTTTCTTCCATGAAAATACCTCTACTTGAGATAGCAGTCAAATATTGTTCATCTTCCCTAGAAATATTTACCCATGAGATGCTGTGAAAAACTTCTCTGAAAAAGAAGGTGGGATCCCAGTTGAGGCTCCAAACAGCTTCATGGCAATGGGAGAGGGTGCAAGGAAGCATTCACCAACAAAGTTCAGCATACCCCAAATTTGTCTGACAGTTCAACATCATAAAGCTTGGGATTTTTTTTTCCCTCAAAATTAAATGTCATTAAGATTGCAACATCGCATTCTGTGGCATTTGCTTTTGTAAGAGGACTAAAGTGAAAACTGAAGGGACACAGGAATGGCAGGGAAGGTGCTGACAGGCATCAGGCTTTCATCTTTGTGTCTCTGGGCCACCATAAGAGCACTCAATAGCTACTGTCATCTGACGGATCAGTGCTGCTCGGAAACTATGTGAAGCACATCTGGCTCTCGATTCCCAGCAGACAAACATTCACAGCACAAAGGCAGCCAGGGGATGGCAGTTGTTTGCATTCTTAGTACCAAATTCAGGAATGCCGAGGCATGAATACTCCCCACCATGTGAGCTGGCTACTCAAGAAAAGGCAGCAACAAGGAAAACATTCCTTGTCGTTCCCAGTGCTGCCTACAAGGCAGACTTCTGCCTTCAGGACAGACTACTCACCACCTTTTATAATGTTCTTCAGTGATATCTGCATCTGCAGGCTATAGGAGCCAAAGCAGAGCATCTGGCATTGAGGTCCTGACCCTCACACCGAGCATCTCAGGGGGCTTTGCTGTGGACTAACCCTGGGAACTGGACAGCCGTGAGCAGCAGGAAAGCAGTGCTGGAGTTCTTTGCTTTAGCTCCCTGCATAAGGAAGTAAGAGCTCCGGGCTGCTCTGCAAGATGAACAGAAATACAGCAGCAGGAATGATCAGCTTCAGACCCAACCCAAAATTTAATGTGCATTTACCAGTCAACTCTAACAAAGTAATTTCAACTTTCAACTGGAGAAAAAGGACTACTGGGTCTGGTTGGAGAGATGCCTCCAGCACCGAGCACAAGTGTTTCTCACAATCCCAACCTCCAGGAAAACTCTCCTTGCCTTAGCAGCAGCAGGACTGAGGCCAGACAGCCAGTTTTGGCTGTAGACCAAAGGGCATACAAGAGAACCTTTAAACTGAACGCATTTCATGTGACTTGGGTGCTTTTAAAACACTGGTTGGTGCAACCGGAAACCTGCCCTTTACTTTGATGGCAAATTCCTGTAAGCGCTGCAGAGTAACAGGCAGCATGCAATGCTTCAGGCCATGATGCCGCACACACCGTTCACCCCCAGAAGATGCAGGGCAGGCAGGGTGCAGGCAAGGCACGGGCTGAGAGCGAGTAAGGCGCACCCATATGGCCTCTTGCCTGGCCCTCTCCTCCCGTTAGTCACAGCACCGATCCGCCAGGTGGCGGCGTCGGCCCGGGCGGCTCCTCGGCGGGTGGCGACGAGGGGAGCGGGGCCGCAGAGAGCCGGCGGGGCTGCGGCAAGTGGTGGCCGTTGCCCAGCCGTCCCCGAACCTCAAGCCCGGGTTGGCCCGTTTGTTCCGAATTCGGAAAACGGAGCAGGCGATGCGGGGAGCTCTGCGGGGAGCTCTGCGTGGGAGCGCGCCCACCCCGGCACGCCCCAGGCGCCCTGTGCCGCCCGGGAGGCTGGGGCACAGCCCACCCACACTCGCCCCGCCGAGGGAGCGCCCAGCGGCAGAACACGCGTGCCGGGGCAACCCCGACCTACCACCCACGCACACGGCTAGGGTCAGACCCGACCGGTCCCCTGCAAGGATGAACGCAGGTGCCCACCTACGTGGGTGGGCCTGGAATAAGCCCAGTCGCCCCTCAGTTACATCGCGGATGAGCCACAACTGCTCTGCCAACAAGCACACAAGGCAAAACCCCGTTTGTCTAGGGTAAACCACCACCACATCACCTTGCACACCTCTGGTGCAAACCCTAACATGGCCACCAGCACGAGTATACCGAGCGTAGACCTGTGCAGCTTCAGCAAGGCCGGCCGGGTCACATCTGCTTACACCACCTGACGACCGGCCTCTGTCACAACTCAGCCTCCCACTGCTGCTGCCCTCCAGTCGCCTCGCTCGAGCTGATGCTTGCAGGTCCAAAGCGAGTAGGGGATTATGGTTTATCATTAACACAATTAAAAATAGACTTTGAATAAGATGAACACAGAGAGGCTCGAGAGCTGTTGTGCAACTGGCACATTAGAAGGAAACTAAGTGGCATTATTCAAACAAAAGTAAACCAAGACACCGCAGCGCAGGAGCTTCGACTACCAGGCAAGTACTTTTAAGCTTGTTTGCAAACCAGCTCCCAGTGAACTCAATACATGCACTGAGCAGCATGATTTTAACTACAGCCAGCTCCACAAGCAGTGAGACAACTGCAGGGCTAGGCCAGATTACCGTTCTTTGCCATTTCACTCAGAAACTCCAATACTTGTGAAATTCTAGTTTGCTTTCCATGAATTCCCAGGCTGAGGATCTCTCACTGAGAAAGATGCTTAAATCTGAGTTGGTTGGGTTTTTTTTTGCTTTGTTTGTTTGTTGTTGGGTGGGTTGTTTTGGTTTGGTTGATTTTTTTTTTAAACACTAATCTACCTTGCATTTATTTCTTATGGATCTATCTTAAAGGTAATAGCCATAAACCACTGTATCTGGGTGTTCTTTTCAGCTGATGTTCACAGGAGTCCTTACTGGGAAGGGAAACTGGCCAGCCAGTTATGCTGGAGAAAATGTGAAACAGACTATGAATAAAATGCTGTGCCGTTCAAAATCAAAACCTGGAGAGAAAAAAACAAAAGAGATTAAGAAGTTTGAAAGGGGAATTATTCTCACACACACACCTTCCCCCCCCCCCCCCCAACTCTGTGTATTTTCAGCCTTCCATGAATTATTTATAACTAGGATAGAGGGATTTTTAATATCAGCAGCCTTCCTCAGAACATTTTTATTGAGGAAATATGTTTGTATGGCTGTGGAAGTCATTGGGATGGTTGGAGTAAAAAAGTACAGAAAGAGAAGACTGGGTTAAATTAATTCCTCCTAAAACCCTACCAGCAGACTTGCTGTCTGTATGGGAGGCTGGAGACAGAATTGTACCAGGGTAAAAAGGATACTGTCTCTATTTATAGTACTGCCTTCAACACCATAGGAATTCAAAGGAAAACTCCAACTCAGCACACAGACTTCTCATCATCTGCTTCTGTCAAGATTAAATCAGGGCTGAGATCATTCCCTTCCCCTGCAAATCCCTGCTAGGAAGGATATGTTCCTTTCTGCAAGTAAGGAACTACCATGGTATAAACCACTCCAGAGCTTATGTGGTTTGGGCTGTGGTAGTCCTCACCCAGCCAAATGTCACCTCTTTCTTCTTTGTAGTCAGAGGAAGGGGAGAAAAATAGCCTCAGAAAGCTCAGCACTTTAGCAGGAACTGAAGGTGCTTCACCTGCTGTGCATCCCTATCCTTCTCCCTGTCCTCAGCCCTTCTCCTTATACCAGATGCTCTAGGGCACCTGTAAACAAAAGTGTAGCACAGCTTCAGCACTCACCCAATGCCAGATATCAGGGGGAGGAAGAAGAACAGGATTGTAGCACAGGGTCACGGTCACTTGTGGTGTTACTTACTCAGGTGAGGCACCTTACACTAACAGGGGTTTGTGCTCCTTGTGCTGCTGCAGGACCATCCATCTCTGGGAAACGGTGGGGCTCTAACAGGCATGTGTGGCACCTGCTTATCAGTCGAAATTATCTCTGATGTTAAGAGCACAAGTGAGAGCAGCCTTGGAAAAGGTATTAGTGAAAACCTGACCACAACTCTAAAAATAAGGCAGACTCCTGTAGTTCCTTAGCTCTACTCATCTTTTAGCATCACGGTGCCTCAGATCTTTCCTTCTCATCTTCCACCTTCCAGTTGCTCTTTAATAAGAGCTGTTCTTTGGTTCTTCACAAAGCACTACCTACCCTATTCTCTTGGTGTTCCTCTCTTCTAATTCTGTTATCAAGCTGTCTGCTAGGTGGGGAGCAGAAGGTGCAGGACTTGGTGCTGCTTTTGAGATGCAGGTAATTATTATGTGCATCTGTATTGTGGTTGCTGCCTCAACAGGTGGAAAATATGCTGTTCCCTGATAGATTTGCAGCACTCCATGCTCCTGCCTTGTCTGTTCTCTAAAGCCAGTCGTGTGGTGTTCCTAAAATAATAAACACAGTCTCACTGCTGCCACAAAACCCCCTGGTAAATATTTTTTTATGGGAATGAAATATTAAAGGATTTGAACAGAAAGCAAAATACGAGCAGTAAGGTTGGGTAAGGATTCAAAGGCTGGTTTGCTTCCTTTCCCTGAGGCACATCAAGGCTGTACTGTTTGCACTTTTGAGATGGATAGTGGGGAATTACTTAACCCAAAATGATGGAAACAATTCAGACTATAATAATATAGCATGAGAGTTTCTCACATTACATCTATTCCCCATACTGCTGGCTACATTCTACCTTCACAGTCACATGCACAACTCTCATTGGATTCTGGAGGAAATGTGTTTGAAGCCAAAATGCATTTCATTGTCTTTCTGAAGTCTTTCTATGCTTTAGTTGCTAAATCCTGAGCTCAAGGACTGGGGATAAAGCTTGTCTAAACATTTCCCAGTGTCTGTCTCCATGAGATTCTCATCTGCTGTGTTTTATTTTGAATTTCGTCTTTCTACTTTCATAAAAACCCAGAGCAGAAATACAGGTTTCCTCTGCCCTGGAGTGCAGGAATCACCAAATTTCCCATAAGGTTCTCTCACAACATATGATGGATCCATGTTTGCCTAAAAATGCTACAAGTCCTTTGTGGAGTAGAAAGGGAGGAGACCAGAAACATGGGCCAAGTTTCTCAGTACTATGAACCTCCCCTTAGTCCCCAAAGGGAATCCATATCCTGTTTCCTCTCTTCCAAATATTTCACCTGGCTTTGGGTTTCATTAAGAGAAATACACATTGCTTGAGTTTAGGCTTTGGTTCATGCTTCCTGCTGACACTGCAGAGACTGCAAGAGTCATGAAAGCTGAGTCTGACCTGGGGACTCCAATTTTACTACAATAGCAATACAAATTAAATGGAGAGCATGTTAAGTGGGTTAGGAGATAGTGGTTGACCAACAAATCTTCATTAAGTTCCCACAACAAGCTGTGCTGCACCACCAATGAAACTGATTATTGTGTTGCCATCTGTGTTTCAGCTATTTCTCCATCAGGCCTAAAAGAAATTCAGACTTGGTTTGCATTTAATTAAAAATACAACACAATATTAATCCACCTTGCTCCATGCATGCACCCATTTTGGTGTTGGTGCATCCTTCAAACAGCTGAAGTTCCACTCTGTTCACCACCAGTTATTTACTGCCCTGGTTTTGGCTAACTCTTTTATTTAATGCCAGTATCTCACAGAGACTTTGTTCACTGTTTTATGGTGACTTCCTGGATTACTGGTTTGCATTACCAAAGACAAAGTCTGAGATCAGTTCCTGGCGCTGCTCTCCAGACGTTTCAGCTCAAGAGCCACCAGCATGAATGCCAGGAGTTCATACGACTTTCACCTCCCCACAGCAAAGCCTGCACTCAGCATAACAGCAGCTTTTGCAGGATTAGAGCAAAACCCTTTTCTGATATTCATGCCTGCTGGGTCCTCTGACAGCCTTCCCCGCAGACCACTACTAAAAATACAGCTCTACAGGTAAAGCTCAGGTGCTAAGCTATTCTGCTGTATAGGCTTTAAAAGCACTCTGCCCAATGTAGGCCAAACAGACAGGTTTGACAAAAAATGTGTTGGGGAAAGCAAGGGGAATGAAACATCTGTACTGAGAGTTACATAGCTTTAGTATCTGCAGAGTCCATGCAGAGCAGGATCTTCTGCCACAAACTGTGTCTTCTAAATATAAGGTAACAAACAAAAGGTACATACAGATAGAGCATGAATGCGGGAATTAGCCTTCGGTATCATTCTGTGTCAGATAATATTTATGGTGGCCAAACTATATGTTTGCCATGGAGATTGGTTCTTCTCCATACCATGTTGTCCTCAGAGTCACATAACACTTGAAAACTGCAGATGACGCTTCACCTTTTCTGTATCAAAGAGAAAGCGCTGACTATTTGGGTTTATGCAGCAACACCTCAGCACACAGGCTTTTACTGGTTCCCACCACTTGGGCATTGCAAAGCACCCTCACCTTCACAAAGCTGCCTCTTGTGTCCCAGGCAGGACTGCAGAAGGCAAAAACAGTAGCTGCGTTCTAATGCGATCTGAACTACTTTTGCTAGTGGTTAATTGGTTTCTATGCTCTAGATAAACATGCATTCTATTCTTTTTGTACAAGGTGATCTGTGATATTTGGGGGGCACATACTTTTAACTGCTAGTTTGTTTTAGAAATATGGTAGCAGTTAACCTAAAGGACAAACACTTAAAAATACCTGTAATCCCAAGAGCTAACACAACTGCTGGGAAATTCTAGACTTCAAATCATCTGTGCTGCAGAATATAATAACTTTCTGTTGGGGTTTTTTTGTTGGTTTGGGTTTTTTTTTTCCCTTCAGGAGACTTAGTAGTGAGATTTTAAAATGAGAAGAAAGCAATTTGCTTAGCTGACTTGGGATTTTATCTCCTTCCGTCGCATCTCTTAGACTATACACACATCAGCAAGCAAGTCTCAGCTCTGCTCAGTCTCAGTCTGACCTCTGTACTAACTTGATTTATTTGGTTTAGTTCTCAAATAGTACATTACGTTATACCCCAAAGGGTCTGATTAGAACTGGCCAGCATTTTAATGATTTATGAGGGACATCTGGAACTGTACGGGTAGCTTACATGTTGTGTCACTGCTATAGAAGGAGTCTATATTGATCATACCAGCGTGCTCCAAGACAAGAGCGTGTCAAATTCCACTAAGTTTTAGTTCACAAACCTGATCTGACAGGTGGCCAAGCTTGCACTGGGACTGACCATAGTTCTGATGATGGCAATAAAACAGAACAGCTGGATTGCTTCTAGCTATTGCATTGTGAGAGGATATCTATTCCTTTCTATCATTCTAGTTCTGTCTTGCAGTGCTTAAGGAGGTGTTTATCCTTCCCAGCTCTGTAGCCAGAAACATGGTCAACAGGAGCCTGCTATCAGCTTTGTGGTTTATCTTTCTGCTGGAAGGTACTGGTGAGAAACAGAGGCTACTAAAACTATCCTTCCAAACCTCTGAGTCCCGCCATGGCTATCACATTGCTAGAAAGTTTCAGGTCAGAGAGGCAAGAGAAAGAAAGATGAAGAAACAATTAGGAAGATAGTACCAGTGTTTGACAGCACTCTGTCCCTGGGTTACCTCCCATCTCTGACTTGCAGAGAGATGTAGAAAAATTGTCCAACTTAACTTTACCACCTCTGCCTGTGCAGTGGGAACAGCAGTGTCTTCCTCACAGGATCACTGAGAGACAACTATAAAACACATTCTACTGCTCGAGAACTGCAGCTGCCTACCTCCTGCTGTTTCCCTTCTTCCTTCCTAGCAGGTTACTCAACCCTCCTGCTAGGCCAGCATAGGGATATGTATCTGCTGTCTCAAGTAAGTTATGTGGCATAGAAGTATATTTGTGGTCCTGCTAGAGACCACAGGACAAGAACAAAGAGCAGTGACGCTGTCAGTGCTTCTAAACAAAACAGACACCACCCCACCCCCCCCCCTTCCTCACCTCCCCCCAAAAGGCAATATATTGTTTTTATGATAGAAGAACATACCAGAGCTAGTCACAGGGGAGAAGGGCTTTGCACTGTGCCATCCTTTTGGTTAAGTCCTTAGGGCAGAAGCCATTCATTATTAATGAAATTCTTTGCATTCTGAAGTTGGTAGTTTCCAGTACTGGGATGGAGGACACTGCTATATTAGTTATTGTTACAGTGGCCTTATTCACCTTCACATGTGGCCTGCTAAACTCTGGTGGGAACCCAGGACAGGCTAAAGGACTGCATTACAAACTGGGGATCTGTGCAAAGCACAACACAGGATATTACTGGCCTCTGAACATTGCTGAAGCAAGAAACAAACGTGACTCCTGCCTCAGATAATTTTGGAGGTGTCCTGGGAAAGTTAGATCAGCTCAATGAAGATCAGCTCGATGAAGAGTATGCAGCCCTCTCTGCAGAGTCATGCTGTACTAACATCATTCAGTAAAGAGAGCTCTACATGCTCTCTGCAACTTCAGGCTGCAAATACTGGTAAACCATTACTAAAAGTCATGGGAAAAAAGCAGCCAGGATTTGTGTTGTTTGGGAATGGTGAAAGCTTTGGAGTGGTTGTACCAAAACACCAGTGTCAGCCAGACAAGCTAGTTGATTGCTAGCAGCTCCAAGAGGAAGTCAAAGTAGCACACGTTACTCCTGATTTACAGCAAACTGCATCAACTTGCCAGCTTGTCTTGCAGAGAAATGTCATCCTTCAAGTTCTCTGAGAGTGCCTCCAGAAGCTAAAACTGAGTTTACCCATTCAGAGGGCATAAGACAAGGACAAGTCATTGCTGGAAGCAATGCAACAGCCCTTGTGCACAGGAGAAGAATAAGCCTTAACACAGAAGAACTGAATCTTAGGCAAGCTTCTCTTCAAGTGGGAGCATGGCAATAACAACAGCATCTTATGAGTGTGGCACATCCAATAGCTGTTTAGTACTACAATACTGTAGGGTGGGATTTTTGTTTCATCAAAAGGGAGTGAAAAATGTCAGTATTGAATGGAGGAAGACTGTTAGAACCAATGATTGGTCAAGACTGATGGCTGAGATCCATTGCAGAAGGAGACACTAGCAACAATGTTTGATGTAGGGCAGTAGCCTGGCAGGGAGCTAGAGAAACTCTCAAACATGGGCATACAGTCACAGCGACCAACAGCACGAAGATGTGGTAGATGTGTTTTGGATGCTGCCTTTGGCTTACATGCAGTGTGTTTGATTCTCTACCAGATCTAGTTGGGTTAATGGTACAAAGGCGCTCCAGAGGGCCCAGTTTTGCAGCTGAACTTCTGTGCTAACAGCCAAAAGCCCTGCATCTTTGCTGGGACTAGGGCGGGAGGGGAACTGACTTTCCTTTGCTTGCTTGCCAAGAGCCAAGTTCAGGTCCTTAGAGCTTTACAGTGCTCTAGCTCCAGCTGATGACTTCATGAACACCTAGTGTCAGGAGGAACACAGCTCCCTGCACAGCTTTAAATGTTTGTGTTTCCCTACATATGCCGATGACATCACCGACACCTGAGGGCCTGAACTCTGGTCTTGGCAGGTAGAAGCCAGGGTTCTTGCTCTCAATGCATATGTATGTAATGACTGCTAGATGGCTGTAATTAAATGACTGTAAAGCACCACCTAAAATGCACTAGTAATAAATTCTTAATGGCTGATGCTATAACAAGGTTTTTTAAAAAAAAATATAAAAATTGTAACATGCAGGTTGTTAGCAGTGCCTGAGCCCATTTAATGCACAGCCTTGGGTACAATGTGTGCTATTAAAATGGCATGTAAAATTTTAAACTAGTAAATAAAAGGTCCAATTCAGCGACAAAATATACCCAAGTTTCAGTGGTGAAGAAGCTACAGAAAACCTTGGATAAGCTATCTCCTTTTCTTATCTCTCCTTTTAGTGGTGTTATCTATCAGCCATGATTTCTGTAAAGCATGCTCTCTGTGACCAACCCTGTCTAGTGCAGACTCAGAAACATGGTTAGGATCCCGTTTATAATACAAAAATATGATTGTGTCCAGAAAACCCTTGGGTTTGTATTCTGTGAAGGAGGAGTGGTCAGGGAAAATCCATTTAGTTGCCCTTTTTCTTTTTCCCTTCACTTCTCTTTTATCCAGTCAAAGCTGGGTAATAGAGCTCTACAAAGAGTATTTCCTGTAGTGAAGAATAAAATAAATACAGATGCAAAACCTAGAAAAATAGCAAAATCATGAGGTAGTCAGTTTTTTGCACATTTGGTGCAACACTACTGCATGTGAAAGGATGGCTGCTTCTGTCTAGCCACCATCAGGAACCACACATGGTCAGTAAATACAAGTGTATTAACCAGCTGGTGACAAGAGAATATTTTATGCTACCATTACAGACAAAAAAGAGGCCTGTGCACATCCTGAAACAGTCAAGATCATCATGTCTGAGCCATGCTGGTTGCCCCATAGACTTGCTATGAAAAAATTATACATTTTTGAGGCTTCTGAGGCCTGGCAACCCATAGTATCAGTGGAAGCTGCACCAAATTTAGCGTATTTGAGAAACAGAACAGGTTGATTTTTTTTTCTTCTCTGCCTAAGAAATGTCACTGCTAATTTTCCTGGATGTCACACTTGGACAGAGCAGACGTGTCACAGTCTCACTCCAGTTATGACAGAAATTTTGGTACCAATGTACTACTGAGGGGGAAAAAACCCAACAGGATGTTTTCCTCTTCCATGTGCTGTTCAAAGCTATCCAATATAACAGCTAATTAGTTTGTCTGCTCCTCAACATAGGCTCCGCTATCTGTTGAGAGCAAGTCCATTTAAATGGATTTTGCCAAGTCACACCAAGGGGGTGCCTTACCCTATATGTATGGCTGGGTTAAAGTTGTAGGTCTGGAAGCTTCTGCTAAATTTGGAAGTGGTGTTCAGATTACATCCTCCAGCTGCTGGAGAGATTTTCTTACAAACAGTTGGCTACTCAAATACTTCATTCCTCCATCTCAGCTTTCATGTTCAGTTAGCCTTACCTCCGTCACTGCTGTATTTGTTTCATACCATCTATATCCCACAGCGCTCCTAGCAATTGATAACTTATAGCTCCATTGAGACTATTGGGTTAAACTCCAAGAAAGTAAGAACGGTGACAGTAATACTTGTCATTTGTGTGGAGATGTGGCAACACAAACCCCTCTCTCAAACATATGTTATCTTGAAGGAATCATTCCAAGGTATAGGCTTTCTGAGAAACATTTATGACTTTAGAATACATGACAGGCATTAATGTGACACTACCTACTTTGGCCAAACACTGGGCTTCAGCCTGGTCATGTACCACCACAAATCAGTCTGCTTGCTGTGCAGTCGGACTGATATCTCCACTGACAAGATGACATACCAGCCTGAGATGTAGAGCACTTTCTTCTGAGGAGTTAAACAATCAGAAATATTTTTACAGGAAAATGTCTATCTTCTGCTTGTACACAAAAGCCAATACAATGCCTGGGATGATTAAAATACATCATTGAAATGAGAGCACTGATATCTTTGTTATACTCAAATCCCTCTTTTATCTCGGTGTTGGAAAATGCAAGGAAAAGCAGATGATAATATAGGCTTTCTACTAAATATTCTAGGCATAAGATTTCACAGCATCATGCTGCAGAGTTTTGTGCCATCCCATCCCAGCCTTGACACCATTCTATCAGCTTGATCTTGTACCAATGTAATGTCAAATTATCAAATTACACTGACTTGATTTTTTTTTTTCTTAATTAAATACCATGAGTGCTGGAGAAATTGGATCAAAGGCAGCACATGTTTCCAAGGACTGAGACATATGTCAAGGGATATCTGTCTCTAAAGGCCCTCTCCTCAGCATGGCACTGAACAGCACTAATTATGTTACAGATAAAGCTGTAGTCACTGAATTAATTGAAAAACAATCAAAATGTCCACAGTATATGCAGTCCACAGGGGCACTCACTGTTGGGAAGAGAGGAAGCCTAAATAGGAAGGAGATACTCTCTGGGATCTCTCACAGGACCACTTTTCTTTCTTCCTGGTATAGTCCTATATATGCAGGGTACCACTGACCTGGCCATTCTCATAGCCCACATGCAGCAAAGACACTAAATGCATTTCCAGAAAGGTAGCTACAGATGCAGACATGGTGTGGTGACAGGTACAGCCTGTCTCATAATCTAGATCACCAGGATGAGCTTCTGCTCTACAATAGGCCTCTGTATTTCTCATGCTAGTCAGAATCAAGAAAATTCTATAACACAACTCAGACACAATTACAGTTGTACTCAAAACTAATTCAAAATTATCTAAATATAATGGTAACATTTCTCTTATGTGATTCAATAATTAGTGCAGTACAAGTCCAACAGGGCAAAGACCAGGAATATTTCATATCCATATAATTCAGAAACTGGTACTTTAAAACTACATTGCTCATTCATACCACACATGACAGAAAGATCCACTACAGAAAGCAAATACAGAGGAATTGAGCTGAGAATCATTAAAAATATATTTTTTAATGAACAGCCATATTATTACATGTAATAATTTTCTTTTCACCCTAATTTGTTTTAATCTGTTCATGCTTCGTATGAAATGTTACACAACATTTTAATGATAGCATGGTTAGGACTGTTGGGTTTTGTTTTTAAATATGGGCATTTCAGCAAGTGACACTTGCATGTATCAATTTAGTGAGTTAAAATGTTAGATTGATGCTAGAACTGAACAGTCATTTATCTGGGAAAAAAAAAATGTTTTCCTGTCTGTACATTTTCTGTGGAAAGCTTTTTCCCCCCCCACCCCCCTTCTTCAGTGTATTTGTTAGTCAATGTATCAGTTGAATAACACAGACTTCACTGCTTTTGAATCATTCACAGCCTGTTAGTTCCAATAATTTAACATTTCAAATTTGGACCCCAGTTCTTCCTTTTTATTGGACAGTTTAGAATAGAATAGAAAGAAGAATAGAATAGAATAGAATAGAATAGAATAGAATAGAATAGAATAGAATAGAATAGAATAGAATAGAATAGATGTTCTCCATTTGAAAAAATGTGACCAGATGGAGTAAGTTTTGTGTATAGCATCAGCAGTTCATGTCTGTACTTAACAAGAGGAAATTTCTTAGCTATAATACAAGATGAATGTGAGCACAAACTGAAAGTCATCTTAGGGTAATTCTGAAGAAACACACCCATCTGATAAAGACCAATACTCTAGATCTTTTGATATTCATTTAGCGCACACTACACACTTTCGCCGAGCCTACACAGTTATGGTCACTTCTAGAAAGACAAGATTTTTATAACCATCATCATCAACAACAACAATAGTAATAATACTGAAGAAGCACTTTTTGTAAGTTGGGCTGTGCTTCAGTTATATGCCCAGTGGTTACAGGAATGGAGTTATAGATCTGGAAAACACAGCTCCCAGAAGGGCTGTGCAAGTGAGTTGCTACCTGCTCTTCCCTATCTTAATGGCAGGCTGAATGATGCAGCATTACCAGGACTTTTGGTCAGTGCCCTGTAATTCTCTGCTCCTGGGAGGCTTAGGAAAGCAAGGCTGACAGACCACTTCAGTCCTCTGAGGCTAGATAATATAAAAATTGAAATATTTATACAGTGGAGAGAGCAAGAGGAAGAGATAATAGTCAGTACTAAATAAGAAAACAAAACAAAAAAACGAACCAGTTGAAAGCAACTTTATAGGGAGTGAGAAGTGCCCTAGAGTGGTCATTAGCCACATTGCCAAGAATAAGATACATCAAAAAAGGGGAACATTTGCTGCAGATATTATGAGGTTGGAAGGATTGGAGAAGGCTATTATTTTTGAAAGTATTTAATGAACTGGCAGGTAGCCTTGTGGTCAGGACATAAGAAATGCAAGGCCCTTTTCTCCTGCATACCGCCGTCATTGGAGGTGTTCAGGAGGAGACTTGATGGGGTACTTGGTGCCATGGGTTAGCTGTTTGGGTGGGTTGGATTGGTTGATGGGTTGGACGCGATGATCTTGAAGGTCTCTTCCAACCTGGTTCGGTTTATTCTAAATAAAGTTTATTCTAAATACTTCCTGTGTGGCTTCAGAGAAGTCAGCATAGGTGTCTGAGATCATCAGTGGGATCCAGGTAAACCTGGCACAGGGGGCACCAGGGTGGTCAGTATTAAAGGAGTTGCTTCCTCTTGCTTAAAGCCATACAAATGGGCAAGAACATTTGCTATTGTTTTCACAGTAAAAGCTGCACTGGAGGAGATATGCACATTTGGGAAGGAAGCACATTCCACAGTGGAGCCCTTTGTAATACAAACAATACAAGACCATCCTAGGAATGCAAGAGGACCAACTCAACCAGTATTCAAGAGGACAAGGCTGCCCTGTGAAGGTGGCAGAAGGTGTAGTGAAGTAACAGAGGGCCTTTCTTGGCAGCTGAGTAGTAAAGCAATTTACTCAAAGTGCACAGCAGAAGAGTGGATTCTTGTCAATGTTCAGTGGCCTAAAACTGACACAACAGTCAGTACTTCCCTCCTGCGTTTCTGTGGACTTTTTAGGGACTTAGATGCTCCATTTCTCCTTCAGCAAAACAATGGATTAATATTAAGGTGCAATGAGCTCCCAAAGCAGCCTAGTCTTGAGACTTTCTCTTTGTCTTTGCGCATGTAAAGACAAGTATTTTTAAACAAAAGTACACTAAAATGTGAACTTAGGGCTAGTCAAAGTATCTTGATGGGAAACTAGGGCAACTTTTTCACCACAGTTAGTGTTTGGAAATACATGGTCAATGGAGGTACTTGAATACAAATGTGACTTAATTGTAAGTGATAGAGATGTTCAGCAGAAAGACAGGTTTCGGGTTTGTTGTCCTGGACTGCTGTATCTCAAATGACTCTTCTAATTGTTTATGCAAAAGACATTCAGTAGGCAGTGCCAGAACAAGGCTTTGACTCCTTGACTACAACTTCACCTATGTCCTAGACAGCTGCATGAGACAGACTTCCTAACATCTGTGTAATGCTTGTCTACATTTTATAAAAACACAGAAGTGTGTAATTTTTAATATTTTCTCAAAACAAAACTCTAGTAAAACTATAATTTCTATTCCTCTCAAAAATTCCTCCCAACAGTTCATACCTATAGCTAGCACAAGGAACTACTAATACAAAAGAAACACAGCGCATGAGAACAGAATAATTCCAGAGATAAAGTGATGCTGAAAAAGTGTTTCCTCTTGTAACTGAAGTATTTACTTCAAGATTAGAAATGGGTAGTTCTTGGAGGGAGCAAGAAGAGAGGAATGCAAATGAAACAACTTTGTATAAAAATATATATGAATGGCAACTGGAACCTCTATAATTTACTCATTCAGATTTTTTCTACCATGAACATTTGTTATGAAGACAAAAACTGTGGCTGGTAACTACCATTAGAAAGTACCAAAATACTCCTCACAGAGTTCCCCCTGTCAAAGCTGGCAAGAGAATAAGATTTTGCACAACCAATTCTATTCAGCTTTGCTCCCTTTGTTGAGCAAATTACAAAAGACGAATCAGATAAAGTATATATAAGAAAGCCCTGGTTACATGGGTAAAGGAAAAGCTCAGCATACCAACTTAGCAACATGTTTCTATATACCCACTGTGTTGCTACATTTACAGAAGCACATTTTATGCAGCACTACCTCTTTCCATCAAAAGCAGAACTCTCCTGCTGGCAGATCAAGGTCTGGGCTGTTTCATTGTGGTAGTAATTCCTGATAGTAGCATGAACTTTCCTGCTTCCTATAAGAAAACGAACAAACAAAATCTTTAAAAACATAATAATGATGCTTTAATCAACTCTTTTGACATACCTAGAAAGAAGGGTTGAGCAGTAGGTTCAAAACAAGCCTACTGAGTCCCAGTTGTTTGCAAAAGCTTTCGCTTCCCAAATTACTGGAACAATAAACCACTTTATTTCTGAAATACAGGCTTCCAAATAATTTCCTGAATCACAACACAAGACTGAGAGCCACGGGACTGTCATTGTTTAGATTGCACCAGTATTCCCAAGTCCAGTCATGGACTCTGCTGTGACAAGCATGTGAACACACAAGAGAGAGTTACCTGCCCCAAAAAGCTTAGTATTGTAACCATGGGCAAGCTTTCTGAGGGAGTAAGGGAATGTAAGATGAAGAGAGGACAAGCACAGAAATTCCTCTGGCTGGTGGTGAATGTCTGCCCTCCACCTTTCAGGATGGCCTGGGACTCCTTGTGCAGCAGGGACTTACTGCGCCCGAAGATCAGAAGCGCCTCAAGTGGGCCGGCTGGCAGCCACTGCAGCACCAGAACACCCACCCTGGAGGAGCTGCGGCGCCTGCTCTGGACACGCACACAGCCCATGGGCCATGCGGATGAAGTCTGGCCAAACCTTTATGTGGGGGACCTGTAAGAGAGGGAAGGGTTAAAAGCATTAATGTAACTCTTAGCCCCCATCCTATTCCCTCCCAAATCTTCCACTCTTATAAAAACAGAGAGCTAGGCACTAATTTGGGGACCTCTCATAGTAAGTCTAAGCATTGAGCAAGACTGAACTGTGCATAACATGCTGTAGCATAGAGAAAAGGCATCCTAAATATCTGACAAGAATATTCCCTCTCCTGATTTATCTTCCTGCATTAGTACAGGTGTCCCATGCTGCAAGAGCCTGGTGGAGCCATGGCTTCAGTCCTGCAGGCAGTCATGCCAGAGCTAGGTAAAGCAGGATCAGCTGCCTCTTCTCCTCACATTGCTACATAGCATCAGTCCTCTGGACTGACACTCAGCATAGCAGACTTGGCGAGAAAGCAAACCAGAAAGCACTTGTGCAGAAATATCACCACCACCTTTTTATTTTTCATCAGCTGGTAAGAAAAACCTAAACTGATGTTTGGTAGAAAAGTGCAAGAAATGCAAAATGCAGTCTGTTGCCGAGTCAATTCTGTTTTGAAGCATTTAGGTGGACACTTTGGATCTGTCCAACCTGTCAGAAAATAGCTGCTACAACTTCATGTGGTTTTAACAAGCTGCACCACCAGCAGCATGTTGTGCCCCATATTGCAGTGCAGCAGGTGAATGTAACCCACAGTCCTCCTTCTAGGTACATCGCTCGTGACAAAGTGCAGCTGAGCCAAATGGGCATCTCCCATGTAGTGGATGCTGCTGCTGGGCGATTTCACATTGACACCGGACCCAAGTTCTACAAAGACTTGTCTGTGGATTACTACGGAGTAGAAGCAAAGGACAACCCAAACTTTGATCTCAGCATTTACTTCTACCCAGTTGCTCAATACATAAAAGCAGCACTGAGTTCCCCAAGAGGTAACCAGACCATCTGTGCATGTTGTATATTTTCCGTGTAGGAGCCAAGGAGGGCAAGTTATCAAATAGTATATGGCACATACCAACTTCTTACAGAGGCTGCAGCAGCATGCTGGCCTCCTGAAACAGCACCAAGCAGCACCATGCCTACCTCCTGAACCAGGGAAGCATGGACTGAACAGGCTTTCAAAGGGGCTTTTCATAGTGCTATTCATTAGCAAAAGACCAAATAGCAAGAATTCTTTATTACCTACAGGGACACAGAGACCTGGGAAGTGCCACACAGGCTTGACCTTTTCAAGTTAGTGGTGGAGTCTAAAACAAAAGCTGGGATAAAGTGAAAAGACAAGAGAAAGCATCATATTTGAATATGAAGAATCAACTATAATGCCACAATCTGTGCAAGTCCTACAAACATGGGATAGGGTAGAACTTGCTGAGAAGCAGGAGATAATGTCATGCTGTTGCTAGAAGGAGTACAACCATGACATTGGAAGATAACCACTATAATCTTTGGACTCACTAAACATAAGCTAGGTACAATGCCAGGGGCCTGGGGCTTGTGAGGGATCATTAAGGACATACCTTTACAAAAACAAGACTCCACTGTGTCACAAAACCCACTCAAAATGCCCACTCAAAAGTAAGTGATTTATTATGAGAACATTTATATGCTCAACAAACTGTTTTGCTTGCATCATGGTAAGCTTTAACATCGAGTGTCCTAAAATACTAACTACCCAGCCTAATTATATACAGCTAGTAGATCTGATCCATGTGATACAAGCTACAAAAGGGACATACAGTAACTGAAAATAGTGTGCCTCTGTGCTAGATAGGTCAGCATTTGCTTCTGTTTGGAGAGTTTGATCTATCCTGCTGGGAAGAATTTGTCTTTGTGCAATCACTAACATATCTGGGGAATCTAGATCTGCACTGATCAAAAACCGAAACCCAAAGTTCCAAATCAACTGCCAAAAGATTAAAAAAAAAGTCAGGTGGATTGTGATGGCCACAAAAGCAAACAAGCACAGTGCTTTGCAAGGTCACACAATTGTTCCAGTTTGTGCCCTTTTCCCCTTGTCCTATCACTGGGTACCACTGAGAATAGCCCAGCCCCTCTCTTTAGATATTTATAAGCGCTGATAAGATCCTCTCTCAGTCTTCTCTTCTCCAGGCTAAAGAGCCCCAGGTTTCCAGTCTGTCCTTGTCAGAGAGATGCTCCAGTCCCCTAATCATCTTTGTGGTGCTCCACTGGACTCTTTTCAGTAGTTCCCTGTCTTGCTTTAACTGGAGAGCTCAGAACTAGACACAATAGTCCAGGTGTGATCTCACCAGGGCAGAGCACAGGGGTAAGGAGAACCTCTCTTGACCTGTTTGCCACACTTTTTTAATGTACCCCAGGATACCATTTGCCTTCTTGGCCACAAAGGCATATTGCTGGCTCCTGGTGAATTTGTCCACTAGAACTCTCAGGTCGTTTTCCACAGGGCTGCTTTTCCAGTAGGTCAACCCCTAGACCTGTACTGGCGCATGCGGTTATTCCTCCCCAGGTGCAGGACTCTATACTTGCCTTTGCTTCATGAGGTTCCCCTCAGCCCAACTCTCCAGCCTGTCCAGGTCAATGCACGCCCACATACTGAAAGTTAAGAATGCAGAACAAGTTAGATCTCAAGGCAAACACAACGAACTCAGTGTATAGAGTGTGTATTTACCCCTACTCCCATGCTATTAGAGACTGCTTACTGAACTCCATATGGAAGCAGGGTTGTGGGAATAGAGACAAGGTGAAATTCAGTCATATCCAGTCCAGCTGTTGCTGACATTCATTATTTTAAGGGAAGTACAACAGTTTAGGAAATACATAAACAAGATGTTCTGGAAGCAAATTTCCTAAGAAATTTAGCAGCTAAATATCCATGGTCTTTGCAGAGATGAGACAAAGGAGGGAATTGTTACTCACATCATTTAGAAGAGAAAAACCAGCATTTATTATAAGCAATGATGCTCAACAAAAAATATACTAGGTGACAAGAGGACTGTTCATATTAAATTCAGGATATAAAAAAGTACTTCTGAAACGTCATTTATGATTGCTGCTTAACTACTACAAGTGAATTTAACATCCTTTTTTAAATGAAATTGAATACTCCTTTCCACCTGGGAGGATAAGTCAAGGTTAAAACTACATGAAGCACAAACATATTTAAAACTATGAATCAAATATTGATTAAATAAGAACTGTTACTCCCATCACACCAAGGAAAAAAATATGATGCTTTACACCAGAAGCCCAGAAAACAGTGTGGACAGATTTATTCCAGATTTCTGTCTTAGCTGAGCCAACTTTGTCTTAGGTCATGTAAGGGATTTATTTTTAAGCTATTTCTTTTCAAACCCAGAGCATGAGCAAGAGGTAGCAGGGGGGTGTGCACCCACATGCTCCTACCTGGGAGCTATTCCTCTCATAGTGGTTAATGGCTGTATCACACCCTTGAATGACATCCTTCATCATTTTTTATATATAGATTAAAATATATATGCACTACTAGTGCAACCATGCTATACAAATGTTATTTTATGAACCTTGCTTCCTTAGCTGCCTTTGCTTCAGCACAGCCCTGCTGTTCCTTTGCCCATGTAACAGAGCTGTTTGGGAAGGGTCGGCCAAGAGCAAGCAGATACACAGTCTCTGCAAGGAAAAAACACGGTGTCATAGAATTGCTGGCCTCCTCCCTAATGTTCAAGGGCTAACACCTTGAATATCAGTCTTACCACTTAGCATGGCCATCTTTACAATTTGCATTTTTCAGCTAAATCCAAGTGTAAATCAGCAGACCTTGGTAAAGTCTAGCAGGAGAGGGAAGGAAAGAGAACTCAAGTGCACAGATGAAAGTGTGCCATAAAAACTGCTAAAACAACACCATGCAGAGAGAAAAATTCCCAAGCAGAGAGCCTCTCCTTTTATTAACCTCCAAACATGCTTAAAACAGCCAGGTTAAAACTCACCCATTAGCTTCATGAAATGGCAATCCCTCTCAAGGGCATTTCCATTCTTTTGTTTCACTGAAGCAAATGAAAAAGCTAGGCTCCCTCTCCAGCCTTCTGGTGGTGGTGGATATTGAAGAAGCCTGATTTAGGAGAAAAGGGTCCTCTCTCTTTACTGTGCCATAAGTGCATTATACACATCAGTTTGACCTCCCACTCGCCAGCAGGTGAGAGCCCATACCTGTTCCAGGAAGTGAGGGAAGAAGGGACACACCACCAGTTAAAGCTCTCTGTAGAATTTTTGCTATTTTCAGTTGTGACAAAATAGACACTTGATTAATCAAGAAACAGACAATTGATTCTGCACCTGGGTACAGGACAGTGGCTAAACATAACAGGAGATGAGAAAACCATCATGGAGTGAGAAGAGCCCTTGGGGCCCACTAGCCCAGCTGAGCTCTTCTCCTGGTGAGTAGCATACTTCTACTGGATTCAATGGAGCGAGGGCAGCTGGGACAGTCACTCCAGGTGGCAGATCTGGAGCCTGGTCTTAAGCCAAACTGAATCCATCCTGCAAGAAAGCAAGGGCTAGTTCAGGACATTTAGCTCAGTTAATGATGAGTAGCAAAAGGACAATAAGATATGTGATTTAGTGACTGATTTGTTCAACAACATTGAATTTCCCAACTTGAATTTGGCCAAAAAAGTTGAATGTGCAAGCTTTATCCTAGTGCAAACCCTTTGATGTCAGTAGAGTTACAGCAGGCATGAGCTGGATATAATATCCATAATCTGTTGTTAAAAACTGAGTGTTATTGTTCTGCACAAATCCCAGCCAGATGACAGTTATTGTCTGCCTCTGCAAAAAGTAGCTTGAGATGTGCGGTGCAACATTTCAAATAAGGATTGCAAGATTTAATAATGCCAGAAGCTAAGTGCCCCCACTTCTCCTCACTTAATCCCATTATTCCTAAGGGATCCTGTTACATGCTCAGAGAGAAGGTTGCAACATGGCCCTCTAATGTGGGATCAATCCAGCTTCTCTGTGCACTGTATGTTAAAAACAAACAGGATAAAAGAAGACAGAGTTGGAGGATGTAAGCTTGTTGCACGTGGTACAGAAGACCTGGTTATGACCTTGCCCACCCTGTGACAGCAGTGTGCATCACAACTGCCTCTGAGAACACTGTTTTGCCAGGCTGAGGTCCAGCTGCCACACAGGAATCTGAGCCTTGGTGCTGGGACAGTGCATCTCAGCTGCCTCCTGAGAAAGGCTGATGCAATACGCTGTTGTCAAGCCCACTGCAGTCAGTCCACATAGTGCAGATATGCTCTGGGCATTAGTCAAATGCAGTACATCATAGTGGGTTCAAAGTGTCACTTAACCCATTTACAGCTACCTCTAAGACACAAGTGTCTGAGCCTGTAAACAAAATTAAACAACAACACAGCTTTTGTTTCCTGACTCAGGTTTAACATTCAGTTTGTTTGCTACAAATAATCACATAGTAAATTCAAATCTGCTTTCATCAAAGCAATTTTACGTTAATTAAATCATTTTACATGACTGATTTATCTACAACAAACAGTTATTTTATTGCCAGTGTACTGGCATTTCTCACCTCTGAGTGGTGAAACACAGGCTAACAACGTGGAACAGATACTGTACATGTAAAAGAGATAAGGTGCCTACATATTCCTGCAGACAAGTGTATTAGAGAACCATTCAGATCAGGTCCAAGATCAGTAGTTGGGACTTCTTTCTACACCTAGCTGCTGATCTAGAAGGACTCTACTGATGTGCAGAGAAGCAGCAAAGAAAATTCAGGGTATTCTTACTATCTACCCCTATTCCTCAGAGAGAGTTTAATACACAATGATAGAGAGCCAGCCTGTACAAATTCCAGACACTTGGTGCCCCAAACAAAACCACATCAGACAATATTTAATGGCAACATCCATACCTGTGCTTAGCTCAGTCTTCAGTTCCAGAGTGCAGGTGGGGCTGAACATTCTCCAAGGCAGAAGGCTCCATCTGGGTAGCAGAAAAAACAGACTCAAGAAGTTTTACAGAAATTGGGTTCAGAACATCAAGTCACCTGTCCCTCATCCAGTATCTGGCTAAATTCAGAAGGATTTTCAAAATATTTAGTGATTCCAAATAAAATCCCACAACGAGGCCTTCTGATTTTGTTGGGTTTTGGTTGATTGGTTTCACCCTTTCCTGGGGAAGTTCAGATAATAAATGTAAGTTCTTTTTCTTCTAATTTTACAGTGCTAGTAACCTAGTTAATAATAATAATAATAATAATAATAATAATAATAATAATAATAATAATAATAATAATAATAATAATAATAATAATAATAATAATGATGTTTATAAAAAAGAATGGGGGGGAAAAAAAAAAAAAAGAGAGAGAGAGAAAGAGAAGAAGAAGAAAACAGTTCTGGTTCCAAGAAAACTTTTCTTGGCTTCTGTTACCTAGGGTGTGTGTTAGGGTGAGTGTCTGGATTTCACCAGTTCTTGCCACTATGTTGCAGTTGTGCCTACTCCAAACTACTGGAGCATGAACTTTCCAAAGACAGGTCGTCCTTTGCCTTATTTGCAGTACAAAAAAAAAAAACAAAACTGTAAAGAGAAATTCATGGTAAAGAGAAATTGTGCCCCTACTGCTCTGAAAATCTCAGACCTGGGTTATTTGGGTCTGGAGTGCCTCCACTGGGGAAGAAAACAATCCCACAAGGTTGGCGTGAAGGCTAATGATAATGCAGCACACTGAAAACAAAAGGGGTGCAAAGCATTTCTCCATATTCCCATAAAAAGTAGGGCTTCACTTCCAAGATTCCCCATGGAATTAATGGAATTGACAGATGTAATTTAACTGGAATAATGGCATCAGTATCTCAGTAAATTCTGTGAATATGTTATCTGAATGAGGAAACACAAATAGAAATCACTTGATCTTTTGATTCTGCAAATCTGACATTATGTTGGAAAAACCTCTTCCTTCCCCCAAAGGTTTTGATGCCCAGTCCAAGCCTGCTGTCACTAGAGCTATTTTCACCTCTTCCTTTACTTTTAGTGAAGACATGCCTATTTTTAGGGCTGAGCTCAGATTTCTCATGCCAGGATAAGGAAAGGTGGCTGTGTCACATACATTATGGAATTCAACACCTCTCAACCTGCTGGCCAAAGCAGGCTTTTACAACACATGTTCATGCTCTCTGAGCATGTGGCTATGCTATCATCATTAGTCAGAACTGTATGGTTGCTAAATAAGTACTCTGTCACAAACGAAATGGGATTCAAGATGAAAAGCTGTGCACAAAGTACCCAGAATTAACACCCAGGGAGCCAGGAGTAATCAGTCTGAGGTTTTTGGCTGGATCTAGGCTTATCATCCAACAAGGATATTTTTATCTGGCTCCCTGGTAATAGAGAAATTAAGATGCAGTAAGCACAAATAAAACAAGGAACTAGCCCTGAAAAGGCCTGTCCTTTTTACCCCTCCTTACATTTTACAGAGAAGCAGCATCTGAGATATTTTATTCTATCTCCAAAGGGGGAAAAACAAGGGGGAAAAGAAAGGCAATGTGGGATTGTTTTTATTGATTTTCATCTTGTTATGGATATAAATTGTATCATTGTATCTGATATAAATTGTATTATTCAATGGCATTTTACACAGCTAAGCAATTAATTAACAAAAGACTGAGAATGTCACAGGCTAAAAAAAATTAAATGGGAAAAAATAAAAAGGCAGAAAATATTTCATTTCAAACTTGTGAGGATCTCCAGTGAAGAAGTGTCCTGACACTTTTATGCTAAACAGTCAACAAATTTTTTTAGCTGTCTTTAGGTCCCACCCAATGGGAGACAAAGCTGTCCATGAGGTGGTCAAGAAGTTAAAATCTGATTGTTATCACTGTTTACTTTAATAATGCCCAATAGCTGAGCCATGGTCTCTGTGAAAGGATCAGACCTCACTGAAATTTTTCAGGCTTGGTTACAATTGAATAGAACAACAGAACTTTTGCATATTTTTTTTTTCCAATAAAAAAAATTCTTACTGACTCATATGATGAAAGTGTGAAAGTTGAAATATCTTATAAGATTTGCAAGATACAAGTTTTCAAGTTCTAGAATGAGCTCTTTGTTCACATCTAGAGAGAAAGTCCTACAAACCTGAGTTTTTCCATCTGACAATAATCCTTTTGAAAAAAATAATCCTTTAATTTCACATAATTTTTAATAAAAATATTATCTCCTTCCAGCATGGGTCAAAGACTCACATTAAAAACATGGAAAGCAGTCACAATACAGAAATCGCATTTCCTAGACTGCTTCTGTAAGTGATCACAGCAGAAAAACTAAAAACTGGGCAGAGGGAAGGGGGGCCTCTACTCCCAGATCCCTGGAAAGCCTTTACCAAGGCTTGCTTACAGCAACATGGAAGGCCCCACAATATTACTCCTAATGAGCTCTTAATGAAGATGCACACCTCACAGTGAAATCTCTGTGGAATTCAAAACGTTTCATTAACTGTTTTTCTAGTGATTACCTAATACAGAAGGGAAGATATCATTAGGGTAGGATAGTGACTATATACATGGAGGGTAGGGTGTAGGAAAAAACCCCACTAGGTAAGCTGGTGCAAATGGCAACGCGAACAGTTGTTCTCAGTGGTAACATCCAATTTCTCGCTTTCAACAAGGTCTGCATAACAGTCAGTCTCCTCAGAAAGCATTATTGCCCTAAGCAAGGGAGAAGAAAACTTGTGGAAAACCATCACTGTTCCTGTACTAGCAGCAAGCACCCCTGAGTATTGCACATTTGAAATCCAAAGTTTCCTGGCTCCCTGGTATCAAGTAACCTTCAAGGGCTGCTTCACACAGCATGGCCTTCCAGTATGCATCATTCCTGAAACCGCATGTGAGCAAGCAAGGACATGATGAATGGCAGGCTGGGCAAAAGAACTAAGAGCATGCCATCATTTAAATCCAAACGAGCAATCATGGATTCTGAAATACAATTATGAATTTTCTGTCCCCAGCTATTAAAAATCCTGCTGTTCCCTGAACTGCACTGCACCAGCTCTGCTCTGCAGTGCTGAGCACACCTGCTTGCACAGCCCCAGTATCAGCACCACTTCCATCTCTGCTCCAGCATGATAAACCACACCATTTGGCTTCCTGGCATAACTGCATCTCTCTCTCCTTTTTCCAGGCAAAGTACTAGTTCACTGTGCAATGGGAATCAGTCGATCTGCAACTCTTGTCCTCGCTTTCTTAATGATCTGTGAAAACATGTCCCTTGCTGATGCAATTCAGACTGTGCGTTCACACAGAGGCATTTGCCCCAACTCTGGCTTCCTCAAGCAACTATGGGAGTTGGACCTCCAGTTAGGAAGAGGTAAAGGCAGAGAAGCAGAGGCCTGCTAGTGCCAAGGGGGCATTCCTGGCAGCCCAGCAAGAGATGCTGCCCTCACTAAAGACAGTGCAAGGATGCTGTCAGGACTGCTTTGTAGCTTAACTAAAAAACTCCCTGGGAAATGGCTGAGCATAAGCAAGCTGGCAGGAGTTGAGTATGTATTTTTTGGATAAGACCACTAATCAGAAAGAAAATGAAATAAAGACAGATTCAAACTGGCAGTTTTGTCCACCTGGGCCTGTTTATTTAACTACCTGTTGGAGAGGGCATAGGGAGCAGTTTGATTTTCATGCAGGATTAAAAGGCAGCAGCACAATCAACTTGAAAAAGCCTTTTTACTTGCTCGTAATTGCATTTATATGGCAAGAGGGAAAATGGCTAAACTAGTAAAAAGAAAAAGAAAGCATGAGGTTTTAAAGTAAATCTTTAACATTTCACATCCAGCTGGCATAGGGTGAGACTTCAAGTTTTGCAAGCTGACATGCTCCTTTAGTCTGACATGGTGACACTAGTCACGATCCAACTCAGACCTTGGGCTCCCTCTATTATAAGCTACAGAGGCTCTTGCTGGGACCTTCACAAGTTCTTTTAGGTTGACATGTATGGCAAACACTCAGAATTTAAACAGACCATGAAAACCTGAGGAGCTTATACTGGAGGTCTGAACTAGCTGCTGTACCCTAGAGCATGGCTATTGACTGACTCACTGATGGTCAGAGGAAAGGGAGGTGTAAAGAAATGGGGATACTCAGAGCACACTTGCCCATTGGTGCACTGCAGAGCAGCAGCAGTACCAAACAGAAATAATCTCCACTTGGCTTGCAACACTCCAAACAAATTACATTCCCCACATTTCCCTGTTTTAATGGAAAACCAGAACCCAGTGTCACTGTGTCAGAGCAAAAATGAACAGACCCTCTAACAAATCCAAAGCAGCAGCTCTACATTTTGATTACTCTTTTACACCCAATTGGCCACATTTAATTTTGTGAAGAACTCATAGCAGATACTTGCTTCAGTGCAATTACAGCCACATACAGAAGAACACTGGCAAATGCAAACAATATAGAATTTCCACTTGCTGGCAGATTAATTTGGTGTGATGTTTTCCCTTGAGAGGTCTTAAAGGCTTGCAGTTCTGAAAGTACCCTGCAGTTTGTATTTATAGCACTATAGATGTGGAAGAGAGAGAGAAGCATATACTCATTCTGAACTGATGTTTCTCTTACCTTCATACATGAAAAAAACAGCCCAAACATTAACTAAGCATATCACACTTCCATTACATTTCTCATAATTCAGTATGGAAACATTATTTCCCTGCAGTCTATAGAGAAATTCAGGTGCTGTTTCAACTTTCATAAACACAGTAAGTAGAACACAAGCAATGCTACAGCCTAACTTCATTTCAGATGACAGCACAAGGTCTTCCCTCCAGAAAGGGTCCCATCCTTTGAGACTGAAGTAAGCAGCCAGAACCGAGGTCATAGCTAATGATGGAAAATCAGTGCAGTTATAGCTTTCACAGGCCTCTTACTGGCTGCCACAGCAAGGAGATTAGATTTCAGTGAGTGTGGTGACTGAACCACTCCTGGCACTTGGATCTCCTCCACCTTGGTCTGTCTGAAAATCCCTTTTTTATTGCCAACCATGCTGTCTTGTGAATACGGTTTTCAGCTGCCTCACTAACCACTCCCTTCAAGTGTCTGTAACTCAGCCTATGCCAAACCAAATGGCACAAAAGCACAAGGGATGTATGAAACACAACACTCCAAAATCTCCATGCCTTGAGCCTATCAGAACAGGTCATGATTTCCAGCAAGTTGCATGTCTGGAAACATCTGCAGTTGCAGGGCAGAACGTAAAGTTAACTTCTCAGACTGACTGAATCTAACTTTGCCCCAGCTGAGGTCTGTTGGCCATTGTATACCTGTTTCAGCCAGCCAACAAACACTGTAGATTCCCCCGCCTTGTGTGATCTGCAGCTGGGAGCACTAAGTCCAGCTGGAGATGCAGCCTGCCAGAAAGCCTGGGCACTGGCAAAGCAGGGCTGCTGGCTGCATGTCACCATTACAGGTGTATAGTAGAACGTTCCTCTTCAGCCTGGAATAAAACAACCAAACAATGAAGAACAAGAGATCAAAAACACTGACCCAAAGGCACAAAAAAGTAGCTATCCAAGATCAGGACAAAAATATTCCATTTCTAGAAGATGCTGAGCTGATTCCAATGCTTTGCATTCCTGTGAAGTTCAGACAGTGGGAGGCAGGTCACTTCATCTCCTTGCAATTTCTCCATCCTTCAGCAGATGACAGTACCTGAGCCCACCATTATCATCCCTCTACAGATGGGCTGCAGTGTCAGAGGTGGCCTGGCAGGGGCACAGGTACCCATGTGTCACACACTGAGGTGGTTTACTGCCCCTGCGCTTATGTAAGAAAAAGTCTCTTAAAATCATTGCTGTAATCTAGACAACAAAAATTGAAACAGTATTAGTGGTAGCTTCAGGTACAACTTGTGCCACAGAATCACAGAATGATCTGGGTTGGAAGGGACCTCCAAAAGTCATCTAGCCCAACCCCCCTGATCAGTAAGCAGGGGCATCCTCAACTAGGTCAGGTTGACCAGAGCCTTGTCAAGCCTCACCTTGAATACCTCTAGGGATGGGGCCTCAACCACCTCCCTGGGCAATCTGTCCCACTGGTATGTTCCTAACATTCAATCTAAATCTACTCTTTTCTAGTTTGAAGCCATCACCTCTCATTCTATCACTGCAGACCTTTGTAAATAGTTTCTCTCAATCCTTCTTGTAGGCCCCTTTCAGGTACTGGAAGGCTGCTATTAAGTCTCCCTGGAGTTTTCTCTTCTCCAGGCTGAACAACCCCAGCTCCCTCAGCCTGTCTTCATAGCAGAGGTGTTCCACCCCCTGATCATTTCCATGGCCCACCTCCAAACCCACTCCATCAGGTCCATGTCCTTCCTGTACTGAGGGCTCCAGACCCAGATGCAAGGTGAAGCCTTGCTGTTTCAAGATCCATACATAGTTGCTGACACTTTGCAAGCCACCAGCTCTGGCTGAGAAACAAGGAATAGCTTCTTTCTGCTGTAGCCCTCCTTGCTAACAAGGCATTTGGTCCTGGTGTGCAGCTGTCAATTTTGCTGCTGCTGAGTCAGGCAGAAGTCACCCCACTTATCACCCTGCAGGCATAGTGCCTGGTAATGCCTCTGCAGTGCCAGCTATAATCACACTTGGCCAGTGACCTATCTAAATAGCACCTGCCAAAAGCAATGTCAGTTTAAACTGCAGGCAGTGTGGAAGTGATCAGAATGGCAGATTCAGACATGTTAATGGACAGAGCAGAGTTCAGGCTACTATCTTTTCCATGCTTACTTCTTACCAAGTACAGAGCATTCTGGTGCTTATAAAGGAGTAACCTCCAGCACTGTGGTGGAGTTGGTGTACTTCCCACACAGAAAACCTATGAGTAAGGATAGGCCTCTTAGCTCCTTTTCACACACAAGGCACCTGGAATTTGCCTGAGCTGTTTGGGGGAAAGCACAACAGAATCACTCTCCAGCCTCAAAAATTGGCACAAAAGCATCAGAAATATTTTCTCAATGAAATATCTTGTCTACACCAGCTTTACCTCCCAGACTTTCAGAAACGATAAATACAGAGAATATATTGTTGCAGGCATGTCTGCACTGTGTTATTTATTCTTTGGATTTACACTTAGGGTTTTATTCATAAAAGGAAAATGGGACCATAATTCTGCACTGTAAGGACCCAAGGGGAGAGAGGATTGAAATTTTCAACGAGTTGCATGGAAGAAGATAATGCCAAGGACAGGTTTCTGATGGGAAAAAATGCCAGCCAGGATATTGCCCATGTACATGCCATGTATAGTGCCAACAGCTGTGAGCATCAGCCTTGAGGCATCAATTCATTCCTCCTTGCACAGTCAGTTTTGGGGTTATTGCAACAAGCATGACCCTCCTCTGGTACTGCCTTAAGTCATTGGGTTTGCTCTTTTTATCTTACAAACCAATCAAACAAACAAAAACCCCAAAGCCCCGCTACGTCTGAACTGGAACTAGAATAGATTACAAAGCTGAAAAACTAAGTGTGACTATGAATAGTAGGGTTGAGTTCCAAGCTACCAGACAAGCCAAAGTTGACCACATTCAAGAGTAATGTTTTTATTCATGGTCCTTGGTGTACACAAGTGCTCTTTGGATGCAGTGTGCTAAGTAACACACAGCACCTGTAGGGAAGGATGGAGACAAGCAGTCTTGCATGGAGATCCCCTGGTTCTTCATTACACTGGCCTGTTCCACTTCAGTCAGTGGCTCCCACTTCTGCTTTAACCTGGGCACAGCCAGGTACCCAGGTGACCTTCTTCTGCATAACTCTCAAGCCTAGATGAGATGTGCCCAGCTCCTGCCAGGCTCTCCAGAATTGCAAAGCAAGTCCACTTGCAAGACATTGTCCTCCTTCCATGATTTTTTGTCCCATATTTTCCAGATGATAAGGCTATTACTGTGGATAAGGGTTTCAGAATAGATTGTGCTTTACAAATTTACTTCATAGTCTAAGGTTCAAAGAGTATATGCACCTCCTGAAGCCAAGTCAAAAAATAATCTAGGGCCTGAGAGCATTCAACAGTTAAGTTTTCTTTAGGACACAATTATTTTGCTTAGAAACTAGACTCTTGATCTGTTGCAGGAGGCTGCAGTTTAATAAAGTCAAACAGTTTGCTCTTTGCAACATACTATTTGCAGTGCAAGTCTCACCGAGTTATGCTGCTCCCCCTCACCGCTGCCTCATGGCACCTCATCTGTTTATATACAGAAAGCACTCTCAGGAACCACTCCTAAACACATCCAGTGATGTTGGCTGAAGATCTGGCTCTGTTTCTCCTCCTCCTGCTTCTGCCTGTGTAACATCCTTCCATGGTTTTTGGACTCAACAAATCTGGCTGTTCAAGCAACCCTATCCCCATTTCACCCTCTTTAAAAACAAACAAACAAAAAATTAAATCCCCCTAAACAAAAAATTGTTCTTTTCCTTCTTCCTCTGCCAGCTGCCATCCTTCACCCTGTCACAGAACCAAATGCCATGTTCCATGTACAGTTTTCTTGCTTGATCACAAAATTACAGTAAAGCCCACATCATCTTTATCAGACAATAAGAGGGTGCCAAGTTCGGGTAAAAAAGAACCATAACAAGAGTAATATCTTTTACTTTACTATATAAAGAGGCATTTGAAGACTGCAAAACAAGATACAGTACTGTCTGCAGACTCATTTATGAAACCATTTTCAGGGAAGTTACTGTGCAGATAAAGCATCTCCCAAGGGAAATACCATTACAAATAAAAATATTTTCACAATTGTACAAATAGAAAATCTGCACAGCAAAAATCCAACAAGCTGACAAAACCCATCAGTTAATAAACTTTCAAAAGTAGGTCTGGGATTCAGTTCACACTCCTGATCTGTCTGTTTCCCAAGATGTGGACAGAGCCTCCCCTCACACAAAATGCCCCTAGTCAAGGGATATGGTCTTCCAGTGGCTGCACTCTGATTCTGGTTGTTGCCAATCATCTTCACAACCACAAAGATCTTCCAGTGCATTCAAGTAGACACCCATCAGAGACTGAGATTCATATGGCACAAAGGATGTTTGATCCTGCAGTCTGTCCACATATCACCAACTGACTTGACTGTTCCTCTTCTGTAGGTGTTCAGGCGACAGATCCTAAAGATGAAAGCTCAACAACTTTGCCAGGTTGGAAAGGACCCCAAGGATCACCTTGTCCAACCCTTCTTGGTGATAGTGTAGTTTAAATGAGATTACACATTGTCAGACCCAGCAACCTGTCAAAATGAGTTTTAAAACTGTCCAGTGTAGGCAAATCCACTACTTCTCTTGGGAGATTATTCCAATGTCTAACTGCTCTCATTGTGAAAAAATTTATCTGGATTCCAATTGGAATTTCCCCAGGAGCAGCTTGTACCTATTGCCCCTTGTCTTTTCCATGTGACTCCTTGTAAAAAAGGAGTCTCTATCCTCCTGGTAGCCACCCCTCATGCACTGGTACATGGTGATAAAGTCTCCTGTAAGCCTTCTCTTCTCAAGGCTGAACAAAGCCAGATTTCTCAGCCTTTCCTCACGTAGCAGGTCTTACAGTCCTCTGATCACTCTCATGGCCCTTCTCTGGACACTTTCCAGCCTGTCCACATCTATTTTGTACAGTAGGGACCAAACTTGCATGTGTGGCTTGACAAGCACTGCGCAGAGTGGGATAACTTTGTGGTTACTGCTGGAGGAAAACTCTTCTGAAAGGAAGCTGCTGCTCTACAAACACCTTTCTTTGAAAACAAAGCATCTAATTCCTCCTATCTCAATTATAATTATTCAATTCATCTAATATTAAATATCAGCAGTGAAGTGTTCACCAAAATCTACAACTGAAGTGATTTCTTAAAGCCCTTAAGATTGCTTTAGGGAGACCAACAGACAATAATTCCCCAAACCTGAGAAGCACAGAACTATAAGTGAGACACTGATAATTTTTGTACAAAAACACATTTAGGTTGCTCACAGTAAAATCAATCAATAAATCCATTCTTTACAAACCCCCTACTTATAATTGGAAAACCATCAGCCAGCAAAGAGTAAGCAAGGAATTATTTGCTCAGCTCTGGTGACAATTGGCTGTTACTAGAGTTATTCTGACACATTGTTTTGGAGAACATCTGTTTCCACTCTGACTCCTTTAACTTTCAGATGTGAAAAACAAAAGCTCATTTTCCTGCCATGTCTCCCATCTTCATTTGGCAACAGTTGTGTGATTATGAAGTTATTGTGATGCTGGATGATCCATTTGTCAGTTTATATTTTCCTATCATACCTATTTTTAGCTGCTCATTAGTATTACTTGGAGCCTCTCCTATAAATCTTAAACATTTATAGCACATCTTGACAATTCATCAAATGAAGCCAACCTCCAAGGAAAGGAAACCCAAACCACTTCCCCCTGCTCAGCCGAATGAGTTTCAGATCCTTGTCTTTTAAACTTCAAACTCAACATTTTCCCATCTGCTCTTTATACACAACAGCCCTTTTGCTCTGCACCAATATTTTATTCTCCATTCATAACTTTTTACTCCCCTCCAGAGGTTTCTTGATACTTTTAGTCTGCTGGACTCACAGAAGACTTGGATTTTGGAGGCTTTCTCCCCCACACTCCATTGAAGGGGGAAAAATAATCATTCAGCAATGAATGGCCACTTTTCTTTACTCATTCACAAGACAGACAGAGCAGGATCTCAAGGCTGCACTCAAAGACACTTTTCTTTGCCATTCTCACAGAAGGAAAACACCATTTTAAACTATTCAAACTAAGGATATTTGGAAAACAAAGTTTACTCTTTACTCTCAGTTCTGTTCACTGACTTGCATTTAGAATGGATCTTAGGAAGAAATTCTTATGTACCAGGGTGGTGAGACTCTGGAATGGGTTGCCAAGGGAGGTTGTGGATGCCTCCTCCCTGGGGGTGTTCGAGGCCAAGATGGATAAGGCCTTGAGTCTAGATGAGAGGTGTCCATGCCCATGGTAGGGAGGTTGGAGTAGATGATCTCTAAAGTCCTTCTAAACAAAGCCATTCTATGATTCTGTGATTTGCAGAATCTGTGATTCTGTGATTTAATTGTCAAACGGTTGCATGATTTTTGTAGCTATGCCTGGAGGTACCAGCACACATAATTTGGCCAAATCACTTGTGTGGGGAACACTTCTAAAGGGCTCAGTCTATAATGGCTGAGGACAAGGCGATTTCAAGATGATGTTCCCTGTCCAAGAGTTTTACAGAAGAAAAGCTATCCCTTGCCACACGGCCACCAAATACTGCCACAGGCCAGGGGAGATTGTTCTCCTCCTCCTTGGCTCTACCTAGGGGTATTCCAAATTTGCACATGCTTCACACTGCCCTGGGAAGCCAGCAAGGCTAAGCAACACATTTCTCAGATTTGACTGTTAATTGTGTGTATGTAATTTGCTGATGACCAACAAGAACACATAACTGATAGAAAATCAGACTGACTGATTTTTCTCATTTCCCATGTCTTGGAATTAATCAGAGGAGTCATCACATTGCAAGAAATGAAAAGCGTACCAAGTAAAACAGTCCTGATATGCATGTTAGTCTTGCAGAGTGGCTTTAATTTAAACAGCTCATCTGATCAGGCAGAAGAGCTCTATGTTGCTTTTTAGAGAGGTAGGGAGTGTTCAGACTTTGGTAACCAAAGAGCATTTAGAATTTGACAAGCAAAGTTGATTTCCACACACAATTCTCCAATTTTCCTAATGTCTTTTCTTACTGTTAATTTTTATGGAAGAAGAAAAAAAGTTTAGTTTAGATTCAGTTACACTTCCATGTGGTTACACTTCAGCTTTATGATCACTACAATCTCCAGCAAGTCCTCCAGTTTCTAATCCATCCTACTTCACACCAAGCATATGTCAACTTACCTGCAACTCTGCTATCCCAGATCCTTTTGATCAGACGTCAAGTATTCAGTATCATAGGAGTCTCTCTGGCCAGTCAAAGACAAACATTCATGTGTCTTTTTCAGGCTAGTCATGTTGATGCTCAGAAATGCCTGCCTCCCAGTAAGGGTGCAGGCTTGCTAAAGGGGGAAAAAAAAATAATCAGGCTATTTGGATAAAAAATCCTGGGAGGCAAAAAATTCGGTATATTCTAGTAGCTATCCTATGCCATGTACTGCAACAGCACTGCTGGGGTGCTGTGATGGTACTAGCAGCATATTGCACTGTAGAAACACGGATCAGACATTTGGGAAAAAAGCAAACTCTGCAGGCACAATAACTCACAGAGATGAGACATTACAGCAGCAAACACAAGCAGGTCAAAAAAAAGAACCATCATATCAGGATCTTTTCCCCATCCCAATCACTTTTCCCATGAAAAGAGGTATGCCAAATCCCTTACAATTCTTCCAGATTAAAACACAAGATTAAACTGAAGATTGACGCAAACTACATGGTTCAAATCTTATCCAGACTTCCCTTAGCACTAGACACTTCTGTTCTATACTTAGAGACCCAGGATCTTAAAGTTTATTATGGTAATGGCAACCTTGGATCTAGAATCACAGCTAGACTCAGACATGCAAACAAATAACCCCTGAGAAGGGGAAGCAAGAACCCTATTTCTGCCACCTCCAGATGTTCAGAATTCCTATATCACCCCCCTGCCCCTTCCCATTGTGAGAATGTCTTTCTAATGCATAGGATTTTATTATTATTAGTAGTCTTAAGGTTAATTGTTTTCATTATTTTCTTGACAAGGACAATAAACTTCTGTTCCTCCTCCTCTCCCCTGCCAAGGAAAGCTGAGATTCTCTGGTAGATTTAGGGGTGCATACCATGTTATGAGACATGGAAAAAGCTACAAGAGTTAGAGTGCTGCCACCTGGTACACCATAGCCATGTCCTAGGGCTAAAGCAGCTGGGAGCACATGCTGTTTCATTTACTTGGCTATGCTTTAAACAGTGCCAAGGAAGGATGTATACATAAACATACATTACAGCACCATCGATGTCCATGACATTGGGACATTTAACAAATCTTTTCACTTACCAGCAGCTCCAAGTCCTGCTCTCTCAGCTTTTGGGAAGGAACAGCCCTTTGGGAGCTGTCAATCACACTAAGATCCCTACTCAGACTGAGACGATTCCCACCAGAAAGTGGAAATTTGACCAGGCTCTCTGTTATCACATATAAACTGATGGAACAAATCTGTGTCTCAAGTTGAAGGAAACCATTTCCCAACACAGCCATAACCAATGAATTTACCTATTTAAACATCTGGAGAGCCCATATAATAATGCAATTTATACAAGGCTTTAATCTTTTGAAGAAAGACCAGCTACATTAGCCCATAAGATGTGTGACCTGCCCAGTTTTACAGCTATCCTTTTAGTGGTGTTGTATATGTATACTGGGATGAGTTTGCGTGCAAAAGTAGAGAGAAGGTTGCATGTCACTAGAAAGTAAAGATTATAAGACAAAGCACTGCATAATTCAAAGGAATCCATCTGAAACAATGAAAACACAACCCTTTGGTTTAGTAATTAATAGTATAAATGTCCCACAGAATCAAGGAACAATACTCAGAAAACACTTGCAAACCACACAACTGTAAAAGGATGCAAGAGACAGACCCACAACACAGCTGGGTCTACAAGCTTGCGGCAGGATGGAATGGCAGGCAGCCTGGTATGTGCCAAGCCACCATTCCTCTGTACTTGCCTTTAGACCTTCCTCAGATGCTATTGCCCACCCCCATATGGGCAGAGGGGTATTTGACCCTGAGCAAAACAGTTCTGTAACTGCCAAGTGTCTGAAGAGAGAAAGGGGCAGGATGTAGCAACGAATACAGGATAGGCACCCAGTCACTCCCATGAGCCACAGCTCAACGTTTCCAAAAACCTGAACTTCCACCAGAGCACTGTGATGCTTCAACCAGGTTGTTTCTCACAAACAATATAGGCTAGAGGTTTTCACTGTCCTGTCATGTCTGCCCAAAGGATTTAGAGTTCAGGCTGAAGACTTTTAGTAATTTCTGCCACAGCAGCATGGCAGGGCTCTGGAGACACTGATGGTATTTATAGCAGCCTGAAAATTGCACCTCTTCTCACCAATTGAATCAGTTCCTTGAGCTGAATGCTCAACTAATTGAGGGAAGACTGTCATAATCCATCAGCTAAATTTGCTGCAGGTCCTCAAGATCAGGTTGTGCTGACTGCATTGTGACAGCAGTGTCTAAAGGGAGGTCATCTTCATTTCTAAATTTCCCCTCTAGGAACAAGTTTCTTCAGCATCTGCACTGCTAGGTTTCTATTTACAGGCTTGAACCTTGTGATATAATCTTCCTTTTTGTTTCCAAGGAAACAATATTTGATGTATTCCACTTTCAAGTTTTTCTTCCTTTAGGTTCCTCCCCCAACTCTCTCCCTCCCTTTTAAAAGAGATAAGTCAATAGATTAAACCTGCACTTAGTTATCTCTGGCATGCAGTACAGCTCTTTCTCTCTAAAGCCAGGCTTATTTATATCACTAAAAAATGCAAGGCATTTAAAAAACATGTTTAGCAGTAATTTTCTGCACTACTTACACATATTACTTCTCTGATATAAATGAACTATAATTGCAACAGGCAGCAAATCCTGTTGATAACTCAATTTTCTCAAAAACTTCAGTTCTGCATCTCAGTCCCAAGCCCTATTTTCCGGGAAATATTTATTTAAATCCTTTCACTGACCATCCATACAGCTTTCCCACAGTTTTACTCCTCAAGCCTAAGCTCCTGATAGTCAGCGCTGTCCCCTGGAACTCTCCTACAGATGGCACAGCATCTCCTGACATGTCTTTTCATGCTCCTCTGGCACAAGAGGTATTCTCAGGTCTGTTGTCAGAGTTACTTTCATTCACATGAAAATCCTCTACATGAACGTTATTTTAAAACAAGTAGTTAACACTCCACTGCCTGTAGGTTAGGAAAATGCAGGGGACTGAGACCATAATCCGTAATTTATACTGAAATCAGCATCTGTAACAGCTGGAATAAAGTGTGTTGAATGGATTCTTGGGGAAATGTGGGTGCTTTGAAATCTTAGTAGAAAAGCAGTGGGTCAAGTTCTCATTGCAAGTGTGTTTATGTGGATGGGTTGAAAGGTCTCAGAGAGACTGGTTAGTTTTAGTTTACCAATACTGTATAAAAATCAAGAGTAGCAATGCTGCTATAGATGACTGACTAGGAAATGTACTTATTTTCTTGACTCCTGCCTTGTGCCTCCATGATGTAAAACAATAAATAATCTGATTTGAATCTTCTGATCTACCTACACCAAAATTACAGATGAAATATTATGAGGACTACTCATTCTGGAACATAAAAAGACATATAAAATCCCAGCATGAATGGGATGATGTGAACCAAGAACACTGAATACATTAGTGTGGTGAAGGGTTAAAAAGGTGTTAAAGCACATGCTGCCTATAAAGTCAACAAATAATATAAGCTTTATGCTATAAAAAAAAAAAAAAAAAGCATCATGGAACATGGACATTATCTGCAGTCAGCATCTTCCATTTTGGGTCATATGGGCTGTAGGCTAACACCTGCCAATTCATGTGTCAGCTCCAAAATCAGCTAGGCTCTTTTTTAAGGCATTTGATCTTGATTGAGTCATTCCACAGATCTCCGACTTGGCAACAGCAAGCAACACATGATGGGAAGAGTTCCATGATTTAGACCTCTGGCAACAACCTCTGGATCCTTTAAAAAAAAAAAATTAATCACAATTTTCCCTCAGCTCCCTAAAACATGGGTTTATCACAGGCCACACTCCTACTGAAAGCTTCTCCGAGAAGGCTTTTCTTTCCTCCTTCCACTTCAAAAGCACTGGTAGTCTATTTTATCCCAAATGATCATAATTGTTATCAAGATTTCATATCCTCCAGTTCAGCTATAGCTTAATGACTTGACAGCACTGTCTCCTTCCTACTGGTTACTCAACCACTTGAAGAACCTCAGTAAAAATCATGTTTGACAGGAAAGGGAACTGTAGGACACTTCAAGTGTTCATCACTAGGTTGATTTCTGAAGGAAAATATTTCTTAGAGCTAAAATGCAGAGCACATTTCATGGTCTGGCAATGCATTGCTTTAGAGATTGTAGCTCTGTAAAGAAAGAGCTTAATCAAGTTGTTTGCTTCTCAAAGACACTCCTTGGCACTGGACAGGTCCAACTGGGTCTCAGTAAATCAAATGCTTATTTGATGTCAGTGAAGCTAAGATGCAACTGCTGTTTTGCTCAGGGTTGTCAAAAAGCTTCTCAGTAATCACTTTCAGACAGAATAGATGCTCAATTGTTCTTTCCTGCTGCAAGGGGGGGAAAAAATATCAGCTTGCTCTTCCTCAATAATTCCTTCGTATTTCATTTTTAATCTCTTAAGCAAATTACAAGTGAAGACCTTTGATGTATGCGCCAGCCAAACTCATTCATTTCTCAGTACTTGCTGGACTAGAGAGGATCTCCCATTCTTATGCATGTGGATGATAATAACAACTTCAAAGCCCTCAGGCATGTGTTAGCTTTCCCTGATTTCCTTTCTAAGTATGTGGCCAGCAACAGTTAAGACTCAAACAGCTACATTTGAATGCTATCTATTAAGCAGTCTTGCCATCTCCCCTAGTGTAACAAATCTATTTCTGCTTGACAGAAATACTCTTCCGGCTTTTGTACTTCTTCCTGAAATAGAGTACCTTATTTCTGACATTTATGGTGTTCTCCACTTAAAAGAGTCTGGAAACTGACCAAACTCTAAGCAAAAAGCCATTAAAAGGCACTTGCCCTGAGGTGGTGTGGAGCATTCCTGATGGATTACATGGCATTGTTTTGCTGTAATGGGCCTTTATGATATGAAGTATACTTGATCACTTCTAAGAGGATGGCAGGTTGTAGTCAGTAGCAGGGAACCAGATGTTCCTCCTAGTACAGCAGAAAGCTGCACCTGAGTTGTGGTTGGGCAAACTTCCCCCATGCTTGCTTAGGAAAAATGAAAAGAGGAGAGGAGAGGTTCGGAGAGGAGAGGTTCGGAGAGGAGAGACCAGATCAGACCGGAAGAGACCTTCAAGATCATTGCGTCCAACCTATCAACTAACCCACCTAATCAACTAAACCATGACACCAAGCACCCTATCAAGTCTCCTCCTGAACACCTCCAATGATGGTGACTCCACCACCTCCCCGGGCAGCCCGTTCCAATGGGGATGTATTTCAAACCAGCTAATGTCATAGTTATCATCATTATTAAGTCTGTTGAACTCATTATCAGAACACACATAGGCAAAAAACACAGAAGAGTTAAAGAGAACATCAGATAGTCACATAACTAAGAAAATACACCACCAGAGACAATTTACATTGGAAAATAAGAAATAGTTTTGGAAAAGCTGTAAAACTTCATGATTCGGGCTTCGAGCCAAGCTTTATCTAAGGAGGTGGAGTGGGGAGATTAAACAGATCTTCTGTGGGGCAGAAAATTTGTCTTAAGTGGAGAGCACAGATTTAATGTACTTCAGTTTAAGGCACTTGTTACTGACCACAGTCAGTGGTATAGACATTGGACTAATGGCACCAGCATGGCAACTCCAGTGTTTCACTATCTGCACTGCCAGAGAGCCAGAAGCCTGTACCAAGAGGCCAGCAAACATCAACTGAATTTCTGGCTCCCAGCTCTATTTAAACCTAGATTTGCAACTTCATATACTATGAGATTACTCTGTCCTGAAACCTGCTCTCAGCATGTCTGGACAAAACTTTCTGATTGGAGTTACATACCAAGTATCTTTTTTTGTTGTAGCTTGTTTATTTTTAGAAACACACACAGTTTTGGCAATAGGTTGGGCCACACAGTTCTGGAATCTCTGCAGCAGTATATTATTAAGTAGAAGAAAAAGCCTTTTATCTCAATAAAAAATAAAAGTAGAAACAGATTTTGAGCAAAGGAATTTAAGTGCAATCCTGCATGTGATACTGCAGTACCTTAGGGACAAAACCACCCTGAATTTTGGCAATGCCATTTTCTTTGGAGAGCAGTTTAAATGCTATGACCCATTGGAGATGCTCTATTTTTTGACTTCCACAGCACATCAAGATGCCCTGTACAGCACAGAATGAGGTACTCGCTGGTCAACACTCTCTATGTGTAGGATTTCTCTGGTAGGTGCTTTTCTCCCAGAGTTTCCCCTTAGCACTGACTGGTAAACAGAGGGGTAAGCAGTTTGGGCCCACAGGCATTTCCCATTCCCAGCATACTTTGGAAGGGTAGGTTACAAGAAAGTGCTCATCTCTTATTTTACACATTACTACACCTTGGGATCTATATCCATTTCAAAACAAATCTCCTATAACACTTTTTCTGCTGACAGTGAGAGAAAAAAAACAGAACAGTGAACAAAAGACTTTTCAAAGCCCTGGCCCCAGCCTCTCCCCACAAGCCCAGGGAAGACCAAGGAGCCTCATTCAGGACTGGGGTCCTTCCTTCATAGGCTGAGGGAGCTTGCTTTGTCCCTAGCATCAAATACTGTCTTACAAACACAGCCACTATTGTTGGGCTATCACCCGTCAGAGACGTGGCAAGAGACTCACCAGCCAGTAAATTTTACTCCTTCCAGGTTAAATCCAAGTTACCCTCCTGACAATACTGCCTAAGAAACTCTTAAAACACTACTTCTACTCGTGGTACCACTTGGACAAGCAATAACAGTTATCTACAGGAACAGCTGATTACTCACTCGGTTTTCCCTGGTTTTGGAATTTCAGAAAAGCTCCTCATGTGTTGACCCAAAACATTCAGACATTGAAATCCTTGCTCTGTGAAGACCCTTTGATTTTATTTGCAGAATGGTCTCAGGAGGCAATGTAATTTGGATTCCCCTGCTAGCACAACAGAGGTCTAGCTGAGATATAGTTATGAACACAGCAGCTAAAGCTTATTAAAGAATCAAACAAAACTCTGAATATATCATATGACCTCTGAATAGGCATATGACCAATATTTTCTGTTAATCCTTAACTAGGAGATGAAGAAAAGAGAACAAACTCAAGCTCAAATGATAGGTTACCTAGGGCAGCAACTGTCCTTTTTGTTTTATGGGTCTGTAATGCCTGCCTCAGCAGAGCCCCAACCCCTGATGGGGGTGATTAAACAATACTTCAGCATAAAGAGAGATTAAACAAGTGACACCCAAATAGATCCTCATGCACAGAGGGAACTGTCAAACAAGTTTTATGTGGTGCTGCACAAATGCCAGTTGACTTCAGCAAGACTCAAGGGCATGAGACATTTTGTGAGGAGGGTGCACAGTAATTTAAAACATTTCTCTTTATCTGTAGTAATCAAAACAAGTTATAGCCAGGTAACAGCTACATGTCTAGTTTGAAAACTGCTTGTCTGTGCAAGAGAGAACCATCTGGATTTACTTCACAGTTAACTTTAAAAAGAAATATATAAGGTTTCTTAACTTTTGCCAAACAACTGGAAACATAATGGTTTCTGCATGCTGTTAGCATCTCAGTACAGCTGCAAATGTCCATTAGGACAATTTTATATAATTATATACTTACTCTTCCCATGTGATTGTTAAAAACCCAGCTTTCCCAAATAACAGCATATTTTGCAGCAAAGAAAATCTTCTAGTCCACCAGGTTGGACTGCAGGAGGGAAGTCTTTTAAAAAAGAACTTTACTCAAAGCTTTCATTTTAAACTAACGTAAACATTTCAAGTGTTAGAAAACAGAGTGTCAGGTTTTTCCAACTGTAACCCTAGAATGGTCTGGCCAGAAGTGTATCATTTCTTTCTCTTCTCCTTTTGATCTTTTCACCCCTTTCCCCTGAATGGGACTTCAGCTCCATATTCTGTGCCACACAAACTGCCCCCTCTAGGAAGGTGATTGGTTGCATTCATCTGGTCACAGTCTCACCCCTTCAGCATGGGTGTCATCCTTTTTCCCCATCAAAGCTTTCCTCACTTCTATCTAGAGCATCAGCTCTCAAGGCTGGGAATTGCCTTTTGTCATGTATCTGAACAGTGCCTTGGTTGGCCCTTTGCCACTTTCAGAATACACAAGAAACATAAAGAGATAACTTTTACCCAAAGTCATGTTCTGGGCCTGGGGCAGTTGTTTTGCTAAGACTGGGCATGAGGCTGGTGGGTGACCACAGGCCACCAACAGCAGGGACCTGCAGGCTGAATACATACAAGACTCAAGGAAGGGAGACTTGTTCAAAGCACCATCATCAGCTTAGCCAAGATTTTCAGAAAGGACCAATAACATAGCAAACATCTGCTTTCAGAAGCCAAGGCAACTGTTTAACTTCCCAGAGGGCAGGTGCTTACCTTTTCCAAAATAACAGCCTTCTTACTGCATTTCCTACATCTCCAGGCTCCAAAGCACTCTGAGTCATTGGCCACTCTCAAAATCTCTCAGCAGCGAGTATTTTTTCCTTAACAAAAGCAAAACTAATGGGAACACATACAACTGATCCCCAAAATAGTACAGTTTTCCAGGAGGTGAATGATCCCTCCCGACATATTCTTGAGACACTACAGAGTGTGATACCAGGGCTTACGTTGTTTTGACAGGCAAGCAAACAGATTCTTCTGTTTGAGCTTCATGTTCCCAGAACTCAAAATCCCTGCCTGAAAAAAACAATACCACAAAACACTGTCATGCCATGTATCTGACATCAGGAAGAACCCTGGGGAGTGATAGCCCAGCAGAAGCCACAGACCCCTGCACAGTACCACTCAGAGTTGCCTTCCATTGCACACCCTACAGAGCACCCTCCTCTCACCAGCACTGTTTGCTGTTTCATCTTACCCATACTCCCACCCATTCAGACACCTGCACGGATAAACATAAAAGGACTGATACTAGTTTCTGTTATATAGGGTCTGTGTCTCCTCCTTCACAAAGTTTCTCTGTTATCGGTATAGAATTAATTTGCACAACAAGCTTCCTAGGTAACTTACAAGGCACAGCAGGTTTCTAACATGTAAGTTCTTTCCCATTGTAAGAGCAACTATCTGAATAATTGGCAGGGAGGAGCTTGGCTGCTCTGTAGTAGAGAAACTTGGCTACAGTGATGCTGTTAGCATGAAACAGCAGCAGGCCCACTGCCCAGAACTTGAACTGAAACTGCTTGTTACTAATTCACGTCAATACTGCAGTATTACCTATGGGCCATGACTAAGTCTGGTCCTGGTCCTTCTGGGATGAACTTTTTTAACAGAAAGGTGATTAGAAGGAGATAAAGTAACATTAAAAATAATTGACACAGCCAGAAAATTGTGTCCCACTGAAAATTAATGGCACTTACCATGGGACATGGATACTTGGGGAAAAAACCGCTTGGGCAATCTGAAACTTTGGTCTGGCACAGACAGTTGCATTCACAGAATACTGTTTCTATCCCTGCAAGAGATGATAAAAGTCCCACAGTGGATATTTATAAACAACTGTCTGCTTTTTGCGTGTGCTGGGGTGAGAGGAGGGAACACTGTGAGCCAGAAAGGCAGGCGAGCAGTGCATACAGATCTGCTCAGCAAGGTAATTTCCAAGATGCTCATCTCAACAGAAGGGGCCAGGAGGCCCCAAAAAGTAAGTGCAGAAGCAAACGGGCTACTTGCTGCTATCATGTGCATGTCCTGACCAATCTTTTTGCCTCCTTCATCCACCCCCCAGGCAGAAGGCAATGGATGTGAAGAATTTGCCCTGAGAAATATCAATACTCATGTGACAGCTGAAGCTTGTATTATTGCAAGGCTGGCGCCACCAGCACCCAAATCACACTACTCCTAAAGGAGTTGTCTCAGGCTGGCAACACTGAGGCATGGCTTGCTGCAGAACAAACACTTGGGAGAGGATACTGTGTACCAGCTACTTGCATGTGATCACTTATGCCTCTAGCAGACAGCCCCAGGGGCCATGAAGATCATCATTCTTGCAGTAGATGAAGTGCTGGAGTGGAATAGGTGTGGCTCTGACAGTGGGGAAGCCAGATTTGATCTTTGATGAATCTGGCCATAGCTTATTAGAGAAAATTTTGGACTTTCTTCAGTAGAAAGGCATGGAGCTTTTCAGGAAATCTTTTTAGGGGTATTTTTCAAAGGTTGGAGACTCTACTTCTGCCACAGTTTTGGTGAGCTCTGCCCATGTCATCAGAACTGACCAGGGCTGAGCACTACATTACTTTCTTAACAGAGAAAGGTGTTTCAGAAGTCAGATGGATTACTGGAGTGGCATTATTGAAGAAAACCAAGAGAGTAGGTAGGGAAAGGTGGCTTTCTGGTGGCACACATGGAAGAGATGGGGATCTTGTCAGGATATTACCTCTTGCATTGCCTATTGTGCCAGTGCCAAATCAAATGCGCACAGCATGACAGGAAACACCAGTGCAATACTCCTAACCCATATGCAGCAGTAAATACAGCATCAGGCTTGACCAAGGGACAATATGCTAAAGGATAAGTTTTGTTTTATTATAGTCAACATACAGCTATCACATTATCTTAGTCATGCTGAGGTTAGGTAACTGAACTGCCACGTTTAATGTTTCAGGTCACATCAGGGAATAATTTTACCAGCAGATGTAAAGATCATCCTCTGGAGTGAGTAGCACTCAAGGTCAAAGTCAGCAAATCCTCCCCTAAAAATAGACTCTGTCTGCAAAGTTGGTGAGATTTCTTTTGTTGTTCTGCCGCACTTCACAGGACTCAGCTACCTAGAGCACTCACCTAAGCTTACAGGTAAGGCTAACCAACACACATTCTCTGCTGCATTTCGTGTGCTTGTTTTCTTCCTTTTATGAAACCTAATTCCCTTTATTAAGCCTAGTTTAATAAAGCAGGGAGAGGACTGAGAGCTGGCAAACTTTCTCTAAGGTAACAGTTTACTTCATAAACTTGTGTGCAGAGTCAAAAGAGGTTTGGAAGCATAATTTAGAACTTAAAAGCCCAAACTGGTCATGTTACAGAAATTACTTTATAAAAGAGGAAATGAGGTACCAAGACTGTCTTCAGTTAGGAACAAAAATGCAGTTTTACAAGTTTTTGTACCATCCACCCCAAAATATTTTGCTTATTCTTTGATAATGTCTCCACCCTCCAGTCAAACCTAACTTTATTCTATTGAACTGCAGTTCTTTCAGATGACACTGGTTTAGGGCACTCTCAAAGTATTTAATTAAATCTCAGCTTAATCTGTTTTAAATTAACCAGTTCAGTAAACAAAGAATAAAGGCAAAAAAGTTAAAAAAAAATAAATCATTGGGTTAGAAATTCATTGAAATAGCTGGTTAGTTTTGAATATTCGCAGCAGGAGGGGCTGGGAAATAATTACACAGAGGCTACAATTCTTCTGGATTTAAGCTGCTTAAAGACATATAAATTGGACAAGCTATTTTACAGTCTCCAAATGCTTCAAGCATAAGATTGCAGGGGTAAAATAAAGCAACTGGACTGACAGTTTTTGATGAAGACTAGGACAAGAATAAGGAAGACAAGTTTCTGTTCATTGAGTTTTGGATGTACAACACTTTGCTCAATTTTTCTAGGGCTCTTTCAGAGAAAGAATTTAAGGACTTGCTCCTCCTCTTCTCTCCCAAGAAGTATCTGTGCAAAATTCCATTTTTGTGGTCTAGCACTAGGGGAAGAAAACCACCCAAGGGACCTTTGCAGCACTGTACCTCATAGCAGTACCTTAGGGTGCAGCAAGTGCCAGGTTGCACAGGAAAGCAGCTTTTCATGGCTAGTGCCAGTGTTTCATCAAAGGGATGCTGTACCAGGGAGCACTACTTTAAAATTCATTCAGTTAAATCATCCTGTGAAGCAAGGTTTTGTTATATCAGCTAACCACCTCTCAGTTCAACTGATGTACTTTGAGTCATGAGAAGCTCAGAAACCATAGCACTCTTTGCCCTCCTTCCAAATGCAAATACTGCACTCCAGACAGCATGTGCATTGGCTTCGACAAGGACAACTTTCCAGTTTATAACACAGCCCTCTGCTTAGTCAAACTCAAAGAGGGTAAGTGTCTTTTCACCCTGAAGGGAGGTATGTAACTGGCATGTTGTCTGGAAATGGAAGAACAGAACATTTAATAAGAATTCAGGAACCTGCTCAACAGATCATCCCTCAATATTTCTGAAGATCCCCAGTTATTATATTTGATTTTTGTCTGCCTTTAACACCGAGACAGTGCTTACCTGAAGAGAGGTTACTGAACTGGAGTTAAGCCTTTTGCACATTTTTTTTTCAAGTGTAGGAGAACTGGCATTCTCCATCCTTACCTTCTCCCAGGTACACCCTTCTGTTGAACACGCTTGTTACAAATACTGTTTCTCCACCCAGGTCTTATCTAAGGTACTCATTAAAGAAATAAGTAAATAAAACTAAAGGCATTATTTTTGCAGTTGTCTGGAAGCCAAAAAGTCTCAGGTTTGGACCTCTTGGAAGATGTATGCCCTCTGACTTCACTCCTTTTGAATTCTACTTGATAAAAACATTCAAATAAATCAACTCACCCAGATAACATCAGAGAAGAAAACAGCAATAATTTCTCTCAGTAACAAGTATTTCATGCACAATTGTTTTTTTCTCAATCATAATTACAAGAAGGTTTGTTCCACTTCATTGTTCTTCTTTCAAATTTAGTGTTCATGGCAGTAGATAAATTCAGTTCCTAGACTTGAGGGTCTAGGAACAAATTTCCAGGTCACCATGCTTATTTCCTACTTGCACTGGTATGAGCATAAGGTCTCCTGGAAATGCCATCACTTCTGTAGACTTCTCACAAAAGGCCCAGAACTTCTTTCCCTCCCTTGGCATCTTGAAAACAAATAAACAAACAAAAAAACCCTAAGATATCATTGCTCCACTCCTTGTCAGAGCCAACATGAAGAAGTAGAAAGGAAAACCTGAAGGCATCAAAACAAGAGTAAGATTGAAATCTCACATTACACATAGAAATAAATTATATATTTAGGTGTTTTCTAGATGCTGAAAACTTTCGATTCCCATCTAAACCAGAATACTTTGTGATTGCTTGGTATTTTCAGGGAAAAGTAGCTTTTTGGGACAACAGCACAGATGAAGCCCCTTGGGTCAGGGAGGGGTGCAGAAAAGGAGAAGGTGCATATATTCTTGCAAGGAACAAAGGCAAATGCGGTCATTTAAGTTCTTTTCTGTGCATGTCTGCCTCTCATTTATTTTCCAGGGGAAAAAAAGAAATTAAAAAAATCTACAGCTGACATAGAACTCAACTCCCAGGCATAAATCATGCCAAATTGTTTGGCATCTTTATACACAGTACTAAGGCTTGCACAGCACACTGTGCCAAAAATGTTAAGAAATAGAGTGTTTTCTTATGTAGATAATGACTTATAGCTTTCAGTCTCAAAGCACTCAAACTTCCAGTACATCTGGAAAATCAGCACTAGAAGTGCACACACCACCACCACAGCTCTGATGTTCACCTCTAGATATGAACCTCATTTTTCCTCCTCATCTGTAGGATTGCCAAAACGTAGAGCTCATGACTGACATTTCTAAAAGCATTAACTCCTTACAAATTTTGGGGTGGGAGAGGGCATCCCTCTAGTTGAGGACATCTGAAAATAGGTCACTACATTTTGTGACTTTCCAGGGCTTTCCTAGATATTTTGAGTAGTTCAAGGTACTCAGAACAAGGTGCAGAAGGCAAATCTTTCACTGTCATATCACTGTTCCAAGCACTAGACTGTGTTCACTCTCTGAATTAGACAGGAGATAGACTGGCAGATTTTCACCTTTTCCCTTGCACTTCTTCCCTCCCTGTTTTGTTAAAAATAACAAAATAAGCTAAAAAGCTCTGTAAGAAATTCCATTTGGCAGCTGTAGAGTGGATAGTGAACATAAAGAAGACATTCCTTTGCTGTGTCTAATGCATGCTGCTTATCCAAATTAGCCACACAAATACTTCTATCAATGCAAAAATAGTTTAATGGCTTTTTTTTCTAGTGCACAGCACTTGAGAACAACTTAAAATGCAGTGCAATTTGTCACAGTGTATGTCCTGAAGTGGCTTGCTAATGAAAAGTGGATTAACTCTCCATTATTCTGAATTACCATTTTGTGAAATCGCTAACAATATTTTCATTTATATACATATAACCCAAGGGGGGAGAAATATTCCAGCCATCCAAGTGATTAACAAATAAAATCCATTAGATAACATGCACTGTGGTCTTAGTTATGAAGAGAAAGATTAGGATATAAAAATGCAGATGACTGAATTTTTATCATCCTTGTTCTGATAATACTCTTAAGTCCATGACAGCATAATTGGTGAGTGCCGTCAGCCCTGCGTTACACACAGGCACACACTGGAGCGATAAGCAGAACCCACAGGATGTCAGGCTTAACAGACAAAACCTTACAGACTTGAGCATTGGATCCTGGCTCCAGAGATGGACCTGGCGCACAGCTGCTGACCAGCCACCACAGGATGGATGCAGAAAGCAAATGGGGTCTCAGAAGCTTATACAGCCTGGCCTCAGCACAGAGCAGCAGAGCCAGAGAGCAGCTGTGGCCTGGGCACAGAGGAAGAGGGGGATAAGCAGCAGCTTGCCTTGCCTCACTGGAAGGAACTCCTAGCCCAGATAGTGGGACAGAACTGCTCTGAGACAATGCCAGTTCCCACTAGCTGACTCTTTTCTTTATCCCTCCCCATGAAGTAACAAAGACTGTCCTGTGATGGAGCAGTACTTCCAGGAGCAAGCTGGGGTGCAGAGTCCCTTATACAAAGGGCACAAAGACAATTCCTGCTCATGAGAGCTTTCACATCCAAGATTATATGTTCCCTCAGCACAATGCAGTGTCATGAAAGTGACTACCAAGCTGGTACTGGAAAGCTGCATCATTACAGTGATGGTAGATCATTCAGCCTGCACCATCTAGTCTATAAAGCAAAGCATTTTATCCCAAGTGAAGCACAAGAGATGGGAGACCCCTTGTGATGAGCCTGTGCAGAAGGTAACATTGCAGTGTCTGCCGTCCAACTGTGGTGGGTGAATACTGTGCAAGGGATGGTCTTCCATGCCCAGAGGTCTGCAAAACAAATCTGAGCTTTCCCTGCCTGAGCTTGTGCTGGACAGCCACCCTTATATAGACAGACAGTCATCATATGCAAAACAGCATAAGGAGCAATCACCAAAAGGAAGTCACATCTATTTTTCACTTTTTAATGTAAGAGGGTAGACCTACAATCAGCTTTTCTTCAGCTCCATTTGGTGTACACAACGTAAATAAGAAAGGAGGTTAGACATATTTACTTCCAGGAAAGACACAGACCTTCTCCCCTCAGTCAAATGCTTCATGGAAATTAATTCCAGAGCTCAAGTAGCAAACCATCCCCTTTTCCCCTCTTCCCAGTTAAACTCTATTACTTCTTACTTAGTCCAGAAGCAAATCTGAAATATGCATTTTATTAGGGAATTTCAACTGATGCTTTCCTGTGCTCTAATTCAATTTAAAAATCTCTGCAGCAGATAACATTGGCAAGGCATAAAAGAACATAGCTCACTTGAAAGTTCAGGGAGCATATGGCTTCCCGGAACAGACAGAAACTAGTATTTCTCAGCAGCCAGTTTAATTTTCAGAGTGCTACCCAAGCTCAGACAGAAATGTTGTTACACCACCATAAAGGATCATTTGAAGATATAATTGCCCAGTTTTAATGTCTGTAGTCCACGAGCAGTACTACTGGACAAACCAACGTGCTGTGGTCACTGAGTGTGATTACTAATTACATTGTTTCCCCTTCTCTTCATTTGCTCCTCTCCCACTTTATGGAGCTGTGAATAAAAAGCACAGACAGTCCTTCAGCATCAAGGCAAGAGGATCTCAGTTAAGATAATTCCTCACTAAGCAAATTGCATTTCTTATCAAGTTCTAGATAACAGCATATTCATTCCTGAAGTCAGACTGTATTAGACTTGATCTCTGACAGTCTAACATTATGTTGTGGAGTCTGTATAGAGAATTAGCATAATTCTGGCATGGGAAGGAAAAAAGCTCTCCTGGGGAATGGCTACTAGGGGCACACAAGACCAAGACCAAGGTAAATTTGCTGGAAGTTTGAATTCTCAGAAGCCTTTACAAATCTCAACAGAAGACTACTTAGCTAAATATCATCATCATTCTTTAGGAAGCTTGGCTGAAAGACAGATCTCCTTGCCAGTAAAAGTAAGCCAATATTTGAAGAAAGGTGTACATATGCCAAAGAAAAGTGACTCCACAATCTTGCCCAGCTTTGGAGTAGGAAAAGAGGAATCGTTTGGCTTTTTCAGGCTTTGCAGAGAAACAGAACATGACAGGCATACAAGAGCCCAGCCTGAGGAAACAAATCCCATGGGTACACAGAATGTCATTGAAAAATAGTCATCTGGCTTTCAGGAGAGGTCTACAGCAGTTGCATGAAGGCATTAGCCACATTTTTGTAATGAAAAGGACACAAACATCACCAGCAGCCAAAAATCTGTGGGCACCACGATCAAATTTGTTGCAAGGTGGATTTTTGGCAGGCTGTATTCACACTCTTTATAAGATGAAGCCCAACTGCATCTCTTAAGTCTCCTACAGAACTATGAGGTTCAACATCTTCCTTCAAAGGGATGAGAGATGAGCAGCCATCACTCTGAGACATCAGGTAGTCCAGCAGGAGAAAGAAGACAGACCCAACAAAGAGATGGAGCACATAAAAGGAGTTTACAGCACGAGGCTGGAAACATAGAAAATGTGAAACTTGTTTCAGAGGACAAGATGGGAAGATGATTAAGTGACAGCTGGTGCAGGCTAAACAGGAAGGGAGGCATGTGACCAGCTCTAAACTCTAGGTCCTAGAGGTTTGCTGTAGTTTAAAGATCAGCTACACAAGTAGTTTAACTTCATGATGACAACCTGCAGGACAAAATGTGCTTTACCATCAGAAATGTGCAAATCTGCAGAAGAAAACCAACACAGACATTACATACAACACCCATGTCCCCTGTGATAATCCTTCTCTGACATTGTGCCTTGATTTATGACATAATTAGATGTCTGGTGGTATGCAGAGTTCCCAGTGATGTTAATCTCAACTGAAAAGCTCTCATATACACCTTTATCACTTGTGAAATCACTCCCTTGTTTCTTCCTCCTTACTGAGAATACATGGATGCACCGTACCTTAGATCTCTCCCTGCAAACTTTTCCTCAAGTAATTGAAAAATTAAAATAAACCTAGATACACCCAGCTAGGCATGAGGATGCCAGCTGACGTCTCTGGCAGATCAGGACAGTGCCACACCTGCATTAAGTAGTACAGCATGGCACCCTTGCATCTGTATAGTGCCTTCAGGAGATTCACAATTAATGATCTTAAACTTTTCCCCTTTCAGTTCCCTTAGTTGCTCCAGAATCCTTGGATCAGGCTGCTAGACCTGCCAAATTCTTACCAGTAGATGTTCTAGGAAAAAAATTCCCAATGGAGACCAAACTTCAGTGATCACAAACCTTTTTGTTCCCATTGCTTGAGTTCATTCCAACAAAGTATTTCTTGGTAAGTTTAGGGAAGGCATAAAACCAGAAGCGAATCTGTGTACCACAAAGCAAGTACATCAACTTCATACCATGCCCAGCCCAATCACACCTGGCCAGTGCTGCTCCTGCCAGCCCACAACCAGAGCAGACATCACTTGCTTTGTGCTTCCTCAGGCTAACATTCTCTTTTGGTTACATTCCAGTTTCTTGCACATCCTGAGCACACTACTTCACTTCATGGACAAGACGTCATCAGTAGGTTTGAATGCTGGGAAAAAAAACGCATACATAGCAATCAAAGTAGATCCTGATGAGGATTACTGTACCCCAGGTGCATTTGAACTGGAGCGACTCCTCTGGAAAGGATGCCCAAAGTACACTCATGTCAATGAAGTCTGGCCCAACCTCTACATAGGAGATGAGTAAGTATGCATAGTACCTCTCTACAGAGTAGTTAAGCCTATATAGTACGTCTGCTATGCAGATAACGACTAAGCTGTACTAAGTACAGCTTGCCAATAGAGCAAGACATTTCTTTCCTCCTACTACCTATTCATTAGTATTTAGTGGTGATGATGTGAGCTGATGAACTCCTGACAGAAACCAGCATTCAACAGAGCAATTAGAGCCAATTAGAACACGGTCCTTGCAGCTGTAAGCTTACAGTACTGGTTGCTGCTGCTCCAAGAGAGTGCTAGGTAAGCACAGCAGTCTGCTGGTACAGGCTGAGCAACAGGAGTGGTTGTGGCAGCAGTGTAAGTTGCAGAAGTAGAAACTAGTTATAATCCATTATTAAACAGCTCAATTCAAGGAGTAATTTGTCATTCTTCTTTGAGTGAAAGTCCTTCCATAGTTACACTGACAGAAGAGCATGGCCTAGATGTGTTGGAACACAGTTCAGATTGGTTTAAGCATGAAATGTGATTCTTGAAAAGCAACTGCAGCAACAGCTCAACCCACAGTGGTATTTCTACATTTCCAAGCCTGCGCTTGTGTACATGGAACACTCTGCATTTCCAAATTGCTCCACAGACTAAAACAAACAGAACTCTGCAGAAGGCAAAGCTGCAGAGATGTGTCTCACTGATCAGACCAAGTGTGAATTGGAAAAAAACCAAACCCACAAAACAGACTTAGCTCTGCTGAGCACAGGACTAAACTAGAAACAGCCTATTCTGACAAGCAGAGACGACTGCTGCAGGAGCGAGACATGCCATCAGAAAATTTCCCAATCCCAACCCAGAGCAGTGCACCAGAGCTTTTTTTTTTTTTTCAGCCCTATGAATTACTGGTCCATTTCCCACTTTCCTCTACACCCTGTACTAACATGACATTTATTTTACAGCATCACTGTAAGGGACAAGCAAGAGCCTCACTGGCTCCAAACATCTCAATTTTTGTAGAGGTCCTAAAATTCACCTGTTGCTAGCTCACAAAATAGCAAAGATATACAGCCTTGAAACTTACAGGACTTCTTCTATCCTCAAACAATTATTTCCATGGCACCAGAGGTGACAGAAAGACACACAAGAGCTCTGGGCTCTAGTCAAGCCAAGGTTCCCCGTTCAAGAGACAAGGAAAAAAAGAAATTAAGCCATAGGAACAGCCTGGCCAAAAGACTCAGGAAGAAAGGAAAAAGATACTCTGAGCAAAGGTATCTAGTAAAGTGACAAAAGGACAGCCAGTCTCTAAGCCCAGGACACCACTCTTTGCTGTAGCAGTGGCTTGTTACACCTCATAATAAATTCTAGGAAGTGCAACTCTGAATACAATGCACACCAGAATTTAGTACACACTAAGCAAAGGAATGGAAAAACAAGCTTCTGGAGAGGTACTCAGAGCTATGCTCACTTATGATGGGCAGTATATTTCTTAAGTCAGGAGGAAAAGCAATGGTGCTTCAGGGGGAAACAAGTACCCCACAGACTAGGGCAGAAAAGGGAGAAAGCCAATGGAGAAGGAAAAAGAAATTAGGAACAGGTGTGGGGTGAGCAGAAGTTAAACTTCACCAGAAAATGAAGCTCCCTGAAAGAGAGCTATTGTTAATTGGATAAGGGTAAACTTGACATCCAGTAGCAAAAAAATCTGAGATAAGACCTGGTCTGCAGGCAAGACACAGCTTTCATTGCCACTACTAAAATTTGATTTTAAGCAAGCAAAGCCCAGGGACTTCTGTATCTTTTCACAGCCAGTTCCGCATCTTACTTCTGACCAGCAGCTTTCCCCTTCAGTGTGGCAGAGGTTTTGGTATTGTTTTATTTTAAGCTCCTGCTGTAGGACTGATTGTCAAAGAACTGCCATGGAGATGTGAACAGATGTTGGGTGTATATGCATCCTTAGCCATGCTAAATTAAGGTTGATCTTGAAAGAATTCAGTGGAGCTCATCAACAAAATCAAGTGAGCACACATATGCAGAGTTTATCTTCAGAGTATTCACATCTGTGCTTCATTCCTGCCTCCTGCATTTACAAGGTTAACAGGAGTTCTAACTGTGTATGGAAATGCTAATTAATTACCCTGACTACGTAACCACATCTTCTTTCTAATGCAATACAGGCTATCAAGGAGCCCTATGAGGCCACTCAATCCTTTTGTTAAAAGGCTTCACTGCAGATGTTGCCCAGCGGCAATGAACATCTCCATGAGCCAGTCAGGCCCAGAATAATCAAAGCCTCAAAATATAACATTTTCCTCTATCAAGTTCCAAGGACTTTTAAAGACCAGACACTGGAACTTGCAGAAGACAGTCCAGTGATAGGAATAAAACATACTTTGCCAAGATTTTGACTCATCTGCTACAAGGATTAGTGCTTGCATGTATCCCACTCACATCCAGAAGCCTTCTAAAGCAATACAAAGCAGCATTGTCTTGCTCCTTTCTTTCACTGGTCACCAGATAGCTTACATGAGCAGTTTTACTGGCTATTCCCAAGCCTGTTTGGTTCACTGCGGTCCCATCGAATATCTCTGCCAGTTATGCAGCTTGTAACCCACTCTTATGGTTCCTCATTGATTGCCTTATTACCCAAGATGATGTTCATGGTTCCACATTTCCGAATTTCAAAGAATAGTTAATCTGAAGACAAAGGCCTCCCAAGATTTTGTTTCTTCTTAACCCTCCTCTTAGGTTTTAAGACCTCAACACGATTTCAGATTTTTCTATGCTCTCAAACTAGTCCCAGAGGAAAAGAAGCCTCCTGGAATCTAATTCCTTGCAGGTTAAATATAATTTTCTGGCTATGCAGCTGAACTAAGCTTGCACTTCATTAAAGCTATGGTCTGTGCTACTCCCAGTAGAGCCCCGGGGCTTAAGGTCTTGACCACTAACACAGGTAAGGTTCAACAAGATACACGAATAACTCAAACCTGTGGGTTGAAGTATATAATTACAATATACAACTAAACTTTAAATATATACTTTACTAAAAGACATTCTCTCCTCTTCCCTTTCTCCAGAAGTATGGCTTTTTCCAAGTGACCGAGTAGGAAGACAATTTATACTGATCTAAAAGAAAACAGATGGACCTCACTCAGGGTAGCACATAGTTAGCATTATGAGATCATAGAATGGTTTAGGGTGGAAGGGACCTCCGAAGGTCATCCAGTCCAACCCCCTCTGCAGTACACAGGGACATCCTCAACTAGATCAGGTTGCCCAGAGCCTGGGATCTACACCAGTATTAATCATACAAAAATAGGAGTGCATGCAGTTAGATTATAACAACACTCTTGAGGACATAGTTTCAACTCTGTCAGTGTGAGGATCTGCCAATTGTAACAGCACTTTTACAATCCAGAAAATCAAATCTCTAACACTGGATCAGAAACCTCTTAAAGCAGTACTGGTTTCCAAGGCAAGTAACACTTCCCACATAACACCTCCATGTATAGGTGATTTTTAACACTTGGGTGAGTGACTGAAGTCAAGACCAGGAAACAGCAGACTAAATCATATGTCTGATGCAGAGAAAGCAGGGGAAGTATTTTCTGTATCTAGGTTGTATCACTTCCTAAAACAACATTCACCATTTTGGGCTAGAAGAAGATGGACTATTAAATCTTTTTCTACCACACAGTAAGATCCTGTTCAGCATTTTCAGTGGTATCTAAAAATTCTTCTAAATCACACAGAACAGAAGATATCTACAGAAATGGAGCAACACCTCAGAAGAAAGGGAATAAAACTCTACACTATCTCTGGACTCCTTCAGTATTGGAGTTACCAAAAGGAAATTGGGTCAGTATTACTGGAAATTCTCAACATCTATCCTCAGGAGGGAGAACTGCCAGATTTTCTTAAGAAAGTGTCAGTACTGCCTATATTCAGGAAGGTTCTTTCTGACACTGACCATCTGGTGAATTATCATCCTGCACTGAGCTTTCCTTTAGCCTTTAAGGAAATGAAAAAGTTTGAGAAAGATCTCATCTAGTAACATGTTGCCTCAGATTTCCTTGTGTTTTTTCAATCTGGGTCACATCATCTGTGGCTTTAACAGCCAATACTGAAACATGTTTGCTTTGCTCAATCTTCACATGGCACTCAAGAGACTTGGCTGTGATAAGGACTTAGAAGCATACCAGGCATCTGTCTGACCAGTACCAGTTCTACTGTGCTGACAGGCCTGTCTAGGGAGCTGCTCTGCCCATACCCTCACAAGGCATTTCAGAGAATTACTTCCTTTCCATGAGACGCACTTGGGTTTTCATCATCAGTTGCCTTCTCTTCCCTTTGTTAGCTGCTTTTAATATACTTAATACTTCATGCAGAGTTGCAGGCTGCAATGCGTGCAAGTTGTTTTCCCCCACTTCCAGCTCCATTGGTTTGGGCATCTTTCTGATGAAAGCAGCTGGGACTAAAGATTGTTATGACACTGTTTCTGAAAGGAGAAAGAAGGGATTTGGTACACTGGGGACAGCAACTTGAAAGAAAGGATTTTCTTTCATGTTAGAACTACTTACATTGTTGCTTCCAGAAGGCAGAGTTTGCTGCAGCACTTGCTTTTAATCCTATGAATCTTAGCTTTAAAAGTGACAGCAGGCACAGTCAAAGTCTTGGACAGGCCCTTTACTTGTCCGTGCACAAGCTGTGAGGTATAAATAGTCTTTTGGGAACCATCTGAAAAATGATGACTTTTTTGTTTGGGTCAGTTCTCAAACTTGGTGATAGTCTCTTATTATCAACATATGCCTATGTGAAAATGATTTTTATCTCAATTTTTTACCATTTAAGTTGTGTTTCTGTATCAAAGTACTTCCCCTTACCTCAGAACTTTAAATGAAGCATGTTTATGTTCCACCTGTCCTACAATAAATACAGAGTCTGATTCAGCACCAAGATTTTGCTCAACATGCTTTGCTACAGAGAAATGGACTTCTGGGTATGCTTAACTTTTTAGCATGAATTTATGTGCCCTGAATTGAAGAGCTGATGAATTTTCACATGGGATCAATCTGCCCAGTTATCTCTTACTAAACTGAGTTATACTGACATTTTTACTGTTATCTCCCAGTGTGTCACATTCACCTTCTCTGCATAGAACATATTCCACACACTGGAGACCACAGCTGCACCATGTAAGAGGAAATCAAGTGCTAATGGCACAGACTGTGGAGATATACAAAATTAAAAACAACCACAAAAGCAGTCAAATGCTTGTGGTTCCACCTATACTGGTGCTTGTAGCAACCTCCTCTTTACAATGGATGCTTAAAATTCAACCATAAACATGAAAATGTAGGTATCAATTGCACTTTATCAGGAAATGGAATGGAAGAAGAGGCATCTTGTTAGCTTAACAATTAAACTCTGATAGTGAGCCAATTGCAAGAGGGGGAAAAATATCTGTACCATTTCTAGCTGGAAGTGAATTACAGTTAAATCCTCCAATAAGGTATGCAATTCATATACTCCTTAATGATCCCACAGTGTTAGTCACCTCAACCAATCTGATATTTGCAGACATTGATGCTTGATTTATTCATTCCTTTCAGCTAAAGTAGTGATACCTCAGGTATGGTAAGAACTGCAATGAAAACTAAAAGCATTCTCCCCTCCTTGGGTTGTTAGCAGGAGTGTCATGCACAATGAAAAAACACACCAAAAATTAGCTTCCAATTAAAGTAAAGAGATAATGAAGGATGCTTCCACAATGGCATCCACACTACAGACTCAGCTGAGGTTGGGAAACAAGCCAGTCCCTCACACAAAGCTGGAGTTCACTGATGGCTAAAGCCAGCCCAAGCAAACACATTGAGTGGCACAGTAGCATTTCCATTTACAGGCATATGGATCCCTCTATATGGGAGCTTAACAGCCTGTTTCTTGCACTGTTAACTGGTAATCAGCATGCTACAGACACAGCACGACCTCAAGTTTAACTGCATATATTATGGCAGTGTGAGAATCTCAGAATAGGCTGTTCCCACCCAATACTATTAATGACCAATGGGCAGGATAGAGACAGCTGGTAAGAGTGCAAAAGCAGACAAAACCAAGTCAGTATAACAAGTTGTGGTCCAACTGGGCTGTTTGCCCAGCTCCTGGGGAAAGGCTTTACAAGAAAAGGAAAAACAAAACAAAACAACCCGAAAGTTTTGAAAAAAACAATAGAGATATCTTTTATGAACATTATCAAGTGCAAGACTAGGGGGATGTAGAGAAAGGAGAAGGAGTGTAGTGCTGCTTTATTTCCATATCAGGTTTGAAAACAAGCACTCTCGCTCTTGAAAAAGTGTCATTTCAGCTTTCTTCAAAAGATGAAGACTCCAAAGCCCATGGCAGGCACCTCTGGCAGTCATATGAACACTGTTCTCTACTGCAAAATAACCATGTTTCCTCAGATCTCTACACAACATTACGCATTACATACCTTCTGAAAAGCTCTCCATAGATAATGTTGTCCAGGGTATCTGCTGGAAGAAAGGTACCTGAAATTCTCTGTACAGCTTATAACCAGTAACTCAGCCTGCAGATGCACCAGCTGTTCACATAATACAGAACCTACACACTGACGCTGTTCCACATAGCCAGGGCAAATGCTTAGGTCTTGGTTCAATGAACAGGCTACCACCACCTACACACAGCACAATTTGAGGGAAAACACGAAGGCCTTGGCAGATTTGAGGGCTCAATACCAAGCATTCATTTTCTGGAGTTTAACAGGAGATGACTTAGTTACATCTGAGTATTTACAATGGACTTTTTGCAATAGCATTCAAGATTGAGCCACTGCTGCTTCTGATTCCATTTCCAGCCCAAGCTATGGAAAACAGAGAGAGCTAACAGAGTAACCATGTGCATATTCTGCAACACCAACAGGATGAAGGTAAAAAAAAAAAAAAAAAAAAAAGGCTAATGCAAATTGTGATGCAAAATTAGTAACTCACTGCTTGGCCTTTAATTGATTAAATAAAAATAGAAGGATTAATTCCATCCTGGGCCCCAAATTCACAGTGTGCAGCCACAGGTAAGACTAGGAGGTAGAGGGAGAAGTTCCTAGGAGTTTGGCCAGACTGAGCCAGCTGTTTATGCAGTTAGTGAAAGGCAATACCCCTTCTTTCTGAATGCCTTTGGAACACTGGAGCCACTGAACAGGACCACCAGAAACAAAAGCATTAGTTGTGCCCACTGTGTGAGAAGGCAATCTCCTGACAACCTAAATCAAGGAAAAAGGGACCACTGGATTTCAGATGAATCTAAGTACCAAATGTTAATAACTATCAGGTGACCTATTGTTTGACATTATCTCTGCTTGGAACAATTTAATTATTTAATTAAAAAGCTATCTAATATTAGCCTCAGTAGTGCTTGCAGAAGCCAAAGTCTGGTAGCATCTACAGTGCGTCCAAAACAATGTTTTCCCTGCAATCTTACTCGGCACATAGGTCTCCACTTGCAAGGGTTCCAGTCAAGCACAAATCTCTGACCTGAAACCACTGGTCTTTCACTGTTTGTTGAACACATGCTTTGGGCCAGGTCCAGTGAATGGAAAATGTTCTCTCTATCCCATCATCAGGGAGGCAAAATAAAGTAAGACAATTTAAAAGCAGAAGCTCAAGCATGCCAAAACCAAACAAGTATTCACTGCTCCCTTACTCTCTGACGAGGACATTTAATCTCTTTTTTAAATAGTGGCTATTCTTATAGTCCAGAACCGAAGTGCCTTTGCTGATAAGATGTATAGAATGCTGGGAAGAATCCTAAGGCAACAATCTCCTAGAAGGAATGAAAAAAGAAGTCTTTCTAGGTCAGTCACTGCAACAAGGATATAAAGGGAAGGAGTAAGCATTATATAACCCAAGGTGAAGGTGGAAAGTCAAAGCACTAGCAGCAAGATGCCCTACGCTCCAGAGTCTACAGAGCTTAGGCAGGTATCCTTGCAGTAACTGGATTTTTTATTTAGTTTTTAAATCATCTCATAGGAGACTTGCAACATTATTTCATGGCAAAAATGTCAGTGATGTCAAGACATCAACAGCCTGCTATCATGAGATAGGGCATAGGTAAGAACCTTCAGTATCCATAACCCTGTTAAATGCTCTTAGCACTAACTTCTTGACTGCTCAGAGGGGGATTTTTGACTTTGGCAGACACAGGGAAAGTGGAGTTAACATCAAGCTATTCTGAGCTGTCACCAATACAATTATGGAATGCAGCAACAGGTAATCCACCACAATGTCCTGTCTTATAGTAGCTGCACTTACACATTGAAATGCTCAGGAAATATACATTGAGATAGGTACTTCTGGTTGGAAAAAGCTCTTTTACACCAATGAATTTACTGCAGCAGTAGTTATGTAAAGAGAATAAACCCTACGTAAATTTTTTATATAAAGCTCAGCAGTATTCCTAGACACTAACAAAATGTGACAGCTTTTCCAAAACAAAGCTTTCCAACACTAAGAGCTTTCTGTAACAGACACACAGAAGGTTTTACATGCCTCTCTCTGCACTTCATGAAGAATTTCAGGCTGCTGGCATGAGTTTAGGGCACACAAAAATTGAGGAATTCATTCAGATCTTTTCCCTGTCCAAGGCGGACAATTAGGATACTGGGCTAATATATGACTTGCGCTGAAGGCTAGTATCAAATTTCCATAACCAGATTTTTGGTTTGGACCTCTGGTTTACCAAACATGACAGTAAACAGAAACCTGCTAGCAAGCTGCGACCACAGAAGGGAGTTGTTAGGTTTTTTTAGTTAGTTATTTTTTTAAAGTAGAAATGAAGGGGTAAAAAAAAAAAAAATAATCAGTAACTTAAAGGATGAAGAGCTCCTTTTTGAATCCCAGATGATCGATCTTCTCACGTATCACTGACTCTTTTACGAGCTCTGCAATATCAAGTGATGGGACAGAAGGGGAAAGCAGTATTCACAGGCTCTATTTCAAGTTCTGCCACTGAATTGCTTCTCTGATTTTAAAAAAAATGCATTATATACTTTTCTGTATCTCAAGTTTCCTCTTGTACAAGATGGATAGAAGCCAGTACAGCCTATACTACAAAGATGCCAGAAAAATAAATTCATTTTTAAGGTGCTCTAAAGACCTGGGAGAGACAGTTATGAATGCCAGAAGGACCAATCACTGTGAATGACAGTATCTTAAGATCTTTATAATGGTAAACGATGCATTTTTAAAGCATTATCAGTCTCATGAATGTTTAGAATCTATTGCATCATATTTTTATTAATTTTTCTGTCTTGCTGAGTAAGAGTTTCTTCATTCAAATGGAAAACCTTATTTTAACAGGAAAACTGCATTAGATCGCTACAGCCTTGGGAAGGCAGGCTTCACCCACATCCTCAACGCGGCCCATGGTCAGCGGAATGTGGACACAGGACCAGAATATTATGACAACATGAACGTGCAGTACCATGGAGTGGAAGCTGATGATCTCCCCACTTTCCAGCTCAGCCAGTTCTTTTATTCAGCTTCTAAATTCATTGACAATGCACTTCAGGATGAAAGAAGTAAGCAGGGTGCTGAAAGTGGTTAAAAGCAGTATTTAGTCTGACTAAAAGCATAGTACTACAACACTCAACCTTTGTGTGGAATGAAAAAAGTCCAACACAGTTTAACACAGAACATAAAACTAGTATGAGAGAATTAGCTTAAAAGAATTAGTATGAGAGAATTAGCTTAAAAGAAGAACTAGGACTTTTCTCACTGTAGAGCTAGTACCAACCCAAAAGCTCCTTTCCAAACTCTTGGATAGAAGTCCACATCACAGCTTGCAGAAATGTATCCTGTCTAATACTAAGGGTTTATTTCAGTTGTTTTGAAACCTTCATAAATATAGAGACACAGGTTCAATGGATTAGCTGTATTTTCCTCAAATTAGTCCCTATTAAGAAAAAATTCATGGATATTAGTTGCATAGATGTTGGAGTGGAACATGAATACTTTGCAGAGATTCCAGACTGTCACTCCACAGCTTCATGCTCTGCAGCATTGTATTCACTCAACAAATAAAACAACTATATCCCTACCTTGCCATTAGATTACCCCAAGCTAGAACAGATTTATCTCTCTGCCATCTTCCAAGCAGCAGGGGACCAAAGCAACACTGACAGCAGAGATCTAGAAACATTTCATTAAAGCCTTTGTAATTTCTCAGCTTCATTCTACAATTCATTATTTGCTGACCTCCAGCAGTGTTCCCTCAGAAAGCTCTACACTGATGTAAAATGCTAGAGCCTAAGCCTCACACTGGCTTCCAATATTATTCTTACTCCTTTTCCACAAATACTGTTTGGTTGATTGGTTGTTGGTTTGTGTTTTGTGGTGGGTTTTTTTGTGTGTGTATGTTTTCCCTTTTTAAATATCTCTACAGGACATTTTATCAGAAACCATTTGAGAAACTTCAGGACTTCCCTGCTGACCTACAGAGACCTTAATATTAGAGGATCACATAACAAGTTTCTAGCTTCATGTCAGCTTCTGTTCTCAGCTGTTTAGCTCAGCTGTAGTCAGCTACTACCTGGCTTGCCCCCAACAGGTCTTCACAATTTTACCCTTTCAGCAATTACAGTCCACAGCAACAGTCTCTTACTTTGGCTCAGGGATTAGCTTTCCAATAGACATTTACAGAACAACAGAATGATACCAGAAGCTAGATTAAAAAGTAAAAATAGACTCGTCTGTCTTACTTTTAAGAGGAGAAAAGACTGAAAGCAGTAACTAGTGCTCCCCAGCAAAACAACTGCCTTATTTGTGAGTTCACATCTGATGCAGAAAGACCCCAGTGTTTCAAGTGCCTAATGAAGGAATATTTACACACATCTTCCTGACTGATAAGGAGCTCCCAGATTCCTAAACGGGATTTTATAGCAAGTAACCAAGTACCTATCTTCAGTGGTAATAACATGGGATTTCAGTATATGGTACTAAATACTTCTGATCAGTAGTTAAATTACACTCAATTGCTACTTTGCATTAGAATAGAGTGAAGGAAAAGAGAGAGAAAAAGGGAAAAGGAAGAAAAAGTTGTCTTTTGGGACTAGAATGTATGTATCAATGAATTTACACTGGCTGGGATCAGACTTTAAGTCAGTTGATCAAATTAATTGAATATGTGTCTTCATACACTGGTTTGGGGTTTTTTTGCTAGGATGTTTTCAATAGCAAATGTTATCGCAACAATTTCTCATGCAAATGCAGAAGCCTCTGTCTGCAAGAGGACAGAAAGCTTGGCAATTTGGATGTAGTCAAAACACAAGCCTAATGCAGTGGGCTTAACTTTCAAAATCTTTGTGATCATGAAAAAACTCTCTGGTCAGAGTAATTTTTTGCAGCTTCAGCATGGGCAGATTGACTTAACAGCTAAGGTACCTCAGTTTTAAGTGCTACTTTTAGAAGGTAACTCAAACTGTTAAGCTTTCTGCAATTCTACAGATTTAGTATTTTGTTATTTAGTTCCTCAAAATGTAGAGGGGAATAGCATGGTTTAGTTGATTGCCATGGTTTAGTTGATTAGGTGGGTTGGATTGGTTGATAGGTTGGACATGATCTTGAAGGTCTCTTCCAACCTGGTCTATTCTATTCTCTTTCCATGTGAAGACATCATATAAAGATGGAGATTGAAAAAGGAATGTGAGAGGAAACATACAAGACAAAGACCCATGGCATTTCACCAAAACACCTCAACACTCATCACTCCATCTGACTCTGGAACAGGAATACTGCATCTACACAGATTTTCAAGAGAGACAAACCCAATTCAAATAACCAAAATAGTTCAGGGACCTGTCACCACTCAGCAGATGTCTGGCTCTGTGCACTAATACTTTAGACTTGGCCACATCTTTAAGGACATAAGTTTTTGGAATCAAGACTGCAAGAGAGGACTCCCTCTTGGGGAGGGAGGGTTCAGATTGGTCCTTATGCCAGAACTGAAAAGACTACAAAATAGTGCAGATGGAATATGGCTCCACAGAATTGTACCAGTGTTCTGCTCTAGCAGGCAGTCTAATCTTGAATATTCACAGAGGCAAGAACTGCCTTCATTTTCCTGCAATCGGGGCATTTTAGAAAATTATACAGCAATTTTTATTTTTTTGCCTTTAAGACAATACAAAACTACACATTTTCCCCTAGGTCCCTCGCATTTGCCACCCACACAATATAGAGCCTTCCTTGTCCTATCATGTATTTTATCACCTCAACAGCAACCCATTTACAAGATGGGAGCTCTAAAGAGAAGCACGAAGGGCTGAACAAATAAGAGTTTTCATCCGTTTCAAATATTTGCAGTAATAATAGAAGGGATTATTTCTTTCCAGGAGAGGAAGAGGCACTTTTAGTTATCAGAGAGACTGGAATTTTGCCAAGATGCCTCTAAGACTGTCTGCTGGGATTGGGATGCAGACTGTAACCATTAATCCTCTAGTGTTGGCAGTTCTTGATGCAGCCATTACATAGCAATGCTATTTGTGCCAAGACATCCTCTTCTGCCTGGAAGCAGAGGAGTTAATCGGCAGGAGTCATGGCTTTGCACCCAACACTTCTTCAGGAGGCATAGCTGACAGAGATAAACTATTATTGGCCCTGATAGGATTTTTTTTTTTTCCTGTGGCAATTCAGCTTAGCAGGGTGTTAAGGAAGAGTACTCCAAATCTACTTCCTTCAGCAGTTCAAGCCTTTATGAGACCCCCTCAAGGTCTCCAAATCATTTCTGGAAATCTTTTGAAGTGTTTTAAAACCTGTCAATCAGACCTGAACCCACTTACTATTAACTTCCTCCATCTAACCCAGACACAGCAAACAGGGAATGTTCCACTTTGGCTTACATCTTTGCTGGTATTTGAAGCCAAGGACTCTTCTGCCTCTGGAAGCTCAATGTTCAACCAAGCAACGTCACAAAGCAAAATCTTGAGGCACATTTATTCAGAAACAAGAACTATTAGCAGAGACTCTGCTTTCACAGTACATGAGGAGATGACCATATAAAATTCTCAAAGGCAGTGGTGGTAGCAAAATGTTACTTCCATTCAACGTGACAGGGTAAGGGTGACTAGCCAAAGGTTTCTAAAGCAGCTTTTCTACAGTTTAAGAGATGGTTTCTTCCTATCTCCTTGTTTATAACCCTATTCATTTCTGTGACTATTACTATTTGCTGCCCTTAAAAATGAGCCCTAAAACAGCCTTGTTACTTAAATTTTACAAATTACGTATTTAGGCACTAAGTGATGCGCTCTATATCCTGAAGGACATGATTGTCAGGGAAAAAAATAACCAACCAAATGAAAAAAACCCTCAAATTCTGTTAGCTTTTGTACCCAGCCAGAAGAAATGAGAAAGGCACTTCAATATATCCCATTTATCCTTGTGGAAGGATGGCTTGATAGCACATCAAATCCTCCCACACTCTTGTGCTTCGGTCATTATACCCTAACACAGAATTACACACACAATGTTTGTGAAGTATTTGCTTCATACACAGCTGCAGCCCCTAGACCTTCTCTGCAATCTTTGTTAATGTTATTGCAGCAAGATTTAAAGCCTCAGTTTCCCCACCTGTAAAACAATGGGCCCTACAAAAATGCTGGTAAGGGTAGCCAAACGACCAAAGAGAGGAGGGGCACTAAAGAAACCTTCACAGTTAATTACCCACGGTCATCTCTACATCATTTTTCTTTGTTTCTGCAGACAAGGTTCTGGTTCACTGTGTTATGGGTCGCAGCCGGTCAGCCACATTGGTCTTGGCTTACCTGATGATTTACAAGAACATGACAGTAGTGGATGCCATTAAGCAAGTATCAACACACCGATGCATCTTGCCAAACCGGGGCTTCTTGAAGCAGCTGAGAGAACTGGACATAGAGTTGGCACTGCAGAGGAGGAACACCAAAAACAGCCTGCCATCTGATGATGAGAACAGCACCGCGATCTAATATTGCTCCTGGCAGGACTGTGCTACTGGAAAAGAAACTCCATAAAAGGAGGGGAGGGGAAGGTGTAGTTAATTACACAGTCACCAGGATCATTTGTTATTTGGAAGGAAAAACAAAGTAATTTCAAATGCTGTCAAGATGAGAAAGACTGGAAGCCAAATTTAAACCTCATCTTCTTAGAATGTTCCAGCCTTACCGGAATTCTTTGATATATGAACAAATAAATATTACTCTCTGTAAAAAAAAAATAAAATAATCTTCTACAGCACAAAAGCAAGCACAATTTAAAACCCTCTTCAAGTAAAGTACACACACACACAAATCCTGACCTTAAACCCAACACATGGCCTTTGAAAGAGTAGAGTTAGGCATTCACAAGGAGATTTTGCAGGAAAAACAGAGGTATCAATTGCACAGATTAATTGCTTATTGCTTGAAGGATTTCACAGGAGTTTGCCTTTTTGTGTTGTTTCCTCGTATCTCCATGGCTGCTGGCAACCATCATGCAATGCTTGTAATTTATCTTTGTACTTATCCGTATAATAAATATCTTAACCTCAAATTCCCAGACACAGCAGAACACAATAAACACAACTATATTACTGTTAAAAAAACAAATTAGACATCACAATGTGAACAACATTCATGATAGACATACACAAACTCTGTGATACAGCCAATTAAGTATGCACACAACTGGATTAGAAAAAAAAAGAAAGAAAGAAAGAAAACTCAAAAGGAAGTCATTTGACACTCTGAAAATAAAGGAAGAGTCACAATGGGGGCTTAAAGCATCAAGAAATTCTTTGACAGGGTCCCTCAGCTCTTTCCACCCACCTCCATACACCTTCAAATGCACCTTTTCAGAGCACCTGTCTACTGATATTTCATTCATAACCTAGGCAGGCAGCAACTCTCCTATTCTTGTGTCTGATAATCCTGCCTTTCAAATACATGGCCCAGCTGTTTAGTTGACTTTGATGGAGAAAGTTGAATTTTATCACCTCTATGGCAGCAGCATTTTTCTTAGCATTAGCCTTACAGACAGGAATTCTGTACCAAAAACATACTAAAATACAACAAATACCTATCACCATTCCCCTCACAGTCAAGTTACAGGTTATTTTCTTTCTTGCATCCTGCAAGACAGCTTGGTAACTGCTGAAAACAGAAAAGGATTTGCATCTCATTTAAATGCAGAACTGCATTAAAACAAGGTTTTCCAGGGCCTGTGGATGGACATTTCTTTTGCATTCTGAGATGTGAAAATACAGAAGAAAAATAATTTAATTTCCTGCTGCCCAGCTGCTCTTTTGGTGGAGACAGACAGAGCTCTCAGACATCAGCCTCCCCCCTACTGGTAGAAAGCAAAATACTAGTAGTTGCCCCTCATTTTGTCCTGCATAAGAGATTAGGAAATTAGCACATGGCAGCACTGACATAATGGCAGAAGAATGTATCAACAATTTCCAAAGAACAAGATTCCAAGCTGCTCAGAAACTAGGAGCTGGTATTCTTACATGGAGATAAAGAATAGCACAGAACTGATTTCTCAATCCTTTCACCTTAGCTAGCAGCCTTCCTGCAGTGTTAGTGGGGATTCGGTGGCAACATGCACAGCAGAATAATTCTGAAAATTTAACAAGGTTTTTTTTTCTGGTGCAAACTCACATTTTCCCAGTTTAAACTTGGTCTACTCTAGAGCTCCACGTATAGAAAGTCCTCCTGATTTTTACAGACCTTCCACTGCTAGAAGTGTTTCTGTGTGCATGTGTTTGTGTGTTCACATACACATGGCATATACACAGGACTCAGAGGTTCAACACATGATCTGCATTGTCTTTAACCCAGCAACAATGACAGAGAAATTACAATTCTACCATTAAGCTACAATTCAAATACCATGTCTGTTACCATCATATACCCTTGTACATATATATTATCACTTTCTATACAAAAGGTTTCATATACGAAATATTGACAACCTTGTAATGTATTAAATACATATTTATTCAATGTTTTATTAAGATTATTAAAAAAATAATCTTAGATACTCTTTATTTTCACAAGGTGTATGCAATTACGATGAGTAACCTACGCTTAGACTCTTAACAGCTGAATCCAAACCCCATCTACTTTAATGGGCTTTAGATCATGCATGTGAGAGCACTAACAAACACTGTTTCAGGAGGCGATTCCCATGCAACATCAAACTATGACAAGACACAAGAGGCTAAAAATGGCTCATCATAATTTATTTTATGTTAAAATGTACAGCTTGGGGGTGGGGTGTTGTTTTTTTGCAGTTTTTATTTTTCTTTCTTGGTTGGGTTTTTTTTTCTTTTTTGTGGAATTTTAAGTGACTGACTAAAAAGATAACAGATAAATACAAGAGTGTCACTGAATCCTATTTTTACATGTATCAAGCCTCTTCTGTTTGGCCCTTACAGTCACTCTGTACAGGTACAAAGGCTACAAAAAAGGAAGCAATATAAACAGACACAAATAACTTTTGCCTTTTTACATGCGATCTGTAAGCTTAGTTTGAGCTATTCACACGCTACTGCTCTATTTTTTCCCCCTTAAAAAATAACTCCAATATTTTATAAAGATAGAAAAATCTACAGATGGAATGAAAATGTAAAGTTAGAGGCATTTCCATAAAATAGCAACTTTACACCAAATTCACTACTTTTTTTTTTTTAAATCCTGCCAAGTATTTGGACATCTATGAAAATGTTTCAAAACCTGACAAATAAACACTGAGATGTTTCAATCAACGGGGAAGGAAAAAAAAAAAGAAAGTCATAACAGTATTTATAAAACAGAAAGCTGCCATTTTTCCTATTTCAGCCCCAAAGAAACCGGTCACAAAAATGGAAAATAGTCTCAACTTTACACTAAACATACAGCAATAAACCCCTTTGAACTAACCAAAATGTGAATAGCTTTTGCAGCTTTTTTTTGTTTTTTTAATTATTTTTTACAAGTTTTATAATTAACAAAAATATAGTTCTGGGTTTTTTTTTGTTTGTTTGTGTTTCTTTTTTTTTTTTACCCCTCAAACTAGGGTAACCTAATCAAGGCAAAAAAATTAAGAAATGGCTTACTGTTAAGCACAACACTTGTACAGTACTACAAAATGCACTGTCACTAACAAAGACATTAGCGGCATGCAGAAGTGTCACCTTCAGAAACAAAATCATACGATAAAAGAACTGCTAAAAGGCATTTACATGTGGGGAAAGGAGAGAGAAAAAGCTCACGATCCAGTACTGTCTGATAGTTTTGGAGTCTGTTTATCCACTTTCTCAACGGGAGCAGGCACATAAAATGGCTGTGAACCATCAGATGCTGTGTAATTGCAGTTCATAGAAAGAGTTCTTCCTTTCCAGAGAAATTCAAGCTCAATGAAACAAATAAAAAAAAAAAAAAAAAAAAAGGAAAACCACCTGATTTCCCCCAAAGAAAAGAGAAGTTAAATCCCACAAAGTTAAAAAAAAAAAGTAAAACCAAAATGAAATGAAAACAGAACAAACCCCAAAAAAACTTGATATAAGGCTTTCTGCTGCATACAGCTTTTAAATGGTGCCAACAAATGTTTTTGCATTCACACCAATTGCTGGTTTTGAAATCGTACTCTCCAAAAGATATTTGTGCAGATCAATCCAATATACCACTGGTATGGTAGACTGTCTCTCCAAAGGGCCTACCTTCTCATGTAGGATCCATTAAGAGACTGTTTAGACATGCCTGTATTCATGTAGCCATGATGCCCTGGAGGAGTGTACATCATGTTACTGTGGGGTGCTGTCTGCATTGGTTGCTGTGCATATGGCTGAGTTCCCATCATCCCCATCTGCATCTGCATAGGATACTGGGGTGTTTGATTCATATACCCATGATTACTGTGATATCCACTATTCATCATTGGCTGGGACATACTATAACCATTCATAGCATTAAGGGTATTCATATTCATGTTCACCGAATTGACATTATAAGCTGGGGCTGGCATCAAATTTACACTCATGTTCATACCACGCTGCATCGTCAAAGTCCGTGTGGGCCCTTGCATGGCCACAGTCTGTGAAGCCCGCCCATAAATTTGTGGTTGATGGGCTGCAGCAGCAGGTGGCAGAGATGTGGATTTGGTTCTTACAGAAACGTGACCTTTGCTGGCCATCTGAGTCTGCAGTCTTTGGGTGTGGGATATTCCAATGTTTGATGAAGTCATGTTACGCTGCAAAAGGGGAGGTGGCAAATTCATGGGAGGAGGAGTAAGGTTGGGGGGAGGGGTCATGGTAGCCTGTGCTTGGGGTCCTCCAGGAACAGCATGCGGAGACTGAGAAAGCTGAACAAGCCCTGTATTACTTAAGGGGGTGGACAAAGAGGCACTGTTTGCATAGGAAGTTACAGCAGCTGAATGGCTGTAAGGCAAAGAATGATCCATAAGCGTGTTAGTTAACTGTTGCAGCTTGGCAAGGCTGAAGGTGGCAGATGGCTGTGAGTAATGCCCTGCTCCAAATTCACTCTGCCCCATTCTTTCATATAATCCAATGTTGGCATTGCCAGTCTCGGGGATTTCAGTTAACTGCATAGGTGGTGTAAAATTAGTGGCCATGCTGCACTGGGATAACTGTTGGTTGCTGCTTGGAGGTCTTTCAACAACACAACCTTGGGGAGATTTTACATTACAAGTGGGAGGAGAATTGATGTTTGTTTGTTGCATCATACTGCAGCTTCCATTAATGTTAGATATCTGCTGTGTCACAGCACAGCTGCTCTGTGTTAGGTTACTAGATGTAAGGCTACTGTAAGAGCAACTGTTTTGAGAAGAGTTGTTCCCACAGATACTACTACCCATTGTAGAATCATAACTACTTGGGTTTTCATAATTTTCTGTTGTGCTCTCAATGCTTCCCAAGTCACTGAACCCGCTATCCACAACTTGTTGCGAATGATCAGAAACCGAGGGAACATCCATCATTGGGCTAGTCTCCATGTTCTGTAGAGATGGCACAGAAATGGCACTTTGATCTGGGCTGATCTGGGCATAGCTGCTCTCTAAAGGAGCAACATTTGGACTACTAACAGAACGAACTGACTGGCTGGGATGAGAGTGCACAGATGAAACTGGACTACTGTGGTCAGACTGCTGACAATCATCCAGTGTGGTCATTTGGGGACTTTGGTCATTCTGGGCATAGTTTTGCAAACTTCTACAGGCCTCTTGAGTCTCTGCACAGTCCTGAAATGTATCTTCATGTTCACTTGCCTCTTGGGTTAGAGACTGAACTGCTTGAACAGTCTCTGAATCAATCTCCATGGTCTCAGCATTCTCTCCCTTGAAATCAGATTGTAATTCCTCACCAGCTTTTCGGTCCTGGTTGTTATCTGTATGATCATCATCAGATTCAGGCACTGGGTCTGAATCTGTAGCAAGTTCTTTCTGATCACTTTCACATTCATCAGCTGCAAGGTCCACACCGCAATCTATTAAACCCTCCTGATTTGAATTACCAGCTTGAACATTTATGTCTAAAAAAGATTGCTGTGTTTCCAAGATTTCTTTGAAATCTTCACCAGGCAATTCCTCTTTCTCTACTTCTGCTGAATCCATGTGGCTATCATCTTCATCATCTGCATCATGATCCTCATTGTGAGAAGGTTCTTCATCCTCCTCCTCCTCCTCCTCCTGATCATCCAAATGTGCAGGCTCCTCTTTTTGCAGAACCACCTCTTCTGCTTTGTCATTTTCTTGATCTTTTGAATTTATTTCACCACCTTCTACGTTCCTTTCTTCTTCCCCAGGTTTCATCAGATCATCTTCTTGTTTTTCTAAGGATTCACTGAGTGGATGCAGAGATTCAGGTTCTACCCCTTTTACCTCATCATCATCTGGTGGTGGTAATACTTCAAGAGGCTCTTTAATTCCTTCCTCCGTAACAGTAGGAACTGAGCAGGGCTTATCTTCAGTTACTTCCTTTTGTTCCTCCACGAGCACCTGATAGTCAGGCTCCATAGGAGTCTCAGGTGGAGTGTATAAATTGAGCTTAAAGCCAGGTTTTCTTTCTTTGCTTTGCCTCCATTTAGATGAACCACGCTTAACTCCTTTGGGCCAACCCTGCTTACTCTTTAAAGGTTCAAGATTGTCTTTAGTGCTTTCTTCCAACACAGCTACATCCTCTGTATTATCTTTGGGAGGCAACAAATAGAGACAAAAGAGAAGTCAGCTTGCACAAACTAGTAAGTATTTTCAAACAAACTCAAAAATAAACTCAAAATGTTTTATGAAATTCTGGAACAAGAGATCTCAAACCACAAAAGAATGACACTGTATCTACAACTCAAACATACTTACACAGTTAAGTCATACTTGTTTGGTGGCCTTTTAACAGTTAGTATCAGAACCACCATTTCATTATACAAACTAAGGCAAAAATACCGTCCAATTATTTACCAACTTTTGTTTTTAGAATAGAGATAGGCCATCAATTTATATAAATATCAACTTAATGCATATTCATCTTATTTGACAGTAATAATATGTGTCTGGAGTTTCCTGTTTGACCAGTCTGAAGGACAAGGCATAGTGAGCATATAGCCATGCTTTAGTACCAACACAAAAGAAGTGGTTACTTCTAGTACATTCTCATAGGCAACATATCATGCTCACAATACACAAAAGGTAACTGAAGTTAAACACGGAGTGTGTCAGAACACTCCACTGACCATAAAATCTACCCAAACACATTCACTCCTCTACTCTTTTCCCAGATACCACTTATATATACATGAGAAAAAGGAGAAGTTTTGGGATACAAGATGCTGCGCACTTGGGAGTGTAATGGCTTCAGTGATACTTCTTTGCCAAGTTCTGCCTCTCACTGTAGTTTTTAACACTGCTACAGTCAATTAATATGATGACACAGTCCATAGACAAATACACAGTATGAGTCTAGCTAAAACAGTGCAAATCTAGCCACTGGGACACAACTGGAACACCCTGAATTTGCTGCCATTAGTTTAATTCAGTTCTGTTGAGAAGCAGAACAAAGCAGCCATATTCTAACGTACACATGTTTGTACCAGTACCAACATTTGTACGTGTGGTTGCTCTAGTCACAGAAAAGCTGTTTAAATCAGTGCATGATCCCTCAACTGAGGATAACCAAGATTAAAGACCACATGCAGTTATTAAAATACTAAAACAGTACATACTGGATTCTTAGAGAAAACATATAGACCTGAGAATCCATTCATTCATTCTGGAGTTAAAACTTGTAAGTGCAATTTGAGAGCCAGGAGGTCAAGAGATGAGTAGACATTCAGAATAGCTTGTTAGTAGTTTCATTAGCCATCCATTAGCTTTTCTGCCAGGAAATATCCTTGAAATCAAATCAGGTAAGCAGCTTTGAAAGAACACAGTTAAACTATCCCTCTCTTTTCTGGGGAAATAAAATAGGGACTGTACTGCTGAGGACATACTGTGCCCCAGAAACAACAAACATTTCATTGAATTACCAACAATGCCGAACAGAAAGGTATTTGTGGAAATCAAATCTTACTTTTTGCTTGTATCCTTTACCAAGGACACAAACCCAGTATTAGATAACATTCCAGTGATACCTCTGCTCTGTTGAGTATGAAATGCCCCGTTGTAAGGATATAAAAGTTGGCTTTGGCAACATGACAAGGACTGTAGTGCTTCAGACTGGAAAACATTTGTTTTCTGACCACAAAAAACAGATTATAATCTTAATGGGTCACGTATAAAAAAAAAGGTAGTAAACAGAAACAAAACACAGAAAACCTGAAGCCACCACTGAATTCCAGTAAAATATGTGAGAATAATGGCTCCAGAAGAACTTCTAAGCAGAAAGTATTATTAAGATTTTAAGAACAAAAGAACTAAAATCTCATGGAAAATTTTCAGATTTATAGCAAAAATAAACACTTCCTTTGAAGGCCACCTGACAATTTTGTGAATATATAATAAGAATATTTTCAGCTTACTTGTACAATTGTCATCACTCCTGTAACAACAAGTATCCTTCTCCTCCTTGTTTGGCTCTTCCTCCTCCTCCTCCTGTTTCTGCTGCCCAGGTTGATACACAAATGGTTTTTTAATCACAGGCTTCAAGTCATCATCTTCCCCATCCACCTCACAGGTTGGTTCCAGCTGTGGCATGGGACGCTCCTCATCTGAGTTATCAAATGGCTCATTCAACACCTCTGTTGTTTCAGAAATGGTCTCTGTTGTAACGCTGCTATTAATCCTTCGGCGTTTACGGCCCCTTTTCTTTTTCAATATGAAAGGTCTCTGAAAAATAATTGCACAAATATAATTCTTCCTACACTCCTCTTTGTCACCTGACTCTGAGCATTAAAAAAATACGTTTTTGTGAAGTGAGTTTATAATAAACTATTAATTAAACAAACTAAAATCTTACATTGCATCAAATTCACATGTAGATAGAATCTAAAAGTAAAACATCTAAACATTTAAAGTAGGTATGTACCTATACATGCACACAAACCCTTCTGCAGGTGAAAACAAAGAATACCATTTTCTTCATATTGCAATGATTTACCCAATTCTTTAAAATAATATTCATTGCAATATTAAATAAACTGTACTTACACATTTTTCCTCTGTAGATTTACAATTCCCCAACAACCTTTTCATGTATCCAAGTTTATTCCTCTACATTTCTGGTTTCTGCTACTTTAGAAATAAGTATGTATGTAGAAAAGTAGGTAACAGGAAAGGAAGTGCCCCTCAAGCTTAAAATGCGTCTCAACAATATAGTACAAGAATCCTACAGTTGGATGCGATAAAGAAAAAAACCCTGTTCAACAGTTTATATTTCTGTAACTATGAATTTTTACAGATTTGCAGTTATTTTTAAGAATGCTCACATAATATCAAAAAAAAAAGGATACTCCAGTATGCTAAGGAGACTGGATGAGAGTAGGACACTTGGGTTACTACTTTAAACTGCTCACCTAGCCAATTTTTCAATTAAATGATGTAAACACTGCAGAAAGCAGAACTTCTAATTTCCAGAAGTTTTAAATGTTAAGAATATGGGTTATAAAAAACATTTTGTAACAGCATTTGTTTTAGAAAATCAGTGCTCCCCTTTAAGAAGTAACTATATCAAAAAGGATGAAAAGACAAACTTTACAGCCTGGGCTCCATCTTAAAAAGAAAAAAGACAGACTCATAGAAATACTGAACCAATACCAAAGCCAAACAGCAGAGGGCAACCACTAGTTGAAATATTAACAGGAAATTCTGATTTTTTGTGTCACTAGTACTTAACATTTCTGTTAAAAACCAGAAAGATGAAAAGTCAGATGGAAGGAAAAAAACATAAGACAGGAGTTGTTCAGTGTCCAAACAACACAGAAAGGATTAAAACAGTCTTGTAAATGTTTGTAAAACCCCAGATTATTTTCATGAAAACAAATGGATTGAAATCAGAGATGAAGGATGTTAAACCAAACCATTAAAGTAACACACCTTTCTTTTCATGGCCAGTGATTGTGGCTTTGTCAGCCGGGGAGGTGAACTCTGGTGTTTCTCATCCCCGCCATCCTCCTCGCTGCTCTCCTTAGATTGCTCTGTGGATTGCCCTCGCTCTCCCACCACTACCACACTTTCTGGAGATCGCAAATATTTATTTTTAGATTGTACTTTTGCAGGTGATTGCCTACTGTTAGTTCTTGTGGAGAATATCTCTTGCTCCTCCTTTTCCCAGCAGCTAGCTTGTTCCATTAGACGCTCAGCCTGAAGGGTTGAGGTTGAAATAATGGGTCACTGAAACAGCATTTGAGTAGCCGTACCTTTTACATTCTAAAGAGTTACAATAAGTCAACCCTGATTACTGCTGGCTAACCTAGGAACAACATTCCAGCTGAATCATCTAGTAACTCCTTTACAACAGTTAGGATAACAAACCAAAGAAGATTGCATTTCATGGGATATTTAGCACTATTAATGATGCAGTGAATTGATTTAAGTCCTTTAGCACTACATTACATGCCCACTGACATGGATCACTTTGAGCAAGCTCGTAACACAAAGAATCGATTGACACTGCAGCCCCTGAGCTCTGCACCAAATTTGATCTGATTACATGCTCTTTGACTACCTCAGGAGTGATAAATACCTCTCCATGACAAGTGATTTATGCTTTCAAGTCTTCATCCCCTCAAAGTTACAGTATCTTGCTGCACAGCTTCCAAATATTGTATATTACAATAGTATCAGTATCTACTATCATTAAGCACTAGTCAGTGCTAGAACTGGCCTAATGCTGAATATTCAGTGATGAATTCCAAAGCAAGTGCAAGTCAGATTAAGAAGTTTCTGCTATTACCTCCTTTTCTGCTTCTCTCTCTTCTTCAGAAACTGCAGCATTAGAAACTAACAAAGGAGTCCATCTCAAACTTTCAGGATCTACTTCATTGATACGTGGATTCGCTTTCAGTTTCTCCATATGACTTGAAATCAGCTTTTCCCTTCTAATAATTACAAATCTACAATCCAATAAGCAGTAATATATTTTAGAAAGTGATCACCTACAACAATCTTCCTACAGTTTAAATTCTTTTGCACAAGAACCTGCAAAAATACATGGGTAAATGGATACAGCAAACTAAAAATACCAGCTGACACACACAGGTAACACACACTACTGTCTGCTAGCAAAGAAAGTTTATTAAGTGAAAGCCTGTGGATCATCAATTAAAGAGTAAGAAAGTCATCAATATTACAATGAATATGGCACCTAACTGGAAGAGAAAGTAAGTTGGAAACATAGGGTTTTTTCTAATGAAACATAAAAATGTATCTTAGAAAACTTTCTAATTACTATGAAAAGTAGGTGAAGACTAACACAACAGTACAGCATGCTAATATATACTAGCACACATCCCACCAAAATCCTGTTACAAAGAGCCATGCAATTCTAAACAACAAAAAATGCCCTTTTGTTTCAGCAAGGAGTGCTGAAACATTGCTTTTCACAGACAGAATGCTTAAAAAAACCCAAAAAGTCAGATCAGGTGAACCCTTTTCATGGAATTGTGACAAAATTCCACTTCACTTCTTGTCAGATAAATTTAACAAATGTAGGAAACGGTAAGTAGCCATCCCAATTCCCAAAGTTAGTGTCTGACAGGAATCTCAAAGATGTGATCTCTTCCTGGCTCAGCCACAGACCTGGATACTTTTAGCCAGGTCAATTCATGTCCCTGCCTAAGCTTTACTACCTGTGATAAAAGATGAACTGACCTTGTTCATAAACTATTTTAAATCCTAGAGATTAAAAAAATGTTATTGATCTAGTGTGGGGTGTCCCTGCCCATGGCAGGGGGGTTGGAACTAGATGATCCTTGTGGTCCCTTCCAACCCTGAATGATACTATGATACTATTTATTAACTGAATGTCAGTATAATGGGCCTATAGTAATTTGCAGGGCATAAGCTGCATATAATCACTTCTTTGAAAACTTGCATTCTCACTAGTTTGAAACTTACTATAATTGAATACTAGCACTGGTGTACATAGAAGTTACTGAGGCTGAGCTACTCCTGATTGTCTTTCGATTTTTTGGCAATCCACTGTTTGTGAGGCAGTTCTGCTTAATTATGAAGTTTCCATTGATTGGAATATCCTGAAAGAATTAAGAAGCTCTTCAGAAACACAAATACCATTGGAAGTCATTTAAGGCATTTTATGAAAAATGAGCACAAACAACAAAACCAACCCTCTTAAAAATCTAAAATACCAAATTAAGATCATTAAGAAGCAAGGTGTTTACAAAACAGGAACTCACTTTCCCAGTGTACTGATTTTCAGCACTGATCATAACCTAACACAGAAATTTGCATTCCCAGTGCCTTGGACAGGAGGACTTCATCTAGAGCTAATCTGATTCCATGACTTGTGTGAATTCAATAATGACTGGGGGAAGGGGGGGGGGGGGGGGGAATTAAAAAAAAAAAAGTGTGTGGAGGACAAATTGCCATCCACAAACTGAATTTTTCCCCTCACTGGTATTCAAAACAAGACATTTGCAAAGCAAGAGTCAGGAACCGTGCTTACAGACAATGATAAATAAAACAAAATTCCTCACTGAAAGTGTTTCAAGCTGGCCAGATCCTTCTAATAACGATTTAATATGAAAGAGGATCCAAAACCCCACCATTTGTTTAGGGAGAAAAAATTATCTAAGACCCCATTAACAAGACCTGGCTGTACCAATTTCTTCATTAGGATGGATATCATTCATTTTAACAACAGACATTTTACACAGGCATTTTTCACATCAACTATTTCCTAAGTAGAGTGTGAATGTTTTGTCTCAGTATTTTATATATATAGATGTAATTTTATTTAACAAGATTCACTGACCTATCTTCTCTTTTATCTATCATGCTATGTTGCTGCAGGGTTGTGGCAATATCATGCGGACACATTCCAGTAGCTCGACTCATTCCTTTGATGCTGATTTGTTTTTCATGGTGGCAGTTAAGGTATTCTAATATGACACTTTTCCAGTAAGCCAAGTATGAGAGACGACCCAGATCAGACAATGGCTTTTCAGGGGATCCTGCTTGACCCTCTCTTCTAGAAAGTAAATAGCCTAGAAGGAAAAGAATCAGAGTACTTTATTGAGATAACAGAACTAATGAATTTTAACTTCCTCATAAGCAAACTGGCATTAATAGAAATATCAGCACAACTGATGATGTTATTGTTAGCCCTTGCAATTAAAGAAATCCTATCTACAGAAGAGGTTGGTTTTCATCCTTATAGTGATATACAGTAAGATTAAATCCTTACTAGAGACTCAGATCTTATGAGAACCTTCTAAACCCAAGGCAAAGAAGAAAGCAAAAGCCCATATATTTCAGAACAGGTTTCATCATACAATATCTCATCTAGAACTACAACTGTTTGCCTTTTTGAGAAACTTTTGCATGAGTTACATCATTGAAATCAAGGATTTTCAGAATCATCTCTAGAGGAAGTGTCACAGGCATGAAGTCAGTTTTCTTCAAGAAGGCCCAGGTGACCTAAGTTTTACAGTTGTATTTCACAGGTGTAATGTAATTCACAATTTGAACCATTACAAGAAATAATTTTTAAATTATCTCCTTTCATTCACATTCAAAATCTTTCACAGAATTCTAGTTTGCAGTCTTCAAGACAGTAACTGATCAGCTGTTACACAATACAACACCTTTATTTTACATCCTATGAATGTTCCAAGCCCTTTTTAACTCTCTTCAGCTTTAAGAAGCATTTACAATTTAAATAAAACACAGCTGCTTCAAGATAATAAAAGCCTGGTATTTGCCACCATTAAAACTACTTCAGGATAAAGAAAACAAACAAACATTAATAATAAAGTGTATCCTTTCACAGTAATTTATCCCTCCATGATAGGTATTCTGCAATGAGCCTTTACAAACACTAGTAAAACATGGGCCTTAAACGTCAGGCTTATAAAAAGCTTATTCCACCATAAGCATCAACATCATGGAATTACACTATACAGAAGCCATTTGGAACTCATCAGCATAAACACTTCTTCTGCCTTCCTATATTCTTAAGTCCTTTTTTTAAAAAAGAAAAAAAAAAACAAAAAAACTAGTTTGAATCTCTACTTCTAATTTTTAATGATTACATTAAAACACATCTAGTACAGCCATGTCACATTTGCTAAACAAATCCTAACTTCTTCAGAGTTTCTCCTAGCTAGAAATTAAAAACATGATTAACATCCAGCTTTGCATGAAGCAGTGGCTGTTTCCATATTTTTCTGTATGCTGTATCATATAAAAACTGTGCTCAAACACGTATCTATTTTTATTTATATAATTATGAAATGCACACACACATACACTTCTACATATGTATTTACTCAGCTGCCTTTTTAAAGGGCAATGGAAAAGTTCCACAACAGAATGTGGAAAATACATACACATTGGTCATCATGCTCCAACTTCAAGTTTGCAAAAAATGTTTATACAAAAAACCAGACATCCTACTACACTCCAAGTGATCTACAAAAACATAGAATCTAAAGCAAGTAGAGTAATCATCCTATCTGTTCACATGATTTATGTAAAAAATGCCACAGCTTCAGGAGGAACAGCACCCCCCACCTGCCAACTTGCACACAGACATCAACATAAAGCCTGCCTACACCTATGTGGTACCACTGGAAGGTAAGTTTACTGGCAAGTAATAAATTTACTGGAAATAATTTTTTTTCTGTGTTACAGAAGAAACATTACCTTAAAACTTAAGAAATGGAGGGTGTTTTAAAGTCACAGTGTATTTTTTTTTTTTTAACTAGATGACACATCTTAGTATTATGTAACCGGCACTGACAGAAAAAGCCAAAGTTCACATTCAAAACCACATTGCATCCTGAATAGTTTGAAGGTAAAGAATTGTTGGTTTACTTCCAACTGCACAAATGGAGACCTAAGCATTTATACACACACCAAGAAGAAATTTTCCATCAGATTGTTTGTAACACAGAAAGACAAGCTTTATGCCAAGACATCATTACCTACAGAAAAACATGTAAAACTGCAGCAGTACAAGTATTGAGAAAGTCTCAATTAAAAACCAGGGAGAATAACCTAGATTTTAAAAATAAATCCACGAGGAGAACTTAAAATTGATTAAAGTAACTTTACAGTTTAATCTACCAACTTCACATTCAAGAACATTTGGGCACTAATAGAAAGTGTTTGTAGGCTGTTTGCATGACCTGCATTTCACTCATGTATTTCTACATACTTGAAAATTACTTTGGCAAGAATTTTCTTTCTCTGCTTTTCTGTTAGTAAACATCATACAAGGTTTACTAAGAAACCACCATCAAGAGTTTGGAATAAATTGTTAGGAAACCACAAGTAGCTCTAGTGTTTTACTAGCGTATCCTTGCTCATCAGATCCTTCCAATGGCTGGGAACTTTGAGACACGTTCTTCCTGGCTATTTTCATATAGTTTTTACTCTTCATTAAAGCAATGCAACTTCACCTGCATGGCAGTAACATCTGTTGGCATTCTTTTCCTACCACTCTAGATTACAACCTATGCTTATCCAAGATATTCATTCTACAGGATCAGAAATAGGAATCAGAGGCAATAGCTCTGGTTACATGTAGTGAGCACTGAATGGAAGGTTTCTCTTAACAGATTCTGTGATTTGAATGACATCTATTAAATTAAACTTACCAAAGAGACGCCAAATAATTGATCTAAGTTGCAGGTAAATAAAAAACACTGATCTTGGTAGCTCGTGTATCTATCCTGAAGCATCTGAAATGAGTACAATATGCCCCTGTTAAACAGATTCCCCCGGTGTCATTGTGCCTACCTACTCTTAATAATGGATGGTCTCAAACAGGAAACCTGAATGAACTTTCTTTAACTGAAACCTCTGATATGAGACCATGAACAGCAGCAACATTCAGAGGACAAAAATGCAACTTCTCCCCACCCAACCCCCAAGAATAAATGTATTATATAAATATAAATATACATATAAATGTCACTGTATGGGACACAAAAAAGCCCACAATAAAATTTAAGACCTAATCTAAAGAAACAGCTACTTGTTTTATCTTCTGGGTATGAATGATAGTGTCACAAAAATTAAATAGTCAAAATACCATTAATGATTTCTTGCCTTATCTCCAGCCTCATTGTGAAGCAACACGTCACATCAAAAAAAAAAAATCAAAGGCCGTAAATTGCATGTAAATCTTATTCAAGATTTAAAACAGTAAGAACTTCAGTCTGAGAAAGTTAATGTAAAAAAAAATATATATATTATGCATTGAACAAATTTAGGGGATAATCATACATTAAAGCATATATTTAAAGAAATCAACTTGAGCAGTATGTTGTAATTTCAATCTACAGCATTTCTAGCATGTAGCTCCTCTGAAACAGCTACAGCAGTCACAATTACATGAAAACAATGCTTTTAGTACCTCTGTGTCCATTCTCCAGAAACTTTCAGCTAGTTAACTACTGATTCTGGAACGCTTAGTTCTATCTCTTTAAACAAAAAAATATGAGATCAGGCATCCAACTTGAAAGTACTCTGTTCTAACAGAGACCAATAGAAAAAATCCAAGGGATAGACTAGACCAAGCAACTATCCTGAGAAACTAACACACAAACAGAATTACCTTGGCTCTCTCCAAACAAATGGAACTCATCAGATGTGTACCATCCCCACATCAGTTGACATTTTCTGAGAGGTTGGTAAGCTTTGCTAAGTATCAGTACCTTCTGCAAGTAGCACAGAGTCCACCTCCTTCCTCCATTCACATGGGCTCAATAGTACTAATCTGTGTTGTCATTTCCACTAATATGTCTGGTACTGATGTGAACTGCATCTTATAGCCTAGCTGTGTCCTGAAAATCATCTAAAAATTGGGATAGTATCAACCCCCTTTTAGTCCTTTAGTACTTTTATGCAGAAAACCAGAAAAAAACAAACAAACAAAAAAAAAAACTGTTTCTTTGAGTGTGTTTAAGACTGACCACAATAGCCATTAGGTTTCCAAGTAAGCGGAGCAATTTAACTGTGCCTGAGTTACACACAGTAGCTGTTCAACATTGATACGTATATTGCACAGGATTGAATGAACACTTCATTAGTGGTTTTCTAGTCACCTGAGAAGCGAGAGAACATAGCTAATATGAAAGCTCTGAATAGCATTTTTGATGTAATTACATTCACTATTTCCATTAAAAAACCCAAACATAACACACACAACATGCTGGAACAACTTTAGAAATGCTGCATTTTCTATTAAACACAAAGACTACTTTGTCTAGTTTAAAAGTAAGCAATAGTTGGTTGGCTAGCATCCACACTTTAGAAAATAAATTCTAGCAGAATAGGTTCAAAGAAGGTAAAATAGAGGGCTCTATTTGGCTTGTACAGTAAGTGTATTAGTCCTTTTTTCATGAAGGACATCACTTGCAACCCCCACAGGGCAGACTAGTACTACATTTTACTGAAAATTCAACATAACCAGAACACAATCCACCCAGAGCATCCTGAGGTAGTTTCAACAGAATCTATTCCAAATGATGCCATAGGTTGACTGTCTAGTATCATTTCTTGTGGTCTACTATCCACGTGTTACCTCAACAGACCATCTGACAGCTCAGCCTCACAATGCCACATGTAATGGACACTGTACTGATCTACCACAATTCTTACACTCCTTTAACTTCACTGCTTACAGGCTAACAAGAGGGAATGACACCAGAGAGGCAACTCACTCATGAGGACATCATGCGTGATGTTTCATTATTGTTCTGAAAATCTCTCACCTCATTGTATCACACTGCAATACATATCATTGCCTTCAGCAGAAATGGACAGAATCAGCAAATCATGCCTGAATGGCCAACAGAGTACTGAATCCCATTCTGTATTTGGACAAATACTTACAAGTTGCAGTTCCTTTCTCCTATGCTATTGGCAACAAACCCACAATTGTTTTTGACTTAGGCAGGCTAAAAATGAAAAGTCTTTAAAGTGAACTACGATAGTAGGGATTCTTAAACTCTACATTTCAGCAAGGGTAGATCTGCTTGCTACAAAAGCTGGAAATAATACTTCACACTGAAAAATTTACAATAAATTTATCTGAGAGTTTGTGGTTTAGGAAACTATCTTTCAGTGATAATGCTGCCACTTTTGGAATTTGAGCAAGACTGGACTTGGCAAATAGGAAATCATGATTCTGTTCATAAGGTTTTCATCAAGACAGCTTCCCCTCACAAATACTTTAAGTTATCCTCTTCTATACTTCCTAGTAAAACTGCTGGATCATCATCATGGTATCTTGCTTCCAAGAGGAAAGTTTCTGTTGCAAATTTTTACTTCATTTACATGAAAGAAAATGACTCTCCACCTTTTCAAGTAGAAAGGATCCAAATTTAAGAGAAGTATCACTGCAAAAGCATTAATTTATTGCTTATGTATTAAAATGCCCAGAAACAGATGACACTATACTATTACATTTGAATAATATTTCTATCAAATTTAAATCCAGAAAGTCAAACAGCATGCTTCTAATAGGCAATGACTGAGGATCAGGATGAAGAATAAATCATATGAAGAATGAAATTCAAACCTATTAACCTTAGCTTTCAAAATTAATTCTCTCTTGCCACTGGAATTCACCTCTCAGCAAAACACAAAGGCCAACTTAAGCAGTTCCTGACTAGATAGAAAGCCCATTTTAAAAACTGGTTTCAGCTCACAAACAGAAACAATACAACTTAGAACAACTGTCAGGTTGTCACCCCTCAGAGAGTCATGAAACAGCTAGTGAGCTGCTACAGCATACAAAATTCATAGTAAGGTAAACTGTCACTACCATCAGTTTGCCTACAAGACATGTTATCTGTATGTACTGCTATTCAGCAGCTGAACTGGAAATGGCTTTACTGCCTGTGAATCAAGGACAAAACAAAGCACTGTTGCCACTTTAAAGGACATGCTTGTCCTCCCATCACACACTAAAGCCACCCCAACCAAATTAATTGGAACAGCTACACAAAATTGTTGTTAAGGCATAACCACATACCATTTTACCTTTCTGGACCTGTTCAGCTATATTAACAATAGCAATTCATCACTGATCCTATGAACAGGCTTGAAGAAAGCTGCCATTGTTTAGTAGTACATCAAGTCCAGCTCAAAATGCTCCCATGCAATGCTGCGCTTAAATGTCAGCCTCCTGGCAGCATTACACTTCCAAACTTCCTAAAGTTTACTTGGCAAAGCAAGTTCTCCTACCACGAGCTAATCCAATGCTAACAGTAGAAGTTTCACAAGACGTCATGTGACTACCTCAGACCTCCACCACATCTCCACATTGTCATGCAATGCCTCCTCTATGTAGCAGCAGGGACGTGTGTGCCCTTCTAGGACCTCACTCAACAGTTCTCTAAACAAGGTAAAATTCTGGGCCTTGGTGTCCTAGTTGCCTCACTTCCCTGACAACTTGAAACACTACCATCTCATGGTCACTACAGGGTGTATTCTACTAGCAGATGTCATTGGGTTGCTTGGAAGGTCCAGTTTACTGAACTATCCTTACTTCTCTATGACCACTATCACATAGCTTTAAAATTAAGTACCTTGTTCTACTTCCTACCATATAGTTTGAATATTGCTCAGTACAGGAAGCTAATATAAATATTTTACTATGCTTTTCAGTGTACTGAGTTTGCTGCAAAGGTCACTGCATTTGTACAGTTTTCTACTGTTGTGAAAAAGCAAAATAAATTACTTTAAACAAGTATGGGTTTCCATGAAGTGTTAAGACAGACAATTATAAGAAACCTCACCAAGAGGCATATATATTCTCAGATTACTTAGAATCTATCTTGGTTGCGGAAAGGTTGGGGAAAGTTTCAACACCTTTGTGGTTTGATATTAACATTGTAGAAGTGTTTCCACCCCTCTGAAACACTATTTTTGTATCAGGAAGTATTTTATCTAGCATGAATGCTCTCTAAAAACTAAATATACACTCACAGCTGTTTAAATAACAGACAACAAACTCTCAAATATTTGAACTAATCACTTGATCCAGAGCAATTATATAATAAACAGGAACACATGGAACTCAGACACCTGCTGTACAGATTAACTCCACTGCAAATTAGAGTAACAATACATGAAATTAAGGATTTGGATCCTGTGCGTTATTCACCTCAAAATTATGCACTTAAGCAGTCAGCATTGGAGTCCACTGACCAAGTCTCCCTGCTAGTGTAGTCAGATGAAAAAAATCACCACTGACCAGAGCTGCTGCAGGGTAGCCATGTACTGATATAATGAAAATGGAAGTTAAATAGGAGCATGTTGTTTGGATTATAAAACTAGGTATTAGTCTACTGACCTGTTTCCAGTGTTCAATTGGATGTAGCCTTCACAGCAGAAGTCCATTTAGAAACACACACATGCCACATCAGTAAAATGGGAAACTAATGCTATGCCAGCATCCAGGACTTCAGTATGATTTGTAATTTGGAATTGTATTCTATGTAAGGATTTGTAAGCTTTTCCTCACTCATTGTGTAACTTAAACCTGCCTATCTCAGGTTCAAAGTTATGCATGTACATCCTAATCACACATGTAATGTTTACATACACTTTCACACACAGCAAAGGTATTCCAACACCACCGCAATAACTCTAACACAGAAGACGTAACCAAGTATGAAAGCTTTCCAGATAAAAACTTTAATGGTGCCAAATGCACTGCTGAAAATCTTGAGCAGATCGAGTGCTACAACAAAATCAAACTACTGCCAGAAGTCTGAAGCAGCTTGAGATCTACTTCTCAGAGACTCCCAGTCATGAAACAGAGCTTTTCTGAAAGTTGTAAGCAATACTTTGTGCTCCAAGACTGCCCTTATGTAATCAACACTGTTCAAGTCCTATTTATATTTTATTAATATTTGCGTCAGAAGAAAACAGATTCATGAGAACAGTATCCAGAACAAAAGCAGCAACCAGTGAACTATTCATCCCTTCATGCTCTGAGTTCTTCTCAGCCTCTTTAAAGGCTAGCTCCCACAAATGAATTATCAGATTTGGACAGATAGAATCAAGTACTTTTCCATTAAACTTTGTTTTGTTTGAAACATAACCAAATAAAACAAATCCTTTAACATGAAAGGGAAGAACTCTTTGTTTTCATCTAATGTTCTGTATCAAGCCAGAGATCTGAAAGAAGAGCAACGTAGCAACTGTTTTTATAATACATCAGTATCTAAAGTGAAGATAACCCCCAAGCCAGCATTTCAAGTTATCCTAAGAGACTTCCTTTTGTCTTATAAGGCATGAAAGACTTTGCTTTGAAATTATATGAACAAGTTGTGAAGACAGAGGTTCAATAGAGCAGCTGGAAAAATCAGAACTGCTGAGTATTCATACAGGACCGCTCAATGCAGTTAGGACAGCTCAGCATTCCAAGTTCAGAGGTATGACCAGGAGTGGAAGACAGAAATAGGTAAGGTGAAAGAGGGATCTTATTAAGCCTTAAAATTCCTAAAACTAATTCATGTTACCTCTTTTTTCCCCATAACTATTCTCTGTGCCTCTGAACTGTTCTTATCTATATCAATGGGAGGAAGGTCAAAGAGAGAGGACCTTAAATAGGTGTTAGTATCCTCTTTGAAAGCACTTTTGAGGCAGCTTCAAAGGACCCCAATGCCAAGATCCACACAAACACTATAAAAAAAAAAAAAAAAGAGGAAAGACTAGCTGTTACTTGAGATGCTTAGATCAGTGAACAACCTGCTACATTCCCTCTTCTCCTTTGTCTGGTTAAAGAAAAGCTTTCTTCGTTACGAACAGAGTAAGCCAAAGAGTCTCTCATTATTGTTACAAGAAATATCAGCTCTCATTCTTCTCCACATCCTCAAGTAAACTCAACACAGGGGGCCCAAAACCTTTGGTTCCTTTACAGAAAGCCTCAGTGAAGAGGTCAGAGCTAAACAAACGCCCGTCATGAAAAGAAGGAAAGGTAAAGATGACTGTATTACAGTCAGACTAACAAAAGGTACCCTTTGAGTGAATTAATTGGCTAACACTTATTTTACCTGTGCCAGTTGCTAGCAAACCCCTTGAGTGGAGATTCTATGCAAAAAATGGACTACTTATAACCAGAGTGAAAGCACAAGCAAGAGGAAGGGAACTGAAGTACCCTCAAAAGCAAGACTTGCGTGCAAAGAGGGCATCAGTCTTGACTGATGAATACATTAGGCAGGAGGTTAAGTAGTTTAGAAAATTATTAACAAGGCTGGATTATTCTGAATTTTATAGTCAATGCTTTAAGTTATTATTTTAAATTTTTAAATTATTAAATAAGTAACACTGAACAGTAAATTCTTTATACAGCTGTAACTGTTGAATGAATTTCCATTAAGAACTGCCATTACTCTCTGGTGTTTACTGTTGACAGCAAACAGATACCATTGTTAAAAATAAATCAAATGCACTTATTAGAAAAGACTGACTGCCTTTTTATAGGCTCTACACACTCCTACAAGACTTAATTGACAGATAATAAGGTGGACCCAAGAAGCTATGCCTAATATAACAAATAGTATCCCCAGAACCTTTACATAGCACTGAGGGCAGCCAGTACAGACAGAAGGCATCCATACCATTAAGCTCTGACTCTCACCTAGAATGTTAACAGCCAGGTTAACACAATTCTCCCATATTCAGGGAACAGGAAAATTCTTATCCCACTCAGAAAGTGACAGATGCACTGGACCAAAACTGTATCAGAGATGTTTTTAACAGTTTTAGAGCAGACAGCCAAGTTCCACTGTCAAAGAGATTTTTCTATTTATTCATACGTACAAAAGATAGATTAGCAGAACTTAAGAATGTGAATAAAAGCAAAATAGGCAGTCAATACTTAGAAGTAAAAAGGTGCATCTAGGACATCACTGCAAATACTGTATTTACTCAGGTAAGTGGTCATGACACCCTGCAAGACACAAGGGAAGACGAAAATTGCATTTGTGAAGCAGCAAAATGTCATTGCTGTTCATTTGCTCTAATAAATCATGCCACAGAACAAGGAATTAAGCAAGTAAGCTTTAGAAAGAACCAAGAGATGAAGGAGGTTGTTAGGAATCTCTTGATAACCTGTTAGCTAGCACATACATAAACTACCTGATTAAAAAGCATACATTATCTACCGAGCACTGAACATGAAATCCCACCTACTACAGCACACTTCAAAAAGCCAGGCCCAATACGTGCCAATCTGATAAATACGTACTGTTGCTCAAAACAGCAGGAAATAAACAAAAATACAGTTCTTCACAAGAGGGCAGAACTATCTGACAGAAGTGATGACACTGAGAAAGAAAGACATGTTAATAACGCCACAAGGTTAGCTCATTGAGGTGAGATGTCTCACTGTGCCTCAACAACAGGGCAACAGGCTATGAAATACCCATTTTGTCCACTGACCTACAACAGCATTACTTTCTGCAGTAGAAAGTACAAAGCACTTACGATTAAAGACATATACTACTCAATTGAAATCTGTTTTCAACCACCCATCTTTGGCAGATGGTTTCTCCTGTTCACAAATGCCCTATAAATACTGTTGTCCAACAAACATTTGCTTTCATTGTTACCATGTTTGGCCTTGTCTTTTAGCTGTTTTCAGTGCTATCTGAAATAACAGTGCTCTTCAGTTAAAATAGTCTTAGCTTCTGCATCTCAAGTGACATGCCTTCTTTTGTTGTTCTGATAAATGCACAGTGTTTCAAAGCTATATTAAAAACTATGCCAAGAAATCCCAAGAGGCTGATTTTCTTGGAATAATCTTAAGTCAACAAAGCTTGATTCAAAAATCCATCTTTATTTCCCCCTCATCTAAACGTCAGCTTGACAGAATGTTCCTTATTAGCTATTTAGGAGAGGCCAAATTCATGCCTTCAGGTCAGCAACATAATCAATCATGAAGAAAAGAACATTAAACAAGCAGCAGCATTTAGACTCCCTCACAAATTCACTGTTCCCACAAACACTTTCAACTTCCTCTTACAGAAGAAAAAAGCCAGGTAATTCAACCTTTTGTTTGGAGGCCATACACCTGTAATCACACCAACAAAACCAATCAGAAGATTGGCAGAGTGTCCTGTAATGGGGTACACAACTAACTCAGTAGTAAAAATACCCAAACAGAATTATTCAATATGGGCCACCAAAGGTAATAAATGACACAGGCCTGTTTTATACAGTCTTAAATTTGTGTCATTGACTCTGTAAGTGGTTTCAGAATACATTTTTCCTATAAATCCTATTCAAAAAAATAAATAAAAAAGAAGCCTGCTATTCTTCATCCTCAACCTCCCATTCTCACCCTCTGTTGTTTGCCACACTCTCAGCAGTAACAAAATCTTTCAGGTTTGCAATGTGAGAAAGGAAATGCTGAAATGCTCTTGGTTAAAATAGATGTTATTTTGAAAAACATATATATATATATATATGGTCCCATTTCATCCCAGTCTAAATTCTGTTTACAAAACTGTAGAACTGTAAACAACTTTTTAAAGTGTTCATTCCTAGACTGTGTATCTGCCATATTTCAGTAATTGTTACAACAAGCCATAAAACAACCTAACATCTGATTTTGGAAAACAACAGTGTAAGGGTGTTTGCAGGAGTTCATCATTCTACAGACACCTTTGTTCTTCATATGTTATTTCCACTTTGAAAAGAATGTTTGGCCATTGCAATGGGCTGCCTAGGGAGGTGGTGGAGTCACCATCACTGGAGGTGTTTAGGAAGAGATTTGATGGGGCGCTTGGTGCCATGGTTTAGTTGATTAGATGGTGTTGGATGATAGGTTGGATTCGATGATCTCAAAGGTCTCTTCCAATCTGGTTAAGTCTATTATATTCTACTTCATATCCATATTTGATTGAAGTACCTCTACATAAAAAAAAATTTCCTTTTGATTTTCTTAAAGTAGTTTTCCCAAAAATAGTACTTTCTGGCCAATTCTCTGTTTCCTAGGACTCCATTAAGGGATTTAGACTATCAATTCTATATAAACACATACTAAAGAAGTAGACCAAACCACTTACAGCCCACTGCAGCTTGGGTCTAGCTCTGAACAGCAGACAGGTGTCAGAAGTGATTGCCAGGAGTTTCATAAGCATACCAGAACTTGTATGACATACATCTGAACACACTTCTGGTATCTCCTAATAGATTTGCTCCATTACAGCATCCACTTAATTTTTGTTTGGTTGGTTTGGGCTTTTTTGTCCAATGTGCTGTTTGTCTGGAAGTTAGTTTATTAATTAGTAAAAAGAGCAAGTTCTCAGTTCAAGGTCTGTGTGTTATTTCTGTCTGAATGCAGTTTTGAGCATTACCACCTCAACCTGTTACTACAAAGCAAGTCTACATAGCTACTTAGTGCAAGCTTAAGGCAAGAATTTGTGTGAATTAATCAAAATAAAGAAAAAAAACCTATGTATTTTCATTCCTCCTGCCCTCTTTGTCTTTCAAGTGCTTTTGTTAATATTTGGTCATAGTTTCTGTGTTCAAGTATTCCTAAAAGGACAAATAACATCATTTCCATACTGTAACTGCTTTAATCAGTTGCATCATCCCAGCTTCCTACCAAAAAATGAAAGCTCTTCAGTAAAGAAAAATCTATCACCTTTTCCAAGGCTCTTCCTTCACTGATATAACAACATTTCCACTCTATTCCAACAGTTAATTCCACACATATTTTGCATTCTTAAAAAGCTACTAGTCTTCAAAAGAGGCATGACATTTTCTCAAAGGCTTGTATCATCTCTCAGCCCTATAGAGGCCTCATGTTAGTTCATTACTAGTTCTCACTAAATAAAAATGAATTATCACTTTCCATCACAATTAATCTTTTTGCTGTATCGGAAGACAGAGCACTTAAAGTACTGGAGCCATGAGAAAGTATGAAGTTGATCCTAGAAGAGAAAATGCCGTTTGAACAAAGTATATTCAGAAATAAGCAGGTTTAGCTTTTAATGATATTCATGTTTTCCTTCAATCTTAGCAGAAATCAAACCTCATCCTTTTTACAAAACCCCCTGATTTTACAGGATAGACCAGCTCTTCACCAAATTTGTGGGGTAAAATTCCAGCAGTGCAGAATTACATTAAAGAGAAGAGAATCTCTTACTTCTCACTCTCAGACTGTGCATAATGGCTATCCTAGGGATTTTATGCCGTGCAGTTTTTTTCAGCTTGCTTCAAAACTCCCTCAAAAACTCTTGGCAGTAAGAAATAAACCAACTGTCCTCATTCTTATACAAGTTTATGTTATCTGGGACAGCTTTTGTGCCTCTGGACTCAATTCACAGTGCTTACAACTTCTGCATGACTGTGCCCTAAGCCTCCATAGAGATGTAGTTCTTCTGCAACAAGTGCAAACTGGAAAGAATTCATAAATGCACTTGTACAAAGGCATCCATCCTTTTTTGTCTATTCACAGCCCCATCACCATCTCTTAGTAAGAAGTGCATATCCAAGTTTAAAAACACCTTTAAGGACATCTGTCCTTACTCCTCCACTTTTAGCCCAAATATTTAAGTGAGTCACCTTTTTCATATGCAAGCCCTTAAAGGGTTTCATGTAGACAAGCAATTGTAGGGATATGCAGTGAGAAGAAGGAGAAACTTCTTTAGAGTGAGGGTGGCAGAACACTGGAACAGGCATCCCAGGGAGGCTGTGGAGTCCCATTCTCCAGAGACTTACAAAAACCACCTGGACGCATTCCTGTGCGGACTATCCTAAGTAGTGATCCTGCTTTGGCAGGAGGTTGGACCTGATGATCTCTTGAGGTCCCTTCAAACCCCTAATATACTGTGATACTGTGAATTTAAGCTGGAGTCTACTTTCCAAAATTTCATTTATATCAAATACAAAAGATTGATGCAGAAATCTCCTTCAAGTATAACCCTACAATCACAATCCAATCGCCTCACAGAATACCAGAACAAGGAAATGAAAACAAAACAAAATACCCAAACCTAAGCAGTTTGGCAAGAACTATCAGTCCTGTAAACAGCAAGGAAGTGTAAATATAACAAGCAAATTAAGACCCTTACTCATTTTCAGGAGCTGCTTTTGTACACTTAGCTATACTCCAAGCAAAAATTATGTTCCCTACATGAATAGTCAACAGATTGTTATAAAATAATATTCAATAAAGCATACACAGAGTAAAGGAAATTACTTTATGCAAGGTATGTTATACTATTCAGTATGACATGCTTCCAGAAAAAACAGGTTGAACTGCTTTTTGTCTTGAAGGGAATTTAACAAGATGAAGCAGTATCAATCCTGCAATTTTACAAATCAGTTTCATAATTTCAAAAGTAATTGGAACGTTTCTTATTCTGTTTTTTAACAGCCTAACAAGTTTTTAATCACAGTCAAAACCACTAACTTCTCTACCAAATAGACAAATAAGCTTCTGAAATTTTCCAGGCTTTAAAAAAACAGAACAGATATGGATACATGCATTGTGGTTTAAAAACATGCTTATCTAAGTAACCAATGACATACAGAAAACTACACGTTAAATTTTCGCTGAAGACAGACTAGAGAACTCAAGCATTTTACAATAGGTTTTCTTCTCACAAAAGTTCAAGTACTCTTCCTAAAAATCTTTTTGTCACATGTGAGACAACAGATTCCTGAAATGACAGACTTAAAGATTTATGTTGGTGTCTACAGAGTCAGAAATAACAATATTATCAGTTTCTATTTGAAATACAGCTAAGTTAAAATGTAGTTAGCAAAAACTTTAAAACAAAAATCAGTGGCCAAAACCCACTCATTTTTCTTTTGGCAAAATAAAAGTGTTTTTCCTTCAATTCTACGGGTGACCACATTGACCTAGCTGTATTTGTATTATCTGTATAGATTAAATTGGTTCACAACAAAAGAATGCATCACAATCTGAACAAATACATTTTACATACCTACCAGGAAGCAAATTCTGCTCCACATGCTACATTTTCACCAGACTGCTTTCAAAGAAGCAGCTGTGTAGTGACTTAAGGCTGCATCTTTTCCTGCCTTTCTAACTGTTGAACGTCTAGATATATACAAAGTAATGCAAGCAACTGTTTGCACACAGTTCTTGACACCTTCCCTTTCATGGCTTATAACTATGATTTTCTGAAAATTATTTGCTCAGTTACATTTTTATAATTTTAGTCTAAAAATTGTTCTGGTTACTGCTATAAAAAGACAAGTAGCAGTGAGTCTTCATAGAATTCAAAATAAAGCAATTTAGATGTGTTACCTGCATAACAAATGAAAACAACATTCAGAGCATACAACTTATCTTCCAGTAACTGTATGAGAACATGACAATCCAGAAATGTTACTTGCAAGCTGATAAACTTGCTCTGTTCAAGTCTAGGATATTAACTATTTGGGGTTTTTAATACCCCATCTTCTCAGAAGAGAAAGAGTCAAGTAAAATTACAATATAGAATGTAAAAACACAAAAATCCAATAGAAAGAAGCAAACTTATTTTAGAAGTTTTTTGTGCAAGGAGAGATTTTTGACTCTCAAGTTGAGATGGAGCTACAGCTGCCCCATTTAATGGCATTCAGCCTCTATATTGCAAAAGGATATACATACAACCCAGGAAAGTAAGCTTTGAAGTTTTACCTTCCTTTCTACACCTAGGGGAAAGCATCCACAAACAGTTCTCTCATTACCTTTCATTTAGTTTGTCCCTCACACTCACTACAAAGCCAGACTTTCTCAGTCACCTCCTAGTTCTTCATTATGCTGGAAACCAAGACAGTCTGATTCTCAGTCAGTTAAGGGAATCTCTGTCCAGAAAACAAAGGGAAAACACTGCAGAAAGGTACTGAAGAGCTGACTGCATGTTCACGAAGTGGGCAGTTTGTTAGCTACAGCATACATAGCTAGGACTATTCCCAGCATGTACACAGCTGCAGCCTACAACTGTGGGATCAACAAGTCTGCATAGAGGAAAGGCGTAAGAATAGCATCAAATAAACTTCAAGCTAAGGCTATCATCAGGTCATGTTGCAAGTTGCAGAAATCCTAATAGTTCAGCAATGCAATGTGCTTCCAGATTTTTCCACAAGGGTAAGAACACCCTATTAATTTTTCCAGATGAAGTTTACATGGCACAGTAACAGAGCATAGGCCCACAGAAACACAGCATATCCAGACCTTCTGTGGAACCCACATTTCATAGCTATGCTATCTATCAGTTTTGTAGATTAACTATTGCAAGCAGCCAGCATAATGTCTGCTGAGAGTCCTTCAACTCAGAATGCAAAACAATGGAAAAGCCTAGAAGTACTTACCAGTTGTGCCCAGTGAGAGTTGCCCACTTCCTCCTGTAAGAGAACCCAACCCTAGAACATTGCAAATTTCTACCTAAGCAAGACTGAAGTTCATTCCACAGTTCCAGGAAGATGCAGTGCTTCTCACTGCCTTTCCTAAAAGGTTGCAGGTGTACAACAAAACAGCTATTACATTCTGCCGCAGTGATGGCTACATTTCAATGGTGGATTAAGTGGTCTAGAACTATCCTTACCTAACTCACAAGGGTAGAGTGAAGACTGCTTGTAAAAGCCACACAATAAAGACATACCAAGTGTCTTCATTAACCCTATCATAGTCATGCTGGGGAGATCACTGCAAGACACAGTACTATACAGTTACAGACTATCGTCTTTGTCTTGCTGTTGGCTGTTACACTGCAATGCACTATTATTTCCTCTTTAACATTATAGTATACACCTTTAGGGCAGGATCCTAGTATTTTAATGACCTCTGTTGTCTCATAATTCTACAGTGTTTCAAAGAATGTAAGTAATAGCGAAAAGTAACCACGTACAATACACAGTAATTCCTTATCGTGCCCTTTCTAAACTACAGTAAAAAGTTGGATTCAGTAATACTGCAAACAGGCAGCCGAGGATTTTTTTCAGACAATTTTGTACTGAATTTCATTGCAGCTTAAAGATTTGGGAAATGACAAATATATATTTAAACAAGTGTGCCTGAAGCTTTCCAACAGGTCCGACAACTCTTATACTAATGAGCAATTCACTGTGAGTTAATATTACTGAGAGATCCATTCTCAATTTCCTTGAATGCACTAACGGAACTGCAGTAAGTTTTTCACTTGAGGGAGCTTTACTATCCTATGTAAACAGAAATCCCATTATCTACTAGTAAAAAAAACACAAAAAACAAACAAGTTAAATACAATTTTCACGTGTTACAATCTTTTATAACAGCCATCAGCTCCCTAGCTTGCAAATGTAAATAAAACATTTTACTTACTGAAATCAATGAGAAACCTTCCAAATCCTTGCCTTTGGTACTGAGGCATGATCATTATGCATGAGACATTGTATTTCTGCTGGCAAAGCTTTTCCTGTGGGAAAGAGAAACAGATCAAGTATATCAATGCACTGCTGAAGTGGGCAATTACCTGCACCTGCCACTGTCCTTGTATGGTATCCAAATAAGGTGAACAAATGCATGCAGTCAGTACCAAATTCGAATAATTCCACATTTTTAATTATAAGGAGGAAGCACTAAATATAAATAAAAATATTTTGAAGGCTAACTACTCAGAATCTTAAAAATTAAATACGTTGTCTAAACAGCAAAATGTTGCAAAGGAGGAGAGAGGAATGAAGAGGGAAGTATTTTTTGACCATTCTGTCAAGGATATAAAAGTGGAAAATTATATCCATAAATATGGGGAAGTTGTATTTTCTGAAACTGCTATGAAGTGCCTGCTGGTCTCCATCTTTTGTTTCCAACTGAAACCATAAAATATTCTGGAAACAAGCAAAACAACTAACCAACATGAACAGAAACAATCCAAACCAACAACAACAAAAAAATCTGCAACCCAATGGATACAGCTGAATGCATACACGAATTCTTGTTTGAATCAGTCGTTGAGATAAGAAAGTATGACTCTATTTGAAACAACGAACACTGTAGTTGAGACTTATAGAAAATATTTCAAGCTTCTGAACTATTTTTCTTTGCTGTTGGCAGAAGTATTAAGGAGAACAGGAAATTAAAAATGTTAAAAAGAAAAAAATAAATAAAAAAATCACTGGGGATTTACCTTAGAGAAATATCCAACTAAATGGCAGCCTTTCTCATCATTTTTCGTAAGGACATAGAAGAGGAAGGGTTCAACATCATAATACAAGGTTTTATGGTCCAGAAAGAGCTTGGCTAACAAGCAAAGATTTTGACAGTAAATTTTGCTCACATTTCCATCAACCTAGAAAGCAAGACAGATGAAGTTATCTCCTCTGCCACTAACACGTTAGGACAAAACTTACTGAATTTAATCAGTATGGTGTTACAGAAAAAAGACACATTAGGGTTTAGAAGAGAAATGCCCCACTTTCTTCTGTAGTAACAATTCTGTAGGTAGCACTAATTGGTTTGCACTTTTAAGTATCACCCAAGTATCAAGATTTATTAAACCAAGTAACTTCACCTTTTAATTGTTTAAGTTAGACTTGACTCTTTCATTTCATTCCTGGAATGAAAATGAATCTGACTGGTAGACAACAAAAATTACTTAGAACTACATGAAACTGTATTTTGCAGCAGTGTACAACAATTTTAAAAAGTGTATTATGTTGAATTTTTAATGTGTAAGGCAAACAAATGAGTTACTAATTATGTATCAGTCACAGTAATGTTTTAGGTATATTAGACAAGACAAAATTTCTGTGCCAGGCTCAAACACTATTGAGTGAGAGAAGTAAATTTTCAGGCTAAGTATTACAATTAGTCTAGGTATGTTAAGAGTGTAAAGAGTCAAGCTGTGACTCAGATACAGAAAAGCCAGACACAGATGCTTATTTCCTAGATAATTAATTACTCCCTGAAAGGGAAGGCTCAAAGGCAACAGCATTTTTAAAATAATCTTCTTAGTGGAAAGGTTATCAAAGAACATCAGAACAAGCAAAAATCACTAGCTGCATTTCATTCACTGTCAAATGGTATGCACAAAAAAAGAAGGCATTTTCTATTCTAATTTGGTTTTAGTTAAGAATCCTAGATACAAACATGAGAAAAACCCAAACTTTTGGATGCATTTCAGGATTTCAAGGTGACTTCAGAAGTATAGCTACCTTAACTGGATTAAAGAAAAAACATTCAATGGAGAGCTGCTGCTCCTAAAAGAATCAGAATAAACTTGCATATAGCAAGCACACAGAAACCTATGAAACACATCAACATCTCATACAACTTAATACATTGTCCAAATATTTTTGATTAGTTTTCATATTTATTAGGAAGGGGCCAAGTTAAATGTGCACATTAAGCAAGTACAAATTATCACTGGGTAAGCCATAAACTGGAAAATCTAAATTACATAAGCTATCTTTTTTAGCCAGAACATTTATCCAGAAATGTAAACAACTTCTTAAATTTCAGGCAGACACAACTTGTTCATCAGTTTTAAATGCAAAAATGGGGGGCGGGGGGGTTGGAAGGAGGGGGAAAAAGGAGGCAGGGGGGAGACAAAATAAGGGTCTGAAAGTTCAATAGGAAGCATCTGTCAGAAGTTTCTTGTCTACAGCACAGCAGTAAACTGTGTCAGCCTTCTCTCAAATCTAAGTCATGCTCTCAGCAGAGGTACATAAATCTTAAATGCCAAACTCCTTTCTATTTCTCGCTAAAACATGAGAGAAACTACAAACCCTCCATTTTGTGTAACAGAAAATGGGTGGATGAAATTCCTCCAAGTATCTATGAGTTTCTACAGTTATCAGAGTAGCAACGGACATTAAAATGTTGGAAGTAAAAAAACCTAAATCACTTTATTTCAGAAGTCTTAAAATTAACTTCGTACTGAAGCACCTAAAATAGAGAGAAGGCATAAAAGCAGTGGAGAAAGTTGAGACATTGCTTTCACATGCCCCTTGTTTTTCATGCATTGTCTATCCCCCAACCTTGCAATGCCCTTTTCAGAGCTGTGCTTTACTTTTTTTTTTTTTTTTTTGGTACAGTTATTATTTACATATTGGCAGTAGCTAATAAAAATAAACTGGAAAGCAGGATTTACCTACTGCATACCACACAGTTCTTAACACCTGCTAGTAGAGAAAATGTAAGTTACTTTTGACCAGAACAATTTTGTTTCTCGACAGAAGAGATAAGTTTATTCACAACTTAAACCATTTGCTGGCAGACCTACAATCATAAGAACTGCCTAAGTCAGGAAGGAAGCAATCTTAATGCAGATAGTTATTATTTAATAGCACAAAACCAAACAAGTGAATAAAATACTAAGATTCAAATTTAAGTATGAATTCAACAGTGCATCTATGACTGAGCACAATACACATATATACACTATGAAAACTGTCAATGGCTGTCAATGGGTCAAGTAGCTGTCAATGGGTCCATGTCCCAGTGGAGGCCAGTGACAAGCGGAGTCCCTCAGGGATCAGTCCTGGGACCTGTCTTGTTCAACATCTTTGTGGGTCACATGGACAGTGGCATTGAGTGCACCCTCAGCAAGTTTGCTGATGACACCAAGCTGTGTGGTGCAGCAGACACGCTGGAGGGAAGGGAGGCCATCCAGAGGGACCTTGACAGGCTGGAGAGGTGGGCACAAGCCAACCTCATGAAGTTCAACAAGAGCAAGTGCAGGGTCCTGCATCTGGGTCGAGGCAATCCCAGGCACAAATCCAGGCTGGGCAGTGACTGGCTGGAAAGTAGCCCTGAGGAGAGAGACTTGGGGGTGCTGGTGGACAAAAAGCTCAACATGAGCTCTCAATGTGCACTTGCAGTCCACAAAGCCAATCAGATCCTGGGCTGCATCAGGAGAAGTGTGGCCAGCAGGTCGAGGGAGGCGATCCTCCCCCTTTACTCAGCCCTGGTGAGAGCCCACCTGGAGTACTGTGTCCAGTTCTGGAGCCCCTATTACAAGAGGTATGTGGAGGTGCTGGAGTGTGTCCAGAGAAGGGCCACAAGGATGATCAGAGGGCTGGAGCACCTCTCCTATGAGGACAGACTGAAGGAGTTGGGGCTGTTCAGTCTGGAGAAGAGAAGGCTCCGAGGTGACCTAATTGTGGCCTTCCAGTATCTGAAGGGGGCCTACAGGAAGGCTGGGGAAGGACTTCTCAGGATCTCAGGTAGTGATAGGACTAGGGGGAATGGAATGAAGCTGGAGGTGGGGAGATTCAGGCTGGATGTGAGGAGGAGGTTCTTCACCATGAGAGTGGTGAAACCCTGGAATGGGTTGTCCAGGGAGGTGGTCGAGGCCCCGTCCCTGGGGGTGTTTAAGAGCAGGCTGGATGAGGCTCTGTCCAGCCTGATCTAGTGTGGGGTGTCCCTGCCCATGGCAGGGGGGTTGGAACTAGATGATCCTTGTGGTCCCTTCTAACCCTGAATGAAACTATGAAAACACAACTTTCAAGTAGAATCCATACATGACATTAAAAAGAAACTATCAATATATACATCTAAATACTGCTGCTGAGAAACAACTTCAAAAGAAGTCCTATTAACCCCATCAGTCTTTTCTGCTAATACAATAGTAACAACTCTTGAGAAATATTAATATATATAACATATATATAACATATAGCTTTAATAACTGCAAGTATGGCATTTGAAATACAGAGCTTTATTGCCCAGGATATCCTCAAAACCTCCAGCTTAAAAAGTAATAGTCTCCCAAGAGAATAATTCCAGTTATAAGGAAATACATATCCAAAAACTCAATCAGGACTTTATTAATTAAAGGCAATATGCTCTGGCCAAGTTTGGACCAAAACTCCATCACCCCACCATGATGCTTCAGGCCAAGTTTCTCAAACATCCAAAAGGAAGGCAGAAGCACTTAGCTACATTGGTATTTTTAGAATAGAGAAGAAACTCTGTTGCTTGCTTTTATACACTGCAAGCATCTACCTTAGGATTCTCCCTACACCCTCAATACTTAACCAGAAATGAAAGGATGTGAAAGGTACTTTCGCCCAGCAGGGAATGGCAATCCAAACAGACAGAGACCATAAAAAGTTATATTAAGCCTACTGCATGAAATACAAGTAAAGAAAGACTCATAAGAACATGGGAGGGTGGAACGAGAGGGAAGGTGGACTTGTTTTTTGCAGTATAAGAAGAATCTCTAAAGAAGTATTCATGTTGGAGGGTTTTTTTTACTAGCTCTACAGCAGGTCTGTGATATCTAGAGACTGGTTACTTTCAGAAGTATAAATTTAAATTTTAAAAAATTTTTCTTTTAATGTACTCACCTCAAAAACTGAAAGGTCATTTCTTCTGTAGATTTCATTGGCTGGAGGATGAAACCAACCACATTTCTTTGAGTGCCTTAACAAAATGTTTTTACTTTTCATGTATTTAAGACAGAATTCACACAGGTAAAGCTTTGGTAATCTGTATAAAAATTAGAAAGATTTTATACAAAGTTTGTTAAAAGTCTGTAAATAAAAGTGTTACCACAAAGTGAAAGGCCCTCCCCATGTAAATATAAGGTACCATAAGTAAATTCTCTGTATGTTTAATTAAATAAATTAATACCACATCAGAGTGATTGATTAAACATGCATCAGCCATGAGAAAATGAAAACAAGAAAAGGTCATATTCAATCAAGCACAGTGAACTAACTCAACAAAGCTGAATTCTGGTCAGCTGCTTTGTGGACCAACGGCTGGCAGATTCCAGTTATTTTGCCCCTTCCTACATTTCACCTAAGTTTTTTTTGTGGTCGCCATCAAAGCAGGCACACTAGAGTCAAACCTCAAATTTCACCCTTCCCTTACTTTTAATGAAGATGAAGTACAAAGCAGAATTCAGAGAATCTTCTCTTCCATTGTCCTCATTTTGTGTATGAGGAAGGTAGATTATCTTTCCTTACACTGTCTTTCAAATACAAATACAAACCTAAACCCAAAGCACACAAATGAAACACCACCAGCAAAACATACAAGCAAAGAGTCAAAAAAAGATAACACAACCATATCAATACATAGTGGTAGATTATGTTTGTGCAGGACTAGGAAAATCCATCTTTTTAATGCATCTGTGATTAGACCTATTAAAAAATGTGTCTTTTTTCTCACAATTACAGAATAATATTTTTTTTAAAAGTTGTACATTATAAACAGTGAAAAAAGAATATGAAAATAAATTACAATTATCACATTAGTAAAAATTCCAACAATGTATGGCAATCTTGACAACTTGCTACCTTGCATATTCCTGTGGGTAAGGTGAGGAGTACCAGGTCTGGATCTCAAATTTTCCAAACTCAATCGCTGCAGGGTATCGCCCACTTGTTTCACCAGTGTCTTTACAGCCAATTTTCTGTCAGGTGCAATAAAACCAAAATACCAGTTATGGAAAAAGTAAAAGGAATGTTAGCTTTATATCATCATTTTCAAGCAGTGTGAGAAACCTAGGAGTACTCAAAAGAGTTGTTTACATTTTTCCAATGTTCACTGTTTATAAATGCCAAGCAACTAAACATTAAGTTAAGAGAGCAGTGCCAACAAGTAAGTGCACACAACTATGTGGTGCATGGCCCAACCAAGTAAGAGGCACAACTCCCTCCATTCTCTTGGAGTCCTTGGAACTTACACTGTAACAGTCGACAATAAACTAACACATACTAATCTTTGCTATCTTACTAGTTGACCTGACCAGAAAAATCACTGCTAGACTCTAAAGAGCTGACAAAATGCAAAGGAAGGCAGGATAGGGGAGAAAAAAGTAGTTTTGATGCCACAAATTTTAGAAACGTTACTACCTAACATTTCTGGACTGCGTATGGAAGACAAAAGAAAGAGGAGGTGGGAACTATTTCTACAAACAAACAGAAATACAAACTAGTAATGAATTTGAATCTTTAACTTGTCTTTAATGAGACTGAACTGAGATTAAAAAAGGCACACTGCATTGACAGGTAATGCCAGTTTTTGTACACTAAATCCATAAAAACATAGACCAAATTTACTTCTATTACTGAAAAAGTACAAGACATACTGATTTCTAATGAAGTTTTATAAAAAGCAACAGTTTAAATACTACACGCACTTCCATTCTGAATCAGGTTCTCAAAGACACTGGTTGTTCATTTCACAGATGCAGAAAAGTAAGGGGTTTTTACTACAGGAAGCTTCCTTGGAATTAAAAAATACAAACCAAAAAACCAAAATCAAACAAACAAACAAACCACCACCATAAAAAAAAACACAACCCAAAAACAAAACCCCAAAAGGCAGCTCAGTCAATACAAGCTTTAGATTGTAACTACACACTTTAAAGAAGAACATTAACACCAGCTCATATGAAAAGTTTTAGTCAGGTTCAGCTCAAGCATTTGTACTGCTAGAGGAAATCTATGGTATTTAAACTCAAAAGGTGTTAAATCATTAGGTAAAACAAAGTTATGAATTCACTAAACCCAGCTTCCTACAGAACAGTTATTTGCTGGGACAGATTTTTTCCACAGCGCCTGCTTTATTCACAGAGGAAAAACATCAGACACATTCTTATCAACCAGCATCCTCTCAGTCCTGACCAGGATGTCAGCTATGCTTAATCAGTGGTAGTCCTGTGTCCAAAATGCTCAAGTGTATCTTTCAAAGTCTATCTTAAGTGTCAGTTATCTGACCCATTCCAGTGTGATGTCTTTTCTCCTAGATAGGAGAATGCAATATGGTCTCCCAAATGAAATTCACAGCAAACATGCCACATTAGAGCAAAAGGAATATATTCAAAATGAAGATGGACAGACATATGAAAAGAGATTTTTATTTACAGAAATAACTGCATTTTATGCAACATGAATTTTACCTCCAAAGAAAGTTCTCGAGCCTGCTTAAATACTTCCAAATCCTCCTGTGTAACAGTGTCCTTGCTTCCCACCAGAAATATATCTGTATTTTCTTGTTTGATGCTTAGTTTGATTTCAGTATCTGTTATTTAAAACCAGCAAAAAGTTTATTTACAGACATGAAGGTTACATGTACCTTATCAAAGTGATATTCCTAAATCAGATTGCAGTAACTATGGCTGTTATGACTTCCCTTTAACTAAATTTAGGATTATTAAGTAATAGAAATTAAACCTTCCCCCCCCTTATGTTCTGCAGTTTGCTGTTGCATGAGCTATTTTTGGTATATGCTTGTCCGTCTGTATAAGCCTTTACAGTCCAGTTCTACTAAACTGCGTTTTGGTTCTCATGAAATTGAGTATATTCTACTACTAGAAATACACCACATGATAAATTCCAGTATACTCTAACATGGGTAAGCTACAAATAAGAAAAAAATGTTGTCCTTAGAAGTTGGAGACTAATGCTGGCAAGTCTACATTCAAACACTCTAAATGTATTTTTTCCTAAATAAGAGTAATTATAAAAAAGGTAGTTCACAGCAGTACAGATCAAGTGTTGTAGAGACTGTAGCAGGATGGACTTGTTCATGAAAAAGCAATGGAGCAGAGGGAAATTAATTGAAATGCCCACCATTACAAACGCTGATGGCACACAACCATGATGACAAGACTGCAGCCAAAGAAAGGGCAAGGAAGAGCAAGGAAGTAGGATGAAAAGTGGCTGGGTACTCATGCAGTACTACATGGCCATAAGCAACATTATGAAAGCATTTTGGGCTCCTAGTGTCACTACAGATGAAAAAAAAAAAAAGGAAAATAAAAAGGTGGTGGGGTATTAGTTGGGGGGAAAAAAAGTTGGAGATTTAGTCAACATTAGATAAAAGTTCAAGTTTCATTGCTTTTGTATGAAAAAGTGAAGTAAGAACAAGAGAAATAGCTAAGTCCTATGTGACAATATAAGAATTTTGGTTTTGGATGGGACGCAGGTTTGGTTGGCGCTTTGACCTTTGCTTACCATCATCCTGATCAGGTTTAATCCTTCCGTCTGCAAAGCTCCCCTTCCCTGGTGAGAGGGTCCCCATCTGAGGGGTCATTTTATACTTTAATCTGCCTAGAATCCTGTGCTTTTTAAGGAAAGTTGTTCTCCTGAGGTGAGCAATTGCTTTAAAAGCACGTCCTCTAGACACACCCCATTCAGAGGTACAGGCATGAGAAACAAACCTACCCTTGACACCCTTCTTTCCATAGAAATGGGTATTAGATTTCAATGTGGAAGACAACTCTGGTTTATGATGCAAGCGCTTGGGTGGTGCATAGCTTGGGTGTCCCTTTTTTCGAAACTGTCCCTGAGTGGTATAGATATGAGAGAGTCCATCAAAGAGTCCCTTAAGCTGACTATTATTATGAAGGCTACTAAAGGAGGGTACACTTGATGGACTGGAAGAACTTTGGGGAGAGCTACAAGAGGTGGAAGTGCTGGACTTCTGCAAACTGGGGCTCTGACCAGAGATGGGGATTGGAGGTAGAAGTGAAGAAGGTGGAGGTTTTAGCTTTTGTGTGGTACCTGTAGCCAACACAAGAGAAGTGCATGATTGTTTCTGAGAGACCTTTTTCCTTGGACGATAGTGCTTTGAAAAGTCTATTATTTCACCTCGTGATCTGCGACCATCAGGTGATGGTGTAAAGAACTTAGTAAGGCCATCAATGAGCCCTTTGGTTTTCTTGTTAACTTTAAGTGTAGAGGCAGGTATGTAGGTGGAGGTGGTGGTGATTTTGGTGGTGGCACCAGGCCGAGTGGGGTCTGTAACAGGCAATCTGCTGCTTGAATCCTTCACAGATGCAGCATGAGCAGATGAAGGTGTGGTACAGACTTTAGTCTTTTGACCCCTACCAGGTGACCCCCTTCCTGTGAATGCATTCACGGATCCTTCATCACTGGTTACAGACCTATGCAAAAATTTGAAAAAAAAAAAAAAAAAACAAAAACAGAAAAAAAATCCCATTAACATTAGAAAAATCCATAACTATTGCAAAATAGTAATAGTTTACACAAGTTACTTATGCCACTGTCCCTAAAAATCTGTACAGAAATATGCACTACAGAAACACATTTCATGCTATGAAATAAGTCAACTATTTTCTCTCTCACACACATTTTTCCATTTTTGGTGGGAGATCTTGTGTGTGGTTTGGTTTTGTTACTTGTTTTTATTTGCAGTTGTTTTGTTTTCTTCTTTTTTTTTTGGTTATCCCATCACTCTCACCTCCTCCTCCCACCAAGCTTATTTAGAAAAGGTAGTCCATAGCACATATAAACAGAAACAGCTAGGATAGCAAGATCTTGCAAACACACAGCCTCCGCACATGCTTTTACACATGGCAAGTGTGCTTCTCTGGAGGAAAACATCAGTGCACTGTGTCCAAGCACAGTAACTGCTATATAGAGTTTGCTGTACACACAAAGGAGATGTACATAGGTGGCATTAATAAATTACTGCATATAGAAATACTTAACTTCAGGCTACATTTGCTTGAACTGTAGAGAGAGTCTATTAGTCTGTAATAGGTTGGGGCAGATCCCCTCCCCACCACGGGCAGAAATAACAACTCAGACAAACGGATTGCAAAAGTGATGGAAAGTTTAAATAGAGAAACAATGAAAAAACAACAATGAAAGTTTTACAGAGAACCACAAGCACCGTGACAAAAAAGAGAAATCCCACAACATACCCAAGAACATCCCATCCCCACCTGGGGGTACACCCAAACCCCCCAGGGCTCTTTCCTCCCCCCCACAACCCAGCCTTGGGCCTGGGCAGGCCCAAGGGAGGCAGCTCACGCCATTTTACCTAGGCAGCAGCTGGGGACAAAAGAGGAAGTGAAGACCCCGCATGGACATTTCATAGGGGAGCAGGGCATTATGGGAATGAAATACCTGGTTTCCTGTGACCACCCCCTGGGCTGGGCCCACCCCTTGGGACCTCCCAGGTGTGCTCTGTGCAGTGGCATCCAGGCCAGCACCCAGCCTAAACCACCACATAAGTCCTTTAATGCAACACACTCAGCTTTCAAGAAACTGCTGTTTTTAACATGTCAACATGACTAGTAAAAATTATCACCAAAGACCTAAAAGCAAAATGAGGAATTTTTTAAAAAGCATTACCCCAACAACAAAGAAACCAATTGGGCATAAGACGGAAGATGTTAAGAATGAGGAACGGTGAATATTTAAATGCTACGAAGAAAAAGGGCATACTGAAAACCAAAATTTGTGACACCAGAAATAAGTAGCTGGGCACCAATGACTGAAGATAAGAACAAACACTGAATTACACACTGAAGAGTGGTGTACTTTTAAGTATATAGAACGTCTTAAAATATTTGCAGTAAAGAAATAGGAAGCATGATCAAATTGCATAGTTGCATGAAATCTTTTCTTTCCCTCTTCCATGCTACTCTTTGAAGTTAGCTTATTTACTTTGCAGTAGGAAGTTTTCTTCCACATATTTTGCCTTCTTAATTGAGATGCTGAAGTAATTAATTCCAACAGGTTACTTCTAATTAGAGATAGAACAGCCTGAGGCTACCATCTGGTTTACTGAACTCCAAGAGCCCACCAGTTTAAGAACAAGTCCTTTTCCCACTCACAGCTCCTAAGAGGAAACAAAACCAAAAACTTCTACGTTTTTTGAATCCTTTGGTGCCAAAAATCTTATGCCCATCACAAGACCTATTCTCACTGCCAGATGTAGTAATCACCATCAGTGCCAGAGGCCAACACTCACCTGGTTTTAGTTAATCCTCCACAGCAATTTGCCTGTGAAGAGCTTCCTACAGATGGTCAACAGGCAAAAAATTATTCCAGTAGTACTGGACAGATTTTCTTTGTAGCACACAGGAAGAACTAATTAGTGTTAGCTAATGTCCTGTATTTGTGTGACCACACACTTTTCTGTACGACACTGCCATCTTCTGTAACCCACAATTACTTTTACATAGTATTCCACCAGGGAGAGTCTCTTCTCTTAACCTATCTCCTAAACATTGTTCTTCCAAAAGAACATTATTTTGTTTTATACACATATTAGACACTGAAGTAATAGAAGAGTGCCTACAGAACTGCAAATGTTTATGACACAAAGAACTCCCTCAAGTACTACTCTAACACGCTCATGTGGCTCACTTGATACAAAGAAAATCTTTAAAATACTCATAATCATCGTCCAGTGCCAAAAGAACTTCTGTATCCTTTAGCAAGACATTTATTTTAGAAGTGGTACCTCAGTATCCCATTAAAAAAAGTAACAGTAAAACTCCCACAATCTTCCTAACCTTTCTTTTACATGTATGTGGACAGAAGAGAGCAGAGCTACAGAATTAAAAGAAAGACACTCCTGGTAAATCCACCTGGAGAATCCAAATCAAAGAATGTTTTCAGAGAATAAGGCAGTACTGTGTTAGAAATCTAGCCTCCAGTTGAAGGCTTAAGAATTTCAATAGGTAAAACCAGAGAAGTAACTAGAGATATATGGAGTATTTTTATCATGCACATACAATGACATACAGGAATTTCAGTTAAAACACTGAAAGCTATATGGCTATTTCAGTGACCTTCAAGTTTCTAAGTTATTTAGTCAGAAAGAAAATTAAGAAGAATGTTTTACTCGCTCTTCTTCTAAAACCATGCTCTTGTGAGCCACTACAACTACATGTCTTATTTTCATGTAGCACACTTCATCCTTGTCCTGTACTACTTTCCTAGAGCCTCGTACACTGGTCAAAGACCAAAAAGGCAAGATGAAAGATATTGGCTGAAAAAAATGGGGAAAAGCTGCACTGCACCACTAATATCAACCTGACTAGTGTACTATGCTCCAGTACTGCAAGTGCATTTTCTCCTTCACTTTTTTCATGTTTGGTCCATAGACTTGTAGAAATCCTCCTGCTGTAAAATGACAAAGCTTTAAAACTAAAGACAAAAATGGTTGGGCAACAGCCACATGACAGAATGAATAGTAGATAGAGCTAGGAAGTTTTTCAGCTGCTGAGTTGACATGGACAAACGGATAAATAGGACAAGAAAGGCATACGAGGGTGGGTACACATGATGAAGTACAACATACTACTGGAGTTAACAGAGAAACTGTTCCTGTTTAGCACTGCATCATGTCCACTCAGTTTTTGAATGCTACTTAAACAATCCTCCAACCATGTCCAACTACAGTTTTCCCTGGAAAGTTAGATGGCAAAAGAATTAACAGCACTCTCTTGTATTAGATAAATAGATTCCTGAGAAGCAAGAGAAACTCCAACCTTTTCAACAGCTGCTTAACAGAAGCATTCAAGAAATAATTCCTTCAAGAGTACCACTGAAACCAGAAGTTGCTTGGTTTCCTGTTTGGAAGTGTTTTTGTGAGCCGGTATTAAAGTCATTTTTATACAACTTCTGCAGAGACGTTTGAGCAGAAGAGTCTCCTGAAGTTGGACTTAAACTAGCTCGCTATTATCTGCTTAGTATAGATTCCATATATACATAAATTATTTGAAGGTACACTTAAAAGATAGCTGTGGCATGTTATCATACACCTATAGCAGATACAAGTTAAAGTCTGTAAGTTTTGTTTAAAAATTATGGCATTTAGAAAAGCAAGTGATAGGAAGTTTTTTAATCACCTTCTGACATGACACAAAAGCACTCACTGTAAGAAGTTATTGGACATTGAGCTAAAAGACTCATCGCTTACATTCCCCAACTTGAAATACGGTTAGAAAGTGTAGTTGAACCTGCATAAACTCTTATCTGACTACATTGTCAGAAACACAAAAAGCAACCAAAGGATAAAAAAATAACCACCAACAAAAAACCACCACCAAACAAACAAACAAAAAAAAAAAAACACAAAAAAAAAAACCCCAAAAAAAAAACAAAAAAAAAACACCACCCACCACAAAAAAAGCCCACAACAAACAAGAGGAACCTACAACATTCGTTGCTTTAGCTTATTTTTCGGTCGTCCAATAGGTTTTGCATATCGTCGCCTTATTTGGGCAGCTTTCTCATGAAGTAGCTTTCTCCCTTTCTTCTTTGGTCTACAGACCTGGCAAATCCACATTCCTACAAAAAGGAGAAAGAAGTTTATTGTACAAAGTTTATTTAATCTGCATTGCAGGTGTCTGCCAGGATACATGCCAAGTACCTTATAAACAGAACACAGGTAAGGGGAAATAGAGAGAAGTGATCCACTTGTATACTTTAACACTTTTGCACTTTAAAGCAAAGTACTTGTGAAGAGGGGGGAAAAAGACAAGAAGCACCACAGAAAATGAGTTCTTAGGAGAACTTCTGTTCTAGATTATCCCTCCTTACATTACCTAGATCTTTCTTCAGACACAGTTAAGAGAGAGAAAAAAACACACGTGTTACAAAGCAATCTAGGTTACAATGCCCTGATGAAAATAATTAGATCACACATAGGTATGTTTGTTTTAATGCTGGATGACCATGGCTGAACACCTACATATAAGGCTGGAGATTTTGGGCAAGAGTCAAGGGGGGTGCAGGCAGGAAATAAAAAGCTGGGAAAAGTTTTTAGTGTGAAATGAAGATTAAATAAGGGAAGCCATAAAGATGTGAGAACAGAAGTGAGGCACTGGTGCTATACATTAGAAACAAAGATTAGAGAACCTGAAGGCACAGCTGTTTTGTTTGTTTTCTAAATTGCTCTTTCAAAAAGCAGGCTCTTTAACCTGCTTTAAGACTTTTTTTTTTTTTTGTCACTGTATATACTCAAAATATTTTAACAGCCTTCATAAAACCTCACGTCAATAAACTGGCCAATAATTTAATACACAATAAATCCACCTGGTCCGGTAACCACAAACCTTTACTATTTTCCTGAAGGAAAGTATCTCAAGTAAAGAATAAAAGAATTGGCTTTGACATGGGTAAAAACATTCTTTTAACCAATGCAAAAATAATTAGCACATTCGAGAGCTTTTGGTCACTTAATATGAGAAAAGACTAAATGGAAGTATTTTCATTGAAATGATTTTTATTATCACCTTTTGGCATTCGGGCAAGTGGTGGGTCACAGCACTCCATGTGGAATCCTCTATCACAGGAGTCACAAAAGAGCATGTTATCCTGAAGGGAGTTGGGGAGGGGGTGTGGGGGCAGGAAGGGAGGAAAAAAGAGAAAAAAAATACTTAATACAGCATTGCTTGAAATCATACATGAGTGATTTGTATTTGCACAAGCACTAAGTATAGAGCTACAGTAAACAATGAAACACTAAACAGTCCAACTTACTGCATTTTTGCCTTGGATCCTACATGCACTGCATGTCTTGCATTCAATACACTGCCACCTTAAGGCCTTCACATTTGTTGTTAACTCAGGGCAGAATTTCAAACAGGATGGATGTCCTAAAAAAAACAAAACACAAACCAAACCAAACAAAAACAAAACCACTTGAGATTTAGGATTGGTACAATTGAGTCTTAAGGTCAAGAGGATGTAGCCAGCACCACCAGAATCCTGTGAGTGCCAGCTGTTTGCAGAATTTGGCAGTCTGTTATCCCACTTATCTAATTCATATGGAGATACAGAATAACTGTCATAAAGCACATTTATGAAGATGAGTGGAAAGTTGACTTCTACTGAAATGGATGCCTATGAATGGTCTACAGAAGCACCTGAAAATCAACTTTTATTTTCACCACTCTTTCTGTGGCAGTGCAACATAAACAGAAGAAATCGTTAGATAAAACCATATTAGTTATTTTTCTAAGTATCTACTTACTGGTAAAACTATATGCACTTTTCATTCCAACTTACTAGTTAATCATATACAAAAAAAAACCAATGTTAGAGCAGACAATTAAAAAAAAAAAAAAAAAAGGCAGGAGGCAATTTGCACCAAAAAACCTTACAAGGAAAGATGCAAAACGGTGCATAAAAAGAAAGAGTAGTTCAGCTACCTCCTCCTATGAAACTAGACTTCATTCCCTGGAAGGAACATCTTCTTTCAGTGGCAGCTAGGAAGGCCAGCAAGGCTTTTCCAAATAATTCAAGGTCTCAGACATCTGAATGCATACAGCACCGTAGGCAACACTAGCAGTGATTTTTAATGTTGTACCCTTAATCCAGGAAAGGTAAAAGCACTACTAAATAGGAGGAGATAAGTCTTCCCATGGAAACACTTTTTGCAGGCATTAAATTGAGAATTATCAAAAATATCAACCCACAAGTTGTCAAATAAGAATCAATGATGTCATGCTGTAAATATAAATGTCTGCAGTGTTGTCATGCACATGAAGGATGCTCGCTTCTCACTGTCACAGTTGGGATACACGCTTTCTTCCGGGTAATGACCTAGTCATGGTGATTCAGATTCTCTCCTTCTGCTGTTTCTCAGCCCATGACTAAGCCAAACCACCACCATCAGGCACACAGGCTAATTCATGTGCATTTGCTATTTTTGTCTTCTAATAGACTGAGGCAAAAGCCACTTCATTAAGGGCAAATTTCAGATTTTATTTCCTTTTATTGTGTGCACTCAAGGCTTCATCTACTTTTTGTTAAACTTGAAAAGAAACCTTAAACTATGTAAATACAGCATATTAAAAAAAAAAAAAAAGTAGGAATATAATATATCAGTAAAGACAATCAATTCAAAGACTAGTTTCAAAAAAAAGACATTGAAAAACTATTGCCATTTGATTCTTGGCATACAGTTAAAGAGACAGGAATAAATTTATGGTTAAAACTGAGTATGCACCTCAAGGGACCTCCAGTCCAACTTCCTCTGCAGTAAGCACAGGCATCCTCAACTAGATCAGGTTCCCCAGAACCCTGTCAAGCCTCACCTTGAGCATCTCCCAGGATGGGGCCTCAACCACCTCCCTGGGCAACCCACTCCAGTGTTCTACCACCCTCATGGTAAAGAACTTGTTCCTAACATTCCATCTAAATCTAATCTTCTCTACTTTGAAAACATTGCTCCTCATCCTATCACTACAGGCCTTTGTAAACAGTCTCCATCCTTCTCAGAGGCCCCCATCAGGTACTGGAAGGCTGCCATTAGGTCTCCCTGGAGCCTTCTCTTCTCCAGGCTGAACAACCCCAGCTCCCTCAGCCTATCTTCATAAGAGAGGTGCTCCAGCCCCCATGATCATTTTTGTGGCCCTCTTCTGGACCTGCTCCAGCAGGTCTATGTCCTTCCTGTATTGAAAGCTCCAGACCTTTTAATTTTTCCTCTTTCTAAAACTTCAACTCAGTTTAAAATCTGTCAGCAGCAGCAATTTAATTGCTTCTGCACCTTTCAATTGGGCTAACGAAAGAAGAACTCAATTCCAGTTCTTAAGACTATAATTTTTTAAAAATCAAAAGACATGGAAGAGCACAGAGTGGGGTGGGACAGAGGAGGAGCAATGTTTTTATATCAGGATTTGTTTTCTCATATCTGACACCCTAAATCTTAATTACTCCTTTAGAAAATGCCCTGTGCAAAGTGACATAGCAGTGCATTTTTTTCTGTTGGCCCAAACACATTATCCTCCCAAATACCACAAAATACCAGGCATCTCAGTGTGCGGATACATGTCAAGTAGTTTCTGATTTCATGAACACAGCAGCATTACCTGAAGAGGCATGAGTAAGAGACAAAAAAACCTAAAGGAAAGCAGACATGCCAGTAGTGGGCACTATGATTTAATCTCTGATCAATTTCCTTGTTGGGCACAACATACAATTTCCTTTTATATTTGTTAGACAGCAAGACCAGCTTTAAGATATACTGCAATGTGCAAAATTACAAATCCAATTACAATAAATGCCCACTTAAGTGAAGTTTCGTTATTTATAAATTGGACTAACATTGGGTTTTATTTTAGTTAGGCATCAGTAGCTCAAGTTTAACCATCCAGCAATCTTGACTGGCAGTCCCACATTTCATTCTTTATCTCTAATACATCTGAGGAACTAATTAAAGATAATTCAGCCTTAATGAGGCTGAGAGAACATATCAATGTTAATTCAAATGGAAGCTGATCCATGACTTCCAGGTCTATAGCATTTTAGACCAACCAGGGAATTACTGCACTAACAGAAGAGTAGCTGATATCTAAGATCACCCTACTAATGTAAACTCTGCATACCTGAGTCTAGCCTTGCACAAATCCTATTAAATTTCCAAGTATTAGAATACAGATACGAAAATATATGAAACCTGTGTATTATTCAAGGAAGACAGCTTAAAATCTGTGAGGTTTGGTTTTGCATATTATGGTCAAAAAGCCACTTCCTTACTTCACTGTTTAAGCATTTGTTTAAACACACTTAAATTACATGGGCTAAAATACCAACAGTCTGTCTGGGGTGACACATTCAAAAGCACACAATCAAAGGCACACCCTTATTAATTGAAAACACATTTTTGATTCACACTCTCTAGGTTTTAGTCAAGTACTTATGCAGCTATCACAATACCCAACACAGATGATCTTCAGCACACAATTATTATTCTCCTACAAAATGATGATACAGATGGACTTTGAATTCAAAAGCATCAAAACAATTCTTTCACTTTCAGCCTTTTCAAAAGCACTGCTGGTTTATGCAGACCCTACTGCTTCTCTTCCTCTTTCCTTCCTGAGCACTTCCCTTTCCTTCATTCTGGCATAGAAATTGGTATGGCTCTGCAGTGCAACCAGGTACCAGCACAAAGGGGTAGAATCAAGCAGTCGGATGTTGCAGTCTGACTTTAAGCAGCACTGCTGTTTTGTCTTTGAAATGGGATGGTCTACATTGCAAAGCTAATGTAACAAATGTACTTCCCAATAGAGCTGTAAGACTATGGGAGCTAACTTTTTTTTTTTTTTTTTTTAAACTGGCACAGCTAAACAAAAGCAGTCCTCTCACCTGCAAACCATACTGGACTGCTCTTTCAGCATAAAGCTATCTTCCCCAGTGCATTGGGATTTTTCAGACTCAGAGGATTTTCACATCCAGAACTCTACCAGTCTCACCAGGAACATCTTTTTGACATGGCATTCCTAAAGAGATCTACCCAAGTTTATCAGGAATGACATAGGCCAAACCCACATTCGGTGCCATTTGAAGTATTATGCAAATTCCCACTTAATTATGTTTTTTAAATTAATCAGATACACAACAGCAAAGACTGCTACAGTCATGTTATGATTATCCCTCACCTTCAGAAATCCTGCAAATACATGCAAGCAAAAATCTTAATCATGACTTGACATCTCAGTGCAAAACTGAGTTTTCAGATCCAATAGATTCCAAACAGTATCAGAATTCCTGTACAAGTGTGGTTTCCCTATTAATTTACTCAACAGATCTATACTTTCAGCACAAAGATGAATTCACACTTTCCTTTTGTAGTCAGCCAGATGACAAGATTTTTGCTTACAATAATTTTTAAAAGTCTCTTCCATTCCCTGCTTTGAGTTCTCAGCATAAGTCCCAAATGAGAATGACACTCAGATATGTAAAGTATTTTTAATACCTTAAGAGCAGTCTTAAACATAAACATTTCCAGTATTTGTAAATTCAGCCAACTTACCACTGCTGCCACAGTCGGCACAAGACAACAGCTCTTCTGGCTTTTTTTCACGATTTGATTCTTTTGTTCCCAAACAAAAGCTACATATCGGGATGGGATCAGCTCGTGGCTAGATTTAAAAATAAACAGACAGTTAGCTAGCAAAAAACCCATCCCACAAATCCAAACCCATATCTTCAACCTTTATCTGACATGTCGTACATGCATTTTACTAACTTCAGAATAACAAAGTTCAGTATCTTAACATATTTCATAAATGTTAAATTGGCTCATAATAAGCAACCTTTTGTACTAATTCATGCAAACCAACACAAGACCAGAGTTAACAAAAATCAGCAAAAATTAGAACTTAGGACATTATTCTTGAACACACAAATTGAACTCCAGAACACAGAATCACAGAATTTATTTGTTTGGAAAAGACCTTGAAGATCATCACCCTTATCTAACAAGTCTGCTGCTAGACCATGTCTCTCAGCACCACATAATCGCTCATTCTTCAGATGCAACAGCAGTCAAATATTAAGATGTAAATTTGCCTTTACTTCAAATTAATGCAATGAATAGTTTCTTTCTGGAAGCAAACCAGGGACTTTTACAAAAACTCTCAAATGTAAGACATTTTATTACATTTCCATCCACTAGAACTCATACCTCCTTATAAAACTACCATTTTAGGGTAAACACATTGTATTTCCATTACTATTTGTTTTTAGACTCCACTGTTTTTCACTTACTCAAACATTTAGATGACCAATAAGGAGCTTACTGATTTTCTATACACAGAGTGATAATTTTCTCATAATTCCTAATATTGATTTGTCATCAGCTAAGAAACCCACAAACAACACAAAACCAGAACAAACCATCCAAAAGTGAAGGAAATTGAGGATGTTCTTTTTCTGTGTAGCACAGCTGCGTGCAGAAACATGTACTTAGAGATAAAAGGAACATGGCTAGTTTTGTAAACTGATGTAGTAGTTGGTTCTGAACATAAAGCCACAATGCCTGCTGGGTGCATTTCTCCAAAGAGTTACCAGGAATGCATGTGATTGTTGACACTGACATTAGCTGTAATACTCAATCGGAATAAAACCAAAAAATCTTTCCATGTCTGGAAGCAATGAAGTAAGGTTTTTAGAGAAAGACTTAAGATTTGATATAAATTTACTTCCTGTGCTTCCTAATATGTGACTTAAGAATCCAAAATTAAAGACCCCCAAACAGTTCCTGCCATAAGTTTTAAAGCTTGAATGAAACTTCTTGCCTGCATCACACAAAATATTAATGCCTACAAGCAAGTATCTGTAAACAAATCTGCAACAAGTAAAATTATGTGCAACTATTTCTTCCAAGTGGGATACTCAAATAACAGAGCACTTTCCCAAACTGACTTCTAGCTATCACAACTACTCAAAAATTAGAATAGTTTCTTTTGCAAATTCATAGTTTCCAGGCTTAGCTAAGCAGTGTTTTTAGTTTGCTGTATTAAAGTAATAATTTGTGGTCTTCACCCCCAACTTCCACATTTCCACTCTGTGCCACAATACTTCAAAATCATGGCCTATGAATCTTTATTCTATTACAATTCCAGGAAGTGGGGAACGCTTGGTTTTTAACGGTATTCTTTAGAAGGCATCAGTTCTGCACAGATGTGCTCTTATACCTCAACACAGAACACTGCAAATAGTTTTGTATTATTGAGCTTTAGGAACATCTTAAATCAAGTGGCAGATTCCAAAAAACACTGACAACAGTGAGGTAAAGTCCTACCCAGCCAAGTGTAGCACACATATCCTTACCCTGGCCTACAACCACTTCCCATTTGAACATACTCTTACACTGTGCTTCCTCTGAAAGCTTAGTCACTGTTCATCTCTTCACAATCCCAATTACCAGTATACTGAGATATTGGTATATTCCAAATAACACACCTTTTCAAACACTTTCTAAGTGTGGAGACGTCTGTTCTCTTCCATAAACTACAAAATGGAACTGCAACATCCCCTTCTTATAACTAATAGGAACAAGCATTGGATGCAGCCCTTGTCTTACTGAGGCCCCCCCTAATGGATAGCTGAAATACTAAATTGCTTCCTGGACTATAAGTGCTACCTGTTGAAGTTACAAAACTGGCAGATTTCTAATTTAGTCATGCTTAGTTTAAAAAAATAAATACATATATGTTTCATAGTATCAGTCAGGGTTGGAAGGGACCACAAGGACCATCTAGTTCCAACCCCCCTGCCATGGGCAGGGACACCCCACACTAGATCAGCCTGGCCAGAGTCTTGTCCAGCCTGGTCTTAAACACCTCCAGGGACGGCGCCCCAATCGCCCCCCTGGACAACTCATTCCAGGGCTTCACCACTCTCATGGTGAAGAACTAAGGCCAAATAAGATGAAAAAAAGAAAAAAAAACCAACAACTTCTTCATCACGTATTCAAGAACAACATTAATAATTGTGATTAAAAAAACCAACAAAAAACCAAAACAAACAAACTGCAAAAACAAAAAAGAAATCCAACGTCAACTATTTTAAGAGTATGGTATCTGCCCTGTCACTGAAGATGGTTCTGAATAATGCTAATCTAGTACCATACCATTATTCTTTAACAGAGCTAATAAACTGTTCATTACTTTAAGTTTGGGAACAAAGTAAATCACAGCTTTTAAAAAGGCTGCACTTTTCTAGGCCACTAGAAACTGTCCATCAAAAGTTAAAAGGCTGCCCTGTAAAAATACCAATTTTAATTTGAACTTCAATCACATTTCAAATAACTGCATTTTCAATTGCAGTAGTTACAAAGTGGCAGAAAAGTCATGCATGCCCTATGCTAACATACAGTTGTCTTCAGAAACTGAAGTGTCATGCAGTCAGGCAAAAAAACTTTTTTTTTTCTTACACTTAATTTTTATCCTTTAAAATTATTATATACCATAGAGCAGTAACAGAACATCAAATCAGCACCTGTAAACAGATTGGGTTTTTCTGTTACTTTCCAATTAGAAATTGAACAGTAATTATTTAGGCATTGTACATCCAACCAACTGCAGATCATCCATCCTCTTAAAAAGTATTAACATCATAGCATGGTATTTTTATTGTCATCCATTATTTTGGCTCAGAAACCCTCATAATGCATATGTACTGATCACCTGCCCAAGGAGGGCTGAATTGAGTTAAATCCAGTTGGCAGCCAATCACACATGGTGCTCTCCAGGGCTCAGTTCACTTTAATACCCTTATCAGCAATTTGATGAGTGTATTGAGTGCACCATCAGAAAGTTTGCAGATGACACTAAAGTGGGTGGCATTGTTGATCTGCTTAAGGGTACAAAGGCTCTGCAAAGGGATCTGGACATGCTGTATTGATGCTGAGGTCAGTTGAATGAGGTTTAACATATCCAAGTGGAAGGTGCTTCACTTGTCTCACACCAATCCCATGCAATGCTACAGACTCAAGGCAGAGTGACTGGGAAGTTGCCTGGTGGAAAAGGACCTGGGGCTGCTGGTAGACAGACAGATGAACATGAGCCAATAGTGTGTTCAGGTGTCCAAGGCAGCCAACAGCATTCTGGCTCATATAAGAAGCAGCGTGACCAGCAGGAGTATGGAAGTAATCATGCCCTTGTACTTGGCACTTGTGAGGCCACACATTGAATACTGTGTTCCGTTTTGGGCCCCTCCCTACAAGAAGGACACTGAGGTGCTGGAACAGATACAGAGAAGGGCAACAAAGCTGGTGAAGAGTCTAGAGAACAGGTCTTGTGAGGAGCAGCTGAAGGAACTGGAATTGTTTAGTCTGGAAAGAGGATGGTGAGGGGAGACCTCATCACTTTCTACAACTACCTGAAAGGATGCTGTAGTGAGGTGGAGGTTGGTCTCTTTTCCCTAGTATCAGGTAATAGGACAAGAGGAAATGGCCTGAGGCTGTACCAGGGGAAGCTTAGATGGGAAAAAAAAAAAAAATTACAGAAAGTGGTCAGGCATGGGAATAGGTTACCCAGGGAGGTGGTGGAATCACCATCCCTGGAGGCGTTCAAGGAACATATGGACATAGCACTTCAGGATGTGGTTTAATGGGCATGGTGGTCTGAAGTTGACAGACTTGATGATCTTCACTATAATTGTAAATTTATGTTTCTTACAGTAAATATTGTGTTGTGAAATACAGTATCAAAATTACTTGAATATATGCAAGTTTTAAACAGATTAGTCTAATTATTAGTTTGGTAGAAGGTAACTCATTAAGCCTGTTACACATATAGTACATGTTAAATCAGGCATTCTTATTGATGTTCACAATAAAGTCTCAAATGTCAGAACACTGTTGTAAAAGCTGTGTGAACCAGAAAAGCTACACAGGTACATTTTCAAGTGACTGGCTTACTAAAATGAGTATCACAGACTACTTAGCAGGCTTCAGTCTGTGGGTCTGCATTAAGCATTATATAAACCCTTGCTCTGATCTCATAAACGCACCACTTCCTAAAAAGCATACTAAAAAGATGAAGAAAGAAGTCTAGAGCTCAGTTACTCCTGACAAAAATGTGGCCCTATGACATATTTTTTTTGTCCTGCATAAAAGACTCCACAAACAAAACTATCAAAAAAAGAATCCTAATTAAGAATCTGCACCTTCAGTATCTAGAGAGCAAAACTGAAGACCACCAGATAGTCAAGTTTGGAAGTGACTCCTCTTATTGGTAGGGCAATGCAAATCCATCAATAATTTCACCTTAAGCATGCCTACATATCCTCAACCTGAGTAATGATAGCAGGAAGATTTATGAGCTGCTACCCCACCACTAAAAGCAGGAATGCATGAACAGCAGAATAATCATGGGAATCTAGTGAAGGTGTAGGAGGCAAGGGGAGACTTTTACTTACTTAAAAGCTTTACTTAAAAGCTTTTACTTACTTAAAAGGAAACTCTACAGGAAGTGGAGAGAAGGACAGGTAGAACAGGGGGAATATAAGGAAGCTGCCCGAGCAGCAAGAGTCCTGGTTAGGAAAGCCAAAGCAGAGTTTGAATTGAATCTAGCCAGGGAGATTAAAGGGAACACTAAGAACTTCTACAGGTATATTAATGGGAAGAAGACGACTAGGGAAGGTGTGGGCCCCCTCAGAAAGGAAAATGGTGACATGGTCACAAGTGATAAGGAAAAGGCTGAGGTACTTAACTTCTTTACCTCAGTCTTCACTGCAAGGGCCTCTAGCCACACTCCTGATGTTATGGAAGTCAAAGCCAGGGACGGGGAGGAAGAACTGCCCATTGTAAGTGCAGATCAGGTTCGTGATCATCTGAAGAACCTGAAAGTGTTCAAGTCCATGGGACCCGACGGGATACACCCATGGGTACCGAGAGAACTGGCAGATGAGGTTGCTAAACCCCTCTCTATTATATTTCAAAAGTCATGGCAGTCTGGGGAAGTCTCCACAGACTGGAAAAGGGGAAACATTGCCCCCATCTTCAAAAAGGGTAAGAAGGAGGAACCAGGGAACTACAGGCCAGTCAGTCTCACCTCTGTGCCTGGAAAGATCATGAAGCAGATCCTCCTGGAGTCACTATTCGCTCAAAAGAATAGTGAAGAGGTGATTTGGAACAGTCAGCATGGCCTTGCCAAGGGCAAATCCTGCCTGACCAACCTGGTTGCCTTCTATGAGCAGGTGACAAAATTAATAGATGAGGGGCGAGCAACTGATGTCATTTACCTGGACCTGAGCAAAGCCTTCGACACTGTCCCGCACCACATCCTGGTCTCCAAACTGGTGACACATGGGTTTGATGGGCGGACCACTAGATGGATAAGGAACTGGCTTGATGGCCGCACCCAAAGAGTGGCTGTCAATGGCTCCATGTCCCAGTGGAGGCCAGTGACAAGCCGAGTCCCTCAGGGATCAGTCCTGGGACCTGTCTTGTTCAACATCTTTGTCAGTGACATGGACAGTGGCATTGAGTGCACCCTCAGCAAGTTTGCTGATGACACCAAGCTGTGTGGTGCCGCAGACACGCTGGAGGGAAGGGAGGCCATCCAGAGGGACCTTGACAGGCTGGAGAGGTGGGCACAAGCCAACCTCATGAAGTTCAATAAGAGCAAGTGCAGGGTCCTGCATCTGGGTCGAGGCAATCCCAGGCACAAATACAGGCTGGGCAGTGACTGGCTGGAAAGTAGCCCTGAGGAGAGAGACTTGGGGGTGCTGGTGGACAAAAAGCTCAACATGAGCTCTCAATGTGCTCTTGCAGCCCACAAAGCCAGTCAGATCCTGGGCTGCATCAGGAGAAGTGTGGCTAGCAGGTCGAGGGAGGTGATTCTCCCCCCCTACTCAGCCCTGGTGAGAGCCCACCTGGAGTACTATGTCCAGTTCTGGAGCCCCTATTACAAGAGGGACGTGGAGGTGCTGGAACATGTCCAGAGAAGGGCCACAAGGATGATCAGAGGGCTGGAGCACCTCTCCTATGAGGACAGACTGAAGGAGTTGGGGCTGTTCAGTCTGGAGAAGAGAAGGCTCCGAGGTGACCTAATTGTGGTCTTCCAGTATCTGAAGGGGGCCTACAGGAAGGCTGGGGAAGGACTTCTCAGGATCTCAGGTAGTGATAGGACTAGGGGGAATGGAATGAAGCTGGAGGTGGGGAGATTCAGGCTGGATGTGAGGAGGAGGTTCTTCACCATGAGAGGGGTGAAACCCTGGAATGGGTTGTCCAGGGAGGTGGTTGAGGCCCCGTCCCTGGGGGTGTTTAAGAGCAGGCTGGATGAGGCTCTGTCCAGCCTGATCTAGTGTGGGGTGTCCCTGCCCATGGCAGGGGGGTTGGAACTAGATGATCCTTGTGGTCCCTTCCAACCCTGAATGAAACTATGAAACTATGAGTGAAAGTTGGTGCAGCAGGTGAAGTGGAGAAGAGCATCACAGCTCATCCCTTCGGATGTGTTTGATACAGGGTAGAAAACAGAAAGAAAAGCAACTTTAAGTCCTGAAAAAGTCTTGGCTTTGAGTATTTAAGGTACCCACAACTGTAAATCCCACTGAAAGCAAGAAGATTACTATTTGCATTGCTATAGCACTCTAAGGCTTAAAACAGATTGTCTGAAAGCTACTAGGTATTAGCTGTCTACAAACAACTATTGTTTTAAGTGCTGGTCTCAATAAATGTTGTACACAGATTAAAAGAACTGGAAAGTTTCACACACAGTGCCAACAAATTTCTGTTTGAACAATAAACCAAAACCTCAACTGTTCACATTTACAACTGTCTCTCAGTACTTTTCAGAAACACCTCAACATCATCTGACAACTTGATGGAAGACACATCCCTATGCACAACAAAAAAATATTAGATCTCTATGGATAGAAACAGCATGCAAGATATTTCAGAACAGAAAGTCAAATTAATACTGCCAAAACTTCACTAGGGATCCACTGTTCTGGTCCCAGCCTTCACTCTTCAATTATTGAACTATTTATAACCTTAGAACATTAGCCTTCCAAGTGATGCCTTCGGAAAAAAAGAATCTGAGCTGTATAAAACCCAAAGGAGGAAGTTTTCGCTCTTCACACTTCCCTCAAATCTTAGTCATTTTTGATCTATGTAGATGTCTTAAAAGCATCAGATATCTGTTACTTGTCACATCCTACCTCTTTCACAAAACTTATGTGCTTCAGAAAATTACCTATCATGACCTCATCTTCTACACCATCTGTTGCATATGACGACACATAGTTAAGACACACATATCCACATAACTGGTACACAACCCTTACAAGAACCTCACCTTTAAGTACACTTCTAGGCATTCATTCTGAGGTAAACTTACAGAAACATCCATCTCTCTACTGTTCTGCTCATCACTTGCTTCATATTTTCACCTTTTAAAAAATATAAATCAGTTTCTTCATATATTTAGCAGATTACCCAACATCTTGGCATGGAATCCACCGGTTTCTGTCACAAGTATGTACAGTTATTTGAACAGAATTGTATTTCTTAGCTCTGAATTGTATCTGCTGCTGCAGCAGAACTAGAATGAAGCATGTGACACGTGCAATCACAAATGGGTAAGCATTGGTGCAATTCACAGCCCATGATCCCATGGGCATGTCAATTTTTGCATTATTTTGGTGAAAATTATCACTTTAAGCAGATGAAATGAACTCTAGTATGAATAGCACACACCTCGATGCCATAATACTAGGTTTATCCAGATGTTTGTATATATGCTGCTTTCTTTTCATAACTTATTAACAAAGTCATCCTACAGAAATGTGTATAAGAAGTTTGCAGTGTGGCACAAGATAATTATTAGTTGCCTTGATGCTAATTCATCAGAGAAAAAGTTTAATTGTGTATTCAATTATCATATGCATATTTTATTTGGTTTACTTTTGGGGGCAAGCTTACAGTCAGCTCTATATAGATTTGAGTAGCACTATATTAAATACAGAAGTAAAGCTTTATGAGACTAGACTGGTGTTTGAAATGCATACAATGTATTTTATACAAGACCTAAGAGAACAGCAGTTTCTCACTTGAGTAACTGTTTAAATCTATGGCAGAGGGATGATAACGTAGGGCTACTTTGCTGTTATTCCAAGAAGTTACCCCAAAAGCTGGCATTTCAAACACCTGAAACAGATTTCTCTGTTTATATGTGTAGATAAAGTTCAATATTGACATACTGTAAGGAAATTTTTCTTCCCTGTATCAAAATGGAATTTTATAATTGAAATCCCCGATCACTGTAGCTCATTTTGCAAATACAGCAAAATTGTTGCCATTAGAATATAATAAAGCACTGTTAACTAACTATGCTACCTAAACCTTATCTCAAACAGTTAATTAAAAAAAAAAGAGACAGTAAATATTTCACAGAAAAGAAGCCCTTCTTAGAAAGGTTTCCAAGTAGGCCTATTAAATAAAGTTAAATGAAAGTCAGTTGAAGGAAACTGGCTTGAGATTTGCCTTCAATTAATACAGTTAAGCCGGGGGCGAGGGAAAAGATGAAAACAATACCAAACACACACACACACACCCCTCCAACGAACTAAGAAACAATTACTGCAGCAATTTGTATTGCATGGCTTCTTCTGTTTTGATGACTGTGTGAGTGTCTTGGTCCAGAGAGGGAGACAGACTCGGTTCTTTTGAATATTCCAATGTTATGGAATTAGAGGCACAAACAAGGCCAAAATATCAACAGCTAGATTATTTATTACACATATAAAGTGGATGGATCAGAAGTGGAGAGAAAGAAAATGGAGAGGGAGAGAGAAGAGGAAAGGAATTATATTGCCACATCCCTCACCCCCCAAGACAGTTTGAGTCTGTAGAGGAAGAGTGCTGTAGCTTTAGCTGTAGAAGAGAAGTTGTCCTCTGAGCAGCCTCTTCAGCTCCATGAGTGGAACTTAGGACATGGAGAGAGGGTTCCTCTTAGTTACACAGTGATGCCTCTGTCCTGGTATTCTCTCTGTTTTTCTTCAGAACAGCATTGCCCCAGTTCTTTTCCTTCACTCGTGTTTTCCTCCTCAGCAGCATTGTCCAGGTGTTTTCCTTCTACTGAGCCATTAGCTGCTCAGATCTTTTATACAGTTTTTAGGTCGATTGGCCTCTGCCCATTTCCAGGACAGCAGCAGTCTCGTGAGCAATCTTTATTCCAGTGGCTCTGCCCAATATACATCAGCTATTGTCTAGGCAAGCAGCAAAGGTGATTTTATCTTTGTCAAGTCACATCAGGAAAGACAAGATTTAGTCTCTCATAGTGAGGTAACAGGAAGGACAGAGGGAGTGGGGGAAGAAGTGAATGGGTCCCCTGGATTGATCAAGGGGGGTTATGAGGAGCTTCTGTGTTGTTTATAAATTTTATATATATATATATATATACACACAAAGTACTTACATTGTATATTTTGTACATATTCATTGCATTTCATATTTCTAGATTTTAGTTTGCTTGTAATTATAGCTTCATTTGCTTCCACCCCAAACTGAGCTCATCTGGCAGTTTTATTTTGGAGGTAGTTTTCTCAAATTAGTTGGGGGGTAATTTCAACCCACCACAGAAACATCCACTTCCACTAAAAGGCATAATCAAAGGAAAGCATGTTTAAAAAAAAAAAAAAAATTTAAAAAAATCACTGTTATAGGTTGAATTAGATCACCCCAATAACTTAGCAAACCAATCTAACAACACCATTGCCTATCAAGTTTGATATTCAAGTCTTCAAATGTAACATGAAGCTGTTCCTGTTCACTTCCATTCAGAAAGAGAATTGAGTAATGAAATAACCTGTACCTATTACCATCATTCACATTTAAGGCCCACTGCCCATTAAAACAAATATTTTCTTTCCAATATTCAAACTACCTCCACTACATGTGTTCTTGTGTGGTGCAACCACAAAAAGACTTTCTTTGATCCAATTCTAAATTAGTACTGAGCATGGCTGGGAGAAAACACATTGATAAACTCATCTAAGGCAGGAATCTACTTCATGAGAATATTCTGTGCAGAGATTTTGTGTGTCTTCCTTCACATACAGGAGAAGATGCTGTATCCCAACGGAAACTGAAGCAGCATGACAAGAGCTACCCTGTGTAACTGACTGAGCAGTCTTTAGGACTGGATTAACCTGTAAGGCCAAGGAACAAATAAACAAGTAGGTCAACTTCCACTGTGTGTACTCACTGCTCTGCTGTTTTAGCTCCAGCAGATAAATACACAGAATTATGAACCTTATCTCTTGCAAGGAAGCCTGATGTTTTGGTCCCTACAGACCACTTATTTTAGGTGTGAGAAAAGTATCTTCCTTAACCTGTCAGAAGCAGCAAGGAGACACTGAATCCTGATGCACAACCATGGAGATTGGCTATACCATTATTACTTAACAGTCTAAATCAAAGTACTATTTACAGCTCTCGTCCTTTGATGGATTAATTCTCCAGTATTTATTTTAAATGCCTACAACTAAACTCTTATGCTTGCAGCATAAGAAAGAATGCCATAAATTTAGTGAAAACAAAAAAAATTACATATGGTATTTTTTCAGGGCAAAGCCAATTTAAATGAGTAACTACATTTAGGATGAGCACAGTATCTTTCCTTAATTTTGAAAAATAAAAGAAAAAAAGCAGTGTTTGTGAAATATCAATTAAAACACACAAATTAAAAATTTTAAACAGTGTAGAAAAGATTTTGTGAGCTACTGTTTGTGTAACACACAGATCACTTCAACTTCCACTGTGAAGGTGAGACATAATAATACCTTAAAATACTTTAATTACTAACAAGATGTCTTACTAATCAAGTCAGCATATGAAAGATTAGACATCCACACCTCAGAATTTTTGGAACACAATCTAACTATACCAGCTTCAAAGCAGGGGGAGGAGGGGGAAAAACCAACCAACCAAAAAACACCCCAAACACACACAAACCCCACAACCATCAATAGCCAAAATAACCCTCCAAACACAAAAAAGTGAACCCCAATCCAAAACCCTGCAGAATAAACTGTACAGGAAGTGCACTGCAGATGTAGAATTCTGGTTAAGAGCCACTAACAGAGCTGTGCTACTGATGTCACTGCAGTTCGGACATAACAACTCATTCTGCCACTTAACATCTTCCTTTTGTTTTTTTTTTTTCCTTGAATATGCCACTTGGAGTGCTCACCTTTAAGCAAACTATAAATTTTACAGTTTTGAAAATAAGACATACTTGAAGCCCAAGCCAGTTTTCTTTAAAGTTTATTTGAACCAAAATGTGAGATTTTCATTAACTGACCATGAAAAAGACATACATCTCATGTTCCAAAAGTAATCAGGTAATTTATACAATAGTTAATTCAAAGCACTCTATAGTTACTTGGTCTGGCCAGAGTACCTTCTACCACTGCCAAATAAATAAAAAGCAGGATCTAGTTATTACACACACACCAAAACAGTTTCATGATAGGCTAATTAATCACAGACTTTTCAGACATTACATAATTTCACATAGAGTTGCTTACAGCTCCTGCCAAAAAAACCAACAATTTGTATGAAATATGTATCTACACTTGAAGAGAGATGACAGTGACAAAACAGGACAAGAGGAAGAGGAAGGAAAGGAAGGGGGAAAATATTACTATTATGCAAAACTCCCTGTGTAATATTATTACTCAATACATAAGAAAGCTTAAAAGCCAAAATATATGAATCAAATTTACTGAACAACTGAAAATAATTTCTTGTGCTAATTTTTGGGTTTTTTTTGTTTTTTTTTTTTTTTTTTTTTCCAAATTATAGACTATTCCTTGAAATTGTTTGGTAGAAATTCAGGAACACAAATCTGAATCACACAACTTATTCTATGACACTTCTCTGAGATCAAGAATCTCCTAGTAACAGTGAATTTATTTCTCTTATGGGATAGATCTACTAATACTCAGATTTCAGGAAAACAGTCTCAGATTTACATTTCCAACTTGCCAATAAATTAGTATGATTCATTCAAAGTTCTTGTTACAAACAAAGATAGAAAGAAAGCCAAAACTCCTTTTTTTCCTGGTAATGTATTTTTAATCCCCCTTTTAAGCCACTCTGATAATACAGTCAAACCCTGAATGGCCACAGTTAAGTCTCTATTCCAGAAGCATTCGTTTGAACTTCTCAAAGAGTCTACAGTAGCTAGCAAAATACATAAGTCACAACACAGACATGAAAACTTGGGCTCTGCTCTACAAAACAGCTATGTACTAATACATATGTTTATACAGTCACCACTTCCCTTTCTTCCATGAAAAAGGGGAGGGGGTATATGGGGTGTTGGTAAAAGAGGACATGTTTCCAGTTTTTAAGGACCTCTATAAAGGTGTTTTATTTCTACCACTCTTATACTGAGGATCTTTGATTACACACAGAGAACAGCACCATTCTTTGGTGCAAGCTGAGAGACCTGAAGGATGCACACATCTTCCAGTTTCCAAGGCATTGTAGCATTTGTTCACTAAGTGAGTTGAGAGGAGACAGAAAAATATTTTTGTATCAGAATAAACACTATTTTCTTTAAAGATAGAATGCTTAAAATTCTATTGGCCTCTAAGTACAGAGTTCAGTTCATTTAAGCCAAGTTTAGTTTGTTCTGAAGATGACTTTCCTTGAAAGTCAAGTTGCGAGTCGTTCATGACATGGGTGTACACATTCCTCTTAAACCCCTTTGAAGTTCCATTATATCCAAGAAAATAAATTTGCACTTGTAAGGTATCTGTAAGACAACAGTTATGACTGCTGCTGTGCAGCGAAGTTAACCACCTTGGGTTAACCAAGGTTAACCACCTTCTTCTTAGGGACAACTCCTTTCCCTTTGCTGGCAAAATTAATAGGTTGTAGTTCTGCTGCTACTGACTCCTAAACATTCTGAACAGATCTTCCCTGCTCCTCCTGTACATCAGTGAAACAATAAAAACACAGCTAAAATGCTCTCAGAAAGAGCCCCACAAATACAGCATCTCCAGCTTCTGCTTCTGTAGTGGGGACAACAGTCCCTCCTCTTTGGGTGACAGTAAGAAAATATGTTCTTCCACACACCAGCAAAATGAACCTCACCCTGAAAGAGCCAGGAATTTGTACTGTTAGGGGGAAAAAAGATGACTCTCAGAAGGTCTCTCTTCAAATCCTGTATCAGTTAAAGCCCATACCACCTGCAGATTTATAATCCCTTTAATTATATCACTGCAATTTAATGAGTCTCTACACATTTTTAAGTTTGACAGTTACTCACTTAAGCTTATTGTTCAAAGTGTACTGGAAAAGACTAATAGGAATTAATAACTTTGTTACATGTTACATTCCATACCCCTTACCACATTAAAATTAATGCAAAACCATCTCTCTCTCCCAGAACCTCAGGGAAAATATTGTACTGTAGCATCCCAAAAACATCAACATTAATTACGAGATGTTTCATGCATTCACAATATGAAATGTTGTCCTAAGACAAAAGAGATATGAGTAGGTATGTTTTCCTAAATGCTCAATTTTAAAAGCATTTAAGGTCTAGAATATTTAAATATAAAGTATAAATGCATACCACAGAATCACAGAATCAATAAGGTTGGAGAAGACCTCAGAGATCAAGTCCAACCTATTACCTAACACCTCATGACTAACTAAACCATGGCTTCAAGTGCCATGTCCAATCCTTTTTTTAACACCTCCAAGGACTCCCCTGTAAGATTTGCATTAAAAAATACCTCCAAAACCATCAAGTTCAACCATCAACCTAAAACCATCATGGCCATTACAGAATGTTAGAATCATTGTTTTAGACTATCTCACCTTGTTTTACAGAGAAGAAAAAAAATATTGCTAATGCCTTTCTTAAAACAACTCCTCCATTCATGCAGATAGATAAAGAGAAATTAAGGAGATGCTTTCATTTCATTTCAGTTGGAAAAGTGATCATCTGGCAAACCCTTTAATTTATTTGTAAGAATATGTCTACTAGGCAAGCATAAAAACTGCATATACTGTGTAACCCATTAAGTACAATAAACAAAAATATTCAGTCATGTGATTATGGGGTATGGGGACTTCAGAAATCCCACACTTCATTTTTGACCATGGCAATGGGAAAGGGCATTCTCAGTGTCCCCAAAAAGGTTTCCTGACCCATAAACAATCCAGCATTTGTCCCTTAAATGGTGACATGTCAGATCAGCATAGAGAGTTTATGTGGACAGAAGCACTCAAGATTAGCTCACAATACTGCAGCAAGTTAAGTTACTAATGCTAGAAACAGGGTTTCTGCATAGCAATGAACTCACACAACAGTCTTAAAGCCCATCAGACAAATCTTTGAAAATACACTTGCCAGGGAAAAGTGTTTTTAAAATGACAGCTCTAACAGACCCTCCTATTGTACAAAAGAACCTTCTCCAAAATTCAGATTATAATAAAGATTTTGTCTACAGATTTACATTATGAAATGTGTGTCATATTTAAGTGCATTAGTGTTTCTAAATATTCTACACATTTTCTAAGAGGGAAAATGACAAAAAGCAGTTTAAATGGAAAAATTGTTCATGAGGCAAAACAATACACACAAGACTTCAATTTTTAAGCCTACATCTTTCCTAATAGTTCCTTACTTGCAGCTCTGCAAAATGAACAGCTTGTCCAAGCTGCAACACACAACTGCTGACTAATCACCAGCAATCTAAATCACAAATCTAGTTACAATACTTAATGATGCTAGAAATTAAACAGCTGAACAAATTCTGTGAATGTGCAGCCTTAACTTACACCACATTGATCTAATATCATGTTACTCTAAGTTCACCAACCACATATAACAAATTGTCTTGGTGTAATAAAACATACAAGATAGGCAACAGAACTGGGTTACACCCAAATTAACAGGGAGGTGGGGGGAAGTGAAATGCATACACAGGTGCATACACTTAAGTTCTGCATGCAAGACAAGTAAGGAGGTAACTGATGCAACCTGGTTGTGTTGCAGTATCATTAGTTTTAATACTGAGTACAAATAGATTTAAACACTTAAACTCATTTGCCACTTCTGACTTCTCAAGTATATAAACATTTGATTGCAAGAAATGGATAAAGCAAAGCTGAAGAGTAAATAAAACAAGATCAGTGCTTCAGTAGTAAATCTGAGGATGTTTGGGGGGCAGTGGTGAAGGAGATGAGTGGGGAGGAATTTCTCTGTCAACATTAACCTTCCCAGAAGACTCATATCTGACAGTTAAAAGGAGCAGTAGAAAATCACACTAAGAAGTGACTAAAGCTTACTGCAAAATTAGGGAAATTTAGTTTATCACTAATACAATTCTCCCAAAACAAGCCATTAATAAAGTGACAAGATGCATCTCTCAGATACACCTTTAAAACTTGAAGTGAAGAAATTCTTAACATAACACAATTCCCCTTACTTGTGAGCACACACAAACCAAGTGATAGATAGCATGAGCCACATTCAATGTTTAGGTTTATAAAAAGCATCTCCATTTGGAAAACGTCTTACCCATCACTATTACACCACCTTCCTGGAAGAGGTAAACATATTTAAGTAGTAAAACGGGTGCTAGCACTACTCAGCTATTGTTGCCTTTTGTTTCTTTACTACTTATCATACCTAAAAGGCATATTAGTCAGGAAACAATGCAAGATTAATAGTAAAAGCATGGTTCTAATAAAATTTTATTAGTGTGGGGATGAAACAGATAAACATTCTTTGTATAACACAAAGGAACAGATGATGTCAAAGTAAAGACAAAGTAAATATGTACTATGATCCTGGACACAAGGCATTGCAGCAAACCCTATGACCTTTCACACTAATAATCAAATGTCTACAAACTGAATGCAAGAGTAACTGTAAAGCAACTTTTTATTAAAAACATGCTCCAAGAGCTCCAATACATGGACAGTATATCAGACAATATTAGTTTCAACCCGCTGTTTCCTAGACTTATTTCTCTTCCCAATTTTACTTCACTGTAGAAACTACGCTCCATTTTGCCGGTTTGGTTTCATTTTTTGTAATAAAAAAAATTCAGAAGTTCAAATTCATGAATTGAAATTACAATCCTACTACGAAATGCAATAGACAGTTAAGCATTCTTATGCAGGTGAGTGCTCATTGCTAAATTCTGGCAAGTGATAAAACTGATACACTAAGATCCTGGTGGTGTCCATCTGATGAAATTGAAGTCCCCTTCTCCAGCTGCCAATAGAAACAGATATAACCAGCATTTGTTTCACTGGCCTACTGGACTACAAATTTGCATGCAGTTTGAGGTCTCATCTCTTCCTTTCTCCCTTTCTATCCATACGGGGAGCCTGGCAGGTTTTGTTTTCCACCTAGTTTTACTACTAACATTTGGAGCGATGCCAGCCTTTCCCCAGTTTTGTTGGATGTACCAGAGTAACTACTTTACAACATACACGGGTGTACCTATAACAGTCATGTTTTCCAAATAATCCACTGAAATAAGATGCAGAGCATAATCAAACCACTGTTCAGATCAAAAAAGCTTCTTCCACAACTTTTAGCTTATTTTGAGTACTGATAGCTACTCTTCAGTTGCACTGTAATGGCTATCAGATCTCCAGCACTAAGCAGTATCTGAGTTTTTGAAGAAACCATGTACAAGTCAGGACAAACGGTTCTTCATCAGTTGTGTAGATCTCTGTTTAACATGACCTCCCAAAGAAGTTACCCCAGGGTACAAGCTCCCCAACATTAGTCTTTTGAGACATGGTAGTAAATGCAGCCTTGGGGGCCCTCTAGTTAGAACTGCCAGTAGCATGTTTACACTGATGTATGGGATTGGTCTTAGATGGAGTAAGACACTAGTCGTGTCCCCCAGGGATCAGTGCTGGGCCTCATCCTCTTTAACATCTTCACTGATGATCTGGATGAGGGGATTGAGTCAGTCATCAGCAAATTTGCAGATGACACCAAGTTAGGAGCAGATGTTAATCAGTTAGAGGGTGGAAGGGCTCTGCAGAGGGACCTCGACTGACTGAACAGATGGGCGGAGTTCAACGGGATGTCATTCAACAAGTCTAAGTGCCAGGTGCTGCACTTTGGCCATGGCAACCCCATGCAGAGCTACAGGCTGGGGTCGGAGTGGCTGGAAAGCTGCCAAACGGAGTGGGACCTGGGGGTGCTGATCGACAGCCGCCTAAACATGAGCCAGCAGTGTGCCCAGGTGGCCAAGAAGGCCAGTGGCATCCTGGCCTGCATTAGGAATAGTGTGGCCAGCAGGAGCAGGGAAGTCATTCTGCCCCTGTACTCTGCATTGGTTAGGCTGCACCTTGAGTACTGTGTCCAGTTCTGGGCTCCTCAGTTTAAGAAGGACATCGAGACACCTGAACGTATCCAGAGAAGGGCAACAAAGCTGGTGAGAGGCCTTGAGCACAAGCCCTGTGAGGAGAGGCTGAGTGAGCTGGGATTGTTTAGCCTGAAGAGGAGGCTCAGGGGTGACCTCTACAACTACCTGAAAGGTGGTTGTAGCCAGGAAGGGATTGGTCTCTTCACCCAGGCAACCAGCACCAGAACAAGGGGGGACAGTCTCAAGCTGCACCAGGGGAAGTTTAGGCTCAAGGTGAGGAGAAAGTTCTTCACTGAGAGAGTTGTTCACCATTGGAATGGGCTGCCCAGGGAGATGGTGGAGTCACCATCCCTGGAGGTGCTCAAGAGATTGGACGTGGCACTTGGTGCCATGGTCTAGTCATGAGGTCTGTGGTGACAGGTTGGACTCGATGATCCTTGAGGTCTCTTCCAACCTTGGCTATACTGTGATAGCTCAAGAACTTAAAAGAAAAAAAATAAAATCTTTTAGGGGGAAGAGTATGGCAGAAGTACAGAGGGAAGGAAGATACATTTGAGCATTTCTGAAAGTCTGGCCCGCAGTCTATTCTGCCAGTATGAATTTTTCCAGTGTAAACTGCAGCTGGCACATTTACTTGGAAAAGGCTCTGTGGATTGCACTGAACAAGCAATGAGTATCTCCACACAGGCTCTTTCCATGCTGTCTTTATAGAACTAACTATGTTCAACTGTATCTTTATGGAGGGAGAAAATAAGTACACCACACAAGAAAAGGAAAGACCCTTAATCCTACCCTCTGATACCATAACCTTATAAACTAGTGAGTTGTACTGCATACAAGGACTCAAGAGTACAGTGTTGCATGCACAATCTTTTGAGCTGCTGTCCCACTCATACAGCTAAAATTACATTAGAGTCCAGGCTGAACAAGCAACACTTCAAGTAGCCAGGAACATAGAGGTACAGTCATTCATCACTTCTGCTGCCAAAAACAAACTAAGCAATAAAACATTTATCAAATACTGACTAGGGAAGAGGGTCCTCCCACTCTATATTCAAGATGCCTATCCCATTCTTTAAGTGAACTGTCTAAGAAGCATACAGCCCAAAGAAAAAGTCAAAGCAGACTCAAATCCTAAAAAAGCACATTAACACCAGCGATGCCACCTCATTAATCCATTTTAGCCTGATAGTATCTGAGTATCAAGAAGTGTTGGAAGTTGCAGCTTAAAATTAATATTCCATGTCCCAGTATACCAAGATGCTTGGGGAGGGGGGGGAACAACAACAACAACAAAACCCTAAAGAAACCCAGGATGAGATGGGGAGCAGGGAGATGGAACTTAAATGATTAATTAATTGACAGTGGGTGCAAAACATATGCTCAGTGCCAAACCAGCAAAATAATGGAAGAGTAAGCTTCCACTCCCCAGCATCAGTGAATCATTACTTACAATGCCATAGACTGTAAAGACATACAGAACAACTAGTGTGGGAAATGAAGAGTAGAGACATCTTTTTACATCTGTTTACATCTACTGTAAAGAAAGATGCATTTAATATTTATTAGCTGCATTTAATTTCAGATCTATATAATAAAACATATATTTCTTAAGCATCATTAGCCTATTATTAGCTACACAAAATCCCAGTATTGGATTCCCCCCATGCCACTTCCCCCAAGCAATACTTCACTTGATACTCATTCATCTCCAGGATTATCATATAACTACCAGTTTAAAGCCAGATCAATGTTTTTTCACTTCACTGAACAACCCAATCAATAGCAACAAGGACATTCTGCTGTCAAAAGCAAACTGCTGTTCCTGCTGCTAGTTCCCCCGGGCTTGGGTTTACAGAAACATGTTAGGTAGATACTACCTAACATCACACAATGTGACCCTGATCACTCTGTAGGCATGGAGCAGGGTATTGGTATCAAATAAACAGCTAAATCAACATAGTTAATTGCTTTCACCTTCAGAAAATAAAGCTTCAGTCATGACAAGTTGTAAAATAGTTTGCACCTCCTACTGAGGAAACTAACCTAGTCTGGGTTTATTAAATATGCATGTACTTCTTTTTCAGGAAAGCAAAGCCAGTGGAGAAGCTTATAACAAAGTACTGCAAGTGCATTTCTCTAATTAGTACTGTATAAGTTTTCAAATCTTTCCTTCCAAGGACTGGAAAGCATGCCACTCTCCAATCTTTGGCAAGCTCTGCAAATCATAACTGTACAATTTCAGACAAGAACTATATTTTGTCCTTCTATTACACAAGTTCTAAGAGGAAGGGAGAGTTGTTTTTACAGAAGATTCCAGGAGTAATCTCTTAACAATACATGTCAAACCATGTTACCAAAGCAACATCTACTCACTAAACTATTTTGTATTCAGCCTGTCTGCAGACTCCGGGATCATCCTTAAAAAATTAAGCAATTCTGAGCTTTGTTACATCTTCCATTAAGATACACAAACAGAAAAACAAGTTTCCTGAAACCAATTTTGTGTGATGGGAACAAGATAGAAGAGGACAGAAACGGCAGATGCATTCAAACCAAATAAATGAAATTATTTTTCCTTACTGTCTGGCTAACCTAGCAGACTAATTCCACAACCTATGCTAAGGGACAGAATATGCAAATACTTTGTTTAAGCAAGATGATGAAATCTGCATCTGTTGCTATAAAAGAAGAAAAACAACACTAACATATTTCCTGTTTTATTTTAGGTTAAGAAATATCCTTTAACCCCATGAGATTTTGAAGGTATTTAGTTTCATACTAACAAAGTTAGCTTAACCTAGAATCTTGGGCCTTCAAGAGCAACTCATTTCCCAAAACACCACATCTAGTGAAATCTGGCTTCTGACTACATTATCAATCTTGTATTTCCTTTACTACCTCCTCATCTCAAAATTCTCCACATCACACTCACATCCCAATTACTCTTTCTCCTCCTTTCTATTTGCCACATGTCTCCAAGCTACAAAGAAGGAACATAGGCTGCATCTATTATTATAGACCAATTATTTACTTCCCCACCACCTCTACCATTATCTGAAATACTAGTAACAAAGATGTCAGTAGAGCTGTCCCTTTTTCTTTCAGCAATGAAGCTTTAAAAGGCATTTCCTTGCCACTCCCCATTTCCATAAAACTCACTTGTCACTTTTGATTGAGTACTGTTTTAAACTGGCCATTAAGTTAAACTTCACTATGGGAAGATAGGCAAAGTACAAAAGAAACTAGGACTGTTTAAAGATGCACACAAACTAAAAATTCCCCATCCAGAATACTCTGTGTCAACCCACTACAACATTGGAATTATCTTTTTTTTTCCTCCCTGCCTAGTTTTAGTGGCATGCACTTTGAAACAACCTTACACAAGTCAAAATTTGGACACCTTCTGCTAATGCCTAACTACACCCAGAATTAAAAAGCTGCCAATTTTTAATGCAATTAATCTAGCTTTCAATCACCACAGGATAAGGCAAGTACATAGTGAGTATTCTTTAGAATATATGAATGTTGTTATTAGCAAGACATGTAAAGATGTGGCCTGGAAGCTTCTTGAAGTTTCACTGGAACCCAATCGTAACAGCAGGGACCCATATAGTTAACTCCCAGGGAAACATTTAGTACCTTAAAAACTATGTCACATTTTCACAACTACAAGGCTGTTTTGAAAGAATGAAGCCTGTGTTCCCTCTTTTATTATGTTTAAAAAATAACTAGTAACAAGTAGTCTGAAAACTCACAACATTCACTTAAGATAGGTAAATTAGATCTTAAGACTAGTCTGTTCTGTTGGTTTGGGATTGTGTCAAGCAGCGTGGTGGTTCAGTCACATCCAAATCAATTAAACCTGAAAGTTCAAGAATCTCTTCTCAGCAAAATTAATAGCTATGGAATGCATCTGACCAAAGCAAATTCTACTTCTACACCTTGGGTCCAAGAAGTAGCCACAACTGTCCCCAGGAGTCTAACACCAAGTACCAGTCAGTCACCAGCAAGGCCCCAGATCCTATCAAGAGAACAAGACAAGAGAAGAAACCTGGCAGCTCTCTATGGAATCACACCATCACAACCCATGGTAAAGGCCGATATATTTTTAGCCTGTCGAATAAGTACAGCACATTAGGTTTCCTCCAATGTGTTTATCAGACAGCTTCAAACACCTTCTAAGGAATCAAAACAGGGATAACAGTTTCTATGCTACAGGAAATCAATAGCCCAGACTCCGTGTTGAAGCTTATGAGACCATGAGATTACCCTGATAAATCTAAAATTGGTATGTGATCCTCAGGAACTGGACTGAGACTCACTGTCGTATACATAAGCCGTCAAGCAGCCAAGATAGCCTCCCCTAGTGAAGAGCCTGAGTTACACTTCAAATATTCACCTGAAGGTGAAAAGCATCACATCATCAGCCTTTTAGGGCAGATTAAATAATAAATAGCCTACAGCATTTTGGCAGTTTAACAGCCAATTCAGAATCTGGAAAGCCACAAAACCCACAGAAAGAGAAGCCAAAGTCTTGCCAGAAGTTTCCAGTACTACTGCAGACTTGACAGTTGCTTCCTATCACTGGCGTCCTTACACTAACACTAGAGCTCTAGTTGAAATACAAGCTTTAGAAGCAGGCTACTGCAAAAAACAGTGATGACGTATCAAAGAAGCAAACTCAAGACTGACAAATCATTATCAAGCTCTCAAACCACAGAGGCAGCTAAAATTCCTAAACACAAGGTGTCAATATAGTAACTACTAACTTACTTTAGAATTTCTTTTCCTTTCCTCACCCATGTAAGTCAAAGACCACCCATAACTAGCTACACTTCAGTGATATTTAGCAGACTCTGAACAGCTATTTCCTCTTAATGATTTGATGGCTTAAGAAATCACAACTTGCTGGACCCACTCAGGGGCATCAGTCAGTGGAATTCTTTATAATGCACGGTCAAGCTTACACTGTTTCATTGCTTGATTCTAGAATAGAAATGTATGGATGCAGGCACTCAATGCATGTTTATCACTGCATCCTAGGAACACAAAGCAAGCTGTACTGTTATGTCCTACGTGAATGCAAATTCCATTACATTAAAACTGCAACTGTCTTACTGAACTTGAATTTTGCTAGAGTGAGAAAAACGGGGTTTAATGAATTATTATTTTGTTTGGCATTTGTGAGGCATGCTAGTTACATGTGATATATTTCTGCAGGTCTATGTGGTCCTTGCCAGTACGTACTTTCAAACTATGTTCATACTTTTAAGCAACAATCATATGATATCTTATAACAACACAGTAGTGTTGCTGTATTCAGAATGAACATTATTTCAAATTAATTCTGATTTTACTACTGTTACTTAAACTATGTAGCCTCAGGAATTACTAAAACACATGCTTAAACCTAGGGAGCCACAACAGTCACAAACTGTCAAATAGCAGATCTGATGTCAAATTTTAAGAGCAGCACAGTTCTGCCCAGCCAGTCTTAAGCAAGTCTGACAATTTTATTAAGCTTTTGAATATACAGACAGAATTAGAGAGACATGGATTCTGATGACATAATCATATACATTTCTTACTTCAGTTTCTCCCATTTTTCTTGTTAACTGTCACTTCCTCGTAATTTGTCTCCTATTTTTTTCTTCTCTGTCTAAACTTCTATAGGTAATGCTCAACCTACATCTATAACCTAACTGAAGTTTTGCCCAGACTGCCCATATAGAGTTTTTTGGTGTTTGTGAGGTTTTTTGTGTGTTTGATTTGGGTTTTTTTTGTTGGTTTGGGTTTTTTGTTGAGGTATTGTTTAGCATTGGGGGGGGGGGGGGGGGGGGGGGGGGGAGGAAGAGCATTATGTTTGTTTGTTTTTTTAATTATTAGAAAATATCTTAAAGGTACACATAATAATGAACAGGCAAAGCTTTGTGGAAGTGTAAGCTAAGTAGAAAACATGGGCAGGGAAAACCACCCAGACATACACAACATCAAAAGGAAATGACTGAAGATCCAGCAGACATGGTCTATGGACTGTACTCTTCTTCCTCCACTGAAGACAGGGATGCCACCTTCTTGACAAGAATTACACCATCATTATACAGCTTAACTTTTTCTAGTATTAGTACTATATATTAAGTCTACTGTGAAGACTTGCACCTTCAACTTTATCTGATGTTACCCAAGAATTCCTAACTTGAGCTTGAATTTTGCAGTTAGTACATTTATCAATGGCAATACTGAGTCTATTTTATCTTTACTTTAGTAAATTAAACCATCTATTTTTCACTTTCCAAAACTGTCTCTCTGAAAATCCTTACTGGGGCTCTAAGAGAGGCAAAACCTTGACTTGGCTAAACAGTTTCAGTAAAAGTCCTGGGGCTCTACAACAGGGAAATATCACAATCTTACCCATACCATGACATGCACAAGCAGAAAAATAAAACAAAATATTCCACCTACCATAAATTGATGCAAACTGTATTGACTTTAGTGAGGCCAAAGCAACATGTACCACTTGAGAAATAGCCTCCTAACCCTACAAAAGTTTTGGCAAGAGATGAGCTAGAGTGTGGTTATTGCCAGGGCCCTGTCATATGAAAACGCTGGAAGACATTTGAAGAAAGCCAGTATGTTCTGGAATCCCTTCTTTAACTAAGACTATCATACAAAACTTCTATTGCTATTTCATTTTTATTACTTCATCTGATTAAAATCTTTAGGCAGATAGGAAGTTTTTTCACTGCAATAAAAAGCAATCCCAGCCAAGAAAGGATCTGCCCATTAGCTGCACTATCTCCACAAAGACAGCAGCCTTATTGAATTACAGCTGTTTGAACAAGGTCAAGCACTCAGGGTTTAATTCAAAATGTTTCCAGGTATAATGCTGTCAGGTCAACTTAAACAAGCCAACAGAGGCTTTGAGCTTGATTAAATATTAAAACGGAATCTTTCACATCTGTTTTTACCCAAGGATGAAATTACTGTACATCACTTCAACCAGCTCATTAATACACTAAACACATATCTTGCCTCAAAAGGTTACAGGAATATCAATGCTTTCAGAGTGCCTGCAGTGAAACCTACACAACTCAGCTAGAAGTGAGGTCATTGCATACTTTAGCAGGATGTCAATATTTCTTTATAAATGTGAGAGGTAATCAGTTAGACATAGATACATTTTAAATTAAAAGATGGGAGCCTCCAGTGAGGCTAAATCAGTTGCCTTTGATCTGAACCTTTTAATCACTCAACTCATTTTCTTTGATAGATAACTTGATAACAGACACAGAACAGAAAGTTTGATCCAACAGTAATTATTTTTTCAAACTGGAGGGCTGCCATGTCCAACTAAAATCTTCTTTTAAAAAAATTTGGACAGCACAATTTTTAACTGAAACATAAAAAGGTCTATCAGGATTATCTCCTTCAAGACACACAGTTTCTAACGATTCTTTGATGCCATGTTACAGTAGAGGAGAAGAGAATGCATTAGAGGATACAACTTCTTTGACAATGATAAATACACTGTATTAACAACTTCACATGGCATCTGCTGCCCTTTAAACACACCCAGAAAAATAGATACTCCTCCTGCATTATCTTTGCATGAGACAGGAGACATTAGTCTATCCGTGTTTCCTGACTGCGATCCATAAAATGCACAGAGACAAATGAAAGTCATCTATTTAGAGCAACAGATGTTCAAGATGGGACTTAGAGGGGAAGAAATGGGAACTGTTTTGTGTCTAAACTATACTTACCCCAGATGAGAAAATAGTTTGTAAAACTAAACCTAGGTATCTTATTTGTAAAATAAAATAAATTGAAATAAACATCCAAAAACCCCTGACCGTTTTGTGGCAAATTCACTAAACTTTGCAGTCTTAACAGCACTCAGGCTGGTGGGGGTGGGGAGAAACTGCTCAAATACAGATGTTTGTACTACATAACAAATAAGAGAAACCCACTAAAAACACTCCTGAATGCCATACCATGCATTTCAAGCATCTGAACTACACAGCTTAAGAACTGGTAGTTAATAAAGCATGAAACAATTTGCTTAAGACAAAATAAAATTCCAATACAACATAGTCTTATACCACCCACTAATTTACACTTGAACAATATAATCAACTAGACCAAACTATGCTTAATGTAAAGTCAATAAATTCCTTTTTGGCTGTTGACACAAAAACCTACTGGGAATTAAACACTTGAGAAAATTAATCACTATAACACTCTGGCTCAATGCACATGTGTATTGAAATAATTTGGTCTTTAATTTGCGTTATTTGTAGTTGAGTTTAAAGCAGTAAATTTGATAGAAGTGGTCCTCATTAAGCCAATCCAGTTCAAACTGCGTTTCATTAATCTTGGTGTATTTGAATAAAGTAAAAAAAAAGATTAATTTCCTTTAAAACAATTGTGCATTATAAAGTAAACCTAACAAACCAAGACCATTAATACATAACACAATAAAGGCATTTACATTTGATCTGAGCAAAAGCCAACATTTTAATGACCTATCTGCCTTCAATCTATTTTCTTGAGGCACAATAACACTCTTTTCTTACTGATTACAGAAACTCACATTGACAAATAGCAGGAAGACCGTCAAAATAAAGGGTCTGGAAGTCCATGCTACTATGATAAACTTCCAGCTTCCAATTCTAAGAGTTATGTTCAACTTGTAACACAGATTTCATTTACCACTGGGGCTCCCAAACTTCATTGGCTTGGTGATCAACAGCAGTAACACCTGGCTTGTGCAAAGACAGTTTAGGAAACATCACATCTATGGGCTGAAGAAATTTGTGCAGTCACTTCACTGCACAAAGTGATGATTCACTTCAGAGAACTATACCAACCCTCCTCTGTACTCAAAAGCAGCAGCAATGAAAAAGGTGTCAGTGATCAAAGCTCCGTATGTAGCCACCAGGACACACTAAAGAATTTAGCAGACTGGGTGTGTCTCCATCCTGAAGTCTTTACCCCCGTTACTTTCAGGACAGAGCAGAACGGTCACTGTGTATTATCACATGAGCCCTGACACCTACATAATGCAGTATGAAAACCTCTGGCAAAACAGAGATACTTAACACTAAAAATGTCCTTGAAGACATGCACAGTAATTCAAGAGTATAATGTTAATTGCTTCCACACCTATTCACCTTTTTACTCTGTTCTACTTTAAGAGACAAGACAGGCAGTATGCTTCATGCAAAAGGACTCCTTACTCTCAGGCAGACACGCAGACAAAATCCTACATGAACTGATGTTTCCAGAGAAGATTTTTATTTTCCTTGAAGCACGCACACGTCACCTGCTTCAGATAGAATAAATCTTTGATGTGACTTCAAGAGATGGAGAAGTTTTAATTTTCCCAAGACAAGGCTTGTTTTTTGTCTCATCCTCCCTGCTTTCACTATGCATGGTTTAGATCTCCACATCTCCACTTTTGGAAACAGAAACATACTCTTATGTCATTTCTTGCCTTACTATGAGATAAAGCATAACTCAGTTGAGGTGTAGGTATTGTAAATAGCAGTTACACACTAGACAGAGATGGGAAGGAAGAGGGGGATAATATAGCATGAAATACAAAAGTATTCATAGCATTTAAAGAAAAAAAAAAAAACACACACACACACAACAGGAACACAGACAAAAAAAAACCAAACAAAAAAAATCCTCACACACTCTGAGTCCTTATGAGATTTTTTTCCCATTCTTCAAAACAACTACTACCATCCAAAGATATTTAGCCATGCCAGTTTCAAACCAGTCCCAGTTACTACTAGACAGTGGCAAATAAATTGTTCTGCATGGGAAGATACAGGACAAGGCAGAAGACACCAAAAGTAACAAAGAAAGGTGCTAGAAATGCCCATGTCAGTGGGCAAAATCCCTTCAGAACTACATCCTGATCCTTGCAGTTTTATAACATCGTTTTCATCAGGAATAGCCTGAAGAGCAGTCTACTGAACAGCAAACTGCTTGTTTATAGCCTGAAGGCACATTCCACCTTCCAGCCTTACTCTCCTCCTTTTGCAGCAGTAACTAAAACAGAAAGGTCATCGGCTCCTCCAAACCACTTGCAAGTCAGTAGCAACAGCACTACCTATGGGGAATGTAGAGTTCTGATTCTAACACAGAAGATATGTGATGAAGGCTGACAGTCAACAAGCCTGGATGGCAGGAGAAAATCTTCTGGCAGCAGATTAAGCTTGAAATTTGAAGTCCTGAAAATGGATTAAAAAACAAACAAACAACCACCACCAAAAAAAAAAAAAAACCACACCACCAAGAACCCACTCTGCAAGAAATACACCCTTCTCTCAAAGCTTTATTCTATAATAGGAAAAATTCAGTAAATGCAAAGCTTTATTGTAAAAATACATTTGAAGGTGAAGGAGAAGCAGCAATTGGCAAGCTGATAATCAGAGCTGGTTATTTATGAACTTTACATGTCATCCAAAGATTTCCGTGAGGTCTGATAAGTAAGCACTGTAACAATGACAACTCAAGAGTTTTCAGACAGTGTGCAGAGAGCATCAGCCAATTCTCTTTAACCAGCAGAATACTTAAGGTGTCTCAGGTAAAGACAACTTCACAAGTTATGAATCCTAGACTGAGGAAAAGAGGAATGGGGACACAACTAGTTCATCTTCCCCATAACCTTTAACCCTCCATAAGGCTTCATCTGGTATACTGTCATGGTCCACATTATGAACTGGGATTCGACTGCCTCATCCTTGCCCATCTCAAAAACCAGACATTATGACAGGGTTCTTAAAGTGACATTCAAGTGACTACCACTTATTCCATAAATGCTCACTAAAAAAAGTGTGATAGTGCAAAGACAATGCCTGAAAGTTCTTATGACCAAAAAAAAATAATCCATGAACACCTGAGTGGCAGGTTTTTTTCTTTCCATCCTCACTAAACCTTGCATCCTATTTTTCGGTTTAAAAAGTAAAACCACATAAAAATGTGCCAATCTTGACAAGCCAGCAAGGTTGGTAAATCACTGTATAAATGAGGGTGATATATATAAAAATAAATATATTCATTTTATTTGTATATACTCACACACAGATAAATAAGATACGTGTAAAAACAGAGTAGCCCAAGGCACACAGAAATCACTTATCAGAAGTTTAAAACACAAACAAAACCCCCAAACAAAACAAACCTCAAACACACCACTCCTCCGTGGAAGCTGTTTAATTGCATCAACTCCTGAATTGCTACTGCTAAGCAGCATTAGAATGTAAAATTACACCCCTACAGTTTTCACCTCTTGAGATTTACAGCTACATTATAAGAAAAATACTTCCTGGTTAAATTGGACAGATAATGCAATACAGCTTTTACCAAACCAATAAATATGTTATAATACACAAGCCTCTAGCCCTAAGAGACTTCCTACTTCAGGTGCTGGCAGTTTATAAATTAGCTCATTTGTAGCATAGAAAAAGCTTCATAATTAGTATCTAGTTTATCATTAAAACCTTGCATTCACTGTATGATGTCACAGACTAATGAGCCTAGCTTTCATTTACACACTCAATTATTTTCTGTCATCTCAGTACAGTTGATCCCATTATTTCTTATATAACTGACCAACTCCAACAGCTGCAATTTTTTTCTTGTACATACAGAATGTATTGCATGAGACAGGATCATAGTTATTACTCTAAAAGTAATTTCACGTTACATAGAGTTTAAGTTTGACAAAGCTTAAGATGCTTTGCCCTGCAGCCAGCAAAAGTTTGATTTTAAAACCACTGTATGTAATTAGATTTAAACCACAGAATTACTTAGAGTACCACATTCATTGACGGGCAAAGGTTTTATTTCAATATATTAGACTCATTACTTTGAGACTGAAAAGCAGCTCAAGGTTCATTTACCTCCAGTACTAGATATTAATACATTTACTTCCAATTACAGGAGTGAGAGAGACATGCAGACAGAAGTTCTAAAAGTCCAACCATGCCAGATACCCTCCTGGACTAACAGTGAGCAGGAAGCGTCCTAGCTGACTCAAATCTCATTTAGTGACTAACACACTAAATAATTCTAAATTCTACTGGGAAAAGCTGGAATTCATGTTGTTAGAATTTCTTCTACCCAAACAACTTAAAATGCCAAGTCTCTGTTCCATGTTCCATAAGACGTGGAAGACAATGTACAGTTCAGCAAGTGTTCTGGCCTGCATTAGGAATAGTATGGCCAGCAGGAGCAGGGAAGTCATTCTGCTCCTGTACTCTGCATTGGTTAGGCTGCACCTTGAGTACTGTGTCCAGTTCTGGGCCCCTTAGTTTAAGAAGGACATCAAGACACTTGAACATGTTCAGAGAAGGGCAACAAGGCTGGTGAGAGGCTTTGAGCACAAGCCCTATGAGGAGAGGCTGAGGGAGCTGGGATTGCTTAGCCTGGAGAAGAGGAGGCTCAGGGGTGACCTCATTGCCCTCTACAACAACCTGAAAGGTGGTTGTAGCCAGGAAGGGGTTGGTCTCTTCACCCAGGCAACCAGCACCAGAACAAGGGGACACAGTCTCAAGCTGTGCCAGGGGAAGTTTAGATTCGAGGTGAGGAGAAAGTTCTTCACTGAGACAGTCATTAGTCATTGGAATGGGCTGCCCGGGGAGGTGGTGGAGTCACCATCCCTGGAGGTGTTCAAGAGGAGATTGGACGTGGCACTTGGTGCCATGGTCTAGTCATGAGCATTTTCATTTACTTCCACAAAATCTTTATCTCCAAAAACAAGAAGATCTGAAAAAAAGTCTGTATCTTGTTCAGCATAACAGGTCTGGAAGTCTGAAAGCAAAGATGCCCTGTCTTACTGGACCTCAACAGAGGTCATGGTCTTCAATGAGCTGAAGGAGGACACAGTAGTAGAAAAGAGAGACAGACTCAATTGCCTTCAACTGCACTGTCTACAAAGCTAAAAGCAGTGATGAAAGATGCTTTTCTATATCTAACAGAAATTGAATCCGCTGGTAAGTATTCCATACCATGCTTGCATTATGCCAGCTTTAATACAAAAGTGCTCGCTGGAACAAAGCATCAGAAGGAGAAATTTCTTCACAATGAGTGCGCTAAAACACGGGAACTGGTCACCTAGGGGTATGGTTGAGGTTCCATCCCTGGAGACATTCAAGATCAGACTTATGTGGCCCTGGGCACATAAGCTTCCTATGTCCAGTTTTGAGGCATTGGCTTCTTTCACTGGGCTGGCAGTAGACTTGAAGAGCTGCGGGGTCTTTTTATGGCCAGCTTGTTTCTGCTGCACCCACAGGACTTTGTTTGTTTCTCTCACTGTCACTCCCAAACTGTGTCAGAGGGCTTCCTTGTTAGAGGAGGCTGTCTTAAACCATGACAAAAACACTGCTTTTAGAGTCTCTTTTCATACATAATGTGAACTGCATAATACATCTTTTTGTTACACACTTTTAGGGGTTTGTTAATTACTGTTTTACATCAGGTGTACTCAGAGCTTAGAATTTCAAACGATTTAAGGTATTTTATGTTGTACTACTAGGAACAACAATGTTGGGGGAAAAAAAAAAAAACAACACATGCACAAATAGAGTAAAAAAGCTACTTCCTGTCAGGAGGCAAAAGACCCTGTCTTTTACTTGTTGCACTTTTAACATGTGTCACTTGTCAACCCTGACAGCCAGCACAGAAAAACCTGCTAGCACTCAGGACATTTTTCTCCTGAGAAAATGTATTTTATCAAGGGTAACACACTAGCCAAATGTCACCAGAAGTTTTCACAGGTAGACGCCTAGCAGTACTGGTGACAGCTGAAAAGGATCTTGAGCATCTGGTGGTATGGTTGCCTTGTCTGATGCATCATTCAAAGGAAGCTATATAATCCATGGAGAAAGGGACTTGACTGTTCCTTGCCAAGGTTTTGGAAACTTAAGCACTGCTTTAAGCCTGCATTTTCTAGTCAGTTCTACTCAAGTTAAGAAATACATTGTAGATAGGGCCTCAAGCTTCTTTCAAGTTGTGTGAACTGATGGTGGAAGGCAAATAGGTGGGTGAAAGAAGCTAATGCCAATGAAATAAAACGTCAGAAAGGTTTTTGTCCACCCCTGCAGACAAGCAGTCCAACACTTACTGTGCATGCTTCCCATTTTCCCAAATTACTGTAAAAATATTGCAGTATTTAATAAAGATGATGACACTACAGGAAACAATATACTGTATCCTATGTCATAATGGTAAACTCTCATCACAGTTGACTTTTTATGGTCTCTAATCATGAACAGTGAAACAACAAAACTCATGTTATGATCTTACCAGTTAAGGCTCCCTCATGGGGAAAGTTCAGAAAAAACGCTGTACAAAGCAATGAACACAAATTGGAAAAGAAAGGATGAAAACTGTCCACCTTGACACAGTATTTAGGCCTCTCCTACCACTTCCACTATTTGTGTTAGTAACTTCTGAAGCAGTACTCTGGAGAAGCATTCTGAATACAAAAGTAACAAACCCTCACAGTATATTGTCTTCAGCGATGCTGGTAACACTCCAGAAGTAGAGTCTGAATATTAACTAGTAATTTAGGCGAAACAACCCTAATGATTTAGTTTAATTGCAAATAGTGTATACAGGTTTTGCACATGGCCTTCCACTTCCATGACAGGACACTTCTTAGTACCTCCATGGAATTTGCTTTTTCAAGATACAAATAAAATATAAACATGACTTTCTTGTAATAATACTTTCCAAACTCACAACAAAACTGGCATTTTTACTTCTGCAGAAAAGTCAACATATCAACAGACTACAAGAGAAAAAAAACATACATTCATATAGCACTTTCCATGTGATAGCTGCTGTCTACATTTGAAATGCAGTTTTATGTCATGCTACCCTGTTGCCATTTTGCTTCTATCAAAACATTTATCGTTGTATCTCTGCTAGCATCACCCCAACGAATTTAATTGCCCTATCTATTACAGTCTAACAGCATGGTTTTAATAAAGAGTAGTATAATAAGGTAGTAAGAACTATTTCCTGTAGTACCTCCTCCTGGTGAAATTGCTTCCAAGAAAACAGTTGAAATTTAATATTAGCAAGGCAGGAATTTTTTTCTCCAACTCTAGCATTTTGCGGTATTTTATAAGAAGTTATGCAAAAGTAATCACCCTTTACTACAGGACTTAAAGAGACCTGAAGTAAACGGGACCGCTAGGTCACAAAACAGGAGTAGAACTTCCCAACTTGTAAGAAATACAGGCAATGCATACTGGTTCTACTGTTTGGCACATTGTAACACTGCCAGGAGGCAATAGTGTTGCAACCAAGGCTGCGCCAAAAGCTGTCATTTTGAACTCTGATAACTTTGATGTTATTAGGCAGCCTGCTTATATACATCTTCATTTCCCATGAGGCCACATTCCCTCAAAACTGAAAGACATGATTGCTTGAGCCACTGTATTTTGGTCTTGACTGCCCAGAGAAAGCATTAATAACCAGTTTACCTTAGTCACCTCCTATTCTAGGAATGGCTGCTAAGCTATTAAAATTTTGAATTGTCATACATACTATTATGTAATAGTTTTAACATTGAAGCTGACACAGATGCCAAGCAGAATATTTTTTAAAAGCTTTTTCTCTTCAACAGTACCTCAGATTTGTATACCCTATGAACATTATTTCCTTTCAAAACATGAACTAGGTCACAAAAGGAACTTGTTAGATATTTAATAGTAATCTAGAGAAATGTTTGGAAATACACTGGAGATAGATGCCAGCATTTCAGTAAGCCAGAAGGGAAGGAAAAAAAGTTAATAAAATTAAATCTGTAGAAAATACTACTAGGTACAAGATAAGAGTGATTTCTTCAGTCTGAGAAGCTGTTTCAAACATATACGACAGAAGGTACTCCAAAGTGCTAACACTATATTTAGAAATGGAAACTTATTTGATATTAGGGTACAAACACACTGGAGCTAATCAAACAAATATGAAGCTGCTTCCTCTCTCCCCCCCCCCCCCCCCCCCCCAGTTTCAAATATGTGTAATTTGACTGTGGTGCTGTGGTGGGTTAACGCCTCTTTCCGAAAACAAAATAAGAAAGCAGGGTGGAGGGCTTGCGGGTACTTTACACTCCCTGAAGGGTGTTTCCCCCCGGGAAAGCTGAGTCTGTTCCACTTCCCCCTCCCTGTCCAGCTAGGGTATAACAAGCAGGACATCATAGCAGTTGGATCTCCTTTTTGGCTCCTGCCTCTGCTGGATGAGAGCTACTGCAGCTGCCCTCCTGCTCCTCAGCCACATGGCCAGACCTGATCCTTTTCCCTGCTGCCTCTGCACCTCCTCAGAGAAAGACTGGTTTTGTATTATTTTTTTTCTGTCCCACTCCCATCCATTCGTGTTCCTTGCCCTTGTGAACCTTGTTTTTCCCTGTTATTGTTATATATATATATAATTTGAAGAAAAAAAATATTTGCCTCTCTACTTCCAAGCTGACTCCAGATTGTTGCTTAGTGGATTTGCTCCTTACCCCCTTTTTTTTTCCTCCTCTCCCTGTTTGAAGCGGGGGGGGAGGGAGTTGGGAAGAGATTCTCAGCCTTTTCCCATTTGAGCTTTTAACTCTCAGCTAAGGCTCAAACCACTACAAGTGCTTTTACAGCAGGGAAAACATTCCAGCTCCCAGGCTTCATGCAAAGGTACCTTCAGCGTATCATAGACCCATTTTACAACACTTCTAGTAAAAAAATTTGTTCAACTGAAAAATTAAATTTAATTTCTAAATTCTGTACTTCAAACAATTATTTTTAATCAGCTTTTAAATTATAATCCTGACATAAAAAATAGACTTTTGATTTTTGAACAATGTAGTTTCAACAGAAACAGACCAACAATACTTCTTTATACTGCATGGACGATGGGACACTAAGCAGAAATCTAATCAGTATATATTATTTGGGTTCAGGGTTGGGAAGACATTTAAGAACCCATTAAGATAATATATACTTGACCAGAAGTTTAAAAAAAAATAAAATAAAAAAGGGTAAAAAAACCACAAAACAACACACACACAAAACCAAAACCCTTACACTTTCAAGAATCACAGAAGACAAACAAACTGGATCTCCTACCAGGTGCATTAGACAGTGACCCTTTAGGCCCTTAAAACTATTAGCCCTCTTCTCTTTACTCTTATCCTGGAAAAGAGATACTGTAATACCAAACACATTTGCTTCCAATGGATTTGTAAATTTCACTCAGAAGACCATAATAGCTTAAGTGGCTCTCTAGAAGATCCCTTAAGTCCTCAATTCATTCCTGTGTTGCAGAAGACACCCCCCTTCTATCCAGCACAATATACAAAAGTTTATCCCTTTATTACAGTTCCTACGACAATCTCTTATTCTAGTTATTTTTTATCCACTACTTCCAAAACAACACAATTACTCTCAAAAACACCCCACCTTTCAGATCCTTACAAAATGGAATTTTGTTGGACAAAACCACACTGAAGACCTTAACTGGTTCTTTTGGAAGACTATAAACACTGTTTAACAATCCAGAAGTGGTTTTGCTTTCTGCAATCCAAATTATTATGTCTTCAACTGGGGAATGAACATATTCCTTCCTCAAACATGCATTTCTAAAATAATTCCAGAAATGAAATATTTTTTTTTTAAATCTTGAAAACAGTCTTTAATAAAAGCAACCTTATTGCAAGCCTAATTCTGCCTATTAATTTGCTTTCAAAAGGGCAGGAAAAGAAGAATACAAGCAAGCTTTAATGTGACAGTGAACTATAACCTTTAAATATATGATGAAGTGCACACTGACAAGTGCAATCCAAATTAAACAGATGTATTTATGAACTTTATAATCATTGATTGTCTAAACTGGTTTTGAGGGAAGTCTCATCAATAAGATATGAACTAGTTTAAGTTCTGTTCACTGCATGTACTACTATCAAATCAGCCTTCCTAGAGAGAAAAAACAAGCAAGCAAACTAACAACAACAAAAAACTCAACACTATCACCCCACTCCCACTCCAAACTAACAAAACACAACCCCAAATTAGTAATGTAAAAAGTAGACAGAAATTAGAGTTACTTCCCTTTGCTCCACTTTAAGAAAGACAGAGGGAGAAAATCCAGAGGGAAGAAAAAACAACAGCTCTTTTGTAACCTCTTTCTGACCTGCTTCCAAAGCTTTAAAGTATCAATGAGCATGTGGTGAAAACAAAGTTTATACAAAATAGTGAAGGTGCTGTCTTTTTGGATTGCCCCGATTACTAACACACTGAAGACAAAAAAATTCTTACAGTGGTGCAAAGCTCGGTACCTGAAATAGGACTAAACACCCTTTAGCATAATCTTTCTATTCACTAAATCCAGAATTCAACAGTAGAGCAGCTGCTCAGTGCCTGGTCTGCAGAATTCAATGAACGACAAAAGGTAACCTTAATTCAATGAGATAATCAGCACACATTTACCCACTACCAAGAATTTTCCAACCATCTGCAAGGCGGCAGAGCTAACTGCCTATAAAACAACTGGTAGCATGCTGACATGTCCTCACATCCCTCATGTCAATGAAAATTTATCTCTTAGCAACAGCTATAAAGAAGCTGAACTTCCAGAAATATTTTAGATGCATCATGTGCCAACAATTTCTTTGTGATTTTGATTGCTACTGATCTCCTAACAGATGTCTACTCTAACTGATAAAATCTATCAAATACATATTTTTTAAAAAAGCAAGTTGACATGGCTTAAGAAAGCATTAACAATGGGAGTCATTATAGCTGTGCACATAAATGACAAACACTAACCTTATTTAAAGCTGCTGACCTCACAACGTTATCAGTAACAGCAAAGTAAACAAAATGCATGTGTTGTGGGAAGAAGAAGCTATTTGCTATTGAGGCTAGCACTAGTAATTAAGGAGTGATGCAACTTTGCTAAAACCTAAGATAAGTACTTTTGAGAGGAAAAGCACATTAAGCAATTCAAGTTTCAAACAACTCCAGCTACTGAAACTATCTTAGGATTCCCTCCCCTGCTATAGAGGAGTGAAAGAGTTACTTTTGGTCTCTTCTCCAACTAAGAATGCTAAGACATTCATAACTTAACTAAGTTAAAATACAGTATTAAGGCATCAAGCTTTAAAAGTTAATTGTATATAATACTTACAAGAAAATCTTAAATTCACTTGTTTTAGTGAAACTCACTTGTAACAGCAAAGTATCAAGCAAATTATAATTTTGCTACCAGAAAGAGATCAGGAAAGAGAAAAGGCTTGTCCTCAGCTACACTAGTAGCTCTTCTTTAGAAATCAAATCTTTCAGAGGTCTCTTCAAAATACACCCAAATATAATATTGAGAATGAAACAATATCACATCTTGAGATTCAGTTTTATATGGGCTGATTTGGGGCAGTTCTGTTTAGAACTATACTACATACAGAAAATTAAATATGACACATTCCACAATGAAGCATGAACATTCGGGGGGGGGGGGGTGGGGGGGTTGTGTTTGTTTGTTTGTTGTTTGGGGGGTATGTGTTTCTTAGGCAGAAAAGAGCTGCCAGCTGTCAAAGTAATTTTCTCAAATACAGTCCAGTCCAGCAGGTTTATTAACATAAAAACGTGTTTTCAAATTTCTACTTCTTAAATAATTTTCCATGAGTGTAAAGCAGAAGGACTAGCTAAAGCCAAGGGCTTTTTTTTTTTTTTTAAACAACTACTGCATTCTGTGTTTTATCCAGGGTAAAATATCTTCAACTTTTATTCACAAGTAAGTAAAGTTAAATGCATAGATATAAAAAGGAGGAACTGGGTTTTTTTTTTACAATAGAAGCTGTCCCCTTTACAAATGCAGTAGTTTAAAGTTTAAGAGCATTCAGAACCATTAAATTACATCAGTAACAATAATTTCCTTCCATGAGAATATGGTAGACAGGTACATCAAGTGACCCAAGAGTCACTTTTAAATTGTCACAGAAGGACAAGCCACTGGTTTCTAAGACAATATGAACTTTAACTACATAAAAATAGATATGCATATATAAACACAACAACAGACCATTCTGCATGGACATAGCACATGCTGCTATCTAAGAATCTACCCTGTGAGTGGTTCTCTCTAGTAATTCACTGAGTGATTTATCTGTAATTTTTTAGAACTTCAGAAAACATCTGTAACATCTGCATGAAAGCTTGTTTTACTAAATCAGCAGAATGTCTGCCAAGCATGTTAAAATAAATAGAAATTGGGTTTTTCCAATATTGAAGCAGCATTAATATTTGCAAAACAGCATTAGCAAGCTTTTAGTGACATTCAGTTTTCACAACAGGATAAAGGGGAAAAGGAAGAGAGCTGAACAGTTCAAGGCAAAGCAAGCATATTCAGATCTGAATATACTATGTTTACATATAATCCCACTGTTTACTACGTAAGACTTCATTTGTATGTCTATAAACTGACATCAATGTACTATCATGTTCCTCTACGACTAACATATCCTTGTTAACCTCCTACAGTAGATATACCGGTATTAGAGGACAAAGGGGGGGGAACACACACACAAAAAAACCCAACACAAAACCACAACAAACAAGTAGAAATTTAAATTTGGAACAGGAGCCTTTTTAAGAATAGTAGTTAGTTAACAAGTTCTATGAAGTGCAGTGAAATTTTGAGAAATTTTTTTAGGCTCAAACACTGCATTTTTCATCACTCTTCAACTTCATTTTTGTATAACCCCTTCACTAACTGCTCCCTATTATCCACTAATCCTAAGCACTTTAAAGAATTCCACAGTACTTTCAATTTAGGCATTACTCACATTTTCACAGACCAATATAAAGGACAACAGTTCCTCCAAGCATCACCAGATTAAGTATATACATAATATAATGGTGGAACTTAAATAAAGCGTAAGAAGACTTCACACCTAGCCTCCTAGGTCCAGTATATAAAGATAGAAGTTTAGCACCTTTTTAAGTTCTTATTTTACCAGATTTCAGTAAATCGCAAGAAGGCAGAAATTAGGATGATCACTATTCTTATGAAAGAAACTTTAACAACAAAACCCCAAAACAAATACACTTTGAATTCTCCAGCAATGGTGTTCCCAGATAAAACTTCCATCCCTCTTAAAAACTTCTTTACATTTTTATATTTGATGCAGTTGTCTGCAAATCTTCATCATAGCCATGCATAAAGAAACTACACTTTCCATTAGGCAACAGTAAGAGGAAGCAGGCAAACTTCCAGTCCAAGTTGAAAGAGAGTACTTTCGGCTAGGTGAGACCTCTGAAGCATATTCCCTAACATACCACTTAAGACTGGACTCAAATGTTCCCTCAGGCTCTGAGCCTCTCTGAGGATGGAAACTCCAGTCACCCTGAGCCCCTGTTCCATGTCTCTCCATCCTCACTATAAAGGATTTTCTCCTTATGTAACTGGAATTTCCCCTGCTGCAATTTGTGTCTATTACCTTTCATCCTTTTGTCATCTGAGAAACAGCAGTTTCCATCTTCACTATAAGAAGTGATAAATCACCTAATAGTGCTGAAACAGGTGTTTTAACAAAGCAGTGCCACAAAACAATCTACACTTCTATGATAATTTTATCTTGACTACACTCTTTTCAATTGCTATTTCTAACTACATATTCATTATTTAAGAACTTTGTGTACCAAACATCTGAAACATGGTGCCACTGATATTTGTCTTCTCTTGAGCCAAATTCAAACACTGCTAGTTAAGCTTGCCATAGACACATGGATATTACATAAAAATTAATTCCTAAAACAACAGTCAGTAATTTTCACCATTTAGGGAAAAAAAAAAAAAAAAAAAAAAGGTACAAAAATATGAAATTGAAACAAACTTCTAAACACTTCTGGTGATCAAATCAAATGCATGTGGAAAATGTAGCAAACTTATCACTGCTTATGCTAGTCTCCACTTCTACTAAGAATTCATCCTAGATGAAAAAATACCAGCCATGCTGTCCAGACAACTTCACTGGGATCATACACAACTTCTCCCATACCAAAGTCCTGCTTGTAATCAAGAACAGAAGTCTTAAGCCTACTCCACCTAGCACTGCTTTAGTTGTAAATGAAGTGCTGTAGCACCACAAACACAAGGGGTCAACTCTCTGCTCCTCTACAGTCAAAATGCTTCAGAAAACAGAAATTCCTGCACGTGTACCCATTATGAAGAGGCAAGACCTAAAGTTGACAATTCAGAAGTCTGCAGTTTCCCTTCCTCTCAGGACTTTTTCCTTATGTAGCATCTTCTCTATAGCACAACCTGAAGTCACAATAATCACCATAAACTGAGAGCTAAATGCAACAGCCCTGGAATTGCCTACACAGACATTCCTTTAACATTTCACACTATGCATATTGTAAAACACACCTGCCTGGGCCTGTAAATTCAAAACTTAAGCTACCTTCTGCAACAACCTGAAGAGGGGGGAAGAAAACAAACAAAACACACCACAGAAAAATCTAAGTGACACCAATTATCATTGCTCTCACTAAGGAGGAATATAAGCAGACAGGGGAAAAGAACAATAAACCACACACCAGTGATTTTGCAAATGCAGGAAGTAATATTAATTTAGAAGTATCTTATCAGGTAACCACAACCAACTGGGATGGATCTGTCAGCTAAGTGAGTTTAAACAGGTCCTCACAATCATTGGAACTATGGGTTTGTCCTTATACCCAGGCAAATAGTCCTGAACACAGAGAAGAGAGCTGCTTTTTGGAAGAAGCAACTGAGAAGACTAAAAGTTTTCTTTACAACTTGGAATCCATTTACACCAAGTAACTCTTTTCTCAGTACTAGATTAAAATTCTTTCAGAAGTGATAGTCATTTACCACTTCCAACTACCAAACTGGAAAACTACTCCCTGACCAGCAGTTGATCTACACCTGGAGATGCTTCTTGAGGAGAAGAATTTTTAAAAAAAAAAATCTGTCAAAAAACCAGACAACTTCAAATTATCAATGTTTTCCCATAATTTGATTTATAAAACACATTCCCGCAACAAGAAATAATATGGAAGCATCACATTTAACTGCCGCAATAAAAAACACCTCAAGAGTAAAGACTGTCACTATTGTTGTAGATAGAAGAAAGACTTAAGATAGGTAAAGGATACAGTTCTGAGAAATTATACAAGGTAGTCCATCCTTACATCTAAGGCAGACTTCTGGAATTTCTGTATTATAGAAAGAATCCTTACAAAGGAGATATTCATGTACTGAGTAGTTGAAGAAAAATCAATCTTGAAAAAAATGCAAAGAGTAAAACCTTTAATTGTAGCTAAGGCATCAAATGTTACTTTCAGTTAAGTCAGAAGAGTTTGCATAAAATAACACAGGTGAACAAACAAACAGAACTGCTGGAACTACACAACATTTCTTTAAATCATTGCTGTCAGTTCCAATACAGGACTCACTACAGTACATCACACAAATTAAATTTAAAGCAAATTGAATTTTATAGCAAGTCTTAGAATTAAACCGCATGCAGGGTAAGGTTTGGGATCAGTCCTTACAATAAACAAGAATAATGAGCGCTTCATGCGGAACTATGCTCAAAAACATCCAACCTGGGGGAAAGAAGGATGAGTAGGGTCTTCCCTGATGGTTCCATAGGAAACTACGAAGAGGTTACCTGCTTGCAAAAACTGACACCTGAAATTGCAACCCAACCCTCCCCCTGTCCCAACTCATGAAGAAGAGATTTAACTCAGGAAACAGTTTCTACTTTCTCTTCCACCATCTTCCAAGTCTCCATCCTGAAGGTCCCCACAGTTTTTAATTTCCCTTCATTGTTAAGTCAACTCCCCCTGTGGCTGGAGGCTGGTCCATTAACATAGCAGTGAAATACTTTAAAACAGGCATCGTTTGAAGTGCTTTGATTCAAGTTACCCTGCTCACATTAAGTAAGCAATTACGTTAAGCACCAGAATATCTGTGATAGCTAAAATGTCCTTTCCAAATACAATTTATACTACTCATGATGTACAGCCTAGACACGATATAGCTGATGACAGCTACCTTTGTCCAAATCCAGAAGAAAACATACCATTTTTACACAAATGCTTCTTCCAGGCCTAGATACAGGAAGATAAAACATACAATGCAATCTGCATTGCTGTAGCTAACTGCAGCTATTTCTACATCTAATTAAAGAAGAGGACCGTATCTAGTTGCACTGGATGACCCAGTTAATATGTAAACAAGAAAAGCACCTCCATATCACCACCACCGAAAAGAAAATTTAGCACTTCCAGATCCCGGTTCTACGTTAAGTGTTTCATCAAATGTAACACCTCTGTAACATCCTCAAGGCTCCCGCTTTGCGAAACTAACTTCAGTGGCACCGCATTGCAACAGTGTCTATCTTCTCAGGCTAACAGGTACATTGATGCCTAAGGGTGAAGACAGGAAGGAGGGGAGAGTGATGGGTGGAGAAGGTGAAAAAAACCAAACATACACACACACACCACCAACCTACACCAAAACAAAATCACCAGAAAAACCCCAACAATACACAGGCAGTACTGTATTGCTCCTGATCACCTTTTACTTGCTCATGAAGAAAGGTTCAGAGTCTGCATTTGGTACTGTGAGTGAAAAAGCTCAGCCAGCCAAGGGGAAAGCTCTGACGCAGTTCTAATGCACTGAATCTTAACTGTCTCACCCCAATATTAATTATGCATTTTAAAAAGTCAGAATCGTCCCAACTTCCCAAGCCATCTAAACAGAGTTCTGCACATTCTCCTGTTTGTTGTTCTCCTCAAAGAAAGTCAACAGAAGAGATACTCCACCTCAACTATTGGGGGGGGCACGAACTTAAAAAAAAACAAACAAAAAAAAACACAAACACACCACACAACCAAGCAAGATAGACACCCTTGCAGACAGACAGAACTTACTTGTGCTAAGTATATAAATGGATTAAAAAAAAAAAAAAAAAAAAAAAAAAAAAAAAACCAAAACAAAAAAATCCAGAAAACAAAACACCACCACCACAACACGCACCCCAAATCTCCTCAAAGACCAGCTATTCCTGAGAGAGGCCAGTTTGGCTACATTTGGTTGTATAAAATTCAGTAAATAAGCTTGACATGCCCCATACTGCCACTTCAATACTTCCAATAAAACCAGCCTAATGGTTTTCCAGCAGTGTCATTCCGCTTATTCAATTTTCTGCTCATCAATTTCAAATGAACATGCAGTCACATCCCAGTAACAGAGACATCTATTTACAGTTACTTTCAGAACTTTAGGGGTATTTAAGCTGTACCGATCAGCAAAAATACCATATTTAAACCAAGTCTATATAGAGATATTTTCTTTTCTTCCCCCGCCCAGTAACCTGTGCCACAACTACTACAACTAAGCTGTGCCCTGCACTGATACACAACTACAGATTCACCGATCTCACATCAAAACTACTTTCGTCAGGAGAAAGTGTAGGCTGAACAGTTGTTTTTTTTTTTTAAACAACCAAGTCACACTGCTAATTTTGAGGCACCCTAAATTAAGGCTTATTTCTTGCCAAAGCACTTGCTAGAGAACAGATTTGTTTAGCTAACTTCTAAAAGACAGATTTATCCTTACACCAGCATTTTACTATGGCAGAAATGGCTTTTTAAGAACTGTGACCCAACATTCTTTCCAATGGATGCCAGTCCCAGTAGGTAGGGGAGATCTTTGTTTCCACAGAATCCACATAAACTGTCACTGTATTTAACTATTTTAGCTGCTCAGTACTGCAGCCCCCAAATTTTTCATGCTACTGAAGTATCAGAGTTACGGAAGAATCTCTGAATATACTTAACACAGCTTTATCACTGCAAGTAATTAAATCTTTATCTTGTATGGCTACAGCAGTAATCACACAGTAAGCAATGCTTCAGACTTTCCATTCTGATTGAGCATGAAGCTCCATGCATTCTTCAAATACCCAAGAAGTCTAATTTGACAGAAATAGATATCCACACAAACACCATATTTAACATACAGAGAAGCTCACAAAATACATCAACCTACAGCTACCACCATTTGTAGCATCACCTCTGACAGTTCCAAAACAAGTGTTTAGACTTCATTAAATATTTCTAACACAAGACCTTTCTACTCTGCCCCCTTCAGCACCTTACAATCTGCTGAAAGAAGGTGGCAAGTGAAAACCATCAGGTAGTTTCTCAGAGACACTAATGACACCTCTGCAATGGCAAAATTGTCTGGATTATCCCAAGCCAAAAATAACTGGCATCAAACATTGAGGGGAGGAAAACAAACAAACAAACAACCCACCAACAACAACCACCCACAACCATCAAGCCATCAACTTACAAATATTTTAAGCAACCCAATTCAAGATGAACAGGTAACTTTTTACCCCTAAACTACACTGAAAATTCAAAACACAGTTCTTCATAAAAGCTGAATGATCAAAGAATGTCCACAGTCATGTCTTTGACACTATCCTTTCATAAACAAAACAGTAACTGACATGTCCATCTCCCTCAAGGCTTATACTCCATAAATAATTAACCTGAAAACAAGGCCCAAGCAACAGCATAAATAAATCCATGCAGAAAGTTCCAACAAAACCGAAACATATGAGGATTCTGCAGTTGAGCTCAATTTGTCACTATGACACCTTCACTTATATCCCTAGAATATTTACATTAACTCCAGTTCCTATTAACTGGAGCTTTAAGGCTAAGTATCTACTTACAACTACCTTCAAAGTTAGTAATTGCAACAGACTAAAATAATAGGAGTCCTACTGGAAGTATTTCAGGTGATGTTCAAATTACAAGGAAATCAGTACATCCTGACATAAAATGAAGGTAAAGACCACAATCTAATCTGCCACACAAGACAGAACCATGTTACATCCCGAAAACGGTATACATCTGTACTCTTCCCTGCTGCTCTACTGAAAATCCAAAAAGCAAATTATCCAATGCATAACAGCAGGATATCAGAAACTAAGTAAACTTCCTTTATCAGAACTGACTCTGCACTTATCTGCAACATGCATCCTCACTTATATACATTTCAATGGGTAAATAAAGAACAAGAAAAAACATTATTTTTTGCATTAGGTAATAAATAAAGAACAGCAAGAATCATGTTTGCACTATTGTATTTGCTATCGCTTTTCAGACTTACCTGGTCTTTTTCATGGGGTAGGAGGCTGACAGGTGGAAGAGAAGCTGGAAAAGTGGTGGAGTATTTTGGAGCTCCTTTGCTTTCCAAACTGCCATAATTCACTCTATACTGAGGCCCATCCTTCAGTAATCTCCCATTGTTCACAGCACGTTTGGCCCCAAGACGCAACCTCTGCTGAAAGGCAGGATTGTTAAAAATACTTGCAAGGTCATTTTGACTTCTCAAATATTTCTCTATATTTTTCAGGGAGGAGCCATTTGGTTCTTGAAGCCCTTCAATTGCTCTTCTCAAGAGTTTATTCCAATCCACATTACGAAGCTCATTACAGGCTCCTCTAGATCCCTTAACAGATTTAGGAATAGTGCCAGGCTTGACAGATGAAAACCGTCCAGGATTATCTGGGTCCTTGTAGGATGCAAGGCCTTTGTTGGTAACTTTAAGAATAGAACCATCTTGAACACTAAGCTCCAACTGTTCTGAAACAGTCTTCTTATCTAATCCATGGGAAGCACAAACAGCATGACATATTCTCTCTTCAGAAGGCCTTTGCTTTTGTTTTTTAACTTTCTGTATCGCTTCAAGAATCCACTCCGTATAAAGAGGGTTGGCAAGTTTTACCATGATTGACCAATAATTGTTTCCAGCCAAGGGTTACCCATAGAGGTTCCTCCTTATCCTTTCAGCAGATCTTTCTGAAGTTGTTCACACCTCAAACACAAATCAAAGGATTCCACATTCTGCTTGGATAAATCTCAAAAATAACCATCCTGAGAAGTGGAAAAGACAGGGAAATATCTGCTAACTGAAATTCCCAATTACGTTACCGTTATGGAAAGGTAGAAAGGAGTAATTTGTGATGATACTTGTACATCCTGACAGGAAAGTTTGTTGCAACCTTTAAAAAGGAAAGAGGCAGGGAGAAAACAGTTAATGCTGAAGTAGTAAAGAAAACCAGAATGCATTCAAACATGAATTCATACTGTAAATATATGAATGTGTGTAGTATGCAAAAATCTCTGTGAGATAATATCAAATGTTCACCAATTCCCACTCCATGTAAAACAAGTCATTATCAAATCCTTCCACTCTCATCACATTCAGTGGATTTAGTTTTCCTGAACTCCATCACTCCAACATTTAACCTACTTCTGATTTGTTGGACAATTTCCATGCAGCCAAATATCTGAAAACATTCTCTAAACCAAACTGCCTACAAATCATTCCTAAACACACAAACAAAATTACTATGTGCATGCACTAAAACAAATTTAAAAAATCATCCCCATCTGATGAAAGTCAAATTATTAACTACCATCATTTCTTACAGTACACTGCCTGCAAGTCCCATGCTCTATGTTAACTACACAACTCAGAAAAATATCAGAACTCGGCTGCTAGCACTGTGTCCTTCCAACCTTATTGATTCTAAGATTTTCTATGATTTTCACTAATACCTAGGTACCCTATAATATGGAAAGGAATCACAGGGGTATTGGAGGTTTTTTGCCATGAAACATGAGGGGGAAGTCTTGAAGACTAACAGGACTGTACAGCAACTTCAAATCAATAGAAAATAACTAATAACCAGAAAAGGAAAAAAAATCTTCATTCTCAAGACACAGGTTGTCTTGCAAAGCATGAGATTCACCAGTGTCTAGTTTCACAGCGAAATCTAACATTGAGCTAATTTGAAACTGCATGCGTAACAGTGTAATAAGCAGCTGATAAGTATCTATGATTACACAAGTCTTGGACCTCACTTATTAATTTAATTCACCTTGCATTTCAATCATGTTTAAAACTTGCGTAAGTTATTTAAGAAAAACCCTGAATTGATACAGTAATTTAAATTATTTTCAATGTCTTAGAAACATGGCTCTACAACTGTAAAGAGTACAAAAAACACTCCTCCCTCTAACCTCCCAAAAATAATTTTAAATATAAACTTCAGATCACATTTCATACATTATTATACCTATACAACGGGATCATTGATAACAAAGGAGCAGCTGGTTACCAGTTAATATAAAATTCTTCTATACCCAAATAGTAGAAATATTAAACAATCAATTTTATGAATTTGTCATTCTTTAGGTTTGACTTAAGCTTAGGCATTTTCAGATTTATTAATATGAAAGTTCAACTGATTGATAGAATGAAGACACATTGCTGATATGAATGTAGGGCCTGGAAGTTTAATCAGCTCTCATGCTGAATCCTATTGATCTCAATAATTGGATCCTGTTTTTTGCTTCCAGTTTGTACTCATGCAACAGTTCTGTGTATTTATGGTATTTGTAATAAAATAATAACTTGTTAAGTAAACAGACATTCAGCTAGCAAAAGCCATTCTTCCCCAACAGCATTGTTTATATTCACTGTTTTCAAATAATTCCAAAATAGCAGATAAATATAGGCAAGAAAAAAAATAAATCCCATGGTATTTTGAATCCTACTAACTCTCACAACTCTGACACTGACAATACAGTAATAAAACAAAGCAGAACTCTATACAGTGGAGGCTCAGATTGAGACTTTTATATACTCTGCATAGAGATTTGCAAGTTCTCCATAACTACATATAAAGCTCCAGATTCCTAGAAAGCTACTGTTTAAGTTTTGAAATTATCTAGTTAGGCTGTTCTGCTGTGAGTCTTCAGCATTTAAGTACTCGCTGTCTTCATGAACACTGCATTTGCTGAGTCAGACATACTTGCCTCATTTTTAAACCCACTGCAGTACTGTTGTATTAAATTTCATACAAGCAATCACATTGCTTTCACTAAATTCCAGAACACACAGTGCAGGGTCTGTTCCAAGCACCTGGACACCGATGAACATTTCAGTATAAATGCTATAACTTGTGGGTTACAGGAATTTATTGGCTAATGACTGTGGCAAAAGGTGAGCACAAACCTGTATCTTCATGTTAAGTCTGCTGCCTGGTACACGAATTTCACAGCAATTTACATTCACAGCTACATTTTTACTTATATACTTAAAACTCCCTATGTGTAATAGAACCTCCTGCATACTAGCACCTACTAAATCAACAGCAGATGAGTGTATCTGCAGGAGTGGAGTTTCCAAAACACAGTACATGATATTTCAAGATTCAAAATGAAGACATCTTAAATTCACACCTTCCAACACAATCTGAGTTCATTCTGCTGTAGGAAACTACGCAAAGCCAATTCAATCCAACTTTGGAATTGCTTTACCACAACTTGAGTCCCTGTTACACTGCCACTCTAACTGCATGTGTGCTTGAAGTGTAGCACCCTGACTGCCACAACTGATACACGGTCTAACAAGGTCTACCATATGTAAGATTCAGAATAACATCTCCATAACAACCCAAACTGCTTTAGAAATAAAATTTCCAGATTCAACATAAGGGGATGCAGAGAGTTCAAAATGATATTCAGGCTTCTAAGTTTAGAACTCAATTTCACCAAAACCACAAAAAGTTGGTCACACATCATTTAATATAAAAATTGTGATGCTTACCCTAACAGATTTTGAGGAAATGCCAGTTTTCAAGTGATTATAAATTAGCTGCAATCATTCATGTCTACTTAATAATTTTCCTCCCTTTGTAATTAAATAACTTTTAATCAAAACCTCAACAGTTCCCATCCAATTGCAGAACAGATTTTTCCATGCTGGTATGTGCACAGGACCACTTTCAAATTTTATAGCAACAATTGTTATGCTCTGTCATTTGACATATTTTAGCTTCTACACTCCACAGAATTTAATTTTGAAAATAAGAACATCTGTAAAGGTTTGTCTACATTATATTTCTGACCAAGACTCTTGTCTACTCTGCTACTGAGCAGTTGCAAAAAATAAGCATTTGGAGGGTTAAATACAATATGTTACCTTTAAAACATGAAAATCTATCTCTAGCCAAGGTTTGTCCTTTTACCTAACTCATACATTATTAGATAAATACAAAGATGTTGCAAAATTGTAGCTTGGGATTTAGAACAAGTGCAAATATGTCTTTTATGAAGTACATACCTATTGTACAGCTGATTCTAATTAAAGAATGCACAGACTGAACATGTCAATCTTAGGTGTCATCACTAATCCTGCAATAGGTCTTTTTTAGATTGAACTAGTATCTGGAATTATTTCCAAGTGATCCAGATCACAGAAACAAGCTGTATGGAAAGAAAGAAAACAAAACAAGAAGAAAAATTACCTATGCTCTCCCCTTCCCAAGAAACAAAACAAAAAGTTATTGCACGAGTATCCAAGAGCATTTCACAAAATGCAATCTAAAGTCATGGAGATTTTGAGAAACTAATAAAAACTTTGCTCTAGCTGTTTTAAACACAAACACAGTTAAACTTTTAAAAACCAAAGTTAAAACAGATTACCCCCTCCCCTTCCCCCCAAAAAAAAAAAAGGGAGGAAAAATAAAAAAGGAAAAATACAAGGGAGGCAGGGGAGTGATGACAGCAACTTGTGCAACCTGCTGGTGACCTGTGAAGCACGGTTTCATCCTGCTCCCTCCTACCTGCTCTGCACACACTCAGGAGAAGCAGCAGCAGGCCAGCTCTCTGCTGCAGCATCAGGGTCAGGTAAGGATTGCAGCAGAGAAGGAAGAAGACTGATATTGCATTCAGAGAGCTTTTTGCCATTCTACTTTCCTCCAAACCGTTATTTAGAATGGTGCTGTTAATCAACTCTGTATTCCACTTCTATCTCAATTAACAATGCAAAAGAGGCAAAATACTTATTTCCACATTGCAAAACACATGCATCTACAAAGAGACCAAAGTAGACCCTGGAAAGCACTCCCAGCACACACAGTACTCTTAAAATTACTCAGATCATGAAGCTAGCTACTGCTGCATTATTCTTGGTACAGCATACAGCTATCAATTACCATATGGAAGGACAATGACATTTGCCCATGCTTTAAACAGACACGTGAGGAGATATTACAGTAACTTCAAAACTACATCAAAAGATTTAGTGGGTGGGAAGTAAGAGTGGTACAAGTGAATCAAACTGATGAAGTGCTTGCACTCTGCAATCCCACACAAGCTAGTTTAAGATCATATGCTAAAAAGCAGTTCACAACATGACAGCAGTAAGCACCACCAGGTGAAACAGCATCAGCACAACATGACGCCAGCAAAATCACCCAAATTTACCCTTCCCACCCTCTTCCATGGAAGTTCGGAGCACTTTGCAACATAACACTAGAGAACAACAGTGAGCATGGGAAGGTTACATTCATGATCAGCAATTAATCTTGGAAGAGGGCTCCACTGAAACCATTTCTTCTTGGAACAGCGATTTTTAACAGAAGGGGTATCCGTTTGCTTTTTGCAGATGCTCAGTGACAGAATGATGAAGGTGAAGTCTGGGCAAGGAAAATACTGTGTGAACAGCACTTCCGAAATGCGGTCTGAATATTCCCCTTCTCAACTTACTTGAAATATCTGCAGTATACCTAAGCCATGAAGATTCGAAACGCCTAGTGTCTGGCGCCAAGGCATTGTTGTGTGTGACAGGGGCCGAGTCGGGGCTGGCTTTTGAAACCTCCACACCTCACTCACTGTTAATTTCAAAGACGGAAACCTCAAGCCCGCAAGCTCTGCTACCCGGGGCATGGCGACCCCACAGGACACGGCAGCCAGAGGAGGAAAGTGACGGCGTGCACCTGCACCTACCCCACGGGGGCGGAGGGCGCGCGGTACCGGGGGAAGCGGCAACACCGGCCTCCCGGCCGCGTCCCCGGGAAGCAGGCTAAAAGGGCCCACCCTACCCCCTCCCCTCCCCAGTACCACTCACCTCCGCGGGACTGGGGCGGCGGGGGGAGGAGCCTCCTCCAGGCGCCGCAGCGGCTCCCCCTGCTGCCGGCTCTTCCCCTGCTCCCGCAGCCAGACTGTATCGAGGCGCCTGCCCCTGCTGCTGCGCTGCCCCCCTGCCGGCGGCCGCCGCGACTCCCCCTATCGCCGCGGCTCTCCTCACCTACGCCGCCATTTTGTTTCGCCCTGTTGTACTTAACGTGAATCCGACATGACACTGATTACAGCCCAATGGAGTCTCATTAAAACCTTACCTACCCCCGTGCCCCGCCCACCGGTGCCCACTATTGGGCTGTCCTGCGCACGCCGCTCCACGCTCACAGGCCGCGGACCCATGTCCGTCAAGCTCCTACACCGGCCCTGTTCCGCCCAGCAACTACACTGTCTCTCCCATTGGAAAGCCGGGCCTACCAATCACCAAGGACACCTCCTTCCCTCCACGGACAACCCCGCCTACCCGCGAGAAGGGGCGGGTCTAAAGGCTGCCACTGGCTGCCACCGCCGCCACTCACTCGCATAGTCCGCCCGCCGGCACCAGCCGATCCCGCCTCACTGCTGGGCCTCGAGCGCTAGCGATTGGTCACACGCCGCAAGTGGAGGCAAGAGTTCTCACAAACCCGCTCTCCCGTTGGCTACCGCTACCGTCCGTTTGCTGTCCCCCCCATCAGCACCCCCCCTCCCCGCTACCCTCCCCCACCTGCCGCCGCCCAACCCGCTCCTGAAGTTTGTTCGAGAGGGTGATCGCTAGCGAGACACCGACGGCGGCCGCCGGAACCAGCCCGGCAGGGCGGGCGGGCGCGCGACACACACTAATAAGCAGCCTTAAATATTGAGCGTCACGCGCGTGCTTCATCCTGCCAGTCGCCCGGGCGGGCAAGATGGAACAGCATGCTCCAACCACAACCCTCCCAAGGTGCCTGGCACTAGCAGCCGCTTATCGCGCACACACACACCCCGGACCGCCAAGGGGAGGAGGGGGTGGGAACGGGGACGGCGACAATGACTCCCAGCTCCACAGCCACATGCAGCTCCCTGCAAGTTTCGCCATGCGAATTACAGGGACTTCTATGTCACCCCGTCTGCGAAGGAACAATTGCCGCCTCAGAAAGACAGGGTGGGAGCATGCAACACAAAAACCTCAGCCACCCCCTGCCTCCCTCCTCCACTCCATTCCTCTCTCCCCACCCCATCCAACCCAGCCATCACCTCCTGCTGCTGCTCCCCCTCCCCTGCAAAACGCAGAGCATTGCTATTCATTTACCAAGCACAAGTGTCTGCAAACACGTGCATGAGCCTCCGATGCAAAAGAGAGAGGGGAAAAAAAAAAAAAGTACCCAGGCTAGTGACAAGCCCCCTGCACTGAGAGAGGGGAGGGAAAGGGGATTATTATGGCAAATTGCAGCCTGTCACCCAATGCAAAACAAAACCCATTGCATGCTCCCTATTACCCCCCACATAAACTCCTGGGAATCTAACCTCCGATGCAGGTTTCCCCCCTTTGCTTGCAATGACCTCCTTTCTCTGCCTGTGTGTTTCCGCAGCAGCGGTTCCTGCGGAATGTGCTGCCCCTGAAACGCGATCGCGGCTCCTCTCTCTCTCGCTCGCTCTCCTTCTCTGTCTCTCGCTCGCTCGCTCTCTCGCTCGCTCTCTCTCCTGGCTGCAACCAGAGCCAGGAACACAACAACAACACAACCTCCCCCCACCCCCTTCCCCAAACACATACACACTGAAGAGACCCAGCTAGGAGAGCCAGACGAGCCGGGGAGGGGGTGGAGGGAATCCCCAGCCAGGAGATTGATTGCACCAGTTACCTTCTCTAAGCCCCTTCACAAGAGGGGGAAAAAAGAAGATGAATACAGAGAGAATACCTTGTCTCCCCTCCTCCTCCGCGGGGCTCCTCTTCTCACTCCAAAATACTAAAAGGTGGACGGGCAGATCAGACACAAGCATTCGGCTCGCGGCTGGGGAGAGGCGGGGGAGGGGAACCACGCGAACAATTATCATTAATTTAGAAATTAAAACAGAAACCCACCCCAGACCTCCAGCTTTCCTGAAGCCGAGCGGACGCAGATTGCGAGGACTGGTGCTAAAACACAGGACCTGATAACAGCTAATTGAAAGGTTAATCTACATAGGCTGTGACAGAAGAGGTCCCTCCCCACTTTTTTATCTGCTGTTGGCAAGTGGGAAATTGAGCTCCCCCCACCTTTTTCCCCTAAATAAAAAGACGAAGGGGAAAAAAAAAAAAAAAAAAAAAAAAAAGCGAGACAGAAAAGGTGGGGGGGAAGACAATAAAGTTTGGGGGAAGGCGCGTCCCCGCAGCGGCGGTCTGGGACTCAGGGACGGGGCGTGCGGGTGGCCGTTGCGGGGTGCGTTGGGCGGGAAGGCGGCCTGAGGGGAAGTGGTCACCGCCGCCGCCTCCCAAGGGGCCCTCGCCGTCCTCGGGGGGCTGGGTTGGGCTTTTCGTCCAAAATCGGGCGATTTAAAACGTTTCGCTAGAAGTACCACCACAGGCAGGTCTTGACAAATCCTTCCAAACGGGCTTGAACAGTTCATCGGTCCGGAGGAAGAGCGCTGTTTGAAGGTAACCATGATTAGCCTGTGGATGAAGGGAGGGTGAATAAATGAGAGATGACCTTCCATTGAGTTTGTTATAAACGTAATAAGATGTTATCTGGCATGTATTTTCAGGGGATAATACATACGGAATTAAAAATCGTTTAAACGTTTGCTCCACGCTGTCTTGAGCCATGCTTCCAAAGGCCACTCACCATGGCAAAGTTTTAATACTACTCATGGTAGTTTTTTCAGATATGGCTAGCGAACACCACTTTTCACCAAAGTATGGCATGAGAAACTACCATAGGAAGGAAAACATGATCTACCTACCCGAGCATCTGCTCAAGGAAGCATCAACTAGACACCTCCTGTTTTCCCAAACTTGAAAGGTGACCCACTCAGAGATCTAGAAATCCTCTTCTCCATGTCTTGTGGGTGACACGTTGCATTAGGTGCCTCTCTGCAAAGTTTTCTAAAAATCCTGAAGAAGAGAAGATAAGTAAAAACACTTCCTTTAAGAGTGGGTGGAAAATAACCTTCTACAGCTAGTTAAGAAGGTCTTTCATAGATCATGCACTGCATGAAAACCTGCAAGCAAACAAAGTTCTTGTAATAAAATACTAAGCATTAAAGGTTAGTGCAACTTGTTCAGAGATACTTGCTGGAGATGCTGTATAAGAAAGCTCTTTGGTAATGTTTTAAAGCACTGTAAAATAGAATGACCTACTTATCAAAAGCTAGCAGGTGAAAAATAATATTCCAGCATGTAGCTATTGATACCTGTTGATTGAGGTTTTAGTCGTTTAACTGCCAGGTACAGCCTTTGAAACACGGAATGGGAAATTGAAATGTGTGGTGACCTAATGAATGTACAACGTGGTTTGTTGTAAAAGAGAAAAATAATCTCTTGAAATGGTAACTTGGCATGGTACGTCCCAGTTCAGGAAACAAAACGCTGGGGAAAACTTGACAATCTGTTTGGCTGGTTTGAAATTATGAGTGTGTTGAAGACATGAGTAATAGCACAGGGAAAAGTCTTTAAATCTCTGGTTTAAATACATCCATACTTTATTCTTAACTTAATTCTTTCCCTGAAAGTAAACTTTATAAGATTGGATGTTGTGTTACAGTTTTTAACACATTCAACAACCTTTTGTTTGAAGAGAAGCTCCTCTGGATCTTGACATTTACAGGTGAACCTAACACTATGTAAATTGTGAAGTTAAGCACATGAATCTCTTTATACATTAATCATCCTCCAGCACACTTAGATACACTATCACTGTCAATTATACTGTTTCCCAAAATAATTACTTCAAAAGACTTGCATTATGTAAATTTAGGGCAGTTCAAATTGAGACAGTGCATGTACACAGGCAAGCCATAACTGCATGAAACACTTTGGATCTGTTTGAGAATGTTTAATATGTTGTGTACATTTTGGTTTGTAATCTAAATAAAAAAATAGTTTCAGTTTGTTGTATTAAACAAACAAACAAAAAAACCCCAAACACCCAGAACTACATTACAAATATTCATGGCAAAGTTATAAGCCCATCAAGTAATTTAGTGTGAGCAATGAAATTAGCATTTTAGCATGTGTTCTGCTGCCAGACTTTGTGGGATTTACTCTCCTGTAGCTACTACAAAACTGAAGAAGTATGATAGTTGATGCTTCTGAGCAGTAACAGGTGCCTAGACACATACACATTGCGTACAACCATTCCATCTCCTAAAAAGATGTCTCTTACACTAAAGTATCTAAAATCAAAACCACTATCTCTCATCTGCATTTCAAAAGAAGTACTTTGGCCCAGTTTACTCTCTTTTAATTTCCTTACTTTAATTAGAGTTTAAATATCCTTCTTTAAAAGAAAAATATATTTGATAGCCTATCTATATTGTAGTGGAAGTAGTAAGCATATCCTTCTCTCCAAAAGTCCAGAATACCTTAGAAGTATTCTAAAAACGTATGTACAGCTGCTGTTTTTTGATCACAAGTGAGAGAAAGCAAGAAGTTATGAGCTGAGCTTGATCTGAGTGAAATTCAGTTCTCAAAACCCAAAATCTTAAAACTGCTTTATCTATAGCAGTGGTGTAAGACAAGGTGGAGACTACTACTTAAATGAAGACCAGCCATAATCAGCCAAAATTCAACAGTGGAAGAAAAAGAATGCTAAATTAGAGTTTCAACACTCATGTGAAATGGGTGAGAAAATTCTTGTTCATTAAATCACTGCCATATAGAAGAAATACTTCCCAATGAGGGCTTTAATTGTAGTCCATTAGAACTAGTGAGGCTGTTACATATTTAGAAATAGTTATATAGTTGTTTAATATTGGTATGGTGACAGATGCCTATTTATCTTTGGAGCTGCTAGAGGGTGAAGTCTTGACCCCCATCAAAGTCTGGCAAAACCCTATGACTTCAACAAAGCCAGAATGTCCCGTTCTTGCTTGCCGTATGTAACCACATATATGACTACAGTCACCTGGAAATTGCATCTCTTGGCATACATTGTTGAAAGAAATTACCTCAGGGAGAAAAGTCATCCTAAGAGTGCAGCAAGTTTCTTCTCAGCCTCTACAGTCATCCTGTGTATGTCCTTGCTAATGAATGGAAAAGATACATTCTTTACCTATATCACCTTCTCTGCTTAACTTACCTGCCATGGGTTCAGAAGCTTCGCTGGGACCCTAATCTTCAACCTCATATCCCTTCTGGATTGAAACAGCCTTTTCTTTTTTTCCACTGAAGATATTCTTTTGACATCCTTTTTAATTATAATTTAATCTGAAAGATTAATCCATGTAACTGAGTCAACCCGCCTGAATACCGAGTGTTTCTTGATTTACATGTGAGGATATGCATTGCTGCACACAACAGAGCATCACTGCCCAATTTAAGCACTATTAATAAATATTACTACATATTACATTAACATATACATGCATATATTTATACACACAGAACCACATACAAAATTAATAACCCATGATCATATTTTCTGATAATTTTCTGTCTCATCTATTACATTTAATAAAATAAGAATAGTATAAAATAGACCTGATTTGAGGGCTTCTTAATTGCTGAAACTAACCAATTATAACGTAAATGCTGTAACAGTTTCAACTCAGGAGTTGTATTTGGCATTATACTGTAATTTGGAAATAAGTATTGATTATAGTATTGGTGGAGACAGAGACTTTTTATAATAAATCAAACATGTACCATTTTACTTTGCCAAATATACCACACTGCTATATCAAAGTACTTTACAATCCTTAATTCATTCCTGTAAGAGCTCTGTCAGGTGAATGTATATTATTTTTCCCATTCTCCATCCAGAGATACAAAACAGAGAAAATGGTTAGAAGAACATGTTGACTTAAGGAAAAATCTGACCACCTGAGTTCCAGAGGTCCTGCTTTGGCCACGAAAGACAGAGTAGCTAGAGAAGAAACTAGTGGTCTAGTAATGCATATTTGAAAACGTAGCTAGGAACATGTCTTTTTGCTGCATTAACTGTTATACATATTAAAGATGCAACAGGATAAATAGAATTTAGGAGTGCAAAGGAAAATGCTACAAGCAAATCAGAAAAAGACAGGAGTTTTCTATACATGATAGTGTTCTGTAAGATGATGCCTTTAATATACAGCGTCTTACAACACTGCACAAGCAAGCTTTATTTATAGATATATGATAAAGGATTAGTAAGTGATTAATAGATGGTAATCAGTTGTTATGAGTCCAACAGGTCAACAGAATTTTTTGTAACAATAGCTCATCATCATCTGAAACACCCTAACGACGTATTTAAACTCTATATGCTTTACATAGGAATACCTGCTAATCTTGTGCTAAAGCTGACAAATGGAACCTTAATAGAAAGTGTGACTCAAAACAAATTCACTGGAGAGAAAAGGATTAACACCTAGACTCTACACTAAATTGTTAGTTATAACTATACTGGATTTAAGTTTATCCTTTTCCTGTGTAAGACACACTGGTATGACAGGGAGCATTTTATTTCTGTGTGCAAGAGTCCTGTTTTCTAGGCTAATCCTAAATGGAAGGCCTGTGATACTGCAGGACCCTCTATCAACCTGCAGCACTCAACTTGGTGCAGCTTTGTGTTTTTATACACATTTACAGCAATACTTTGTGAGGGCAGGTGATAAGATGAAGAGTGGAATGGAAAATTAACAAAGATCAGTTTGCTCAGAGCTAGTGAAAGCTGCCATAATCTGGGGCTGCTCAAGTCCCTCGTGCTACTGTCCTGCTTCGATTAGTCAGTCTAGGCGAAAGGGGAGGATGCTGGTGTTTGCAGGAGTCATTTTAACACCTCATCTTATCTTTGTAAGCCTTAAAGTAATTAAGTCTCCAATCATTATCGGTTGACTTTGTTCACAGGTTTAGGTTTCCTTCTAGCTGTTCCCTTTGGGGGTATTGGGTTGTCATTTTTATGAGAGGGGGGATTCTCTTTAAGGTTCACACAAAATCCCTTTCATAGCTTCCCAACAGCTTTTTGTGCACTCCAAACTGATGAAATACTCACTCGGTCTGTTTTAATGCATATTACTTTTATAACTTCAGATCTAACTGCACAAGAAGAGAGAGAGGAGAAAAAGAAACTCTCAAAAAAGTCTGGCATGGCACTCGCTGAGCCATTCAGATGAAAAGGCAGTCATCCTCAGTACTTAGAAACCAATAAAAGAGACTGCAAAGGCAGTTTTGCTAAATAAGGTTACTTTGAGCCTCTCTAGGATTCTGACAGTCCTTAATGTATCTGAATGAATCCTCAGGACTTCCAACTGTGATGTGGGTGTACTATATTCTACTGCAGTTCTAGCCAGGAGAAAACTTCTAGACTTGACTTCGTTGGAAGTCTTTTATTGGTCAAACATTGTCAAGAAACATGGAGAAAAAGGAAGAGAGAACTTGACCATGTTTTTGCCAATTCCTTTGTCATCCGATTTCCCACTGTTTTTTTTAAACCCTACTAAGAAGATGAAGAAATTGAAATTACTGGAGAAGCTGTTATCAGCCACATAATTTGGAGACTATTCTGATGGTGCCCAGTCCTTGGTGTACAACAGCACTAGATAAGAAGCCAAAGCAGTAAGTACCATTACTAGGCCATCACATTTCAGACTCAATGGACAGTGAAAAACCTCACCTACTGCAGAGCTGGTTGGAGCACCTTTTGAACTCTGGTCATCTCCTGGCACACCCACCTTCCTAAAAAGGATGGGAGTTTGGGAAATAACCCATGTCACAAACCAGCTCTGAATTTGCTGAGCCCAGACTTAGAACCTTGTGTCAGGTCTGCACTGTTTAAAAACAGGGCAACCTCCACTTCAGTATTTTCCTTTTGCAGCTTGAACTAAGTAGAGTTTGGCTATTCTCAAGGACCATCTGTCTTCAGCTGGAGTTTCATCTGGGTGTGTATGATGTTTTCTTTACTTTCCACATTGGTAGCATTAGTTGTGAGGTTCCTTTGCTATATAAAATTCTGACTGCAAAACCAATTTATTTCAGTCACTTCCCATAGCTGCTGGTATTAAAGCAATTCTACCTCTGTTAGCTAGACTAGAAGGCCTGTCAGAGTCAGGTGGCAACACACCACATCATTACAAATACCTTTCAGAAACCTTTACCTTTGCTCAGTACTGCTTCAAAAATAGCCAGTGGCTTGCTTGCATTAGGGCTCCCAACCTGACTAGCTGTGCTTGTTAATTTAGTGTCATGCGCAGCAGGATTATGTATTAAATATCCCTTTGGGAAGAAAAATCTGAGTAAAAAAGGATTTGGGGGACAGGAGAGATGTTTTGTTTTTTTTTTTCTGTCAGGTAATAGGAGAATGTGAAGTAGTAGCTAGAAAGAGGTAAGATTATGACATACCAGTGCTGGAAACATGTAGTGTCATCTTCATACCTATTGAACTACACAAACTGTTTCCTCAGTGGTATGTGGGATAGATAGTTGGTAATTTATCAAGATGTGAGGGAAGGAGCTGCATTATTCAGTATAATGAAGCCTTTAGTTTGTTTCATTTAAATTAAAAAAAAGAAAAAAGAAGGAAGTTCTACCTCTCAGCTGATGGCAGGACCTGAGCAAGCAGTGAGATTATCAGAATTGTTTCCTTAGCACTGGCCAAACCCTCCCTGTTATCCTGATATTATTCCCCTTTGTTATTCGATATCCCACAGTGCCAGCTAAGTCGGGAGTTGTCACACTCCTCACTGGTGCAGCAGGATACAAAATAGCTGGGGGTGGGGAGGAAGACTGGAATGGTTAGGAGGTGGAAGGGAAAAGGCCTCTTTTTTTTGGTGAAAACAGTAGCACCAGCTGCATCCTGCAAATCGCTAAATTAGCCAGTCAGTTGTTTTTCTTTTAATTTTTGTGTGAATTCAAGAATAGGTTGTGGATGTCTTGGCAACTCGTGAATGAGGCTCTTTATGAAAGAATTCACCTTGCAGAGGGGCTGCTGTCAGATGCACAAGCGCCTTTCCATTAATTAAGCTGCAGAACATCCCCTCTTTTTCCCCCCATCCCTCTCAACGCCTGGATAATCAGACCCTGTATCTTTACGTAACATTCACCACTGTCTTTCTTACTCCTCACAGTATTTCACCCACTCTGTTAATTCTGCACTGCCAGATTATTTATTTTTATAAATGCAGTTTATTGCTGCTAAGTGAAATATTATGCTGCCTGAGCTAAGAACTAAAATGAATATTCTGCTCCATTGCAACCAGCAGCATTCTCTATGTATGCATTATTTTCAGCTGAAAGGTGGCCTAGGAGCAAAGTTGGATATTTTCAAAAGCTCAGCTGGGAGTTATTCAGCTCTCATTGTCTTTCAACTGAGCTGGGTGCTTAACTTGTATTCATTGAGTTATCCCCTGGATTGTCATTCCCTTACAGGCAAGCAGCCCCACAGAAGGTGTAGAGAACTTTCAGACATCCTACAAATGACCTGTCATTGAAAGTGTATAAGCTAAACTGTATTGGTTTGGGGAGTGATTACAGATGTAATTACGCCTGAGCAGACAATGTGGGGAGTACCAAGTTCCTCACACAGCTTTGCTGTGGTCTGAACAAGATGTATGACTGCGAATGAATAGTCTTGAAGTTTTTGGTGGGGACACTCGTGTGTGTACTCATGACGTTATAAATCTGCTCAGAGAATAATCCCAAATATTTTAAAAGCAGTGAAAAGTTTTCACTCAAGTGTTTGCATATTTGGTCTTGAGTTTGTATGGCTTGGTCATTAGGAGCTGAAAAGTACATATATGGTGCTAACAACAGACATTTAAAGATTATCTGTTAGTTTTCCAACACTTCCAAGTAATGCTGAACATTAATTTCCTTCAAATGAAGCAATCTGAAGTGGAGTGCACAAAAATAATTTATCTTTGGAAAGTCTGAGTTAAAATAATTTAAAATTAAATAAAGACCTCATCTGTAGCCTCAGTGTTTTTACTAGGAAGGAATCAATACATAAAAGAATGAAAAAAGAAAGCAAATGCCAAATTATCTATCAGGAAAGGAATTTACAAATATATGTCATAAATTCCCATATTACATCATAAAAATAACTCACAAATGCCAAGAAACATTGAAGATCATTCAATTAGTAGTAAAACTGAATAAGCAAATGAGAAATTATTTGCATTGGAAACATGCTTTCTAATTTTAGGGCTTGCTAGCATTTTTTAAAGAGATTATCAAATTATCTTTTATACTAGAGGTTTCTCTTATACTAGGAATTGAATGTGGTAGAATTTGAAATACCATTTAAATTGTAAACTTATGGAGGTAGAAACTTTCTTTATGAATGCATGCAGCAGCTTAAAGAATGAGCATTCACCACAAAGTTTTTATTAGCAAATGGTGACTTTTAAATCCAACACTGAAATTTGGTTAAAATTAAACCATATAGTTGAATAATTATTTGTAAATGGAGAACATTTAGGAATAGCTCCATCATCATTAGATCCAGGAAAAGTAGTCCTGTTATTTTTTGGTATTTGTCATCTCTGAAAATCAGGCCCTGAGTTCGTGTCCATTTCAGAAAAGACGGTAAATGAGCTATTTTTATTTACCTTCTGCAGAGGGAATTAATCTATGTAAAATAGCAATGACATCCTCACAGGTAAATTCCAAACAGTAAAAACATATTCCTAAAACTCAGAGATTCCCATGAAATTGTTCTTATTTACAATCCTTTGCCCACTCCGCCTATATGCCTTTTTTTGGTCGGGTATTTTTTGTCTTTAAGGGTTTCACTTGTCTGATTTTGGTTTTTAATCTTTTTTTTGGCTTCAAATCCATAGCTATCCAGAGCTATCAGAGGCAAATAGTCTAATGGAAAATGATACAGCTGAAGACATTAAATACAATAGTGTGCAGCAGGATCTTTTGAGTCTAAAACACATGGTACTGTGTCTAGTCTTGCAAAAAAGGTCCTTGCTACAGTTTTCTTCTTTTTTTTTTCTTCCCTTTTTTCTTCCTTTTTTTTTTCCTTTTCCTTTTTTTTTTTTTTTTTTTTTAATAGGTAAAATATTAAGCTGTCTCTTGGTGAAGCAGGCTTGGAGCACAGAAATGCTCCTGTCTGTATAAACGTTGGGATTATTACAAAGAATATGTTCATCTTGGGAAGGGGGTTCTGAATGTACTGATAAACCCACCCAATTTCAATTGCTGTGTATGAGCATTTTTTCCTATTATCACAATTAACCTCTTAGAAAATAATTAACACTGAGTTTACATGTTGACTCTACAGACACTGGATAATTGCTTTCCAAAAAAAGTAATCTATAAGTCCAGGAAATTATATTTCTCCTTTTGCTTCTAACATTGCAAACTTCTGACTTCCCAGCTGGTAATGCAAGCAATCAAAACCAGGTCTCTTGAGTGCAGTTGCATGAAACGCAGGAACAACAATCTCATTTCATAAAGAATTAACCCACAGGCAGCCAAATTGACTGGCTCCCATTCCTGCCACAAACCCCATCTCATCAGAGCACTGTAGTTCCTACTTTGCATAGGTAGCAAGGTACTGGTCAAATAACAGCAAACCTTCTCAGGACCCTATCATAATGAATCTCCCCAATAGAGGCAAAGAGCACCACATTGTAACTCAGGAGTTCTGACTTAATTTTCTGTATTTCTTACAGACTTCCTAAGAGTAAGTCACTTAACCTCCCGGAGTGTCATCTTATATGATATAGAGGGACTAATACCTCATTTAATTGTCTTTTTAATCTAAAGTATAAAGAAAGTGACATCATATCACAGCAGCCCCCCATACCCCACTCCACTCCTGCTAATCTCAGTTAAGACATCTGGGCACAACTGTGCTTCCAGTCAGTAACAACATTAAATACTGTTTTAAAAGAATGGTCTACATCAATTTTAAATTTCTGTGATTTTCTCTAGTTGAAATTGTCTTTGTAATGTCTCTTTTTTTTTCCTTCATTGGTTTGGGGTTAATGATTTAATTCTTTAAATTCTTCAAGGTCCAAATGAAGAAAAGCTGGCTAATTTAACTTCTTTCATCAAGATTGCTATCTAAAATATCTTCTTCAGAGCTTGGGTTTAAAGATGACCTACAAACAAAAATGCAGAATAAATGTGTAACTTAGTTGTGTATTTTTCTCAGTGAGCTACCTTAAAGTGACCTGGGTGGAGGTTCCCTCAACACCTCCCCAGCATTTCATAGAATAAACACACCTTGCTACTTTCAGTTGTTTTTCTTTATGTTCATTCTAAATCTTTCTCTACTGGGTTTTAAGCAATTGCAACTATAATTATAGTCCTAAATCAATTCTTCACCTTTATTAGTGTTTACTGCAAATGGCTCTCTTGGGTAAGCAATTGCCATGTTCCTCACCAGTAACCAATTAAGCAATCTGTAACTGCTTATATTTCTGTTTTGAAATCCTTTTTAGCTGAAAGATTTGAACAAACACCACCACGTTCAGTTGTGCTAAACACCACCATCCAGTCTGGAGAAAGGTTGTTCATACATTCATTTTGTACATTTGCTGGCATAGGTACTGTCTGTATTTGAAATCTCTGGATTTGCTATCCTTCAAAACCAATTGCCTTCTTTTGGGACAGGAACATCACAGAATGTTAGGGGTTGGAAGGGACCTCTAGAAATCATTGAGTCCAACCCTCCTGACAAAGCAGGATTACCTAGGGCAGGCCACACAGGGAAGGAGACTCTGGGCTGCTTGTTCTAGTGCTCTGTCACCCTCACTGTAAAGAAGTATCTCCTTGTGTTGAGATGGAACCTCCTGTGTTCCAGATAGTAACCATTGATCTTTGTCCTGTCACTGGGCACCACAACAAAGGGATTGGCATCTTCATCTTGACACCCACCGCTCAGATATTTATAGATGTTGAAAAGATCCCTTTTCACCCTTCTCAACACTAAATAGCCCCAGTTCACTCAGTGTTTTTTCATAGCAGAGACGTTCAAATCCCACAATCAGCCCTCCGTTGGACTCTCCAGCTGATCCCTGTCTGTCTGGAATTTGGGGAGCCAAAAACTGGACATAGTATTCCAGGTGTGGTCTTGCCAGGGCAGAGTAGAGGGGGAGGAGTACTTCCCTAAACCTACTGGACACTATTCTTAATGCACCCCAGGATGCTGTTGGCCCTCTTGGCCACATGGGCACATTACTGTCCTATGGGTAACTTGCAGTCCACTAGACTCCAAGGTCTTACTCCATGGAGCTGCTTTCCAGAAGGATGACCCCTAGTCTGTACTGGTGCCTGGTGTTACTCCTTCCCTGATGCAGGACTCTGAGCTTCATGAGGCTCAGCTTTGTCCAGCTCTCCAGCCTGTCGTTGGATGGCTGCACAGCCTAGCGGGGTGTCAGCCACTCCCCCAGTTTTGTATCATCAGTGAACTTGCTGAGGGTACACTCAATCCATTCATCCAGGAGAACCTGAACAAGACTAGACCCACTGCTGATCTCTGGGGAACACCACTGGCCACAGGCTTTTAGTTGGACTCTGTGCCACTGATCTCTATGGTCTTTCAAAAACGATGGCCAGCTCCCTCAGCACTCATGGATGCACCCCGTGGATTCGTGTAATTTTATTCCATAGCAATTTCTAACCCAGTCCACACTGACCAGCGGAGAATCTTCCTCCCTCCACATTTGCTCCCTTACCTCCTGTGTCTGAGATTCCTGAAGGCTGCTCTTAGCAGTAAAGACTGAGGCAAAGGTGGCATTCACTAAGTCTGCCATCTCTGCATCGTCTGTCACTGTGTCTCACACCTCACTAACAATGGACCCACTTTTCCTCTATTCTTCCTTTTACTATTGATGTATTTAAAGAAGCCCTTGTTACCTTTCACTTCCCTAGCCAGGTTTAGTTTCAAGAGAGCTTTGGTCTTCCTTGTCACATCTTTACATGCTTTGAGAGTATTTCTATAGTCCTCCCAACTGCCCAGACCCTTTTTCCACTTGTTGTAGACTTCCCTTTTCCATTTGAATTTTTCAAGCAGCTCCTTGCTTATCCACATAGATTTCCTGCCTCCTCTACTAAATTTTTTTTTTTTTTCAAGCTTGGAGGAGTTGGTGTTTGAATATTAACCAGTTCTCTTGGACCCCCTTACCATCTAGAGCCCTAGCTCACATGATATTTTTAAGTAGTTCTTTGAATAGGACAAAATTAGCCCTCCTTGTCTTGTTGGTCCATCTTTCCTAAGAAGTATATAGTCATTCATAGCCCTTTGCACCCAGATTTCTTGTTCATCTCATTTATTACCCATCTTGTTTATTCCCCATGCTTTTCACATTGGTATACAGACTCTTCAGAGACTTAATGGACTTCAAAAGTGACCTAGGAGAAGAGTAAGAGGAACCACTGTAGTCACACCTGCTAGTGTTGTGTTTGGTCTGGTCCATTTTCCCATTGGCTGCATTGGCACACACATTGCTGTGTTGGAGCCCTCCTGATTAAGTGGGTTAGTCTACTCCCAAAGGTTCTCTTGCCTCTTTGAGACAAATGTATTCTATCCCTCCCTAGCAGGTTGCAGCTGTCATAGAATGTCCTGTTGTCATAGAAGCCAAAACCATGATGGCCCCAACATGAAGCCTTATTTCTCTTTGATTTGGGAACTGACACGACAGATCTCTGCCATGTGTGTAGCAATATTTTGTTCTTTTCAGGCAGGACTGACTGCTTGACTTGAATCATGGCATGGGGAGCTGTGTGTGTTGGTTTGTTTTTTAAATTCATCTCCTCTATGCTGTGAGGAAAGAATCTTTTAGGAATTACATAATCCATGTGGGTTTAAACAGCAGTTGATTTCAGCAGCATCTTACATTTTTCAACACATGAACTCTTGAGGCACAATATAGGATTATTTTGGTTTAGATCAAAAGATGTGACAGGCCACAAAATGTGCAGTGCAGAAATAAAACCGTCCCATATACACACACCAAGAAGCACCATTACATACCAGATTCTGCTGAAACAGGTGTCTTTAGCATGAGTCCTGACAACTGATACTCCAAACTGTGCATATACTTCAAGACAGGCATTTGCTGGGGACAAAAGTCTGTCTTATGATCATTTACAATGGAGCACAGCAGTTATTGCAGGTTCAGCAAAAAGGGAGGCTGCTGTGTGATGTGCTGCCCAACTGAGGGGTATCAGAGGAACTGAGAGAGAGTTGGATCTTGCTCAGTGCTTGTGCCCATGATTCTGCTTCTGCCCTATTTAGTCCTCTGCTGCAATGCTGAGTAGAAGTAGCCTGTCAGCTGTTCTAGGTACAAGGTTGCTCTGGTACACAAGGAGCCTTATGGCTGTGTTTAAGAAGGCAGAATTATTATCTCCCATTGCTAGACAGATATAAAACTCCTAAAAGACAGCACCACATGTATAGTTTTAAAATCTCTAATGAGGGGGAATCTGAAAGTCAGAAGGCCTTGAGTCCAATTCAGAGATAAATTTGAGTGCTTGTGGCAAAGACAGATCTGTTACATCCATTCATGGAAAGAAAAACAATTTAATGATCATGGAGCTAAATTGTTTCTAATTTATCTATATTTCATACTGCTGAAGAAGGATCTGAGATGCACTAGAAAAAATCTTTCATGTGGCACATACTGAGAGTGGGAAAAGTGCTGAGTCACTGATTACATTATTAACAAGTTTTCTTAAGTTTGTAACTCATCTCTTGTTCCTAGACACATGTAATGAGTTTCCAGCACAACATCAGGAAACAGCAAGGGTCAGTTTCCCCCTGCAACCCAGGAGCTGGGGGGTATCCCTGGGCTGGCAGTGAGGGAATAGTCTAGGGCAGACCCCAAGATCAAGACCAGATTTAACCAAAAGTCAAGCTCATCAGGGAAGTTGGTGGTGATGATGCAGATCCAAGGTCAAGCTGGACAGTGAGTCCACAAGTCAGAATCTGTACTGGGTACAGTGATGAGCAAGCAGGTCCATGGTGATAAGATAGCAGCAAGTCAAGGTCAAGCTGCAAATTTAGTCTGTGGGCTGCAGTCTGGATAAACAGAGCTCGTTATCAGACATGGGCATGGCTGCAGCTGAGCTAGGAAACAGCGCTCCTACTGTATAGGGTGGGATTGAGCTGAAATGGGGCTTCTGGCTAGGCATGGGGTGGTGGGGAGGCCATAAAAGTGGCTGTTCAGGGCTGTTAATGCTTATATCCCGATATATAGATGCAGTGTGTTTTCAAATTTTCTTTATAAATAAATAAATGCCATGAAGAGTGCCATAGATTTGCCTGCCATATAGAGCAGGACTGTAATATTACACAAATAATAACCTGATGCTACAAACCTTTGCATATGACATTGAGATCTTATTATAGCCTGTGTAAAGGATCCTGGGTGCTTGCACTGATTAGGCTATTTCAGTCTGATAAACTGCACTAACTGGGCTCAGTTTTACATCAGTGGAGTGTATTGTGTGTATTGCACTACCAGGGAAAAGAAAACCTTCCATATTGCAAGACTTTGCCATGCACAAAAATGCTGCTGCAAATATTTGATTATGTGAGCAGCTCCAGTGAAAGCCGCACTCCATGAAAGTGCTGTGTTGGAGCTAGCAAAGCTAAATTACAGGGGCTGTGACATTTTCAGTTACTTGGATGCTCACTGAAAACTCATCCATATACTTTCAGGACTTTTTGCAATATTCATTGCCTTTTGATTTATAAATGGCACATGGAAAAGCAATGGCAAATGCTTTTGGTTATGAGAATTCAAAGAATCTTTTGGTAGAATCATTATCAGAACCAACGTCAAGTCCAACCAAATATTCCCAGTCTCTTTTGCTTCGATCCTTGATATATGCTTTCCTGGGGAAAGACAGCCTGGAAGAGTTGCCCATATTTCCTTCCTCTACAACACTTTCTGTTTTCTCTCTCAGATGCTGATTTCTGAGGGGTTGGTTTGTTTGTTTTGTTGTTCAGTTTTGCATTTGTTTGTTTGTTTGGTTTTTCAGGGAAGTTAATGTTTTTGTTTGTTGTGCTTTTTAGAAAAAAACACAACATATTTTTTCCCCCCATTTCATATGTTTTTAAAACTGACAGAAGAAACCAAAGTGTATCTTATGATTTCCATTCTATGTTGCAGTTTGCATCTTAAAATTCTTCCACTTTTAAAAATCTGAGAAGACAAAGAACTCCAAAATACTCCCTATCTGTATGTCATGGGTTGAACTGAATCTGCTGCTGATGTTCAATACCATGCTGCTGTCATGCCAGCTTCAAAATGAAAGTGCTGGCTGAAGCAAAGTATCCTGGGGCTTGAAGTTCAGATTGTAACGTAAGTGGCTTCCCGTTCTGGTTGCTGCTTCTGATTTCTGTTTTTTGGGGTGTTGGTCTTTTCTGCTGGGCTGGCTTCTGCATGCTTGAGTGGGAGGAACTGTTTTGTCACTGACTTCTGTTGCTGCTTCTGCATTTTGCTGCACTTTTCTGCATATAGGCTAAGGTAATTGTGCATTGTATTATCTCAGTAAATCCCTTATATCAATCTAGGGTTTTTTTGTATTACTTTCCCTCCCATCCCTGTGGGGGGCATGGGGCTTCTGAGAGTGGGCTATATATAAGGCACTGTATACAATGACATACATGTGCTCATACATGTATATACACATATACTTTTAGTGAAACCATATAGCAGGTTTATATATAGGCTATTAAAATAATGTAAATTATCAGCAAAAAGTGCAGTAACAATATTGAAGCCAAAATGATAATCCGCATGCTGAGAAGAGTCATAATATGAGCGATTTCATTTTGCTCCTACAACATCTGTGTTCACTGGTTTATCTACAAAAGAGATTTGGGGGACCAAGGAAACATTCTAAGGCTCCAGGATTGCTTCTCCAATCAGATTCAGGGTGAGTATTGTTTGACTGAAGTGGAAATGAACCTCTTGCAACAAGTGCCGAGTCTGAATAAGAGACTCATGGTGTCCTTTCAAGCAGCAGCTCTCACAGAGATACCAGTGTGTGAAAGTCCTTTAGGGAGATGTCATACCTGGACTTAAAGCAAAACCTCCACCAGACTACTGACAGCTCAGTAACAAGTTCTCATCTCTCCCTAGGCCATCCTGCAAATGGAGCTAACAGTTTGGACCTTCTTCAGAGAAACATGATGCAGTTTAGCTGGGCAGTGTTAGTGCAGAACAAAGCATTAGCTTCAGGCAAGTCCGTGGGAAGGAATTAATAAAGTTACCCATAAAGTGAGAATACAACAGTAACAAAAATGAAAGTGACTGTAAACTGTGTTGATGCTTGGATAATTCATGTAGTAAATACAACAGAAGAGAAAGCACACAAAACATTGCTTTGGTGAGTGGTGTAGAAAAAAACGTCAGTAATAGATGCCAGATATATCCTTTGTAGTTTCATTGAGGTGTTTTGCAACAAAACAATCAAAATAACTATGCAGATACCATTGAATAGGACAAGAACCTTCTTATAGTAAGAATGTTCTTATAGTTTGGTGCTAGGAGTTCCCTGGCAATTTGCTTTGCAACACTGACTTCTAGTACTATGCTGGAACTGTCTGAGACCTCAGACCTCAGTCCAGCTGCCAGGTGAATTTATGCCCTGAGAGTATAGCAGCAGCTCTGTAGCACTGCAACACGGATGTAGTGAAATCACTTTCCTTCTTAAACTGTGCACATACAGAAAGAGTTTGGTAGGGTGTGGGTTTAATGTATAAAATTAATTCATTTAACTATTATTGTTTGACTGTAAAAAAGTTCTTAATTTAGAATAGAATAGAATAGAATAGAATAGAATAGAATAGAATAGAATAGAATAGAATAGAATAGAATAGAATAGAATAGAAACGAAACGAAACAAAACCAGGTTGGAAGAGACCTTAAAGATCATTGCATCCAACCTATCATCCAACACTATCTAATCAACTAAACCATGGCACCAAGCACCTCATCAAGTCTCCTCCTAAACACCTCCAATGATGGCGACTTCACCACCTCCCCAGGCAGCCCATTCCAATGGGCAATCTGTGGCTTAATATTTTTGACTCTGCACCTTGAAATTCCCAGGTGGTCATCCATTTCATATTGTGCTTAGGGCAAAGGGTCCTCTCCATCCTGGACTTACCAGAATATTCACCAGCAGATACTGAGTAGTCTCATGATTTCCTCAGTTTCCATAGGGTTGGAAAAACCGTTTGTTGGATCAACAAGCAGCAGTTATATCTGGCAAGCCTAAATCCAAAAGGGAAGATTATGGAGTTTAAAGCCTTCAGGGACCGTTCTATATCACATAGCAACTTTCCAAAGTATTGATCCCTGCTTCAGCAGAAGCAAACAGAGTGAGATGAGGGCTAAGGTCCCTGAGACCATCCCCACTCCTGGCTCTTTGGCTGCCTGGGCTATCCCACCTCTGTTTCTGGCCTTGGACACCACACTACAGGGAGACATTAGCCAGGGGCAGATACCACTTCCTGTGTGACCTGCTTTTAAGCTAAGCTACTTCCATTTGACCCCCATCTGACACAGAAGCTCCTGCTGTGTCATAGACATGCCTGTCCCTGGCTTTAGGCCCATTGCTCTGGACTTAGACTCCGACCTGCAGCTGACTTCCACCCTGATCTCAGACCTGTCTGGTGCTAACTGAGCTGTGTCTGATCCTTGTTACCCTCACTTGACCTAAATTGCTTGCCTCACTTGGGCTGTAGTATTGGTCAGACTCCTGCCCTGCCACTTGTGTTAGTGTGCTCAGCTCACAGTTTACCTTCCCTTGCAGAGAGACAGCTCTTGTTGCTCCCTGACTGGCTGTTCCTCTCAAATTCTCAGCTTTTAAAGACTGATGATCTCAACAAAAATGTCAACCTGTTTTCCTTCACAGAAGAACAGAAATGGTGGATTCACCCAGGGATCAAACATACCACTTACACTATAGAAGGAGCAAAATTAGTAGTGGTAGATTGTTTCCTCTCTCTCAGCGATAAGACAACAGGGCTAGAACCTTTGGGAACTCTTTTTCTTAGTCCTCCAGCCTTTCCGTATCCAAAGTATAGAGCCAATTTGGAAATAAAGGCCATTAATTCACAAATAGAAGAAAACAACTTGTGTGAGCAGTGGCACTAGCAGCTCATGGAGTCCAGTTGGTCTCTCAGTTACATACCCTTCTGACCTCAGTTGTAACCTGTGTTACACTAGGAGTATCACTGTGCCAGCAAGTGTCATGAGACTAACACAAAATATTAAAAAAATCCTCTTTGAACAGTAAGTCAGAGAGAGCAAACTGTGGATGCTCTTTTATTCTTTCCCTGTTTTCCTCTCTTGCCTGTTCCAGCTGATTTTGCTGGAGACTTAGACCCTCCTCCTTCTATGCCTATTGCTAAATTCCTGCAGCAGCTGCTCAGACCTTTTCCTACCACTGTGTTGTGATGCAGTCATCATTTTACCACAAAAGTGGTGCTTGCCTGCCATGAACCCCAAAGAGTTCCAACACTGATTAGGAAGGAAGGCTGGCTGGCTGGCAGGCAGCATGACTGACTAAGCCTGGTTTCCTTAGGAACCCAGCCTAAAAGAGTGAGAAAGTGAGTGTGTGTGTTCTGGTAGGCAGTGAATAATCCATTAAAACTCTTAATTAAAAATTTAAACATGTGTCTGTTAATTACATCACCCTTCTCCTGCCCTCAAAAAGCAGCAAATGAGCATAGTTGCACACCTGCCTGCATGTTTATTTCCTTAAGATGCTGCTCACTTGCTCAGCAACCCAAATACCAGCTCAGGTAGCAGCTGCCATTGTAAAAATATTCTGGGGAAGAATAATGACAAATATTTTCCTTTTGGTAATGAATGGCAAAACTCTTCACAGAAATCCTGATCACTGTTGCTGCATGCCCTGAATTTGTGGATGTTTTTTCATATATTCATCCTGATGCTATTAGTTCTCACCCCTCTGACAGGGCTATTTAATACTAGCACACATTACTCAGCAGCAACCAGAAGACCTGTGGAAAAAAAAAAGAAAGGAATGGGTTAAATGGTTTAAGAAATAGGCTGTAAGGATATCAAAATTAACATGGACATTGCCATGGACTGCAGAAGAAGGTCTGCCAAGGCTCTAGATGCTCTAGATCCTCTGGAGATTCTCTCTCCTGCAGGGATAATGTGGTTCTCCCCATTTCAAGCACACATGGGATGAGAAGCATCAGCATGGTAAAAGCATTGCTCAGATTAACTTAGTCCATACAAATGAGCACTCATAGCAAATGAAACTTGCTACTCCCTCTGTAAGTTACCCTGCAGTCAATCTCCTCCAGTATATGTAGCCTCCTTAGCTGCTCTGAGTTGGCTTGGGTTCCAGCCACTTGACATCAGGCCACAGTCTCTGAGTTAGGAAGGCTGTTTTATTCACTGCCTAAAGGATCAGGATAATCTTCAGCATTGCTGTTGTTATTTATTAGAGTCATTAATTTGGCAGGAATTAAACAAATTCTGTCAGGTAGCGTATGTCTCTGTATATTATCATAACTCTGCTGAGCTATAGAGGGTACACTGGGTGAAAAAAATCAATTCCTGGATTTTTGGCTCTTGTCAAAATAGGCAGAAGACAGAGCAGGAGGGCATGTGTGTCCACTGGAATATATATGGTCATTCACCAGATGTTCACCCAATATGCTGTCCTTGAGACCCGCCTTTACACCATAGTCCTACCACAGCCTAGTGATCCTCTTGGGAAAGGGTCCAGCTGGGATACAGGTTTATTTCTTTGGGTGCTCAAGGACTTCTCATCTGCCAGGCTGAGCTTTTTATATTGTTTTTGACCACCAGGAAGACTGTAGTGGCTGAGCCTTTGCAGACAGGCTGATGCACTTATCTCACATGTACTCCCTGGCCCAGACTGGATGACATTGAGTGAAGTAGTGTGGTGGGGTGATATGGGGCACATATTCACAGGGTCTGGGTTTCCATAGGTCTTTGTGGCACAGTACTGGAGGATGAGCACCCAAGGCTTATACTAAAACCTGTTCAAGCTGAAAGTGGGATAGTGTGTCCACAGCTGGGCTCCTCAGACAAAGCTCAATTACTTTACATTTGTGTAGAGATTGGGTGCATTTAATCCAGAAACAGTAGCAACCAAAAAGTCATTTCACTAAGTAGCAAGATCATCCACCACTTGGGAGTAGCTAGAATGATTTACAAAATGTTTTCACACATCAGCAAAGACGAAGCTGCATATTTCTGACTGTGGAGCAGAAGGCAATCTTATAATAATGCCTCATCTTTACCAATCATTCCAAATTATTCACATGAAAGATCCTGCTTTCTCTCTTGGACTTTAATGAAGCTCCTGTTGAACCAATTATTCACTAGCTATTCATGTATTGTCAGAAAGAAAATCACAGAAGCTTTGTCATTAGGAATAAGATTTGATTGGCAAGGCACATAGCTTTGGGGTGGGTTTTCTTCTTCCCTTATTCTGCTATAAAGCCATAGCTTTTAACTGGCAATTTCCACTGCTATAATCTGATGGAAAGTGATAAAACACATCAGACTGCAGTACTCAAATGAGAAAACACTCCAGATTAGTAGGAATATAATTATGTTTTTCATGACATTGATTTTTTTATTTTCTAACTGATAAAAGTAAACAACTGGGGGGGGGGGAGGGGAAGTGCTGAAAACTAACATTTAGACTTTAGTGAGATAATTAACTCAGCAATTAAACATATTTTGTATTCAGCATTTGTCCTCCATAGCACACAGCATATGTGACGTTTGTCCTTTATTCAAATTCTTGGTTCTTGCAATCTTTTTTTGTCAGCAGGACTAGCAGCCAGCATGAAGGCTGTATGAAGGCCCACTTCTGTGGTGCTTTACTTTTAAAGATGAATATTCACAGCTATGGTTTGGAAGGGAAGAGACAGCCAAAAAGGATCATTAAGCTGAGCTAAATGAGCAGAATTGAGATAAAAGAGACCTGTGCAACAGGCATTTGTGTCTGTTTTCTTTTTGCTAGTAGTGTTTGGGAAATAAACCTAGCCCCCTGAGATCCTTGCTGTGCTGTGTACTATTCAAATTTATCCAGCTCCAGTATGGGGCTGCAATATCAAATGCCCTGAGCTCTGATCCCATTTGATATCACAGCATCAAGATGGGCTAGTACATGGGCAGGACATATCTGAGGAAAACTAAGAACAAGAATTAAAGACAATTAAAGAAAAGAGGCTAGACTTTTGATAGGGCTGCCTTCTGTTTCAACAGAGTCGATTTTTCACTACAGCAATGAAACACAGTAACAGGCATAAGCAACAATGGATCATTAGAACTCTCACAGGTCTTCTAAGCACAGAACAGTTCTTCCATCATCAGTTCAGCACAGAGTGAGTGAGTCCTCAGGGAAGCTAATTGTCTTAGAAGGTATGAAGAATACAGAAAAGATGTCCTCCACATTACTGCCCCATCTTTGTCTCTTAGAAAAATGAGGTCACAAGGATAAATAAAATATGCTACTTGTGACTTTCTAGGCAAGATTAAGAGGGAGAAGAAAACACTGTGTCAGGAAGAGGTGTGCAGATATGTCATGGAAAGGAAGACACAGTAATTCTGCATGTCAACCCAAGCTGTAAAGCTGTAGCTGATATTGTGCAAGTTAATACCCGAGCACACTGCAATTTATCTTTGTTTGTTTGTTTGTTTTTTCTTTGAGACACTATGTGAGGCTTCTTTTCAGGGCAGAACTCTGAGCCTCAGGGAAACTCAAATATCTTCCTACTCTGTGAGACTGCCATGGCCCAATTTAAGCTGCTGCTGCTGGGAGGGTGGGGGGACGAGGAGGCGTAAAAAGGTTAGCTTCAGAACTGGCATAAATTTCTGTAGTAAACATACTATGACAAGTCATTCCAAATTAATTTCTTCCTCTCCCAAGCTGAATTTGCCAGGTTATGTGCTAAAATCTTGTTTCTTACTTTGTCCTGAAACACTGTGGTGAATAATAAACATCAAGCCTCAAGAGGCTATTTCACTGCTAATTTTAGGCAGTGAAATGTATCATGTGTGTATTTATGATACATACAAATTACCGTGTATCTGGAACACAACCGTCTCTAAATCCAGGGTGCTCATCTTGTGAAATCTGTGGCCATTTATGGAATGCAAAAGTTGCACTGATAAATGCTTTTCACTATCAAACATAAAATGTGTTTGTTATTGTACTGACCTTGGGAGATTAATAGGAAAGCACTTTGTCCTTACCAAGCAAGACAACCACAGCAGCTGGCTATGCTTAGGACAGGCCAAACTAAAATAGGTCTGTCTATGGGCTAGCTTGGTAGAAGAACCATGGGAATTCTGCAAGTTATTTCAGTGCCATTAATAGTCCCACCAGTGGTGATATCCCTGAAAATGAATCTCAAAGTTTGATCAATTATTGAATTTGTGACTCATCGATCCACAGATATGACAACAATCTGATATTTGGGAAAAACTGTTTTGAACAGTAACTGCCTCACCTCTTAAGAAAGCCCAAGCTTCCTCTTTTTATGAAGCTAACTGAGACAGGAGGTTATGTTTATGGGAAAATACTTTAGGAGAGAGATAAATCCTGTAGAAACAAAAGGTTATGTAGGAAGCACTGGCCAAACACAAGATGAGCAATGGGGTTTTAAGCAGTATCTGTCACAAGTATTAATACAAAGAGACAAATTATCATTAACTTGCAGTCCAAATAATTTTAAGAAACTGCACTTTGAATAGTGCAATATCAACAATGGGGAAGTACCAAGGAAAAGCTGTCCCCCTCTATGCTCTCACTTTAGATAACTTTTAGGTAGTAGGTTGGTGCTATCCTACCTTCTCTCTAGAGCTAACAGAGGTGCCTGCAGAGCATTTCAGCAGCTGTTGCTCAGCTTCCTGCTCTAACTTGTCCTCTGCAGGCACTCTCACTAACACAGGGAGCACAGAGTGTATGGCCTAATTATTTTTATTTGATACTTACCATCACATAAGAGCAAGCAGCAAATACATAGGTGAAGAGGGAATGTGACTATTTCCAAGGACACAAAAAGTAGGTATGTTCAAACCAGAGCAATTCTGAAGTAGCATGAACTGTTACTTCTAGTATGAATGAGAAAAATACTATGTAGAATGAGAGGTGATTTTCAAACTGAAACTGCTTTTTGAAATATTCTCCACAGTAATGCTTCTTTTAGGCCAATGTACACCAATGCTAGTATCTCCATAGACAGGGAGGCCTTCAAGCACACATTTTCTCTCACACTCACTTTAGGTGCGCTTCTTTTTCTATGTGCTTCCACTACACCACTGACTTGAGATATTTTATCCAAATGCTTTGCTTTTCTTCATTGCAGCCTTTAGTCCATCTGCTTTACAAACATCCCCAGGAAGTAACAGGGCCTCAGGAGGCAGAAAGCCCAGCCAAAGCTTGCCTGGAGTACCTGGCAAAGCTAGGACTAGGAAGACAGACACAATCTATCCTTCTTGCATTTGAGAAGCAGCTCAGGTTGACATGGCTGTGAACCGGGGAGATGATCTGCCTGCTAAGCTATAGCACATTTATGATTTGCAGGTTTCTAGTCTGCCTGGCTTCATTTTTTAACTTTTCATTTTCTTTTTAGGGAACCAAACTTCACTGGGTTTGGCAGCAGATGGCTATTAACTGTCACACTCCAATAGCCAAGGGATAGTTAGAACTCCATTAAATATTTGCACTGTGCAGTAAGGCTATACTTCATCTCAGTACTCATGGATCCCATGCTCTTTTCACACTAGAAGAAAACCCACCTTATTGCTATTCAAATCTCTCTGTGTGTCTCTTTTCCCATGCTGTCATTACACATGCAAGGCCTGTCAGTGCCACTGGCACAAGAAATCTCTCTCCCTTTGTGCCAATACCAGTGACACCTGAAAAAAACAAACCAAACCCCAAACAAGACATGAAGCAATTATTGCTTTTTTTTTTTTTTTTCCTTAATTTTCTAATAAGGTTGCTCATTCCATGTCTTTATAAAAATACTTCTCCCACCCTGCAAGAGTGTGTTTTCTCTCACCAGAACAGTTTATAGATAATTCTACATGAAAAGTAGATTTTGATAACTGAGGTTTTGCCATTTTGTATGTTGCTGGCTAAATTGTGAAGCTTTGTTTTGAGCACAGGTTTTTTCCCCCTCATCACCTTAACTGCCATTTTGAGTCTAATCCTTTTGGGAAATATCCTGCAAAGGCACTCCTTGTGGGCTGCTTTTAAAAGGCAAAATTTATTTTGGCCTCTGCAGGAAGCATTTAAAGCACATAATGAATGTTTGACACAGGAGTCAGTTAGCAGTCATTTTAGATTAACAACACTGCCCCCCCCCCAAAAAAAGCCTTGCAGGGGATTAGATCAAGGGAAAGATGCTTAGGCAATAACCTCTGAACCAGTTGGTTGCTGCATTACTCACATTAGACATATCTCCAAAAGTCTGAAGTGTGAGAATTATCTCCGTGAAAGGAACAATGAGTTAGTGAGATATAAAACAATAGGCTCATGTTCTAATACAGGCAGTTAGCACCACCCATGTTCTCTTCTCATTTAACCTGCAAGACTTTCAGACAGTAACAGTTGGTGCCCAAATTAAGACTTCCTCTCTCTCTTTGATCTTATGTAAAAATGAATGAATTGTATAATCTCCAACACCTCTGAAATCCTGCTGGTTAAAGGGAAACTATCCCTACCTTTCCCAAGCCTGCCTCAATTCACTAAGTGGGAGCTATATTTAACAGCAAGCCAATCACATGATCGCTGAAAAGGAACAGCACAAGGATCTGTAATCCTAATGCTCTGGAGCTGTGATTGCTATAAATCCTTTGCAGAATGATTTCCTTTAAATCCCAAACATGTCATCACACTTTTAATTAATGTTTCTTTATGAAAACTGTGGATAAGACCCTTTAAATTAAAGACGGTTCCCAGACTTGTAATCTTAGAACAGTGTGCATTTCTATTGTAATTTTCACATAGCATATTTTACTTCACTTTATAAGTAAAGCTTCCCCCCCCTTTCCTTTTCCCTCCTGTGCTTTCCCTGTCTTAACCCTCAAACAAATAGTAACAGCTAGCACTGGTTTTAAAGGGAGAACAAATAGCTTTAAATTAATTCATGTACCAAAGGAAAAATTCAAATAATCAAAAGACCAGCAATGAATACAGGCAGAGATGTGATTGGCACTGCCCTGCTTGAATTCTAACCACCTTAATCTCTTGAGTCTACCATCTAATTGAGCTTACCATCTTCTTTACAGACAGAAAGAGACTGAGAGAGGAAAGTGATGTGCCCAAAGTAACAAAGTGGATCACCTCCAGAAACGGCAACACAGCCTTTATTTCCTGATTGCCAACCCTTTCATTTTTTTTCAAATATTTAGCATGTGGCTTTCTGAGTACTGTTGATCTCAGCAGCACTGATACCCACATATGTAGTACAAAACCAAGCCTAATATGTGTGATACTGGGAACAGGAGATGCAGTTTTATTTCAAGCAAAAGGGAAGATCTTTATCTGAGTAAGGGCGATATGCTTTAGCCAGCAGCTAGTGGGAAAGAGATTTCCAGTATTTGTTTTCCTCAAAGTACCCCAGGTAACTCTAGGTTTGAATGATGGCTCAACCTCAGTGACAGACTGTTGTAGGGGAAAATATTTGACATGGTTATGAATTAGCAGCAATTAAAAATATATTAATGGTGAGAGGTAGATCCAAAGGTTGAATTTTAACAGCACTTAATAATTAACCATTTTGAAATTATCAAGGTGAATCAGTAGAATATGTTGAAATAGCAGCTTAATTAGAGATTCAATGACAAGATTCACACTAACTACAAGACATCACAAATTAAAAAGTACAATAAAATATATGTATATGCATAGATGTAACCACTAAACATATAAACACACACAGAGTTATTTGGATACCGTGGAACATATCAGCACTCACATTCATGAAGTATATTCAAACACATAAGTAAGCAGAGAAGTGTCTGCCTTACCTCAGATTGGTATGTGGCCCAGGAAGGAGGTGAATCACATCAGGCCTCCAGTGACAGGTGGACTGTACCATCACATAGATGTCACTTCAGCTATCCCATCTGGGATTTGAGACAGGCAATTTGGCAGCACAACTTGAAATGGAGCATGAGTTTGCAATATGCTTCTCAGTATCTATACATCATCCAAGAACATCTATTGACAGATACTGAGGAAATAATGAATGGCTAAATGGGGCAGGTCAGATTCTGATGCTTTTCCATGAATTGGGTGGTAGGTTATTCCTCGGATGCTCCCCTGGCTTCAAATTGTGCCTTGTAGATGATGCTCAGAGCCAAATGTCAGGAGGCCAAGCCCACCAAGTACACCAGTGGAAAAGCTTGGAACAGAAACTGTGTCTTGAAGCTCTCGCATCCTGAATTGAAACAAGGAATAGCACAGAGAAAGAGAAAAAAAAGAGGGAAAGAAAAAAGAGGGAAGGGAAGGAGAAGGGGAAGGGGAAAGGGAAGAAGAAGCGGAAGGGGAAGGGCACTCTCTTAAAACTACATTCCTTTATGTAACATCTGTTCTTTTACAGCAGCAGTGCTGTCTTGTAGTTCCATTGCTACGGTAAACAATGCTTACATATTTATATTCTGTTTAAATGCATACTAATTATCTGGCCATGACATTGATAAAGTTGTTCCAAATGGAATGGTAAGTGTCATGGATGTGAAGCAAAGGGACCATCAAATTTAACAACTATATCATTGAATTTTCCTTACAGACAGGCAAATTCACGCAGTAAGCCTGATGTGGCATATGTGACTGTACATTAAAAGCAGGGACTGCGAAACATCCTTCTTCAGCCTGTCAGCTTGTTTTTTTGAGAAAAATATATCACAAGAACACATCAAATTACAAATTAGCCATGAGATACAAACACATTCTTCTGATCAAACCATAAAGCCTAAAGACCATGCACACCTTAGCCTCTTTCCATTTTGTTTGCAGTTCCATTTTTACTACAATATATTAATTCCTCTTCCTCTCTTCTATGCTAGAACATGAGAAATGTAAAGTCCAAAGTGACCTGTGCTTGTGACAACTGAGTTCATGAGGATTTTTACAAGTGGCTGGTTTGAAGCTTCTCATACTTGGAGTGATCCTACCAGGTTATCTCTAAGACAACAGAGGCTGTTGTCTATATCAGACTAGATACTAGGCCAAACAATGGAACTGGGACCATAGCCCTGATTTCTCCCCACACTCTTTGTGATACACAAACTGTAATAACAACAGTACATCTTTGTGTACCCCTTGTTCCATGCTGTGCAGTAAAGTGCAAAGCCTGCACTGACAACATTCTTTGATGTACCTTAGCCATTATTTATTTTGTTTCTCCTGTGGTATAAATACCACACTGATGTCCCTCCCTTCCCTTCCTTACTGCTGAGATCACCCTTCAACACCTGGACACTGAAAGTCATATATATATAAAATGCTGATATCTAGCACATACTATGAGTTAAACACTCATTTCCTGTTCCCATTTGAGCACAACATGTAGAGGAAAGCTGGACACATACTAATACAAACCCAGGAGTTACTGTATGACAGTTTTTTATTTATCAGTATCAAATTACATAGCAAAGTAATGAATGCAGTGTCAGATCATCTTTTTGAATACTGTAAATACAAACAAAATCCACCATATTGCTTAATTATCCAAAGTAAATTAAAAGTTTAAAAATGTGCGTTTCAGAGATTCCGTTTGGCATATCGCGTAATATATCCTGCACAAATATTTCTGTACCTCATTTTCACTATGTGTACCTTAATTAAATACCGCCTCTAAAAAGCTCACATAGAGGAGATAGAATTTATCTATATGGTTATGTTCATCATCAATGCATGCCCGTGCCCTGAAATCACTGAGTACCTATCTGCTAGCCCACCTGACAGATGAATGTGACTGCACGTAGAGTGGGGCCAGACCCTGCTTCCTCATAGCGTCAGACCCAAAGCTGCTTGCTTCAGTGCAAGGCAACTGAATGCAGGACATCAACCTTTGAATCAGGTCCTTGAATTATTGACCAAAGAGCTATCCACTTTCATGGAAGCTGGGCTGGATCTGATGGCCAGATTTTGTACACTCTAATACGTAAGGAAATCCCTGACACATTTAGACTGCTCCTTACACTAGTGTGACTCCACTATGAAAAAAGAACAATTCTTGGTTTATAACATTAAGTGACAAAGTGAGGTCTGTTGATTTCACATAAGTTGAGTAGGATTTGGCCACAGCTGGATACAAACTGGGTAATTCAACAGAAGTATTTTAATGGTGTTAATCAGCAGAGTCATTTATGTTGGACTTCTTTATAAACTGTGTAAACAGAACAATTTTTCCTGATGGATGAGAGAAAAAAGCTTTATTTAGCACTGTTTCAGAAGTTAAGACTACTGAGACATTGTAGTGGTATGAGAAGGAAACTGCCATGGAAATATGTATTTTGTTGAGAATGCAATGAACAGAAGTACAGAAGCGTTGATGCAGGTAATAGGAAAGATGAGGAAAGGGAAGGAGGAAAAAATTAGGCAGCAATCCCATGGTGACATGGGATTTACTTTTGATCCTTCCAATTCACCAGTATCAGTGAAAGTCAGGCTTCTCTGGGAAGGTGCAACCTGAACGCTTGATAATTACGCTAGCTGCATAATGTCCGGCCCGGATGCACTCGGTCACTGGCCGGTCATAGACGAGCTGTGAGAGAAAACCTATGGAACAAAGAGGGAAGGAAAGAGAAGGAAGAAAATGGTTAATTAGTTTTTTGAGTGTATCAGCTTGTCACATGGTAAAGCACTGAATATTGGTCTAGCTGTATGTACATAGCCTGGCTAGTTTGAATTTAGTATTGTGCTGGAGCATTGCTGCGCTAGAGAGCTGTGCTGTTACTTCTACCTGAAGTCTCCATTTGGTAGCTTCAATAAATTTTAAAGACTACCAAAACTAATATTTATTAGTGTCCTTCTTTCCAGAAAGAATTTCTGATTGCTCAAATACCATATTAAAAACAAAGTTTTCCTTGTTGTGTTCCTTCTGTTCATACTGGCTAGTTACAGCCCCATACCCCTGTCACTCTATGAGCTTTGCTCAAAGAAAGAGTAAAAAAAAACCCAACATCTAAAAAAGAAATATTATCTGTATCCACAGTTGCAAGTGTTCACAATGAAAAGGAGGTGAGAAATTTTTACCTGATGAAGAAAGATAGGTGACATCTGTTGTCCTGATTATAGGAAATACCTAAGATTTCAGAAAACATGGGCACCTCTGAACAGGTCAGGTACCTATGTAAAGAGCAAACTGTATGCAGATCCAAGCACCTCTCAGAACCAGGGCACTTGGTTAACTGCTTTAGCTCACAAAGCCCTAGCAGGCATGGTTTAGAAAACTGGAATCCACTCACTGGGAGCTGGGTGCTTTGAAAACCAGAGCACCTTGTTATATAATATAAGCAGAGTCCCAAAGAAGAGATTATTCATTATGTACTGAGAAGAGTTAAGTACAAGTGGCACCAGAAATTTTATGGATTGAGCCCCTCCTTTCTGAAACATTTTTGTCTTGGGTGAAACTATTGTGACTGAAAGCATGACAGAACTTATGGCAGAGGTGAAACATGTTTGTAGATTTGGAAGAGGTTTTCGAGATGTGAAATTTAAAACTCAACTCTGTCACTCTAAAGGTAATACTTTGCTTGCTTTTATTTTGCTTTTTAACGTTTCAGATGTATCTACCTTCCTCATCCAATCACAGAAGAAAAGTGAGACTTGCCCAGAACAGTAAGAATTCTAGCAAGCTGAAACATATTCTTTCCAAAGGATTCATCTACCATTTCAAGCTCCTGTGTCATGCTCTGACAGGCTTTGGGCCTTGACAGTACAAATCTAGTCTTGAAACTATGTCTCTCATAAGTACATGGTTTAGTTGGTTGGGTGGTGTTGGATGATAGGTTGGATGCAATGATCTTGAAGGTCTCTTCCAACCTGGTCCATTCCATTCCATTCCATTCCATTCCATTCCATTCCATTCCATTCCATTCCATTCCACTCCATTCCACTCCATTCCATTCCATTCCATTATGTAGCTCACAGGTAATAAATTCTGATGCACTACAAATTTAGATTCAGAGATTCTGTTTCACTAGCTTGCTTTCAAATACACTTTCTCTGTTCAGGTTGGTTACTGTTGGAACAAAACCCTCTACATTATATTGTGATGCACTCATTTAACCTCTCTCCTTTTCTAAATATTTCCTTCTGTAGCACGTGAGAGCATACTTTTAGAAGATGATAAAAATATTATCCTATGCAATAATGTCTGCTCCTTGAAGATCAAAACTAATGTAAAGCATGAAAAATAAGGTTGGATTAATGAAGGATAATGCTGGTGAGTAACAGGCCCCATTTTCATGAATTACCAACATCTATCTTGGTTTCTCAGTCATGACTGATAGTGAGAGGAGGCCTAGTTGATGTGTAATTTGAACTGCCCTGAATGGGAGAAGAGTTTGAAACTACTAAATTTATAAATCAAATGCTTTTCTTTATAAAGTAGGCATTTTAGTTGACAGTGAGGAGAAAACCTAGATGTCTCTAATATCAGTACTTTTCTAGAGAACTACATGCTAGCTGGAATCCACAGAATTGACTGACACTATCTGGAAAAGAATGATTGCTTCACTAACAAAAGTTAAACCCACGAGTACAAGTGGAGAAGACAGGAGTTTTCAGTATATGAAGATGAGAATCTGAAGCAGGAAGAAACTGTGCTATGAAAGATATCACTGTTGGCAGTCAGGGGATGACAGACAACGTGACTATGACAGAAGGATCCAGCTGTAATAGTTGGGTAACAGTTGGGAAATCCAAACAGTATGCCTGGCAAAAATCAGACCATTTCTGAATAGTAATATGAAAATGGTCTGCTCTCCATTAAATTCACATGCATTCTTAGGAGAAAGTTTCTTGGATACATGAAGAATGTTAATAATTAAATTTAAACTGCCTGGGAGGCAGGAGCTTGCCAGTGTGCTTCTGGGTGGTTAAAACTTGAGAGCAAGTTGTAACTGTATGTAAAATGAGGCTGTTAAGACAGTCCATTTCTGATTCAGTAAGTATTGAAGATAGACTGGGAAGGCCTCCAAAGGCAAATACAAGGCTTGGTTTTCTGCAGAGCACGAATTTACAGAAGGGTTTATACAAGAAAGAATTCTGCTCTATGTTTATGATCAAGGCATCAAACATAGATGAAGACAAGAAAATGCAAGGAACAAAGGACCGTAAAACATGAATTATTTTTCAATATCAACTAGACAGAGACTGTCATTACCTCCCAGGTTCACTGCATTTTGAGCTAGTATGTACTTTGTGCTTTCAGTGAAGCTACTTATTTATTTTGATCCAAGTGAAAGCCAAATCAGGAGAAAAAAGCAGCCTGTTCTAATTGGGGATAGAGAAGAGAGATCTCTGTGATTTCAGGGTGGTGGAGAAATGACATTAAGTAGAGCTGTCATAGATGAGTTATGTAGAAACTGCAGTAAGGAGTTTGCCCTCAAACCATTAATGTCTGTTGAGTTTCTCTTAAAAAGGTATGCATTTCATAGATGAAATAGAAGTATCTGACACAATATCACATCAAATGACAATACAAACATACATATCACAAACACAGAATTACATCACATACTAAGATGAGGCAGTAGGGAAAGCAGATCCCAAGGGAATGAGCACCAGAAAGCACTGTTGCTTGAGCTGAGAACCAGAGCACTCTTATTAGGTTGGCTGCCTTAGCTGTAGAACATTCTTTTTTAATTAATGCAGTAAAAAGCAACATGGTCAGAATATAATTCAAAATTGCCTCCTCCAGGTACTGTGCACATACTCTCATGGCATTGATTTAGACCTTCAAGTTCCAGCTGAAGAAGTTCCAGCCTCACCTGTTTTTCACCATTTCTTTGTGGCTTCTATAACCTGACACTGTCAAAATGAGCCAAATTAGTTTGAACAGTAAGCTGTTGAACAGTAGATCTTTGCTAACCCAGCTGATTTAAACTGAAGTGGGTTAGTGAGTACTCAAACAGCTCAGCCAGTGAGGAAGCAGTGGAGGGAAGATGATAAGCAGTTAAAGGCTGTAACCTCTTTAAGGTGCCATAGCTGGAAATGCAAGGAGATAAGTGAACATGGCTTCAGACTTTCTTCACACTCCTACAATTTCATAGACAGAAAGAGCAGGATTGAACTCTGATCCTCTATTATAGGCCTGGGATTACAGAACTAGATCACCCCAGCACATGCTCATGTAGCTCAGAAACTATTTTAACTTCTGCCATGGCCTAAGCTAGTTTATGGCTATCACTGTCATGGAGTAAATAAAGCAGGAGTATATTCTGGCTACACAAGACAACCTCACTTCAAAGATTCTACCAAAACAACTTCAGGCAATATTGTCTACCATATTCTCATTGCAGACATTTTGCACTAGTGCTTCTAGACTGCAAAAGCTGTAGATAGTGTTACATGCATTTTGTACCATTCTCTTCATAACAGAACACTGAGGCAAAAAATAAACTCAAGGCTTTTCCATTAGTCTGCCTCCTGCTCTGGCATACAAAGTGCTTGTTGTTTATTAAGAGAAATGACAGTTGCAGGATGTCTAGAAGGCTACCTTGCTGTAATTAGCCATCTTGGTAAACTTTCAGAGTAGACTGGGATGCCTTTTGTTCCTCACAAGCACAGATAGCCAAGTAACCACCTTGTACGTAGTCACGGTAAGAACTTTGGAACTGTGTCCAATTCATCTCACTTATTGAACATCTTCTTAAAAGTATTCCCAGATGATACAACTGTTTATAACGCACCAATAGCTATTTTTTGTCCCCTAATTATTTCTTTTCTGCTCTGTAAAGTGTCTCTGCAATGACTTTGCTCTGAAAAGTGTGCCTAAAGTAACTGAGAATTAATCTTTACTACCTCCAGCTTCTTTACTACGTACTCTCAAAGACAATGTTTGTAATTGTTTGGTCTGCAAACAGAAGGAAGGATGGAAAAGTCACGTTGCTTTCTTCCTTATTGTGCTTGCCACCAAATGAAAAGTTCAGTAAGCCAAGTACCAGAAGTGATGCTTGAGCCTCAAAATCCAGACCCAAGCCAAGGCTCTCACTGAAACCAAGTCTGAAAAGGCACAACAAGACAATCCACTGACACAAAAGTTGTTGTCTTTGTTACCTCTAAGAGCTGAGTAGCACTTAAAAATCATTTTAGAGACAATATAATTGAAATCAGTTCGAAAGTTTTGTTTCCAGATTATCAGAGGTAATTCTAAATGAACACCTAGTGCTAGCAGAGTTGGATAGCAAATTGGGACTTCAATAACAGAGATTTTAAAACAGTTCTGGTCTGCTTCAGTAATGGTTTAACAACACTTAAAAACAGCTCATACTGAAGCCAAATGTTTCACGTCAAATTGTACACTTGACAATTAATTTTCATGACTGTTAATTACTAATGCTGTCTGGAAATCCATTTATAGCCTTCGACACCCAGCTCCCCCACTACTAGTCTTTCTCCAGTTTCTCTCACACTTCCAACATTTACAAAATGCCCATGGCAAAATCAATGTATTTTTAAAAAAATGTGAGAGAGAAAAGCAGGAAAAAAGCAATTAACAAATGCATTAATTATCAACAATTAAAATCTGACCCTGACTCAGAGCCCCTCAAAGACATTTTGCTATGTGATATTCCTAGACAATCCTCCTCTTCCAGCTGAACCACGAAGAACCTCATAGAATCCAATGCTAGCCAGGCCATTCACCAGCAAAATTGTCCCAGCTACAGAAAGGATCACTAACAGCTCAGCTTCCTCCTCTATTTTTTTTTTTTTTTGGTATTTAAAGTTTCTACAGCTTGATTTGTCAACTGTCTTTTAAAAATTCGTGTTATTCCACCATGGGGGACAGTTGCAAGCACCTTTTCACACTCTCGTTCACGTACAGCATTTATCACAGTTGCTCGAACGCTCATCTATTTTTATGTGATCCCACTAGCTTTCCAGGCCAGCCATCTGGGAAGATGCAGTTTTCAAGAAGCATTACTCTAGCAATTTAAAGCCTTGTAGCCGATATGACTGAGGCTTTTTTGGATGTCTTTTAGCACTGTTGGAGTAGGTTAATGTTGTGGAAGCACAAGTCTGGTCAGTTGGAATCAGGTGGTTAGCAATGCTGGTGCCAAGATCCAACCAGACAATCTAGATTTTTGTAAAAGATGTTGGCATCAGATGATTCTGCAATATAGTCACTGAAAGACTGTATGTCAACATGCTGAGGTTTCTCCTTTTCTAATTTTGTGGCAGATGGTGGATATTACAGCCAAGAACTGTGGTAAGCCGGAGGCCCTGCCCATTGCTATCAAACCGAATGTTGGCTATTCTAAATGGAAGTGCTTCGAATAAGGGTGGGACTTGGCTTCTGTTTTCCTGTATTTTTGGCACTGTGGTCTGACACATTAGACTTATAGTATATAAGACAAATTAAATGTAAGCATCTTCAAATACACTGTGCTTCTTTCAACCTTTGAATACCTTAGCATTTTCTTTCTCAAAATACAGTGTAGGAATTATTTCACATGTGCATATATATGTTATTAATTGCAAATGTGTATGTGTACAAACAAGCATCTTTCCCTCTCTTTTAAAATGAAATGGCTCTGTGCTTCTACAGAACTGCAGTGCCAGGCTAATTACAAGTGAGAGAAAAAAGGTTACCAACCCTTTCAGAAAAACAGTCATTTAAGATGTGTATCTAACAAGTGGCAACCTTGAATTCTCACTCTTACTGAAAATAACATTAGGAAACCCTGCTTGACTATATCACTGGAGGAAAGTTTTAATAAAAACTAATTAAACTACAAAAATCTCAAGTGGTTAACTGATTTTAGGGGCTAAATTTCTGGTAATTCTAATTATTCTCTTGTGGCTTCACTTAGTGTTTCACAAGCATGACAGATGACAATGAAAAACTGCAGTTAAATTCATCCTGCCTGACACCATGCTAAGCACTAGCTTCTCCCTCTCCAAGTAAAATCAATACCATGTTTGTGTAAACACGTTTACAGCTTTATTAGGATGTCTCACTTGTTCTGTAACAGCTGCTTGAAGCTGTGGTAACAAATCGACTCGACTCCGTTAAACCTAGAGAGCTGAGTAAGAGGCTCATCGATAAGGTTGTTATAAAAATAAACTGCAGGAGATCAAAAAGCTGGAACAAATAGCCTGGTAAATGTCAATATTTTTACTTCCAGAGAATGACAAAACCATGAGATCAAGAATAAAATGTTTTGGAAGTCTATATTTACTTACAAAATGGTCATGTGCTAAATGCATTTCACCGTCGATGTGCAACCCTCTCACATAAACTTCTTATTTTTTAATCACCAGTATGAATACTAAAGCCAGCATGCTTTCAGGAAAAGCAGAGAGTATTGGTATTGCTGTCCCAGTCCCTCTTTTTTCTTGATATTTATGGAGGCATTTTGAATGCATTGAATTTCTATAAGGATCACTCAGATGGGTGTACATCTTCCTTAGTCTGGGGTGATAGAGTCATTTATGGACAAGGCAAATAATACAACTTTGCATTCAATAGACAACTATGAGTAAGTGAAATAAGTGTTCTCTGTTTAGCAGCCTGTTCCTGGAATGGAGAGGAGGTGCTGAATATACAAAGCAAAACAGAAATAAGATTCAGACTCTAATGCTTTAAAAACTATTACATGAGGAAAACATTAAAGAGTCCTGCAAAAATGTGACAATAAAAAAGCTGAAATAAAATTTCACTATATCCCTGTAATTCCATTAGGAAACAGCTACTCGGGGCTGAGTACTTTTATTGCTTTGCAATTGTCATTAACACTGTTTGGATCTACAGGGCCACCTTACTGCAGCTCATCAAATAAAGTGTCATCATACTTCCCAAGGCCTTTGTACACACTTGGCCCATCAGAGACTCTCGTTAAAGAAAATTAGCACTCGTGTTTCTTTGATGCTTTTGTGCAAGGAGGAATTGTGGTTATAAGTCTGTAGTGGTTTGGTCCTGGAGACTGTGCAATGGATGGAGAAAACTTAGATCCTGATTTGAAGCCTACTGAGATTGATGGGAATTTTCCTGTTGCTGGCCTAAGCCTTGACTGAGCACTGTACACCCTTTGGTGGGTAAGAGCCCAAAGCTGGAAGACAGGTGTGTTTTATACTGTGACATCCTCCACATTAATCATCCTCAGTGAACTCTATTTACAGCCTGTTGCGTATCACCTCTGTTAAGCTCCCCAACACATCTTATTGCCTAAGGAAACAATCATTTCAGTCTGCAATATGCTCCAGTAAAGATGAGATGGAGAAAACTGGTAACAAAGTTATAGGTTCTGGTGGCTTGGTCCTATTTATAATTTTTAAGACCACATAATGAACTTTGAGAAATTCTCTTTTGGATCAGAATCTAGTGGGTTTGGGCTTATCTCCTACAGCCAAGATAAGGGAAAAATTGATTAAAACCCCCTCAATCAAGTATTTTCACTGAAGCATCTTCTCTAGCTACAGAAATAAAACTACTTTCTAGTCTGATATTTCTCTTTGTTTTTCCTAAAAACATTTCTCAGAAAGTTTCCTAGACGTGTTTCTCAAAAGCTAAAATTCTCCTTAGCCGTTTTTGAGACAGCAGAATGAAATAAGCTTTCTTTTGTTTTACCTGAGGAAATTTTCTGCGCCTTAGTGGTGCAGATTACTACACCTACTGCTTGGGATAAGAGGAAGAGAATTTCACTAGTTTAATGTAGAAATAATGAAGTTCTAACCATAACAAAACAGAATACTATGCACTATGTGCTACTTGGTTTCTAACTTACTATTCAAGTACAAAAAAAGGGTATGCTAATGTAACTTCACAGCTGAAAACCACACACAGAGCAATGATCTCTCAGTAAGGTTCTGTTTCAAGGTATGCTTTTGCACAATCAGGCCAGCACCATGCAAAGAGAGCCAAACCCCAACACTGTGCAGCAGGAATAGGGTGACTAGCCAGCCTATGAATTTTTTGATTTGTGTGGGCTAACTAGCTGACCCTAGCATTATATTAATAATGTTCCCATTTTAACACACTGGTATTTAGTATCTTTTGCCTCTTTGAATATCTGTTACAGTCCTGGACTGATACAAATAACGTACTGATCACCAATAACAGTAATGTCTCTTTAAGCAGAGCTGGAGGCATGTCAAACACATGCACTCCTATTACTACTGCTTTCAACAGGGACAATGTTTTTCTCTTTTTTATTGCAGCCTTCCCACTTCAAGTATGAGCCCATTTCAGCATGGGGGAGCGAACAAACTATGGGAGATGTCACTATCCTACAGCTGCAAGTGAATGAGGATTCTGCTAGTTAATGCCACAGCCTGAGAAATACCTTTATGGTCACTGCGTCAGTCTCCACAGCGCCACACCAAGTCATGTTAGATGAGAAATGGGTAACATATTTCAACATATTTTAAAATGTCTCTGTGTTTTGTTGTATCTCCTGTGAATATATACCATCACCTTAATCTGACACACTGTTTCTTAGGGGACTATATCCTACCCTGATTCCCAGGGGAATGTTCTTGATGATCCAATCTGGCTAGTGCCTCTGTCTCTACTCAGAATACATTAAAATAACACAAAAATGTTACCAACAGTCTGCAAGCAAGGTAATAATAACTCATTAAAGTAATTTCTAACCTTCCACATGAGCATTTTCTTTATCATTACATGATTTTCTAACACATGACACATTAGCATAAAATAAAATGTTATGAGGACAGGGATAGTAGGCATGACAAAGTATTTTAAATGGGGATGATTTGCTTTGAGGCATTAAGTCAATTTGTAATTGTCCCATAGCTATTACAGCAAAAATTGGAACTTTATAATTGGTTTTGAAAATCTGTTTTTAACAGAGTATGTTTGGTTTATAAAATGTATGCAACCTATTCAATGTTTATGTCTCACAAACCCTGTCCAGAATGCCACTGAATTTATGGTGATGTAAATTAGGCCTTTTAAAACCCTACTTTGCAAAATATTAGTTTTCTTGCTGTGCACTGAATTTCCCTTAACACTGACAGTGTCACTGACAGGAAAAAAAGGTACAGTAGCAAGAAGGATCAGGTCCTGCTCCAGTCTAATTGGAAACTTCTGAGGGCTTTTCATTCCATGCACTGATTCTTTTCAACAGGTCTCACACTTCCACATGTTATGCAAAAAGTGAGAGCAAGTATAGCAATGTTTTACTTTACATTACCTCACTTGCACTACTGTGTCCAGCTCTGGTGCCCTCAACACAAGAAAGACATGGACCTTGTGAAGCATGTCCAGAGGAGGGCCATGAAAATGATCGGGGGTTGGAACACCTGTCCTTTGATGGCAGGCTGAGAGAGCTGGGGTTGTTCAGCCTGGAGAAGAGAAGGCTTCAGGGAGATCTAATAGTGGCCTTCCAGGACCTCAAAGGGGTCTAAAAGAAGGCTGGAGAGGGACTGTTTATAAAGGCCTGTAGGGATAGGATGAGAGTCAATGATTTTAAATTAGAGAAGAGTAGAGTTAGGCTGGACATTAGGAGAAAGTTCTTTACCATGAGGGTAGTGGAACACTGGAATAGACTGTCCAGGGAGGTGGTTGAAGCCCCATCCCCGGAGATACTCAGCATGAGGCTCAATAGGGCGCTGGGCCATCTGATCCAGTGGAGGACATCCCTGCTCACTGCAGGGGGGGGTTGGACCAGATGACCTTTGGAGGTCTCTTCCAACCCAAACCCTTCTATGATTAATTTGACTATGTATTTTTATGGATTGCCTTTAAATTGTGTAGTTGAAAATGTGAATTATCATATCTAAGTTCCTTTATTTCAATAAAAAACATGTATGTACTATAACTAAGATGAACAGTTCAAAGCAAAATGAAGGGCATCAATTACAAAAACACAATTAGACCGGACTGGATCACAAATTATACTTGGATGACACTTGCTATCAGTTTTAAGCACAATGCCAGCACAGAAGAATGCATTATTTCCAAAGAAATAATTTGAACAGAAGTTGTTAATGAGTGAAGGAGGGAATTAAAAAGAAGTGATATTCCATGTTTTCCCTGAGTGGTATCTATTTCCATGTTTTTGCAGTTTGCTGCAATTCAAACTGGCAATTTTCTACATCGTGCCAGTACTAATGTTGAAATTACTAGCAACTGGCTACACTATTGATCAGAGTAATGATGTGCCTCTAGCTGAGACTGAATAAAATCAACTAAGAACATATAATCTGGTAATTTTCTAGTTTGTAGAAGGTGAGTTACAGGTGTAATGTGGCCATCTAATTGCCTAGGTTCAGATGTGATATTCAACTGAGAGAGTTAGAAATGCCATCAGAACACGGGGCAGTAAGTCCTGAATGTGTTGACAAGTTATCCTTTAGCAAGCAAAGACTGATGCCCTATCTGCAGCTCAGCTATTATACTCATGTATGCTGTTTATAAAACAGAGTATTAAAGATGGACAAAACAGTCTATCAGTCAAAAAGCTGGCGACATTAAGAAGTTATTTTTACTTCAAAGCTTTGTATCTCATCAGCCATGATCTCAGTAAGAAGAAGATTGCTCAGAGGTAATTAGCCACCCATGTTCATAGAATCATAGAATCAATAAGGTTGGAAAAGACCTCAAAGATCATCAAGTCCAACCTGTCACCATGTTGCATAAATGAAGACTAAGAGAGTGCTGATTTCTGTTAGAACATTTATCTTTACTTCAAAGAAAGGACAGAACAACTCAAAGTAGCACCCTCTTGTCTCTTTGCTCATGAAGACAAATTTTGTAGCTAGATCCAGCCATGACAAGGTACATGCACATACATGTTTAACTGATAGCACCAAAAACATTTTACTCCTCGCTCCTAGATAGCACAAAAAAGTTGCATCTCAGAGCTGTGGTGTCACCAGAAGGCAGTACTTCATAATAGTGATATTTTGTCCACTATATTTCTCTCTATCAAATGTGATTGGCAAATGATGGTGACTTCCTAAGGTATCTTAAGTAAGTATAAAAACCTTATACAAATCAAAGACCACTGTAAGTTGATTAGGTACCTTCTGATACTGCACTCCTGCTGTTCAGTAAAGAACTGCTCCTAGTTCCTCGAACTTGTTTCAACAAATCTAGCATGTTTTAGGGGTGGTGGATACTGAGGGGAGGGCAGGTCCTTCTGGCATGTTTAGCACTCCTGACATAGCCATATAACAACTATCTGTAAGAACTTCACTTTGCACATGTGCATGTCTCCATCCACACAATTCTTTCACATGAATAGGGAACTTATTAGGAAAAATAATGAATACACTGACCATTTTTGCCCTATATCAGATTTACTGTTAGAAGATGGAATTCTCATTGTATAAGCTTCATTTTTTTTTATTCAGTTAGCTTCTAGTCTTTAGCCACCAACACTGCCCTCAAAAGGTGGGTTGGATTTTCAGAGGAGCAGAAAATGGCACCTGGGAGCCTAATTCCTATAGGACTAGAACTCACAGGATCATAGCACAATTTAGCTTGGAAGGTATGTTCTAGGTCACTTGCTCCAGCCCCTGGCTTAAGGCAGGGCAAACACAGATCATGTTAAGTACCACCTAGGTGATCTTTATTTTAAAGATTCTTGGATTCCATCCATAAATGATGGTTTCTGGAGAACAGCAGTATAAGAATTATTATACTGGATTAAATTCTGTTTCCATTTTTGTTAAGTAGTACACTTGTTTAAATCCTCCAGCTTCAGTCAAGGTGTTCCAAATTTCTACCAGTGTGTTTTGAAAACAGAACCAGAACTTTTTTTTCTTTTAAAGTTACTTAATCAAACTTTTAATAGTAAAGGAGGAATGGTGAGCAATTACTCCAGGCACTATGGGCTTTTTTTAAACCTGTATTTCTTGTGCCATGTTTATTTATAAACACATGTATATGCATAATATATTCAATGAATGTTTCATATTAAGGATTATATTTTAATGTTTCAATAGTGTGGAAGCATACCAAACATTACTTAGCTCTGAAACCAAAGTGGAATCTCATCCTCTAGAAAATAATTTGCATTTATCTCATGAAAACAGGCCAAAATTGTAACAACATGATGACCTTTAGCAAAATTCTTAGGAATCCAAGGTCTCTATGTAATTTGTAGAAGCATTTAAATTAAGATGGAAAAATAATGTTTAGAATTAACATCCATGTTATAGATGAGGGAATGGCTTTATTGAGCCAGTTTAGCAACAGAAACAAAAAGAGTGAAGTATCACCACTAAGCCCCTGAAAAGATAAGGATGCCACAAGGTACACACATGCAAGGACATTTGCTGCTGCCCCTGTCTTCTATCAGAGCAGTTCTCTGATAGCTGAGACAGTAGTTGGCCATCTCATAAGATTCACACTAGGTTTCACAAGAAAGAGAGAGAATTGCTTATTCTGTAAGCATGTGTACCAAGCCCAATTCTGAATGTAGCTTTCAAGCTGCAGCTAGCAGCTCTACGAGATGCCTGTGTACGTGAAAGATGCCAATGAAATTCTTAAACTGACAAGTGGTTTGAGCCGTTGACCTCAGCTTTGATAGTATCAGAGGCAAATTGCTATCAGCTTGTATTTGGCACTGCACAATGCTTAATGAAGAGCTTCTTCTAGCTTGGGATTTATTTTTCTTAAGAATGGTGTAACATCTTTATAGCATGGTGACAAGTAATATACACTTGTTATGATCATTTTGTCACTGCTTCATCATGCTACTTTAAAATGATTTGTGGCTGTATTTCATACTCTAGTACTTTGCATGCAGTGTATGACCAAATCATACTAGATTACTGAGTCAATACATTTATATTGATAGAACCTGAAGAAACATTGATTTTACAACTTCTCCTATTCATTTATTATGAACTCCCTACCCAGTTCCACTGAGTAGACAGATTCAAGGGGACAGACAGATTCACGGGGAGAGATTTTGCAGGGAACAATGGCACTAAATATCAAAAAAGATGCTTGTTGTCTTCATTAGTTATAGTGGCAATAACAGAGGGGTGTCCAAGCAGAAGGCAGACCTACTCTGGTTAAAGAGAGCAGGATGGCATAAAGAAAAGTGTAAGACAGTAAAACTGTCTACATTTCAAACTATTTATGGCCATTAAATCTGTTTTGATTATTATTCTTGCAAGGGTTTTAAATGGGGACAACTATAAATAAATAAATAAACAGATAATATAATGAGTAATAGAATGTTCCCCAAACTCTACAAACAAAGGCTGTAATTTCATTGAGTGGACTGTTGTGATGTCAGTGAAGTTGAAGTGATTTGTCAATGTGGAGGTGGAAATGCAACTTTAATTCATGGGTATTTCAAAGATTTATAACCTAAAATCTATGGTACCCTTCATATCCACAAGAGGTGCTGAGATGCTGCAAGGTAAATCATTATTGGTTAAACTTCTCAAGGTAGCAGTGTTGCTGGAAAGCAATAAAGGCAGAACTCTGTTAGTATTGTTTAGAGAAGTGTTTTTAGCATAAAGATACCTGCAGCAATTTTAAAACCCAATTTTATGCATTGCACTGGTCTGAGTGGCAGATGACTTGATGCCTGCAGTAACAGCCAAGAAATTCAGAGACATTCCTAGTGCCAACTTAATAAAAACACATTTTAGCTGAAGAAGGCAGTTTATTTCTTGATGCTAGCTGTTGGAGTGAGCTAGTTCTCATTGGAGGCCAGCAGCTTCATGTCAGAGATACTGAACTCATGAATCAGCTCGCAGAGTTACAAGTGCCCAGGAACTTTGTGTCTTTAAACTTTTTCACAGCTTTAAGGTTTTCAGATCTTCAGTATTTAAGATAGATTCTAGAAAAAACCAAACCAAACCAAAACCCAAACCAAACAAACAACAAAGCCCCAAACAAAAAAAACAACAGACTTCTTATTTTTGAATTTCACATGACGACACACACAAGAGTGATATGCCAAGCTTGCATAATTATCAAGAAGGAATTTCCTTACAATCTGTGAGTTATACCTCTGGAAGTGAGTGCCTCTGTGAAAGACTTTTCAAAATATGATAAAGTCTAATAAACCTGACCTTCTAATGCAAAATAAATCTTGCATGATGGGTTTAGTTCTCATTATATCCCACATTCCTGTTTCAGCCAAGACATTTTCTCCAACAAAATCACTGTTCAGTCACATTATTATCCCAGTCAAGACTGGATGGGCACTTGGTGCCATAGTTTAGCTGATCAGATAGTGTTGGATGATAGGTTGGACTCTATGATCTCAAAGGTCTTTTCCAACATGGTTAACTCTATTCTATTCTGGTTTATTCAGTTGCAGAGAAATATGGGAATCTTTGCCATGGGAGTCTTGTGCTCTGCTGTTTGAATAAAGGAACTATATTTCCAGGAGAGTATATTATAACACTGAGTGCATTTTTTAGCTAAAGGATGAATTTTGAAACTTTTTACTACAAGGACACTAAAATAAAAATATTACATGGAATGTTGCCTAGGTAGTAGCAACTTGATAAAAGATGAGAAAAAAATCTAGAAAAATAGTGAAGAGAATATAACCTTCCCACTGTAAAGCTTCTCTTGGGATAATAATGCTGCATCTGGCTCAACGCTAGAATCAACAGAAGATACATATGTTGAGAAGTATTACCAATGTTACTGCTTAGGTCCTTCTGGTAAGGAGACCATAAAGACCTATTCCTGTTGCAAATATGTACTTTGAAAACTCGTGAAAAGTGTGATATAGATAAAATACAGACATTGCCCCTGAATGAAACAGACGAAATAAAAGCCTACCCAGTTCAGTATCCTATTTCTTCCATATGGGAAGGGAAATGAAATGACTCCACAAAGAAGGAGACCACAGCATGTAAGACTAGAATCAGCTGTGTATCTAGTGTTATGACTCTCAAATCTCCCATCTGGAGTAAACTCAGGAAAATCTGTTCTCTGAGGAAGAATAAATGACCAATTTATTCTTTATGGGGTGACAGAGGAGAATTAAGATATCTTAAAAGCTAATGGAAGAACTATGGATATTTTCAAGCTCATGTTGCTTTGAGTCAAAGCAGAGGAAAATATGGTACAAGAACCTAAGCTCACACAGTGATACTCAGGTAAGTGTCTAACCACAATGAGATTTCAGACAGATTTGCAACTGCTGGGCCAATGTCCGTTACAGAGGGAAAATCATGTGGTGTCCTTTCTTACCCTGGAATCGAGGGAGAACTGTGCAATGTCATGCTACTACTGGACTGTATTGTGCTTGCGTTCCACACAAAAAGCATCTGATGCCTCAGTGCTATTTGTGGGGGACCTGAGGAAAATAACAAATGCCCATAGACAGGTCCAGGGACCTTTGTTAGGATTACCCCAAATATACTGAAGCTTGGCATATCCAGACACATTATCTCAACAGACTTAGAACAACAAAGAGGAGTTGATCTTTCAGAAGACTGATTTTCCTTCCTTTCTTCCCAGTGGAATGAAGGATTTTCCCTTGGAGAAAGGAATTTTACAACTGATCCAAGATCACCCTGATAGGATGTGCCTGAACTCCTTACACTGTTAGTGGAAGGTAGCAGTTTAGAATAGAGTCCAATGTATCAGCCATATCATTCAGGATGTTCAGAATAATTAGTTAAGCCAACATTTTAGCCCTTCTGCAGAAAAACTGCATCCATGACAGCACCAGGTAAAAGGATGTCATTTAAAGAGGAAGGGTAATATGAGACCAGTCAGTTTTTAAAGCCTGATTCTTTAGTTGCATAGTCTTCTTGCAGTGAAACTAGGAGAGGACAAAAGTAGGATTATTAGGGGGGGGGAAAGGCAAGTCCTGATTTCAAAATTTGAAGAACTGAGAATTAGTATGACCTGAGATAAAAATGGCAAGCACATGAAAGGTGCTTCCCATGGAGGCAGGCCTTGATTGGTGTCTACCTTTTTGCTCACCTGCACCCTAACCAGTATTATTGTACTTTCAAATAAAACAGGCAAGATCTTTTTATCTGCCTCCCCCCCCAACAGTGGCTCACTGGCACAGCTGATAGACAAAGCACATGTATACAAGGACAAGCCCTTAAATAAGATCTTATTTATGTTATAATTGCTGCTACCGGTTCCAATTTAGTCTTGATTGTGGTTGAGGCACAATAGAGAGTGACAAGTATGCATTCAAATGTGTATGAATAATATGTCTTAACGTGCTTCCCACTATTTTTGTCCTTTTGAGTTCATGAAAGCACCAAAGCAATGTGTAATAACATTCCTATTTGCAGCCAGATTTAAACATATACTGCAAATGGTTTAAGTGACCTATTAAGTAAGGATGGAATTACTCACATGCTTAAGATTAAGCTTCTGTTGAATACTTTCTTGAAGCAGGACACAATTCTGAAGATTTAATTTGGTAACACACTGCTTGTTATCCTCTTCATAGCTACAAGACTGAGCTCTGCAGTTCTGTTTATAAAGTCTCTTTGGTAATGTTTCAGTAAATTAGTGACTAATGGAGCTCCTTACAGCTACTATGTAGTGGGTATTAGAGCCTTCAGGATGCAATAGTGCATCACTGAACTACATGCATGAAGGTTACAATGAATGACAGAACTTTTGGATTAGATTGGGTTTTGGCTTATATTGAATCACTTTTAAAAACAGGCATAGACATAACATCCTTTTTTTTCCCTTCCCTTAGAGCCTGTGCCAAAAAAAAAATAGTAAGTTTGCAAATGGATATTAAGCAATGCCAGATATTTTCTGGGTTTGTTTTAACAAATTAACCCTTTGTGTTCTTTTCTGATGTCCAAATAATTGTATTGGAAGCAGATGTTCTACCAAAATTGACACAATCAGAAGGCATTATGCTCACTTATTAGCATACTGTTTAATATTCACTACAACCTGTTTTAAAGAACAACAATGTGTTAACATTTAAGCCAGGAGGGATTTCTGTACACTATATAGTACTTGATGCAGCTTGTTTATGTAACAGTCTGACAGATACAATTAATCTCACCAAAACGACCAGAGTACAGCCTAATACCATATCATTTTTAAAGTAATAGAACACACTCTCCCTTTGAAAATTATTACTTCAGGATGCACAGAAAAGCTCTAAAAGAATGAATCTCATTCTGTAGGACAGTTGAATGAAAAAAATGGTAGATTTTACATGGAGAGAACAATAGGATAATCTCCAGTCAAGATAAAGAAGTAAGAAATACCTCCAACAAATGCATCTCCAGCTCCATTGGTGTCCACAATCTCACTCTGATCACTCACCAGCACGGGGTAAGTGGTCACTTCATTTTCTGTAGTGGAAGGGGGGAATAAAACATGAGTTACTTGGAAACATGACATTGAAAAGCAAAACAAACAGTGAAAAATCAAAGCAATTCAAAACTGGAGCTCTGACCTTTAACATGGTAATTTGGATAAAAATAGGTTTTGTTTATATTTCTGTCTGTATTTACTGCATAGGAATACAGAAACACATTTGATCAGGCTATTTGTGGTGGACATTTTCATTAATTATCTCCAGCCCAATTTATATTCTCTATCTCCTAATATTAAGGGCAAGAAAAAGAATGTAAACGAGAAGAAACAACAGAAAACACCTGGGCATATGGACCAGACTAAGAAAAATCTGTCCTGCCAAAACCAGTCTTTCCTCTTGGTTGCAGAGATGTGATGTAGCTTCCAGAATGTCCAGTCCAAGGCTCCAGAAGTTCAACAGAAATTGTTGCATTGTAAAAACCAAAATGCATGTGACCTAACTGAAAAAAGCAGGAACTAGTGTAAATCACAGTCCTCTCAAATTGCCCCTTTTTAAAAAAAATCATACATGTAAGGAGCCTTGCAACTTGCCATCTGACCAGATTTGGTTTCAAGATTTCAATCACTTCACCCCCTTCTTCGGTATATATATATGTTTGGGTTTTTTTAATATATTTCCCTCTCTGCAGCTCCCTGCCCTTTACTGGCACTCGTTAAACCTATTGCAATAGGTGGATACTCAGCATCTTCACCTCCAATTCTCTGCCACACCACAGTTCAACATAATTACACCACTTAGGTATGATAACTTCAGAGTTCTAGGGTTATAAATTTAATATATGCCACTAATTAATCAGCTATGGCTTTCCAGGTGGTAATGTCATAATGACGTGATAAAAATATAATTACCACCTTGTCACAATACCTTGTTAAAGTGTAAATTACCCCTGTAACAGAGCCAATGGAAGTTCTGCCTCTGGTAGTCAGTATGCATTAAACTGTCTCAGAGCAAACAGATTGTCCTTTGGCAGACAGCAGGAATTAAAAAAAGGAGAGGGGGAAGAAAAGCCTGTCAACCAGTGAAAATGAAAACCATCAGAGCTGTTTTCTTTTAATTTTTGTTTAAAATGGAAAAAAAGAAAAAGGGAAATAAAACCTCCAGTAGCTCAAAGCTGGAGATTTACTACTTTTGGGTTTTTTTCACTGTCCAGCGATAGAGTAGATCATAAAAATCACTCTTACAGTGATGTACACAGTAGCAAACAAGGAAACCTAGTTTGGGAGGCATATAAAGAATTCACAGTCTCAAATCAGGCAAGTGTGTATATGCTGCAGAGGTACCAGAAGGATCCTGGTTTCTGTGAAATGCAGTGTATCAGCTCTACTGCTCTTCACCATCTGCTACTAAGTGAACCAAGCAGATATAATGATGCTGCCTCCAGAGGGAACTGTTGGCTGGCCCACCAGGAGGGGAGGGGAGCACTAGCAACAACCATCCATGAGGAGGCAAAGAAAAAAGGGCAATGAAAAACATAAGACAAATATTCCAATTAAAGCACAAGTTTCAGTCAGTTCTCTGTGCATCCTACTCTCTATCGTGTTAAGAAAGCTATTTAGAAATGTGCTTCAATGCTGTGTTGTGCTCTTAAGACAGTCCTCAGGAGCAATGTTTTTTAGTAATTTTAACAGGATTAATTTGAATTGGAAATCAAGTAAGAGAGGTCTTACATTAAACTCTGCCAGACAAGCAGAGTGTATTCATCCATTGCATAAGAAGGTATATATGGTTTCCTCAGAATAATAGTAAAAAATAGTTAATGAAGTGGTAACTCTGTTGAAGACACCGGGTAATAAACTGACCTGCTTCCTTTCCAAGTGTGCATGGCCACTCACAGATGTTCTATGTTTAAATACACAGTACATGCATACGCATACAAACGCATGTGTTTGGGCACAGAGAGTGAATAATGCGCAGACACTGTATTTCAAATGCTGTAAATGGGGTTTGGCACCAAACAAGACTAGTGAAGCTAACTAACACAAATGAAAGTTCTCACCATCCCCTTTCTCCTTTCTTTTCATTCCCTGTCTTGATCCCTTCCCTCAGCTTCCTCTAGTACTTGCAGGTAAGTACTGCACTATCAGCTCTTATTCTATTCTTTCAGCAGTAGACATAATTTTAAGTAACTAAATCAGTCTAAACCCCCTATGTATCAAGGATTTTGGCTGGTACAAGAGCAATCTTTCTTTCTCTAATCACAATTTTCCATCTCTACCTGGGTCATACATTCTCCCTGTATAACTTCACGTACTTTCAAGAGGAGCAGTCATCTCATATTTTGAATTACTGAAGTGTCAGAAGCAGCCAGCATGGCATTAGAGAAGAAACTACATTGAAAAGATACTACCATCTGCACACATCCAATAGGAGAATTATCTTTCTTCACCCTTGGGAAAACTTGTACTAGGACAATAGAGTCAATAATGCATATTGAAAGTTACAATACAATAATATCAAGGTGAGTTTTGCTTCTCTTTATTTCACAGTAAATTAAGTGAGAATTAAAGCTGCCATTACATTACCTTGCTATGTCTGTGTAATAGCATAAAAATAGCTAACATCTCTCACTGATCTGTGTTTTGTAACAACTAGGCACAACAGAATGAACCAAGATGAAGCAGAAGTCTCCATTCTGAGTACCTTTTATTTGTGAATTTAATGTCACTTTACCTTTACTTTTTGTGTGTGTTCTATTATGTTACAAACCTCCCATATCCATAAGAGTGAACACAGAGAAACCTTGACTAAGGTGGTCATCAGTGGCCTTACTTTTCAAAGTCAGCTCTGATTTCATTCATCATTCTGAGAGCTTATGAAATAAAGAATAATTACATAAGTGTCTCAAGTCCAAGTGCTGCTCCTTAGGGCATAAAATCCAGTGTTCTATTTTTAAGCAACAAATATCTTCTATGGTAAACACACTGGGATGCAACATATTCCTCTGGGATGAAACACATTCCACTGGGATACAATTTCCTGGAAATCCAGAACTATGAGTACAAATTGCAATGAAGTGACTATAATTAGGGGTATTTAGTAACAAACCTTAAAGAAATTTAAAAATGGGGGACTTTGATTCAGTTCTCAATGATTTTACATTAGTAACTCAACTGTTTTAGAATTACACAGAAATAATCAAAACATTGGTGTGGTGATCCCATAGACTAAAAACAATATGCTCATAGAAATCAGAAGTAATAAGCTGATGAATAAATTTAGTTGTTGTTACTTAGTTGGATTATGTACATAAACATACAAAATCTATACTTTCCTCATGCAAAAATATGGTATTTTTGTAGGTAGAACAGTCTGGAGAGATAATAATTAGAGCAGTATTAACTGAAAAACAACAGTGCTCCTTACATTCAAATACATTTAAGTTCCCAAATGAACACTGGCCTATTTCATGATGTTAACTGAAATAATCAAACTCTGATGATAGCTGCAAATACTACAGGTCTGTCTTTAAACCAAATGAGAATCACAGACTATACACATCTACTCTTCGTACAGTAATAAACACCAGCAAGCAATCATTACATCCAATTAGGCTGAGTACTTTCCTTAACTGGGTCATTTACCAGTCTCTCTTGCTCTTAAAAGTAGATTAAATGTGTAAACTTACATTTAATTACCTGTAACAGAACTCTTATGGGCAACATGTTGGAGAGGCCTGAATTTTGTATTAAAGTAAAATAAAAGAAAGAAGGGAGTCCTAAAATATATGGGAAAAAAATGTCTAGCTATTTCCTCAAATAATCTTTTGATCCATGGGCTTGTAGTGGTAGTACAGATGTTTACAAGATGGAGACACATTCAGGTTTCATCTGTAAGCTTTAACTTGTAAAAGAAGGAAGAACCGTGAAACAGAGTTCTGTTCCATCTCCTACCCACTTCCATCCTCTCTAATTTCTTTCAGATCAAGGGCCAAAAAGAGATAAAAAGAAAAAAAAACGGAAAAAGGGGGACAGGAAGAACTTTACAAGACATAGAAATCTGAGTTCAAAATCTATGAATGTCTCTGAGCAGCTATAAGGTAAGAAACAATGAGAACAGTATTTGAAACAAGCCCATGTCAGTCAGGATGGTTCTGGGCTCTTACCTCTCCCCAAGAAGGCAAACCCCAGAAGCCTGTAGGCTCTAAGTCTCTGCACGTTCTTCAACACATGAATGCACGTTTACAAACCATTAGTGTTACAACACTTTCTCCTGCTATTTCTATAGTAAAAAAAGCTGTTGCTGATGTACTTCACACAAAGATATCCCATCTGATAATGTGAATCAAATAAATACTGCAACTCTTCTACCCTATTAGCACAGCACTGTTCAAAGTTACAAGGCAACAAGGGGCAGGGCACTGTGTATTGAACTCCCAGTTAGAAATCCTTATGACTTCCAATGATGATGGGTTTCAAACCTGGCAGTGCTGATTCGACCTGTCATTTTTAAGCAAACAGAATGAGATCCTGCATTTTCAGGCTGGGACTTTCAGATAGCTGCACTGGATGAACACTCCAGCCCCTCTGGCACTTTTTGTGTGCATATTAAGTTTGCCTTCTTTTGCATGCCAACATCTCCTCTCTCCTCCATCTAGTTTAGCGCATTGTTTGGCCTCGTGCTGTAGCTATGTGGGGCTTGTCAGAAAAATTAGTCAATGGAGTCAATAATATAACAAGTGACTTTAATAGTATAACAAGTGAGATGTAAATCAGCCACATGCTTTGGGATCTTTCTAATCAAATAGTTAATACACAACAAATGATGCTGTATTCAAATGAACTCAGTTATGTAGGTAAGAAATCTTTGTAACTGTTAATGTAGAAGAAATTAATCCTTTTTTGCTAAACAATGGCACCCTAAGCAAGTTATAATTGTCATCTATAATTTCTACAGTATGTACAGTTCATAGAAATATTAATTATTTTTCATAATAAGAGATCGAAGTATTGTAATCAGGCTAAAATTATCTTTGCAGCTTCCTAAGCAAAAGTAAGTTCATATAGCTGTGTTAGCCAAGATGCAAAGTACTGTCCATCTGAGGCAGCTAGTTAATTTCTAGTGGAAAAAGACATGCAGTATAATGCCAAAGACTTTGAATCTTTCGTGGCACTATTCATGGTTTCCATCTGTAGGGGAAATAACAATGTGCAGACCTCATTTTCCCTCTCTCCTAGGAGGCAAAGATAATCCAAAGGTGTACACTGAGACTTGTCTTCCCTTGATAACTCTCCTCAGACATTGTCCCACAACCTAGTTAAAAGTATTTTTATTCAGAAGTCATATTCATAGCATCTCACTGAAGTCTGACTCATGGAATTAGACTCAATAGGGGAAAGAAGGTTCCTCCAAGGGAACTTGTACATCCACACACATCAACTATTAACAGTGATGTCAAGCACTATTAAACAATATTTCTGCACCCAGTGTATATCTTTTGAACCTGTTTGACTGTCCACTCTCCTCTTAATTTGACATTCCTTTGATGTAACTCCTGATTTATATCAGCATGAGATCAGCCTCAGAACTCCGTATCTAAACTACAAACAATGTAACAGCATCAACTAATGACTCATGAGTAGTTTCTATACACACAAATGTGTTTTGTTTACTTCATAGAAGCTGCAACTTACATGTCAGTATTTTCTATATCATCAACCATGAGTTGAAGCTCTGTTTTTTCCCCTCATATTAAGTCTCTGTTTGCGCAAGTAAGCAAAGCACACTGTATGTAAAAGACGAGGAAGCATGAGGTCAACAGAAAATACTGGGTTTGCTTCAGTTTGGTGCTAATACAACATTTAAAAAATTAAATATATATAAATGCATACACATATGGAAAAACTGCCCTAAAGAACAAGCCACTGAATTTTTATGGCATATGTCACAATGTTTAAGGGTTAGAATGGCAATGAACTCTGTTGAAAAAACCTTTCTGAGCACACAAGAATATTGCCATTTGCCTGCTAGGCACAGATTTCAGAAGGAGCTGAAACTGCAACCACTGAACTGCCAGAAAATGCTCTCCTCTAACTAAGCATGGCTGATGAAGGCATAAGGTATGGTTCAAAGCTACATCCTTTTCCTGTGATCACTGCCTGGACCAGGAAAGGAGCTGAGGATTCATATAGGCCAAAGGCTGTGAATTCATATGCACCAAAATTAAGAAAGGCTTCTGGAGATGTTTCACTCATACAACATAATAACTGTTCTTGGAACTACTATGAAGAGTTCAGATCATAATTGGTCCTGAATACAGCAGAAGTGGCTTACAATAAACAAATCCCACAAATTATATGACCCCAGTCTCTATCAAGAGAATGCTCTACTGCAGTGAGATGAGGCACACCAATGAGTGTACAGGGTGACACAAACCCAGGTCTGGCTTTGGCTATTAACAACCACAAATATCTCTTCCTGTACTGCAAATCCTCTGTGTGTTGGCTTGGTCACTGTACACTTTCTTTTGACCTTTACATATAAAAAACCAAGCCAATCCCTCAAAAAACTATGTTTTTGGAGCAGTAGGTGGGAAACACAAAAGTATCTATTTGTGTCTGTAGAGAGCTAACTCGAGAATTGAAAACACACAAAAATGATGAGAGTTGAAATGTCAGCATCTAATGTAAAGAATACATCACACTTATACATGGAAGTTATACCAATGCATATATTCTAGCTCACATATACTCTTCAACCTGAAATCTGGCTAGAGGGACTGCCAAAAGAAGCATCTTTCAGCTCAGAAAGCAGACCATGCACTTCATTTACTGTCTGCACTGACCCACACACTACCAGGAATGCAGGTACATTTGTATTCCATTTCATGGCATTCTACAGACATGTTTTAAACCACTGCATAGCTGGGGCATTCATAACACTGTCCTATGGGAGAATTTTCTGACAAATATCAACCTATAATCAGGTCAAAGCAATTCTTACCCAAAAATTTAGCAGGGCAGTGGCTGGGAAAAACAAAAAAGAAAGGAGAGAAAGAGAAGCACACTATAATTGGATTTTGTGCAGAACAGAACTGTATTATGCCTCACATTTTTTTATACATTAAGCATATTGCCCTAGTGGGGCAAATACACCTGTCAAAACTTGCAAGCTTTTTTAGCTATACCTTAGTTTTAGAGTGGTGAACACAGAAATCACATCATTTAAATAAATGCCATGTTACATGACAGCTTTGTTTATGCTACATGGTAATTCAAGAAGCATGAGTTGTCAGTGGAGGCAGAAATGGGCCCAAGGCACTTCCATTTTACTTGAGCATCAGTAAGACTGAAAAGAGGAGTGAGCATGAGGTCACTTCAGAGCAGCTCTGAAGGAGCTTTTTCTTCTGGGAGAGTTTATATTTAGTTTTATAAATAACATCAGTCCCTTGGAATGAAAGAGACAGCCTTCCCTAGAAACATTACTAAAAATAAGCTCATGTACATATATGTTTCTCCATTTAAAAAATATTAATTGGATACTAATTGGACATTGCTAAAGTAGCTATACCACAGAAATTTGACAGTATTGTCTTAAATATTCAAATTACTTGTAGGAATTTTATTTTTTCTTTCATAAACTAAGAATTCAGCTCTACAATTTTTACAATTACCTGTATCTCCTCACTCTGTATTTGTAAATCCTGTGCTGCCTTTAATTAAGACCTCCCTAGACTGCTTATTTGTTTTCAAAGAATGAAGCATGCTTGCTAAATAAATTTACTCAGGCTTTTGCAAGTTTTAAATCTATTAGTAGATCTCACTGCGGTAGAGGCTTAAATTTGTTCTAATCTCAACAGGAAAATATTCTGCTTTTTAAAACACCAGTTAAAACCAGAGAAACTTCATTGTTTTTGCTGGCATTCTTTATGCATTATGCCAGTATAGAAGGACAATTTGGCCCAAATGAAGTTTATTTTTCTTCTGCATTAGCTGCAGATAATTTCTTAGATAATTAAATACCTCAAGCTATGATTTCTGCAGTATCACTTCAAGCATCACCTAACCATTGCTGTAAGCAGGACAGTCACTCTGACACCTTTTATAATGTCACATACATTTTAATGCAAAGTACACAACCTGGAATTTATAGACTTATTGACTACACAGTGAATTGAATTCATTTGGATACAGTTATTATAATGGCCGTTTTAACAAACAGCTCTTGTCAAGAGTTCTTGAATTGTATTTTTGTGGGACGAGCCCTCTAAAGCAAGGCAGTAGCATATAAGCACTCTCAACAGGCTTTACAGTGCATACACTGTCGTTTAAAGTAAACCCCAATGCCATAAAGACAAGCTGCTCGACAAAACCCAAATACCTAACCTAGCAACAAATGAAAAATTTCCAGCCCCTCTGTGGAACTATGTCAAACTCCACTCCTAACATCACCGACACTCTCAGTTACTTTGAAGTTTTATTACTGTGGCATTAAATTGCCAAATCATTCAGCTGCAAATTAGTTCAAACTTAAAACCAAAACAACACATTGGTAATTTTTTTTTAGAAGCAATAAAACATGTAAAAGTTAATCAAACTTTAGCTGGCATGTATAGCCAAGTTCAACTTGTGATCTTCTAAACCTCATTTGTATTCTTGCATTGTCAACGCATGTATTGTAATTACTACTGCCATTGATATGCATTATATAATAATATGGATTATTATGATGATGATGTTATGTATTACTACTCTGAATAGTCCCCCATCAAAAAAGCAAGGTTGATAAGCAAATAAATAGGTATGTATAAATAACATGAAGAGAGTGCAGATACAATTAAGGTATGTAAAATTATGAAGAAAGGTTAAGAAGCAGGTACATATGCAGGAAAAACTCCAGATTAGCCTACAAAGTGAGATCATTTGAATGGCAACTTTGAGATGTGGGAAAAACATTGGAAAACTACTTGTTCCTTTTACAACTTTTTCAGCATAAAACAATTCCTCAATGGTTATTTAGATACATTGCCTGCTTCCCCGCCTCCCCTTTCCAAGAGGAAATAAACCCAGATTTAAAAAAACCCACCAAAACCAACAATAAAACAATCAAAAACAATAGAAACAAAATTAACCTCTGTAACTCTCAACTTGACAAATTTATACTTATATCAAGCTTTTACTCATCTTTTCTGCTTACTCTCTTTTCCTGCACTTTTTTCTCCCCCATCCTTCTCTGTTGCTTCTTACTGATTACTGAAATGATTGCAGTGTCTACTGGAGACTCAGAGGCTGATTGTAGTCAATGATCCTAGCACAATTTGGATTTTCATGCCAATGAAAACTTAGAAGGCTTCATTCTTTTTCCATATGAATACAAATCTGATCCAAGAGCTGCAAGTGGCAGCAGAGGTGGGAGCAGAGGGTGCCAGGAAGGAACAAAATTGCTTGGGAGCTGCTGTTTGGAGAAGAATTCTCTGCACTTGTCACACTCAACCTTTGAGCATATACTGTTTTACTCCCTCAGTATCTTACTTCCTTTTTCTGATTTTATTTTTAAATGCCTGTGCACAATCAGGCTGGAATGGGAAGAGTGGTGCTTTCCTCATGTAGTTATAACCTTTTATGAACAGGCCTCCAATTCCTTGTTGACCCCAACTAGGGAATCCACCAGTGTCCTCAGCCTCCAAGAAGAGGAGGGCTGTTACTCCCCACCAATTCATCTAATTCCAAGAAAGGGTGTCCTGCAACACTAGCCTATCCCAAGCTGTTTGCCTTGCCTTAAAGAATCAAACTTCATTTCCCATTTTCACCAATTTTTAATAGAGTTTAATCTCTGTATTAATTTCCTTAAGACATTTGAGATCACAGCTTCACAGGCTTTCATCATCCAATCCAGTGCAGTGAGTACACCAGAAGCCAATGCACAACACTATGAACTTCTAACATGCTCTACTAAACATCTGTTTTGGTTGCACACACAAAGTTCACTTCTCACACAACTATGCCCTGATTTTTGAAATGCTGAAGATGTCAAGTTAAGCAGGAAATAACCCCCCCAATATTTAAATGCTTATATTTGGTTTTAGACAAATATAAAATGTCAGTGCAAAAAGCAGATACTTGTATTTCATGAGGCACCAGAGCTTATTAGAAAATTACATTTTTACCACTCTACTAACTACAGTGTTTAACAGCTCACAAATGGGTTTTCATATTTTTGCAGTAATTTATAGTGGGAGATAGGTGGTGTAATCTAATTCACCACAACTGCATAATTTTTGGGCAATTTGCTGTTGATCAATAATGCAAGTATTAGGTTATTAAATTTTTTACAATTAAGTGACTAAGAAAGCTGCTTACTGCCTTCCGTTATACCCTCTGTTAATAAGATTGTTGTTGCAGATGTTCATGTATGCTGCATTGATGTTTAATGGTGCATGATACTCTAGGTGGTTCCCATAACCTTGCTTTGTCTACTATGAGCTGACTCAATTGATATGATAATAGAGAAAAGAGCTCTGAAACAAGCTGGGCTGTACTGGCACAATTTGCATAACCTTTAAATTTGCCATCATTTGATAGCCAACTGCTCCTAAAAATTCTTAGTCAGTTGTCAGCAACAACAATATACTGTACAAACAACACTCTGCAGTTGGACAGGTGGGGAGAAAAGAGGGGGCATGCATAGTTTATTGCACTTTTATATTCTATCAGGAAATGTACTTATTATCGCATTTATAAAGCAAACTATTTGGATTAGAGTTCTGTAGTCTCAATTGTCATCAATTGCTATTAGCCACAATGCATGGCCTGGCATCTTTTCAGGTTCACAGTACAATCTCACAGTGTCAGATTACAAGGGACATAAATATTTGGTTCCATAGACTCCTCTCTGACTTAGTTTTGACTGCTAATCACTGGGGCAGGCAGAGGAATCAGGATGGATTAGGAAGGCTGTGGGAGGCACAGGGTAGCAGTCTACAGCAAACAAAATCAAGTAAGCAGCCTTCCAATCTTCCAATCTGATGTCAGAGGATTCTGTATTTTGTTTGAACAAACATGACTATTTTATCGTTCTGTAGGTACAGCCAAAACCAAATAATATAAAAGTAGTTCATGTTTACTCTATTCACTAAATCTACTGGATGTACATACTCTAAGTCAGTTCTGCTACTTTCATTCAAACGGGACCAAGTACATAAACACTTCATAGTCTATATTATGCTCACGTGTGCCAAGGTCAGATCATCTGTACGTGCCTAACATGCACAGCCTACTTTCCACATATGGCATTTAAAAGATTTCCACTTTATCTGTAAAAACCACTGTGGAAATCACTGAGCCAAATCAATCACAAAATCTCACAATTTCACTTTTAGATAACCATTTTTGAGAACTCAAATGAACCTTATTTCCCCTGCAGTGTTAACTCCAGGTGTTTTGTCAACTTACACAAAATGAAACCTAAATCCCCAAAGTCAGGTGAAGCAGGACCCATTTGAACCTCTGCTTTGTCTGCTTTTTTCTCTAGCCAGGATCTGCTCTGTTCCTCCTGGAGCTAAGGATTTGTCTTCTACTCAGCCACCTATTTCCCACAGCTTCTATTGCCTGCAACTGGATGCTACAGCAGAGAAACTTCTAATCAAAGGGTCAGTTCCTACAGTTAATTTTCATACAGGGTCACCACACATATCCACATTTTACTCTCCTGCCATTCTGTACAACTATTTTATAGTGACCGAGCAGGTGAAGATGAGAGGCTTGAAAACATAGGTTCCATCATTTATTGCCAAATCGTAACACAGCTACAATTTAAACTTCTCTGCAATGTTCATTCAGCTGTAATCACAAGATGGGAAATAAAATCTCTAAATTAAAGATGATAGGCTATCCCAGTCTGTAGGGTGCTTTCTGAGCAAAGACTCTGCTGTTCAGACTCCTCTCTGATGATTTGTTATGAAGTCAGCTGCTGTCTAATAAAAAAAGACTAACAGCCAAAACAATGGGAAAAAAAGATCTTCTGCAGCAGATATTCTGCCTAGGTGCCAGTGGTCAAAGGGTGCAGTTCTTCATACACCTCATTTGTAACAGGCAACAGAGAAGATACCTTAAGGTAAAATGTGTCATCAAATCTTTCACCACACAGGAAGTCCACTTTTTGTGTAACCTCTAGCTAGACTTCAAAAACTGAATTGATGACTGCAGAGAAGGTACAACACACAAAAAGACACATGGATCAGTACAGACCATTAATATTCATGAATGTTTAAAGTCCTCCATGACCATAATCGATATCCAATGAAGTTAATGAGATCTTTCAATTGATTTCAAAAGACACTAGGTCAAGCCTCAAAGACAGCAATATCACATTCTCTGCAAGCACTCCAGCTGGTAACACACACTTGGATAAGCTGCTACTCTCCTATCCAGAATTTCAGCAATGGACAAAAGATATGTTATCTTATTGCAAACTGGTTTGGTTTTTTATTCAAAACGAGCAACATGCCATTATAAAACTCAATATGGAACATTAAGTATCCTTAATTGAAGAGCAGTCAAGGCCACAGTAGTTACTTGTCATGTTAATGCCAATATGAGATCCACAACAACAGTTATTTATTCAAGATTTTGTTTTAACTTGAGTTTCTAGAAAGCAGTGCTTTAAAGTCCTATGTATTCTAACACATCTTAGCCCATCCAATAGATTTAATCACTGGTAAGTAGAGTTGTAAGTTCAAACTGGCCTTGACCTTGGGCAGTATGACATTATCTGAAAACCATTAATGGTCTGAAACTAAAGGAAAAGCTCATTAATAAAAGCAAAACCATACAGAGGTACAAAGGCAAGCCAAAAAAAAAAAAAAAAGAAAGAAAAAAAAGAGGAAGTTTTATTAAAAATATTGATCATGACCTAGGGCACTACAGACATTGATCTTCCCACATCTCCACAGGAAAAAAAATGTTAAGCCAACAAATTATTGATCTATTATGAAACTTGCTGAACAAGGCATACATTTCATTTCTTAAAATGAAAAAAAACTCACAACATCACATCAAATTAGGGTAAAGAGAAATCAAATGTCTTAAAAATTATCAGTAAAAAAATCACTATCTGATTAATTTCAGAAAATAGCCACCCCGTTGGTATGGCTTGAACCTAAATGTTAGAAGGGGAGAAACAAACCTTTCAAGCACAGGTTTCAGATTTCAACTCTTTAAAGCGTATGCTTTTAAGGAGAAATGGGCAGCACCCAATACTAAACATTGCAGCAACACAGAGTACATGGATAGAAAAGAAAATGTCAAACTTTAAATTTAATTACAAGTTCATAGGATAATTATTTTAGATGTAGTTTTGGATTTCTTTAAAGTTTGTTTAAAAAGTTAGAAAGGTCTATTTAGACTGACATAACATTGTAGCTGCAGAAACAGTTGCTGGAAACAATAAAAGTCATCAGAATTTCATGTTTGGTGTACATAGAGAGGGGCAGGTGTCATTTTCAGAAAGCAGGGGGATAATCTGGACAAAGTTGCATCCATTACATGTATGTGTGAAAAGTGCAAATTAAATTTAGAAGGCTGTCATCAGATCTGGTGCTTCCTAATGACTGAACGACCAATTCGGCTGTCTCATCATTCTTTTAATATAGTTCTATGATAAAGCTGTTGGTTTTCAGCATCGATGTCAGAGAGATTGTTTCCCTTCTGACAGTATAATCATGGTTCTGTCTCCTTACTCTTTACTCTCTGCTTTGCAGACATAATTCTACAATATTACCAGCTGAAGCAATGTTCCTTCCAACTTCTGAACTACAGTCTTTGTTGCTAGATGGAAATTCAGAATAAAATGTCATGTTTTATGCCTTATAATGAGGCTCCACAGCAATTTGAGCCACTGCAATTTACAGGTAGAATAGAATAGAATTAACCAGGTTGGAAGAGACCTTTGAGATCATTGAGTCCAACCTATCATCCAAAATTATCTAATCAATTAAACCATGGCAACAAGCACCCCATTCAGTCTCTTCTTAAACATGTCCAGTGATGGTGACTCCACCACCACTCTGGGAAGTCCATTCCAATGGCCAATCACTCTTTCTGTGAAGAACTTCTTCCTAACATCCATCCTAAACTATAGTCTCATCCTTGTCTCCCTCAACTGCAAATGCTACATTCTCTCCTCGTTCCATGCTGGCACTAGTACTTATCTGTACCCTGAAATAAGCTGGATCAGAGAGCACAATATTTCACAGGGGTATGTTTCTGCCAGTCTGTGCAGACTGCTGAACTGAGCTTTCTAGTTTAAAAATGCCAGGGTCCACAGTTTCAGCCCCTTGTGCTCTGAGGACTGTGTAGCCATAGAAAGAAAAAGGTGAATTCTCATTCATTCCAGCACTGCCCAGAGCAGCAGGGGCCTGCCTTGGTAACCAGAAAGCTTAATTACTACAATTCTGTCTCAGGATTTTTTGGTAGTAGTTCTGTGGCTTTGTAGTTTGAGCAAACAGAATTATATTGTGCCAGTGTAATTTCTTTTTTAACTCTGTGAACCACCTCACAATTCCCTTGGGTCACCAGTAAAATGGTACCAGTTTTAAAGTATGTGTATACAGGAAGCATCAGAAACTTATGATAATTTAATTCTATGTGGATGCTCTAATTGAGGAATAATACCACAGGGAAGGTCTGATTTCTCAAAACAAAAAAGAAATTAAGCTACAGTGGTCTAAGGTACTTTCTTCCCTGAACAAGAGTGTCCTTTTGGGATTTAATGGCACCTGAATCATCTTACTGTAAATTAATTCATCTTTGCTCTCCAGAGTCAAGCAAGACAGGCCCTCCTCTCCACCATTATGTAATATCTACCGCCAAAGCAGTGGATTTGTATATTAAGATATACGCCTCTAAGAATCCTTTTAAGACATATGGTAAAATCCCTGATTTTCTAAATCTATGTATTTCTATCTGAGAAACAAATACCGAAATTCTTCTGAATAAGTGGAAATACTGCCTAGCCCTACAGAAAGGAATAGGGGCCTGTGCTTATCGTCCTTCAACAAAAATGTGCTTTTCACAGCTTAAAGGGGTAATTTTTCCCCAGACTGTCAGATTGTAAATTCATTGCAGCACCTGAAATTTGAGCCAGGTTTAATAAGAGGCACAGTTTTGCCTTGAAAATTCTTTATTACTAGTGATTATACACGCTTCACTCTCAACTTCTGGGCTAAACTGCTGCATTAACGCTTAAGACTAGAAAAGGCATTTTATTCTTAAATCAGTATGAAATTACTGAAACACATATGCATCAGATGTGTACATATATGTATAGGCATTCTTTGAGGTGCAACAGTTGATACACTTTTAAGTCCAGTCAAGATACCAATATCCAGGAGCTTAGGTTTTAATAACGCAATGCTCAGACCTCCTCTCCCACACAGCATGAAAGCATGAATGGTCTCAGTTACAAAATGGCATTTCCATCTTTGCTATTTATTACTCTCTATCAACAAATGTTCATTATTAATTTAGGTTTTGTGGTTTCCTAAGCCACAACTAAAATAAAATAATTTTAAAGGGCTTTCTGGCTCATTTGTTATGCTATTAGAGGACTAAAATTTCCATTTTTCCCTAAATCCATTTCTGTTTTCTAAACTTTTCTTTCTGTTTGTGGTTATAAATGGAATGAGGGAAAGTGTGTAATCCTGTGAAAACCAGAGCACACAGTAATATAACTCAGCCACTGTTTTCACAGATCCAAAACACTACTTTTTGTTTGTGTAAACTAATAGGATGGCCGGCTGATAAAAAGAACTAGTCAAGGTTTTCCTGTCTGGAAGGCTACACTTCAAAGCTGTAAGTGAAAAAAACCCACACTACTTTTTCTTAATACTTAGAGAAGTAGACACAATACTCAGTAATTTACAGGAAGAGGAGCTGCAAACAGGCTCACCATAAAATGTCAGCAGTGTCAATAGTAATAAATACTTCCATGTTTTATAGATAGACTTACAAGGTAACATGTTGGTCTAGGATTGCAGCATAATCTGCCAAAGAAAACCTGCTGACCTCCGCTTAGAGCAGGCCGCATGCTTGAACATTGCTCCTTTTCATTCCCCCCCAAAGCACACAGCATCATACCATTATGATTTAAGCACTACTTTCCACAATGTTTATCGTTCTAAAACAAATGGCTTTAAAACTTTCAAAATATATTGAAGAGCTAACATGTACCTACAAAACAAAATAGGCTTCATAAAAGCACATTATCCATCCCTCTGTCATTATTTGAATTTAGATTGGGTTTTGATCTATCCAAACATAAACCTTGAGAAAAACATAACCTTGAGAATGGTTGTCCTGGGTGACACCACCATTCACTTAGTTCAGTATCCCATTGCAGAATAAGAGGCAAATGCCTAATAGTACACTAACATCAAAAGCTTGGTAGGCAGGCTGTAAACTTTGATAAAGTTGCAAGTTTCATTGCAATGTACTGATCTGGCTACGCTGCACAGGCTGTTTAATACATGGATTAGATTACATAACAATAGTAACGAGTAGAGAGTCACAAAACTGTTTCACTATGTACTATGTGGTAGGTGTACTAAGAAATTTTCAAGTGGGACCCTTCTCATTTTACCTCATTTGCCACCACTGCTAATACATTTCCTGAAATCTCTCAACTAATGTATGAAAATACCTGAAGAAGATGCAAGCGGTTAGCAAGCCCTAACTCAGGTGGCTTTAATGCTTAAATCCTTAAAGTATTTATTTTTACTGCCATATTCTAACAAATGAGGTTATTCCAAATGCACTCTAAAAAGGGGCAGTCTTGCAAACACTGGGGGGGAAAAAGAATGGAAAAATCTGTGTCCATGCCTGAATGTGCGAGATTTCATCATTCGTAACTTAAAAAATGATGAAGTAATTTTCTTCAAATTTGGATTGTTTTTCTTTCCTCTATTAAAGCTATAACATAAGCCAAGTTTAACGTTTGTAGCTTCAGCTGGTTTTGAATTATGCAAATATTTCAATGTAAAAGTATGTTTTTCCATTGCTGAACTGATTTCTGCTAAGACTTTCCAAAGATTTCCCTTTGGGCCAAGACCAGTCATAAAATGTATCTGACTAAAAGTAATTTGTTTAAAAATGTTATGAGCAACTCTGTAAAAGGGATCGCTTCTACAGCATTTGATTCTGACAAATGTTGCAGCACACACGTTGATATGACATATACATTCCTGCCAGAGCTTGTGATTTTTGGTGCATTTCTTAAAAGCTCCAGCTGCTGAAATCAGGAGATTGCATGTGTTCATTAACTCTCTCTGCTTTATCCACAGATGTATTTTTTGTGGTTACAGAAAACAACTATTGAAATATGAAATTACTGCATCTCTTAATATCAGGAAACCTCATTAAAATCCAGAATCTCAAGCCTGGGAGGAATGATATGATGGAAGAAGGCTGTGATAGTGGGATCAGAGTCTTGACAGCTAAACAATTCCTGGTACAGAAAAGAAGCATCCATACAGGGAGCTAACCCAGTATGTTCCTCAAATAAACTTTCTTGGTGAGAAAGTCCATAGATCCTATTTTCAGTTACCAGCATATTTCCCAAACCATAATCCTCTGTACTGAAAGGTTTTGTCACAGGTATCTCTCACAGGGTATGGTTTTTCAAGATAGTTTCATCAAAGTTCAGTCATTTTATGTTCTGATGTTAGAGAAAACGACAATGTTTTGGTCAATGCTAATTCTTAGGGTTACTGAGAATCACAGAATGTTAGGGGTTGGAAGGACCTCGAAAGATCATCTAGTGCAACCCCCCGGCAGAGCAGATCACCTGGAGCAGGTCACACAAGAGCACATCCAGATGGGTTTTGACTGTCTCCAGAGAAAGAGACTCCACAGACTCTCTGGGCAGCCTGTTCCAGTGCTCCATCACCCTCACAGTCAAAAAGGTTTTCTGTATGTTGACATGGAACCTCCTACGCTCCAGCTTGTGCCCGTTTCCCCTTGTCCTATAATCTATCACTGAGAAGAGCCTGGCTCTATCCTCCTGACACTTGCCTTTTACATATTTATAGACATTAATGAAGACTCAATGCCTTCAAGTTCTTCAGTAAAAAGAGAAAATTTGACATAAATAAATGCACCTCAGGGTGCCCAAAGAGGTGGTAAATGCCTCATCCCTGTAAACATTCAAGATCAGGCTAGACGGGGCTTTGAGCAATTTGATCAAGTTGAAGATGTCCCTGCTCACTGCAGTGGAGCTGGACCATTCTATGATTCAATCACATGAAAACTTCAGACAACAATCATTTACACATGCTCTGTGAAGTCTTATTAGAAGCTGACAGCTAATTTGGTCAACAGTTCATCTGCCATAGCTCCTGTGTGCCAACCCTAAACACTTCTTTCCTTCCCTATGAAACACAGTGATCACACTCAGCTTGAATTTGTGCTTGCCTTTTCCTTTCAATTATTCCTACTGACAGAGAACAGGAAGCAAGGGGAGAGAAAAGGGGCCTTGAGGCTGGAGTACTGTGATGGAGGAGATACAAACAGACAGTAGAAAGAGCCAATGCACTCCATGGTACAGAGATAGACATTTTTCCTCTGAAAACTCAAATGATTCAGTCAAAGGAATTGGACTGACAAATGGGAACGGCTTAGATTGGGATTGTTGATGCAGCTGTTGGTTCTCATTGTTTTTGTGATCTGCTTCCAGTTGCAAAGACCTCTAAGTTGCTTGTCAATCTGTGCTTGAAGGCCCACAGCTCATGGTTTGTTTGAGGTAAGTCAATAGTGGCCTCGGTGAGCATTAAAACAATGTTGCATACATGGCAGCAATTTCTAAGATGACCAAACCAGAATGGCTGGGCCAGATTTTTGGAAGAAGTAGACTTTTTAGCTACCTTAGTCTCTCTCTCTTCTTCATCTGTAAGAGCTATACTTTCAGAAGTTTTTGGTTGATCTTTCTTTTATTTTGGTAACAAACTGTGCCTTTCTGCCCTACTCTCTACTCCTCAAATATTTCAGTTCTCTGGAAGACCAAGGAATCTACAACTGTTGCCACAGTGCTCTCCATATGTAATGATCTGTATCTGTTAAAGAAAGAAAGACAGAAAGACAGAAAGAAAGAAAGACAGAAAGAAAGACAGAAAGAAAGAAAGACAGAAAGAAAGAAAGAAAGAAAGACAGAAAGAAAGAAAGACAGAAAGAAAGAAAGAAAGAAAGAAGAAAGAGCAATGAAATGCCACATGCAGTGCTACAGGCTAGGGTCAGAGTGGCTGGAGAGCGGCCAGGCAGAGAGGGACCTGGGGGTGCTGGTTGATGGTAGGCTGAACATGAGCCTGCAGTGTGCCCAGGCAACCAGGAGGGCCAATGGCATCCTGGCCTGCATCAAGAACAGTGTGGCCAGCAGGAGCAGGGAGGTCATTCAGCCCCTGTACACTGCACTGCTTAGGCCACACCTCGAGTACTGGGCCCCTCAGTTTAGGAAGGATGTTGAATTGCTGGAGCATGTCCAGAGAAGGGCAACATGGTTGGTGGGCGGCTTGGAACACAAGCCCTATGAGGAGAGGCTGAGGGAGCTGGGATTGCTTAGCCTGGAGAAGAGGAGACTCAGGGGTGACCTTATTGCTCTCTACAACTACCTGAAGGGGGGTTGTAAACAGGCAGAGGTTGGTCTCTTCTCCCAGGCAGCCAGCACCAGAACAAGAGGACACAGTCTCAGGCTGTGCCAGGGGAGGTTCAGGCTGGAGGTCAGGAGGAAATTTTACACAGAGAGAGTGATTGCCCATTGGAATGGGCTGCCCGGGGAGGTGGTGGAATCGCCATCACTGGAGGTGTTCAGGAGACTTGACAGGGTGCTTGGTTACATGGGTTAGTTGATTAGGTGTTGTTGGATGATAGGTTGGACGTGATGATCTTGAAGGTCTCTTCCAACCTGGTTTATTCTATTCTATTCTATTCTATTCTATCTCATTCATCTGATTTCCAGAACACATAATTCTGTGCCCTTTCACAAATGAGCTGGCAACCTGCAACAACCCCTTTTATCCACATTATTTCCTCTTCTAGCCAAAGCTGGAAGTGTATCCCCTCATTATTTTACTTATCTGATTCCTCATTCAACCTACACACCAAAGAGGTGCACTCCTCCCCTCACAACACAGCCCCTCTCAGTCTAGCCCCATGGCTACCTTGTCTTGAAGAGTATGCAGAGGCTTTGAGAGAGGAAGGAGAGCTCTCATAAGGATGCTCTTACACTCTCAGTGTTGCCTATCTCATCTGCTATTGCATGGGCATGGGAAATAGAAAGAAGAGAGGGTTGGCCATCTGGCTGTGTCTTTTCAGTATTCAGTATCACTAAGGTTGGAAGAGACCTCAAAGATCATTGAGTCCAACCTGTCACCACAGACCTCATGATACTGCCACGGTGCAGCCTGATACAAGCCATCTACTTCTACTCTCACGGCTCACAGTTGTGTTGTGCTGCTGCCTGAGAGTAAAGACCTTTCCTTGAGGAAAATAGGCAAGGTGAGAAGGAACAAAAGGTAGAAAACCCACAAAGACCAATTTCTCCTTGAAGTCTTTTATTCTCACACCTGCACTCTTTCAGAACACCATTGGAATATGTGATCTGCCCAAGAGCTGATGAAGGATTCTTAAAGGGAGTAGTAGAAAGGAAGAGTGTCCTTTGCCTGGACATTGATCACCTCTGGTTGAGTCACTACTGACAGAAGCATCTCCCAACTAATAAATGTGTTGTTCTTACTATTATTAACCTAGACAAAATATAAAGCAAAGGGTACCAATAGGCATACTCAAAGTCATAGCTGATTTGCAAGTAGTATTTTAAACGAGGCACAAACTCTTTGAGACAATATTGTTTCCTCAGAAATGCAGGTCAAACAACCACACATAGCCTGCTTTTTAAAAAAACACCTGACTTTATACTGGTAACTACTCCTAAATGCAGCAGTTCTTCCAAAGATCATTCAGAATCTTCTTACACTTTCCAGTGCAGGTTTCAAAGCACAACTAGACCTAATTAGTGCTGAAATAAGTGTGTTAGCAGCACTCCATATAATTTAATGGTATCATCATATGCTAAATCAAAAGACACATTTTCCTTCTTTCATTATTATTATTATTATTATAATGTGAGGAGGTGGGTAAAAGATGATACACACCAAAGGGAGAAAAAAGGGGGAAAACAATAACAAATTGGTATCTCTTTTGAGAATTGCCCCACAGGCCAAACATTTTTATGTTCTTTATCATTATTAAATGACTTAGCATGACACACAGAGCCTGGCGAATGATTGCATCCTGACATGAGAACGAATTACAAATGAAATGAAAGATCAAGCTGTATTAGAGGACTGCCTCTGGGAAATGAAAATCTTTAATTCTCTTTTATTATTGACATTTATTTGGCTGCCATGAATAACAACACAGCAAAGAGATTCAGCTATGCTTGTGCATTGAATAGCTTATCCCACGGCTCAAAACTGCCTTAACATTTATCATGTTTGCTTTTGTAGCTGACACCATTGCATACACTCTCTATCCATCTTGCATTTATCATGCATATAAAGTGCATTCTCTAATTTAAGTTCATTTCACAGCGAACAAACAGCTAAGATTAGCAAGTGTCAGTCCTCAAATAAGCTCCCAGTTGTAAAAATATCAAAGAAAGGATTAATGGATTTGTTAACAACTCCAGTTTGAAGAATAAAATAAGTACACAGTGAAAATTAAATAAGAGCACAGGAGGGTCACATATAAGATTTAGGTTTACTACTGTTATTACTAGCTTACGTACAAAAACATTTTTATACTGCTATTTTTCAGTCAGCTGTAGAATAACCAAGTGGAGTGCCTCCATACGAGCCATTCATGTAATGCAGTACCTTTCTAGAAGCAACACTTCCATTATTATTCAGTAAGATACACATACCTAACTCTCTCTGACTGCTTTCTATTTTCTTTAAACCAGTCTGTAGCTAACAAAATAGGGGAAGCATCAAACTACTGGAGAAATCATTCAAACTGCTGCTAGGAATGATCTATATAGCAGTGACATACCTACTTTGTGCCTAGCCCTGCAGCCACAGGCTGAAACTAATTCTGATTTTGAGGCAAACATCATATGAGTAAGCACCAGTCCCTCAGGTGCAAAGCTTCCTCAACTTCACTTGATTTCCAAAGGAGGAATTCAGCCCTGACTAATAACTTACCTTGCGAAGGAATGAACAACTGAAATGGCTTGCCAAAGTACATGTTTTTAATAGCTTTATTTAGTCCAGAAGCATAGGAGGACAGAATTAAAGAGACTGTCAAAAGGTTGGCAGTCATGTTTATAATGCTTAAATCTGTGTGTCGTGCATCATCAATTTAGACAGCACAAATGACTTGTAATCCTGCTAGAACACCTTTTTCCCACATACTCCTTTGAGAATAGAAGAGCAGACGGCTGAGAAAAGCTAAAGTGAGACTTTATGCTCAAAGCAAAAAAGCCTGAAAATTCACTTAGTACCGGATTTCACTTCCTCCTCTTCACAAATGTTTAAATATACTATGCTGTTGCCCAGCTGTTCTCAGCAGGCATAGCATGTTCTTGTTTGCAGCAAAGATGGCTACACAGATAAAATCTCAAGTCATAAAAATCTGAGTAAAACCAACTGGATCAATATTTTAGATCTGTGTTACAAAAAAAGAACTTCACATGTTCAGAACTAAATTCTCAGGCATTCCTGTGAAATATTAGTTTCTTAAATTCATAATCTTGCAACAATTAAAAGCATAACACATGAGAGACTCACAGACTAACATCAAAAGGCAAATGCTTAGACTACCATTTGAGTTATCAGTTGTTAAACCACAACTTTGATTAGCTGGAATATTTGAAAAACTATACCTGTAGCCAGTATGGTGTCATCTTTACCCTGGGTAAAGACTACGATTCGTTGCCTTTTAGTGTTCACCTTTGGCAGGGCTTGTGTCTTCCGGGCTATCTCTTTAATGTCTTCAGTCTATTAATAGAGAGAAAGAAAATTCTTGTTACCAATACACTAGAGCAGTGAGCGATTAGAACTTTATTAGTAGATCAAAGATTTATTTTCTTACAGATAGGTATAAAATAGTCTTTATTGCCAGTAGAGGAAGATTTCAAAAAGAAACCCTTCTCCTAAGGCTTTATGGAGTACTCCGAGACTGTTGCTTTTAATCTTGATAATGACAGTTCAGCTATTCCAATAGCTGCAAAACTGCAAAGCTAACAAAGGAATTAGAGAGCAATTCCTAATGAGCAATTAGTGGGTTACTCTGCTGCTGACTGGATTCTAACCTTACCTATCATAAAATTAAAAAACAAAATTGCTAAGAGAATACTTTGGATAAACTCTGAGCCTGATTTTCATCTAATTTAGTCAGGTTTTATAGTACTATAATCCCTCTGACTACATCAGGATTACAAATACTGTTTCTCTAACTTCTCTACAACAGGTATCTCAGCAAGTAAACTCACTGTACACTGCAGAACCTTATAGGATGTGGAGCCCAGGTGAATACGCTCTCTGATCACTAGCTAGTTGCATAATTGAGATACTGGGAAGCAAAAGGTGAAATGGATATTCAGTGGGGCACAGATAACATCCCTGGTTTGCTGAAGTAAATAAAGCCAAGCTGTAAAAAAATTTCAGGAATCTTTGCTTTAAAGTGACTTCTGTACACCACAGTGCATGTAGCTAGGAAGAGAGAAACTGGTGTGCTGAACCAAACCGCTCATCCGTCCAATGTTTCTGACAGCAGCAAGTTTGAAATGTTTAATTTGATGCATGAAACTCTAGCAGTCCAACTTGTCATTAGAATATTATCCTTCATATTCTCATAGTTGCCCTACAATCTGAAACACAAGTATTTCAATTTCTAATTTACTTAATCTAATACAAATTTACTTTCTAATCTCAGTCTAATCTAAACATAGGTACTCTTGTTATTTGTATAAGCATCAAATCCTTTTATAACACTGTGTGGGAAGCTTTTGTTCCCAGATTTATCTCAAGTCACTAAGTTTTACAAATTAACTTTGGAATATGTTAACCTATTTCTTGCCATCATTTATACTTTTTTTTTTTTTCAATTAGAAAAAGTCAAAAAGAGTATGATTATTGTCTGTGCTACTTACCACATCCTACTTTATTCTCATCTGTTAAATAATACCATACTTTTTCCCCCCAGTTTGCTGTTGTGTTCAAGTAACTCCACTGAAACATAGCTGATTTGGTGAGGGCCTCTTGTAGAATATATGAAAACACAGCACTACTTTCTGCATTGGTTTGTGTTCTCTTCATTATGAATCATGGCTCATTTTTAAACACAGTTTATAAACCTGTCCACAGAGTGGTTTCAAATAAATTTATAGAATCATAGAACTTAGCAGAGTTGTTAAAATTATTTTATATTATTGATAAATAGAGTTTTATCTTCCAAAATCAGCATATAGTTATTTTGAAACTAATATAGTATGTGCCATTTCGACTGCAGCTGCTGATTTTAACAAGAGATTGATTATTTTTCATCAGCAATGCAGTTAAACACTTCAAGAACCATAATCTGCATGCTATTCAGCCCTGGTTATTTGCTGATTTTTGATAATATTGTTGATCTTCAAGCACTTCACCTTTCTTTACTGTGGTAGTCAGTGAGCCCAGTGATTTATGCATATCTGCCAAGCATTAAAATAATTTCTCTCTGTTTGTTGTCTTTTAACCTCTTTAAAAAATTCTCTTATACTATTCATTTCCATAATCTGCACTCTTATTTCTGTTTTTCCTTCCTTCCTTCAGCTTAGACTGTTAATACAGTTGTTTTTAGAAGAACATATTCTACCAGAAAAAAAAGAGGAACTTTGAACCTCTGCATGGACTGAGGGCAGTGAAAAGGGGCCACCTTATCCTTAATCTCAGAAGATGAGGAGTAAATTAAAGAGGCCAGAGGGGGAAAAAAATTAAATGGCTGCTTTTCTGTTTCAGATGTCTCTTAGAGAGATTTGTGAATAGCAGGTGTCAGCTGGTGGCACAAGCTGTTGAACAGGGGACGGGTGGAGAATTACAGCCCTCCAGCTTGGTAAGATGTAGGCTTCTGAATATTCACCTGAATTCTGAACTATTTAAGGCCTTGATGATTAAGAGATCTGTGAACTAGAAAATGCAATAAAGCATCACAGAGATCAAAGGAAACAGGAGAGAGGTGTTTAGTTTTTCCTAAGTAGGAAGTGGCTACCAGTGACTTCATTAAGCACATCTACAGTGGAGCAAAGCGAGCACAGAAATCAAAGAGTTTGAAGATATTTGTGCAATGTATACATATGCCCTTTGAATTGAAAAGGAAAATGATGAAGTTATAATAGGAGAAAATGGCACCATCAAAAGATGGTTTCTCCAGTTTAAGGAAGAGAAAAGATGAACTTTTATGAGGGAAAGAGGACCTTGAGGAAAAAGATCAGTGAAGAATGATAGTAAAGGATGAAATAAAGCCGGTAGTGAAAGAAAGTAAAACCCACATATATTTTCAGGAAGAAATGAATGAATAATAAGCATCTTACAGCAAAAGGAAGGCATTTAGGTGAAAAGAGATAATTCCTTTAAAGAGCAGAAATTTCAAAACTGAGCGGTTTGCAGGCTTGTGTCTGACTGTGCAGACTGAGCAGCATCTTCTTTGAGAACTAACTTGGCCATTTTTAGCCAAAATCACCTTTTCTACTGAAATTTTTCAAATGAAGAGTGTATAATAGCACTGATATCACAGAAGAGCTGCAACCTCAGTGTTGAGGAGGCTTTAACTTTTCCACGCTATATCTCGACCTTACCATTATGTTGTATTTTTACAGTTCAACTGTGACATTTTATAATATGCAAATATTTACAGCTTAAGACTGCAGGTACTATGCCTCTCATTTCATCATCAGGCAAACATCATGAAATGTTGTAATCTCCTATTTCTGTTCAGAATATCCACAATATTTTCAAATAACTGAAATTAATAATATTCTTTTAGTACCAACTTGTACATGCACACTTACTGGGACTTCTTAATACATCCTGTGTTTACAGACATGGATGAATAGCAAGATCATACTGGATAGTGGTCTTATAGCCTTTATGTCTGTCCTCTATTCACAGGATACTCAAACATATCCAATTATACACTTCAATCTGATCTAACAAAGCTGACATACAAATCTCACAAAAGCATGATTTGGCTATTAATGCTGCACCTGAAAAATCTTGCATGTGGCATTCATTCCAGTAAGTAACGGAATATATGCATATAAAGAAAGTACAGAAGATATGCTAGGATCAGACAGAGGTATGAGAAAAACTGCATAGTAAAGACTGCTAGTCAAACTATGTCTTCTGATCTTTGCCTGTGGACAAATATGCAGTATCTGTCTGGCACTACCACAGCCCTGACCTAAACAGGCATAAATTCACCGAAAACAGTGGACCTGAGCAGTGTACCTCTTTTAACTTGAAAACCTAAATCTAGTCCAGGGTAGCAAAACTCTCTAATTTGGTTCCCCAACCAACATATACTTCAAAGGAGACCCCTACCTCTAGCAGGAAAAGTTAGTTTGCACAGGGGCTGCTACTAACCTCTTAGACACCTACTGTTCCACTAACATTTTTCTTCTTGGTTTTACAGGCAGACTTGAACCTTAAGTATTATGTTAAAGTAGGATTTTGTTTTTCTAATTCCTACATAGAATAAACAGCAAGTAACCACTAATAAACCCCCCAAACTCATAAACCTTTGTCCTGGTAATTTTGTTATTTGAAACATATTACAACCATCCAGTTAAAGCACACTAAAAATTGTTCTGCCACTTTGGAGGGAACCAAGTCCAGGAGCTTCCCTGAGACAAAAATGATGACTTTTATAATGGATTACTAAGATGACTGCAACATGCAATTAGTATGAAGCTGTGTCTTCACAGACAGTGATTTTACTACTTATTGAATAGTTTTAAAATGTCATAGAACATGAAATTCACCAAAAAAAAAAGAAAACACTGATGCATTTCAGGGAGAGGCTGCATCAGAAGTAATGTTCTGCTTTTGATTATTACAGATAAGTGTTGGTCAGGAGATAAAATGAAGGAAATAATGGTCTTCAAATAATATGGTTGATTTTCCAAAAAAAATACCTTGTATTTCAGAAAAGTACAAAGGAACACTAACTCTTGGTAGGGTGAGGCATAAAAATAAAAATTCCTTTGAATGTGATTTCTCTTACAAAGAAAAAGAATAGATTTGTCTCATGGAGAAGACTTTATTTCTTCAGAAAAGGTCTATTTCTTCCTGAAGTTCACTTGACTGTACTTCTCTTTTTTCAAGAACTATTTCAGATACTTGACCGAATCAATGATTAATCCACATTAACTTGAATTTACTGGGAGGTAGAAAAGGAGATTATTAAAAACCAATCAAACAAACACACACACAGCCCCCCCCAACAACAACAAAAAAAGAAGGTAGCCAAGACTGATGCTCAAGGCTAAAATATTTCTGATTATTTTTGTTAAAAAATAAGATTCTGTCCAGGCTGCAATTCAACTTTTCATCACTTCTACAATAAATATCCCCTTGATTTTTGCTTGGGTCATTCCAGTCCTTCCCTTAACTTTTCCATGTTTCACCAGTTTTCTATTCTTAAAATAAATCACTGAATGAATTTTACAAGCTTTTGAGAATTGATGTAAATTTTTCTTCTTTTTATTAGAAAGGCTAATTTTAAGCTGTTCACGTTTTTCTTAAGATGCTTTATTAGTAGGGTGATTTCTTCTTGCTTCCACAGCAAAATAGGAAAACAAGACTGGACACTTAGCAAGTTTCTTACACATCTCTGTCAGTAAACTTGACATGCAAGCTGTTGCCAAGTAAGGGGGTAATAAGAGATAAGATCATAATCATTGTGCACTTTACCGATACACTGTAATCAAATCTGGCAGATTTAGGATGTTCAGAAGAAACTGTGCTAGAATGTCTAAGCAAGCACTAATGGAAAGGTTAATATGATGGTAGTTAGCAGACACCAAAAAAACCAACCATTTGTCACTAGGACTGAATTTAAACCAGGCACATTCAAAGTCTTTAGCTCAAGGGGGCAATAAAAATATAGAATGTGTAGATTTAATACACTACTTCCTTTCTTTTTTATTGTCTAGGTACCAGAGGGTACCAATAATGTATTATGCATCATATCATATTTGGAGGGATCTGTGAAATTATTTGATAGAATAAACTCAAAGTGTATTTTTAGCTAACAATACTGATTATAAAAAAGAAAACTGACCGTGATAAAAAGTCCTGATTTCTACAAAGCAGCCACACGAATTTAGGACACATAAAATTACATGGGATACCCCACACAGTTTCAGTATCTAAAACACTGATGGCATTGATGTACTTGCTGGTGTCTAGTTATAAAGAAATCTTAAACTGTAGAACAAAAGGCGTCAGTCTTTCCCTCATTGGTTTTTTTTATATGCAACCATCCCCACACAAAAGTAGCATGTTCTTATAGCGACGCCGTTTGAATTGCGCGGCTCCTTGCTATTTATGCAAAATGGATGTTGAGCGGTCAAACTCCTACCTTTTCTTTTACACTCCAAACAAATCAATTAAAATAGCTTTTATTCCAAGGGAAAAACCCCCAAACAAACATGTAAGAGGATTTATGCCTGTTCAGTTCTGCAATTTAAATTTTGGTAAGATCACTTACTACCCGCAAAATTATCACAACCATTGTCACATTAATTATAGTATTTAAAACCTGCCTATTTGAATTCAGTATTATGAGACCAATAGCTGATAGCTCTCCAGATTAAGTTAGCTGAATTTAGCCAATGGGAGATACTATTCAAATAAATAACTCCAGAAGATGAAATCAGAATCTCTGAAAAGCACTGTAAAATCAACATTGTTTACTTCAAGAAAGCAGAGGATCATACATTTTTTGAGCACAGATGGAAAACACCAACTCGAGTATGTTTTGAAACACAAATTCCACACTACCCCTTCTAAAAGAAGCTGCTTGTAGAAGCATGGTTTACATTAATCAGTACCTAACAATTTTATATACAACCTTTCTAAAATTCATTTGCATAATGATAATCCACATATGGCAGGGTTTAATTTATTTAAGCGGTGTTATATTTCACTATTTAGTCTTGCTTCACCACTGCTTTAGCAGTGAATCCTTATGGAGTGTAATGCAGCTAATGAGGTAGCTTTTTAACTGAACAAACTGACAGGTCCCATATCTGCAGAGGCAGCTTGAAACCGTGCCCAACCTCTCGGCTTCCCAAGAGGCTTTTCAAAATTCAATAAATAACATCTGTAGGCGATGTTGGGTGCAGACCTAGCAGAGTGCGTCATAACACTGAGCTGGCAGAACAAAGAAACCATGACGACTGCCAAGTTTCCATGGCAACTGCTGCGAGGCTTGGAGAGTATAATAGCACATCAATCATTGTCCAAAAGAACTTCATTATCAGCAAGAAAAAAAACCTTTAGGATCTGTTTAGCGTGCAATTGTGGGTTAACTCACCTCAAAGCCTTGCTCTCTAGCAAAAGTGGCAGCTTCCTGAAATAATAAAAAAAGAGCAGTTAATTATAAAGTGCCAGATAATGAAGAAATAACACATTTTGAAACTCATTCAGCTAGTTTTCCTTTTACACAATTATCTCAAAATACCCATATACAGTTGTTCAGTTCTGATAGTCGCACCCAAAGCTTCTGCCTCCTTCCTTCAAGCCCAACAACAGTACAGTGTCAACACATTTCACAACTTCAAATAAAGAAGGTACAATGTGTTTTTTTCCAGGCACAGAAAGTTATTCTAGAGATAGGGCTTGGATAGAAATCCATTAAATCAAATCCAGACAAACATCCTCCAGACATATTTTTAATTGAAATTGTATCGTATCTCCGTTTAAATATTGCACTTGATGGGGTAGAAGCCACTGAAAAAAGATCATTTGTCATCTACAGTGCATTAAAAAAATAGGATCACAAAATGTGTTCAAACCCATGTGATGCAATCAGATGAGCCTTTTGAAATACTCTGATGTCTTAATCACTGCTTTAGGCAATTTAACTATGTTCTTTTCCTGAAAGAACATAGAAAACATCAGGGTATCAGAATGTCCTAATTTCTTATTTGTATTAATTGGAGCAATTAAAATCTGTTTTGAAATAAACCCAAGGAAACAGAAGACAATAGCAATGTTTCTCCCTTACTCACTGCCTACCTCAACACTGCAAATACTACAGAAAACCTTCAAGCTTTTATGTTTTAACTTGCATTCTTCCAGATTATCTTTGCCAAGTGATATTAATAGAGGGATAAGTTTTGAGCCAAAATGGTGAGTTGATCCAACTAAACAAAAATAACTACCATGCCAAACCATTTAATTCCAGTGTCCTTATGGCAACTTTTACTGCTGCAGAAAACACAGACTTGAGGACCTATATGATCTGCCAATTCAGGGCCAATGGAAGCATTTGAAGTGGGTACAACTGATTATAACAACAGTAAGTTGAGGTTAATAAAATGTGATAAGCTGAAAAGCACAACTCCTCAGGCTGCTTCACTGCAGAAACATAAGGCTGACCGGGTTAGCTGCAGCTGATGTTGACAGAAAAACTGAATCATGGTCCTGACAATTGGGTGCGGGCAAGGTTAGCCACTTTGACAATTTACTTACAATTGAATTCCTTCTTGTACATCACACAGTCAATGACATTTGCTAGCCTGGCTGTCAAGCAGGAGTGTAGGGTTCAAAGATATCATGCAGGGTTTTCCTAAACCAGCATGTGATTAACAAAGCCTATGCTTGTATAAAAAAAGAGCCTGCAAGCTTCCACTCTGAAGTGATGCACTTACAATGAACTGCAATACAATCAAGAATGCCTCAAATGGAACGGGAACACAGAATAAAAAAACAAACCCAAGAGAAACAGGACAGTGATAAGGGGGCAGAGAATAAGAAAATGGACTAAAAATTACATACTGTAGCCAAATTACATCTTTAACCTCAGGTTTTTAATTGCAGGTCCTGCAATTAAAACAAGTAGTCACATTTGTGTCCTAAGGGGATTTCTTTAATGTCCCAGTGCAGCAGGACATTAACATCTGTGTTAAACCATTGTTTGGCCAGGAAAGTGGACACCAGTACACGAAATAAAAACTATTTCAGTTAAGTAATGTTTCCTTATGTGGGAGACTTTAAGAGAATTAATCTTCATTTTCTGTACTGGGCACCCCATAGCACATGTGGTTTGAAAGACCTTTCACAAGAAAGGATAAATGAATGCACATTTGTTAAAAAGTATCTCATCTTTGGATTTTTCTGTTAAGAGCATCATGTTGTAGCCTGGTCTGCTGCCTGACTACATGAATAATGGTAGCTAGCATACAATCATAGATTTTCCTACAATTGATCTCTAATCTAAAGGTGTCTGAATGTGCCAAAGAACAATGGCAATCTTAATTTTCATTATCAGCTGAACCTCAGAATAACTCTAGATCACCTTATTTCATTAAGGACTATGCCTACAGCCCCTTAAAGACTCAGCCTCTCTCAGAATTACATCCCTTTAGGAATACAGACACTTCCAGTTAAAATAGAAAAAAAAGAAGAAGAAGATAATAAAGCTCAAAACACACATTTGGAGACTACAGTTTGTTGTTTGCAAAATGGTGACAAATGTGAGGCAGGGCCCGAATGCCAGGGACAGTTCAAAGTAAATTAACCAGATAAAAGCGATGAGAACCTTTTAGTATCTATTCACAATAACAGTGAGAACAGGAAACAAGCAGAACCCATCTGTGCAGCCCTAGGGCACCTCATACTGAGCTTCACATCTCTAATAAAGTAGTCAGGTTAAAATCTAAGTGGCTGTAACATGTGGAGACTGCTAGGGTTACAACGGCCAGCCAGGGCGTTCCCTGATGCAGGTGATAATCAGTATGATAATCACAGTGTTTACAGGCTTTCCATTTTATATCTGACATTGGAAATCACGAATAAGGAGGGATTAAGGAAATAAACAACCTACACAGAAGCTTTACCGCTCCCCAGAGAATGCAGCATTTTCATTCATGCATGACATGCGACAACAGCAAAGCAAAACAGCAACAGAACAGAATTTTCTTAGGAGGCTTCATTTCACATCAGGAGTTCTTTCAGTTTTGATAAACTTTAGACAGTATTCATTCATTATTCCTATACAGCATTTTCAGAGCTATTTTCTATTACTATCTAAACCAGAACAACTCATTTCATAAAATCTTCTCCCCCATCTTTTTACTCTTTCACCCTAAATATATTAAAACTCATACTCCTTTCACTAAATAATCTTTTTACTAACCACACCATGAATTTACTGCTGTAGCACCTAAAGCAGAAATGAGATTTGTGATTAGTTATGAAACATTATTTGGCTCAAGCAGTTAGGGGAAAAAAATAGCGTCACACTGAAAAGGACTGTGTACAGCATTACTTAATGGGAGTAACAGTGTCACCGAAGTTAACATACGCCCTCTCTGCACAATAGTGAGCAGTTTACACAGGAAAGAGAGATAAATTAACGAGATAACAATAAAAAAGACAATTTCTGTTAGTACTGGTCTTGCTTTTATGTTAGAACTTGTTTGATGGCTGAAAACTATTTCCAGCCTTGTGTGTATTTTATTGCCACTGGACTCCCGGCATTTAGTAAATAGAGCTGTCTGTAATCTACACTGGGGCTAATTGTAAGAGACCTTGTTAAAATTTGTATCCCTTTTACCACCAGCAATACAAACTATTTGTTTGTAAGTCAACAGAAGCATACCCTCTAAACACAAAATCTATTAGCATCTGTATTCCTGTATTCGTTAGGCCCCAGTATTTTGAGTAAAGAGTTGAGGTGGTTCTGTTTCACCAGCTGTATGTTCAATTTGACATAATATGCAGGAGGCACACTACATATTAAATATTCTTGACATACTCAATTATTTTTTTTCCCCTCTTTTTGGGACCCAAGTTTTATGTTGACTTGACCATATCCTAACCAAAATGGTAACATGCATGTTGGGTTAAAATCATGCAGGCCAACACAAAACTTCTGCCGTGGTGTTGAGTGGCATTTAAAACCATGTATTGCTGAAATTGGCTGACAAAGACTCTTTCAAATGCACCACCACAGTATTATCTACAATACGCATTGTACCCTTTATACAGAGGAAAGAAGCACTATAAACTAAATTTGCATTTCATTGCTAAAATCAACATTGCCTCATAAAGAAATGATAAAACAGCAGGACAGCAATGATACCCTTGCACACTGAATGCATTTCCCGTAATTACATGAGAAAGCAAATTCAGAGGACACTGAAGCTAATCTCTCCCCTGCCATCCTTCTTGGTAGAGCAAACATCTCACAGGAAAACCTAAACTCGCACATTACAGTACTACCCTGTACAGCACTCTTCAGTTCTCTGTTTTCCACTGTGGGCAGGGAAGGCACCCTCTTCCCTGGATTTGACTGACTGCTTTTTTTTAACTGGGAGATGACTGGCAGGTTTTGGTGGAGTTCCTATTGCAATACCTGTATTTTCCAACTTAACCAAACTAAGCCCCAAACAAGCCCTATGCACATCTCCAGGACCTTATTGCAGTCTACCTGAAGGGAGGTTTTAGCCAGCTGGGGGTTGGTCTCTTCTCCCAGACAACCGGCACCAGAACAAGAGGACACAGTCTCAAGCTGTGCCAAGGGAGGTTTAGGCTGGATGTTAGGAAGAAGTTCTTCACAGAAAGAGTTTGGAGCCCATTGGAATGGGCTGCCCGGGGAGGTGGTGGAGTCACCATCACTGGAGGTGTTTAGGAAGAGACTGGATGGGGTGCTTGGTGCCATGGTTTAGTTGATTAGATAGTGTTGGACTTGATGATCTCAAAGGTCTTTTCCAACCTGGTTAATTCTATTCTAATTCTAATCATTCTCCTCTTCTGCATAACAAATCTGTGACTCGGTGAGCTTAGCCCGCCTCAGGAATCGATGTGATCTTATGCCCGCACACATGCATACTGTGTGTGCCACTGCACAGGAAGATCCTTGCAGTGCAGTGCAGGGATGACAAAAAGAAATGAAAAAGCAAACTTCAGTGGACTTACTCAGAGAGAAACAGTAAATGGCTATGAGGACCATCTACTTAGTGTTGGCATTTGATGGAACCATTACTACTGGTACCAATCACATTTGATTACAACTTGCACCACTATACCTTAACAAGACTTACTTTAACTGCTAAAATGCTCTAAAAAAAATAACTCTTAAATATTTCTTTCCTTTCACATATTTCAGAATTATGAATTGCTAGTTTGCTTGAACACATTAAAGTCTTATTCTGCTTTTCCAATCCATCCTACTCATGAGTTTGTCTTCAGCCCTGGTATAAGTTTGTGTTCCTTGTATAATTTTTTTGCTTTTCTCCAGATCATCTTATTTGTGGTAACAAAGGTGGTTTCACAAATCTTCTCTAACATTAAAACCATGTAATCTAAACAAAATGGGTGACAACAAAGTGAAACAAACAGGGATATGGGGAAGACTTTGATAGAAGTGATGCACACTCATGTCTACAACTTCATTCTGTAGAAGGCTGACTCAAAGCTTGGTATTGTCAGTTTCCACTCTTAAGATACAGGGGAAGATTTCTATTTCTGAAATATTTCTGGAATTTTTTCCTTATTTTCTGAAGTTGCAAAACTTTCTAAAATAAACCAAAAAACAACCACAAATTCATCTATTATTTTCCTCACTGCACTAGAGAGACATGAAAGTCCTCTGCCTTACTATGATTACCAGAACTTGTAGTTCAGCTTTCCTTAGGTAGCCACATTTGTCCTTCCAACCTGCCTGTCCCTTCTTCATCTTTCCCTGTCCTTAAACAGCTTTCTTAGAAAATTCTGTGCTTCCAGAGCTATATGCTTAGTTTTATGTACTCCACAGGTACTGCAAATCTCTGATTTCAGCAGGGTCTGTTGTGCCCAATAATTCTGAATGCAGGTTAAAATTTCCCTTATGCTTTTTATCAGAAGTCATGAAGAATAATCTATGAAGATCATCATATGCCCTCCTTCTGCTATTTCCTTCATAAAACACTTGTCACTTGTGCAGGAGCTCATCTGGTTTCTAAGGAGGGGGAATGTCATGTTGTCTACTCTTCCAGTTCCCAGGCCAGTTTACACCAAATATGACCCTGAAAATGTGGCTTAAGGAGCAAACAGGACAATGGATTTTTTCAGTTGCTGCCTCTGCATTATAAAAAAGGTGTTGTACATACACCCACTAACTTCATGGCACAGTTGGTGGAGTGTTCTTATCTTAAATTCCCATATTATAGCAGCCCACAAATGTGCAGTAATATGTCTCTATACCATTCTTCCTTGTCTATGCTACACAGAGCCAAACTGATTTCACCGATCATCCCCATTTTAAGTGAGAAAATAACAGATGCATGAATACACACGCACACACACGTGTATATACACACATATACAATAGCAGAACAACAGTTCTTAACATGATGATTAACAGCATACAAGAACTATGATTGCTTTCATGTAATGCAAACAGGGGTGATGTCAAAACTTTGTTAATGATAATTATGACCTCACTAAGACATCAGAGGTAGACATTGCTTAAGATTATCCAGTAATCAGCTGAAAACACGATTTCATCAAATGGCCACTTTCATTCTGTTGTTTAAAATGAATGGATGGAAAGTCTATAGGACATGTTTCCAGATGGATCGCTAACCTTTAGGACCAACAGTACATTTATTGTGGTTAATAGCAAGATATATATGTCTCTCTTCAATTCAGCACTAAATAGTTATCAACAGTTACTCAAAACAATGTAGATTGTCATATCAAGCTTTTTATGTCACTGTAGTCTGATTTAGACAAGTATTACTTTAAGGTCAACCATTAGTACATTTCACTGTGTAAAAGCAATATAAGCTCGTATGACTTCTTTAAAATATGGCTATTTACAATGGCTTTCTGGGCCCAGGGGGCAAATGGGATTTGATCTCTTTTCTTTTCCCTTTTCTTCCCCCAGTTTCTTTAATATGGGTCATACAAGAGTTTGAGAAGCCAGTCAAGGGAATCACCCTGCATATTTTCTGAAACAAATGTCTATCTGGTGAAATTCTGCTACACCTGATAAAGTCTGGGCTATACTTGGGGATGTTACATGGATGTAATATTTCAATATTATTTTTGTTTGATGAGCAGGGAAAACAAGTCCTTGATTTGGTCAGCAGTATCACCTGTTCACAATTTAGAGACAATCAATGGAAGCGGTCACAGAACAGACAGACCCTGCACACAGCATGAGAATCAACACTGGGAATCAGCAGTATCTGAGCAAGTATCTACCTCTCTGTGGTTATTACTGAAGAAAGCATGGCTGGCATCAACCGGATGGGCAGATTATCACAAGAGAACACTGGGGTTTTTGTTTTTTTTTCCTCTTTACTTTTCCCATGAGCAGTGCCAGATCTCAAAACTGATTTTCTTCATAAAGGATAAGAAGAGTTCATATTATATCCTAAAACATTATTTTGGCTTGTGCCAGGAGTATTAAAGACACTGAGAAATATAAACCTTTATTTTTATTTAGAATAAACGAAACCACGTTGGAAGAGACCTTCAAGATCATTGCGTCCAACCCATCAACCAATCCAACCCACCTAAACAACTAACCCATGGCACCAAGCACCCCATCAAGTCTCCTCCATTCAGCCAGTAGGTGAAAAGAAAAAATTATAATAGTAAGTGTTCAAGTAAATAATCAGAGTAAGTATAAATACCATATGGGGTTAAAGTTGTAATGTTCAGAGCAGCTTGTAGCAGAGTATTAGAGGGTTTTGTCTTAAAGAACCTAGTGTGAAATAAATTGAGAATGAAACGTATTTCCTGTCCTGCCTGGGTTCACCCTGGAGCATCTGTATCACACACAATTTATTAATATTCAAGCTGTTTATTCTCCTATTCAGGATATTACCAGAACTATAGTTCCTGCCAGAATCTTCTATGGAAAAAAATCACCCTGAGTCAGAGCTTAATGCCATTACAGGGTCTGCAACAGCTGCAGCAGTGATATGCCTCTGAACCATTTTGAAATTTTATGATGGATAAAATGCTATTACTTATATCTGTACCTTAGATTCTTACCTAAAGAACTGAACCACCTAAGACTCTGTATGCATGTCTCTCCTCACATATTACAGGCATCAAATTAGTGAAGGATACTGCCTTTCACCTCCTCCTTATACAAATGTGTCTATCTTAAAAAACAGATGCATCATGAGAGGGAGAAGAAAAAAAAAGATTCTTAATCATCACTGAATTGGGAGAACATATTAAAAATGAAAACAAGTATCTTAAGTTAACAGCCAGAAGATAAGAATTTTATATGAAGATGAAAATTAAAAGACGTGCAGGGTCTTTTGAGTCTTTAATCCTGCTCATTGGATGCTCTTAGTGTTAACTTTCAGGCTGAAGGACGACAAACAGAAAGAAAAGATTGCATCATTTTCAACACGACCTTCTATGATTGCAACCACTCAGACCAGCCTGAAATCACTGACAAGATATTCTCATCCAGCAATTTCAGATGAAGAGAATAATCAGATACCGTGCTAAAAGTGCTGGCATCCAGCAGGACTTGTCTCTAGTCCAGCTAGAAGATGAACACATTTTTAGAAGTGAAATTGCGTTGGTTTATGTACTTTGTTTGGTACAGCCATTTAGAACTATAACTAAGGCTATCGGATTGGGAACCCTGTAAGGAGCAATCATTGTGCAACAAGCATCTTGCACTGCCTGTTAACACTAGCAAGAAAATAAAATTGGTCAATGCAACCTCCATCAGTAACAGTAACACTTTAACTGATCTTAATATTACACATTTTACCTTTCCACTGAAGTTTGAACCCAACTGAATTCTTACTGGAGTTTGTTACGCTATTTAATAATGCTTTCATCTGTGTTCTAGACGCAAATACTCAAGACATAGTTTTTTTCTCATATTTTCAGTTTTAGATACTACAGCTACCTTGTGGAGGAGAAAAAAGTATTTCCCAGTTTGTCCCAGTGGCTCCCTCTCACAACAGAGCCATTGCATGGATAAACAAAATTTCAGTCTGACCACTATGGTCCGGAATGAAGAGCACAAGATTCCAGATGTGTCTCAGGCACTATTTATCACCTTGGACAAGTTCCTAATTTCTTGCACTGTTTAAAAAATGAATCTGCAGAAGTTACAATTTACCTGCTTCCAACCATTAAGTGTTTGAGGATGCATATTTTTTTGGTATGTTTGTTACTCAGAAGAGAAGGCAACCTGAATCTGAGATGGGCTAAGACGGAGCAGAGACTGAGTCACGTAATGACATTAGAGAGATTGCAAAAATCCAACATATTTTAAAGAGGTATTACAAAACTGACAGAGTGATTGAGATTGAAAGGGGGCTCTGAGCATCACCTAGTACAACCCAACTCTTCAATTACGGTCAGCTAGAGCAGGTTTCCAGGACTGCTGGATTTTGAGTATCTCTAAGGATGGAGACTCCACAGCCTCTCTGGGAAATCTGTTCCAGCACTTGACCACCTCCACAGTAAAAGCTTTTTCTTAAGGCTGAAGTAGAATTTCCTGTAGTTGAATTTGTGCCTGTTGCCTCCTGTTCTGTCACTGGACAGCACTGTGAAGAGCATGGCTTCATCTTATCTATCATCTTTCATAAGGTATTTATATGCATCTGTAAGATCTTCCTGAATGTTGTCTTCTTGAGGCTCTTAATCTGCTCTCCTCATATGACAGTTCTGAATACAAGGGAAGGATAGCCACCCTCCACCTGTTGGTAATGGCCTTCCTTATACAGCCTAGGATGTTGTTGCCATTCCTTGCTGTGGGTATATTGTTGGCTCAAATCCATTTTATTTTCCAATGGGATCCTGAGGTCCTTTTATGCAGAGCTGCTTTACACCCAGGAGGTTCATAGCCTGTCCTGGGACCAACTTTCCTGCCCAGGTATAAAGCCTTCCATTTTAGTTTGTTGAACTTCATGAGATTCTCCATTAGGTTCTTTCTCTAGCCTGTCAAGGTCTTTGAAATTTGATATTATACTTTATTTTAAGATAATAGCTACTGACTGCAAGCACAGGATAAAATCCATGCTAGGGACAGGCAGACAGGGAATGACTCTATCAGAGACTTAAGGATATATGCAGAAAAGTCAGATAACTGCTAGGATGGAAAAGAAACATTTAAAAAACCCAAGCAACTAACCACAGCCACACAGCAGGTGAGAGCAGTCACAAGCTACAAATGAATTAGAACAAGCTGCTCTGACAAACAAGCAGCATCTTTCCGAAGCTTGGAAAACTTCTCCATCTAGCTTCTGCTGGCCAAATAACTGCTAGCATCAGGAGAGCACACCAAAGGTAAAGAAAACATGGAGGTTTATTAAGATCTTGGACACAGAACTTGACCTTTTCCTTTTAAAAACAGCATAGATAAAAAGATAATGAGTATCCTATTGGTTAGTTTTGTCACTATGCTTTCAATTTGAAAGTGACCATATTTTTTTCAAGAAGTGAGGTTCAGAATTCCTATGACAGAAAGCAAACTGTAAGGTTTCTCAGCACTCCTTTCTACTTCTCAGACACAGCACTCATAAAAAAAATAAAAAGAAAACCCCCCACCATTAAATTCCGTGTGAATATACATGAATTCCTATTAAAATTAGATTCTGTAATTATGGAAAATTACATCCCTGCATGAGAAATCAGTAATCTTTCACCTAATACATAACAGCATAATTATGACAACAACTTATTTATTTAAAGTGCATAGTTTACCAATGCATTATTACATGGATAACTGTATGCAAACTGCTTTCTTTCCATGTGATAATCTGCTCTAAGATGCACTGGGTTTGTAGCAGCAATACTGATAAGATGCTGAATCCATTGTAGCTTTGCCTGTGAGGTATTTGTTTTCCCTGTTAAATCACCTTTATGTACACAAATACATGCTCACACAGCTTCCCAAATGCATCTATAGCCCATGACAAAATATATGATCTCCCTCTCTCTGAAACTTTTTGTATTTCCACCTTCTACATGCACCTATTCTCCAAACCATTCCTGGTTAAATCAATGGTTTTCACAGGGATTTTTATGCATTAGACCTCTAATCAGAAGGAAAAAAAAAAAAAGTATCAGCAATAAAATCACAGCCTCTAAAATACAACTGATTTGCACTTTCACATTTTCTGAGCACTTGAAGGTTATGAGGACCTACAGCTATTGTTTGAGATAAATGAGTTACACAAAAATAGCATTTGACACATTCACTAGTTATGAAATATTAAAGTGTAAATGCATTTTTCTTACAGTGTAATGACACAAGTTATACAATTTGCTATATGTACTATTGTTCTTCACTTTGTAAATTCACACAGGTAACTTTTAAAGTAAAATTTAGATGCAGTCAACACAGAAGATAAATTAAAGATTTGGTTTCCATTTGAATAAAATAAAACTTGGAGTGTCAATAGTGCTCTTTTTACAAGAGCAGTTCTCTACATCTCTGTTAAGCATGGACACTCACCTAGTGGCAATGTTTGTATAATCTAAAGGATTATACAAAGGACATTCTTCTCTACTTTCCATCAGTGGACAATGTCTGGCTGCTTGTTGGGAAGCAGGGCTTCAGTGCATGTAGAAGTTGCTTCAGAGGACAGATGCCATCAACAAATGCCCCCCACATTTGCTTCTTTCATTTAGCTTTTATATCTGAGCTACCATCATAAAGCGTTTGGGTCACCTGGCCCATCCCTCAGCCTACTGTTGTGGGGGAATATTGGGAAGGAACAGATCTGGTGCTGCTCAGCAGCAGCCAAAACACTGGTGTGTTATCTACCCCCTTCCACCTACCACTACAAAACACAGCACTATGAAAGATGCTATGGGGAGAACTAACTCCGTCTCAGCCAAACCCAGTACCTCTATGCTACATACTCCCAGACTCAAAGAATGCTTTTTAATCCTTAGATATACTTCAGACCAGTTACTATTTTAACCTCTACTTTTATTTCTTTAAAATGCTACATTTATTCCAGGATTTGGCTCACAACTGTTTTTAAACTAGTGAGATAACAGATTTTACATCATATTTTAATACACATTTATATATTTGTTAACAGTTACTAAATGCTTAGCATACGTTAGCACATTGCAAATGAACCTGAAATGGCACCTGATACATTTCATGTTTTATTACATGACAAACATAAGATTGCAAATTATTCCTAAGCTAAAATTAGTAGTCCTAGTAATAGTAGTAGTAATTCAGTTCTGGACAGGTTATTTTTACCTAAGTACTTCCTCAAGCCCTTCACTACAGATTTATCACAGCTCTTGAGTGCTGAGCAGTGTAAATATTTTTTCTTTGCCTGTAGCTTTGTATTTGTGTTTAACTGTAACAGAAGTTATTTCAATCTATTCAGTTTGTCACACACTGCAACACAAATAATTCCTGTGATTTTTTTCCAAGATGCCGTGTCTCTTCCATTTTATGCAAAATTTGAAAAGAGCTGTAGGGTCAAAGCAGTGCTGTTCTTTTGTGCAGATTGCATTCTGATTTGGGCTCTTGAAAAGGTATTTCTTTGCCTTTTATTAGTAATAAATTTTTTGGCCAAATACCAGACAACAAATGAATGGGAACAATCTAAAACAGTAGTGCTATGCTTTCAGAGCAAAAGTAGTGGCAATAATAGCACACCAGATGCTGCACTGGAAGCTTTTAAAAAAGACAGCTATTTAGGGATTTAGGGAAATGAAGAAAAAAAATGGGCTAGGACCTCTGAGAAGTGGCAGAAATTTGTAGAATCTCCTTTGTCTCATTGTTTTTTTTTTCCCCTCTAAAAGAGCTAGGAGGAATGTAGTGCTCATATAATGTAGTAAAATCTAATTATGTTATAAACAAGACAACAGATATTCAGCACTAGCAGACATGTATACATTTTCCTAATTCCTTGTCTCTTGTCAGTTTTTTTACACCATACACTTTCTTCTTTGGGTTAAGTTAATCAACTCTTCTGAATTACGACACAAGAAATCACAGATGACATCTACCATGCGATGTTTTGAAAATCGCTGTGCTCTAAAAGGCATTTTGATCTTAGGTTTAGACCATGAAAATAAACAGTTTATTTGGAGCCTGGCTGGCTTGCATGGTAAGTAGTGAACAGTTTGCAGAGGATACTGTGCTAAAAGTGTCACTTTTAAAAAACAATATTGAAGCAGTTCTGTACAAACATGGCACTTGTCCAAAGCACATATGGAACATTAAATATAACCGTAAAATTTTATGCACCAGATTTGACCAAGGTCTTGAGCTCTAATTTATATTTGCTCTGTTTTGCTGGAAGACTAGCTGCATTTGATAAAGCTACTTCGTAAGGGCTCTGTTCTCCTAACATTTACACGTCACACATCTGGACTTGGAGAAGGATTCTGAGTCAAAGAGCCAACTAATGCAGATCTTGCATTATGTGCAATTACTCTAGTGTCATGAATCTCCCTGGGGTATGATAATGTGCTGAAGACACCCAAAGAATATGTACTTCCAATAAAAGTGCAAGGGCCTGGGTGTTTCTGTCCTTATCAATGAACTCGGTGCACATGATCATGTAAGAAAATGAACGGTACTTGTGTTTTCCAGGGCATTTCATTTTTACTAATTATTTCTAAGCAATTAGAGCTGCCCTCAGTGTCTCAAGATCTCTGCTTGGATTGTTTTTCTCTCACAATTCACTCACTGCAGCCAAGGGAACTAAGTGATGGCAGTTGCAACACTCAATTCAGTTACATAAACACATCTTCCTTGCCAGATTCCCCTGCAGTGTTCCCATTTCATGAAGTAAGTCTCTAACATTCAGAATGTACTGTACCAGCAAGTTTCTTTTCATGTGACAAAAAATTAGATCCTCTGCTCCTGCAAAGCATCGCACACATGGAATCCACCCCTGACTCGCTGGCCGCATCAGCAAGAGGACAAAGAATACAACACTCAAGTAGTTACAGAACAAGAATCAGATGTCAGATTTTGTTAGGAGGAAGACAGCCTTCATCCAGAAACTGAGGTAGGCTCATTCCTAAATCATATTGTAAGCTACTGTGGTGCCAACGAACTGTTTGTTACACCTTCAACCATATACGAGATGTATCAAATGGATTTGCCAGTAATGATAATAAAGCACTCTAGGTAGACCATTCCTGTAGGTGTAAATGGAGTTATATTTTTAACATCACAGGTGGAACAAACACACTTTTGTCTATGAAAACAGTATATGGTAAAAGTGGGGAGACACAGAGCGATCTGTCCAACAGGCGATTGGCTGCTGAGAGAGGGGGCTGCTGGACAAAGTTGCTCACCATACCCACCCATCAGTGTGAAGCTGAGTGGTCATACTCCATTGATTCACTGTGGTTTACTATTACCATGGGTAGGTCACTGTTAGAGGCTATCTGGTACACCATGTGGGGACTAGTAGCTGTATGTCTGTGCACAGGTCAGAGACAATATATCTTTGGGCATGTTTGGACCTGGGGGTGCTGACTGACAGCTGGCTGAACATGAACCAGCAGTATGCCCAGGTGTCCAAGAAGTCCAATGGCATCCTGGCATGCATCAAGAATAGTGTGGCCAGCAGGACCAGGGAAGTCATTGTGCCCCTGTATTCAGCACTGGTTAGGCCACACCTTGAGTACTGTGTACAGTTCTGGGCCCCTCAGTTTAAGAAGGACATTGAGACACTTGAACGTGTCCAGAGAAGGGCAACAAGGCTGGTGAGAGGCCTTGAGCACAAGCCCTACGAGGAGAAGCTGAGGGAGCTGGGATTGTTTAGCCTGGAGAAGAGGCTCAGGGGAGACCTTACTGCTGTCTACAACTACTTGAAGGGTGGTTGTAGTCAGGAGGGGGTTGGTCTCCCAGAATAAGAGGACAGAGTCTCAAGCTGTGCCAGAGAAAGTTTAGGCTGGAGGTGAGGAGAAAGTTCTTCACTGAGAGAGTCATTGGTCATTGGAATGGGCTGCCCAATGAGGTGGTGGAGTCACCATCCCTGCAGGTGTTCAAGAGGGGATTGGACGTGGCACTTGGTGCCATGGTTTAGTCATGAGGTCTGTGGTGACAGGTTGGACTTGATGATCTTTGAGGTCTCTTCCAACCTTGGTGATTCTGTGATTCTATGTTTATATCAGGCAGTGGAGTATCAGAGACATAGCAGAATTACCAGAGCTACTGGCCTGAGCTGGTAACTCAGAGAGTTGCACAGCTTAAGTTACTTCTGTAATTGCACCAGCAAATTGAAGTGCCCAGTTCGCAGGTCGCCTGTCCAGGGTTAGTTCAATTGTCTTCAGTGGAGGAATACATCCATGCTCTTAAAGGATTATTTGCAAATTCCATTTGCTGCCTAGTTAAACATAAAAATACTCAGGTTCTGTTGTTGCTGTGGTTGGTTGGCTTGTTTTTCTGAGATGGAAATACAGGACAACAGAGAGAAAACAATTTTTCTTGGGGGGTTTTGTTTATTTTTCTGAGACAGAAGCATAGGAGGAGAGATAAACCAAATGAAAACTGAAGTAGTTAGAATTACTTATTAATGATTACTAATTATAACATGATGATAGAGGCTTTTTTGGATCCTTTTATAGAATTTGCAGTCAATGTTGAAGCTGTGAAATAAAGTTTCCTTCTCTCTAACTTAAGATTTATTTTTCTTTCGAAGGCCTGATCAAATCTGGAGAGTCTAAACAGGGGCATTGCTGCATAAAGCTTGAATCTGAACCACTCAGTCTCCACCTCTAGTTCAGGGACTTAGAAGGCTGAATCAAACTTCTCAGTTAATTTCCTGATTCTTTCCTACAACTCATACAGATAAACTTAACACCTAACTGCACCACATCTGCTTTCCTATCCAGCAAAGCGCAATTCCTTCTTTGTAGGAAGAATCCTGACAATACATGATGTGAGGAAGAGAAGATAAACTGTTATGTGAATATGGATCAATGTTACTTTTGCATCTTCACAAGGAATTGTTAATGGCTGGCTCCATGTGTTGACATGTTTGTTCAATAATTCATGTGGCTTGCTCCTCTTTAGTTAAACACATTTCAAAGTTAATTAAGCAGGAGCGAAACACTCCTATTCCAGCATAAAAATGTCCACAAATGGACACAACACAAATCTGAGTTAAAGTTGTGCTTAAAATAATGTGCCGTGTCAGTTCAGATTAACTTTCCTGTGTACACAAGCCTCTATTAAAAGAGAATGACTGACATGATGGATTACATTTGCAGTCTCACAAACTGCTTTTCTTCAAATATCCATATTCACAATTGTTACATGTATTCAGATTATCTTACATACAAGAAGGAGAAGTCTAGATTTGTGATAAGAGTTTTCATCTTTTACTGGCTCACTGTCACACATCAGGGTAGGCCACCACTGCCCCAGTGTTTCATCCTGGTTTGGGAAATCTAGTATGTGGCCTCTCAATTCTATTGGTATTAGTGAGGTGCACTCCAAGGTATAGAATGTCACTACCAAAATTCTCCATAAATTTGCCAGTTCTAAAGTAGAAGCAGCAGAGGTGAAAAACACACCACTTTTGGTCATGCTATTTTACAAAAAAAAATAACAAGCTCTAAATAGCCAAAAGATGAGTTTTGTTTCTGAGTTTCCACTTAAAATCAGATAAAATGTCCCCCTGAATACCACACATGACTTTACTGGAATATTGAATATAAGTAACTATTCCAGAGAAGACTAAAGGTTAAGTATATACTAGTGGAGTCTCTGCTAATAGAAGGCAGCTTAGTGGCAAAGGATTTACTACACTAGGCATGCTAGTGACCCAAGATCCACTTGCACCAATTGCTTTTCACTATAAAATGTTCTGTAAATCCACGTGTCACTGTCTGTTTAAAGAAGTGACACTCTGAACTTCTGCTTGCAGTACTTGTGCAAAAATTAATCACAGTTCAGGTAGCATATGAGTATTTTGTATTTAATGACTAGCAAAGTAATCTGGTGACATGGTCATTGCTATGGTAACTACACTTGTGTAGTGAACACTGAAGTAAATAGATACATAAAACATGTGTAAGTTGTCACTACATAAGTTACTGCTGCCCTGGAGCTGTAATGATTTGCTTCCTTTAAAATTATTAAATCTAGCCATAAATACTTGGTATCTTGCAATGTCCCATTATTTCAATAAGATGACAAGGCTCCTCTTACATAATATAGTGCAAACACACAAGCAGATTGATTTATCAAGAAAGGAACTTTTTGGAGAAGTAATTTATTGGCCTGTATTAACACTGTATGAACAGGCTTCTGGTCTGCATGAAGAAAATTACTCCCAGGCCCTGATGAAATGAGGGCAAGATTGAGCCATTGTGGAAAGACTGAAAGACTAAGGAAGTTTCTTCTTCTCTGGGAAATACAAAGCCTTTTTCAGGTAGAGAGCTCCACTGGATTTTCTCAAGTCTTTCCTTTATTCTTTGTCTCCTCCTCTCCTCAAATAATCCATCTACTTTAGCAAACAGCAGTAACGTCCATAAACAGCTTTTGGTCTCCTTTCATGCTCTACACTTCATCATAAAGAATGTCTGGCTTAAGGATGTCTTTCTTTTGTCCCAGCTGAGCAATATAACATAATTGTTAGGTCTTTCATACACAAACTTGTTTTGGAACAGTTGAGTGCAACAAGCTTAACACACAGCTTAACACAAGCTTCTCACACATAGTGATGATGAACTGATACTCAGCACAGTTGTCTTCCAATTTAGACAGGAACTGTAATCCTGCTGAGCAGATAATTGAAGGGATTATTCTACCTATGTCACAAACTGAAGGCAGGCACTGACAGGTCAAGTGGATCCCTTGGAATAGTTTCCTTGGGAAAGATTATATATATTGCTTGGAAGTCTTATGTTTCTGAAAGAAAGAGGCTAGTATTTTGTGACAGCTGCATTACAAGATCACATCAAATCGATAAGGATGGCCATGGAGACTGGAAGGTCTACACAATTGTCACTGATGAGGTACAGCTCAAGAAGTCGTTCATAGAACATACACCAGTGTATGTCCTGTGACTGGATGAACATCAACAAGTACCTTTTTAAACTAAAAAATCCAGCTGCTGCAAGGAAAAAAAAAAGTGGCAATTACATTTTATGTATGAGAAGAAAGCATCCACCTTAATGTAGTAGTGATGTTCTGGTCATGTCTCTAATGCCAGTATGAAGTTCTGTTTTTCACTTGGAGCAGAGATTTGACGTCTCTTTACCATGAGAAATACTACATCAAGATCTTGCATGCTTTGAATGTACCTTCTGAGAGTGCACAAGAACTTTATTAATCCACTGGCAGCAAGGTCCATTACCACAGATACTAACATTGGCTGTCTCTCCATGGATTTAACAAACACATCCTAAGTAATTATCATTTTAAATTTGATGTTCAGGCTATATGTAAAGACAGAAATTTAAACAAACTATTGATGACTGTTTATCTAATTTTATCTAGTGGGACTACAACAGTGCAGGTAGCTCTTACATAGGATTACTAACATGCTAGTTACCAATCAATCCTTGTCTATTTTATAGATCATAACAATTTAGCAGTGAGGAAGAAGCTCAAGAACTGTATTCTGGTTTCCTGGACTGTCTCAAATTTAATTTGTGTTCAAAAATCATGTGGCCACACCTCCCGGGGCCTTTTCTTTAAAATAGACCCCATATCTCGGAAGCCTGCATGGTTAAGTGGGGAACTACTAAGCAAACTCAGGTGGAAGAAGAGTCCACAGATCATGGAAGGAGGAGCCGGCCAGTTGGGAGGAATGTAAGACAGCTGTCAGAGGATTTAGGGAGGCTAATAGGAAGACTAAGGGCTCCTATTGCTCTCTACAACTACCTGATGTGTGACTTGGACAGGCAGGAGAGTTGGGCAGGGAGAAATTTAGTGAAGTTCAACAAGGGCATGTCTTGAGTCTTGCACCTGGGAAAGAGCAACCCCACATACCAGTATAGGCTGGGGACAGACCTGCTGGCGAGAAGTGAAGGGGGAAAGGACCTCTGGGTCCTAGTGCATGGAAGGTTGACCATGATCCAGGAATGTGTTCTTGTGGCCAAGAAGGCCAATGGTATCCTGGGTTGTATTAGAAGGGGTGTGGTCAGTAGGTCAAGAGAGGTTCTGCTCCCTGTCTACTCTGCCCTGGTGAGGCCACATCTGTAATATTGTGTCCAGTTCTGGGCCCCTCAGTTCAAGAACGACAGGGAACTGCTTGAAAGAGTTCAGCACAGAGCCACATAAATGACTAAGGGAGTATAACATCTTCCTTATGAGGAGAGACTGAGGGTACTGGGGTTCTTCAGCTTGCATAGGAGGAGACTTAGAGGTGACCTCATTAATGTTTATAAATATATGAAGGGTGAGTGCCAAAAGGAAGGAGCCAGGCTCTTCTCGGCTATGCCCAATGACAGAACAAGGGGCAATGGGTGGAAATTGAGGCATAGGAAGTTCCACGGAAGCAGGAGGAAGAATTATTTCACTGTGAGGGTGACAGAACGCTGGCACATGCTGCCCAGGGCAGGTGTGGAGTCTCCCTCTCTAGAGATATTCAAGACCCACCTGGATCAGTTCCTGTGTGACCTGTTAAAGGTGATCCTGCTTGGGGGGGTTGGGGGGCGAGGGGAGGGGGAGTTGGACTGCTCTGGGTGGTGGGGGGTGGGTGGGGTGTGTTGGACTAGATGATCTTTCGAGGTCCCTTCCAGCCTGTAACATTCCATGATTCTTAGCTTCACTTCATAGAGGGAACCTGAGACAGAAGCTACAAAGTCTGAAAAGGAGAAGAATCATAAAATGTTTTGGCTTGGAATGAACCTTCGAAGGTCATCAAGTTCAACCCTACTGAAGCAAGCAGGGATATCTTTAACTAGATCAGGTTGCTCAGAGCCCTGTCCAACCTGACCTTCAATGTTTCCAAGGATGGATAATCCACCACCTCTTTGGACAACTTGCTCCAGTGTTTGACCACCCTCCTTGTAAAAACTTTCTTCTCTAGACATAATCTGTATCTCCCTCTTTTAATTTTTAATCATCACTCCTTGTTCTGACACAACAGGTCCTGCTAGAAAAGCCTGTCTCCATCTTTCTCACAGGGTGCCATTAAGTATTGAAAGGCTGGTCTCTCTGGATCCCCCTCTTCTTGAGGCTGAATAACCTCAACTCTCTCAGCCTTTCTTTATAGGAGAGGTGTTCCAGTCCTTGGATCATTTCTGTGACTCTCCCTTGAATAGGGAGAAAGACCATATTTTTTCACTCAGGCTGTAACTGTGCAAATTCACATTAATGTAAGTTTGCAAATCATCACCATCTGATTCATCACTAATGCTCTCATTTCATTATGCTGCATCAGCATAATGAAAAGCAACACAAGTACAGATTAACAGGTTAGTGAGCTGTGGCTGGTTTTTTATGCTCTATTTGTAAATTTTTTCTTGAGAGCCAACTTGGGTTTCTTGTTGGGAGTCCATTTTAAAAAACCAATAACAACAACAATAATAAACCCCAACAGGACTAAAACTTGCATCAGGTCAATACAGAGTTAAAATCAGGGCACGAACCATTAACTTCAGTGTTAAGAACTACAAGTATGCTGCAAGAATTATGAAATCCATAAGCATGAATATAAACTTAGGAAACCCAAGGTTAAGTTTACATTGGGGAAAAAAAATCCAATCAATTAACATAAAAGACAGACACATAACTTACTCATACGTTAATTCTATCTGTGATGATACTATGAACAAAAGCATACATGAAAACAAGTCCTAATGTCCTGGAAACATATTTCCCAGCTAATCCAGTACCACAAATACTAAAATACTGAAGTCATAACAATGGTTATGACATAGTTTTACTACACAGTACCCTATCATTACTATTCTCAATAGCAACACTGAGAAGACACCTCCCTGTGACACAGCTCTTTCATGGCTCTTGTGCTGACAGAACAAGTTAATAAGGAGCAACCTACCTCTCAAAAATCTTGCAACACACAATTCCCACTGCCACCTTTAAGACTAACGTGGCAATATAGGGAAGCCAAACCTCCTTTCCTTTTGCTCTCCTGCATAAGACCTTAGATACAGTAAATAATGAATCATACAATCATTTAGGTTGGAAAAGACCTCCAAGATCATCAAGTCCAACCACTAAGAACTCTCTACCAAGTCCACCACTAAGCCATATCCCCAAGCACCACATCTATACGCCTTTAAAACACCTCCAGGGCCAGTGACTTATCTCAAACATGATTTTTCTCACTTTTCCAATTCTCTCCCTCACTGAGCAAGCAGCTATGTGAGACCTTGAGGGTCCCCTCCAACCTGGCATTCTGTGATACTTATTTCCCTGCTTGCCTCCAGCAGTCAATGAATATGCATTCTTAGCCCACAATCTTTTATTCTGCTCTGCTAGAATTCAACAGTTGTTTTAAAACATAGGGAGTACTATTAAAAGTTGCTGGAAGTGTTCATGGAGAAAGCTGAAACGATTGACAGTGAATTTTTTTACTTATAAAGCAAAGCCTAATTTGTATTTTACGCTGTTTCAGCAGTCTTTGACTGTTTTCTTCAAAATCACTGGCTCAGTGGCACCATATGGAGCATGTTGAACTTAAGATACCAAGAATGTGTCCAAGATATATCTCACTCCAGTGTGTTAAAACATTCCACCCTGCAGCTGTCATTGTAGGAATATAATTCATAGCCTAAAGTTTAAAGAAAAACAGTGTAGCTTACTATGCTTACAAAAATACAAGATTTTTCTGGTTCCAAGTAACAGTCAGTAAATGGAGAACTGTTAATCTTAAATACTGCTTTCTTAAATATTTAAAATTTTAGCTGATCATCAACTGCTTTAATTCTGCATAGTATTTAAGACTGAATACAAGAGAAAAGAAAAAGTAAAAAATTACTAAGAAGTCATTGAGGGACTTGTATATCCAGGCTTGGCATAGCTCGTCATTACTTTTTTATCGTCCCTTGACTGCATTTCTCTTACAAATTGATACATGAGATTATGGGGCAAAAATCTCAGATACATTTTTGCACTGAGCAACCTATGACCATTGTTATGACATTTTACCTCTCTCTGATCATTACTTCTCCAGTCTCGTGTTTGTTATCTCTGTTTAAAATGCAAGAGGCAGGACGTGCCTCTTACTCTGTTTTGTACTCCAAACACCTTCTATAAAGTTAACTGCTGTAGTAATAAGAGTAGGAGGTAGGCAAGAAAAAAGATTGTGAAAGCTGCCTTGGGATGGACATATTACTTAAATGGTCAACTCACAAGCTAGTAATGCCTTAGAAAAGGACCAATGAAACAATTTCAGTAAGCCTATATTCTGTGTATGACATGTTTTAAAGAAACACTATTTTAGAGAATTTAAGAACATTATTGACATGATTTTTCATATGTCTTTGTCTCTAAAGTCAGGAAGTCCTATGAGGCCCAGGGGAAAACGTTTTAGAAAGCTTCTAAGGCTATCTCATAATGAATGGTAAACTCATATATAAGACTTAATATCCTGGAGGCCTTCAAGGGCAGGCAGGAAGTTGTGTCTGCCTTGTTTGCAAGCTGGGCATCTTCACTCTACAGGATTGTCAATCTCCCATTTATAGCCAACGAAGGACCAGAGATAACGACGAATATTGTATTTCTTATGTCTCTACTTAGCATGATAGTGGGAGGGCATTTCCTATTTGCTGGGAGATTACTGGGAGCAGGAACATGGCAAGAGTTTGCAAGGGGTGGTTTATTACAGAAAGATGGCTAGTTGGGGTTGTTCAGAGTATAGAAGCTGGCTCTTTTGAAAGAGAACAGTAACTATGCTCAGTAATAAGTACTGCTGAAGAACTTGTTATATGTTCGATAAAGCCAGGACCAGCAACATAAGATCTACAAAAGCTTTTGTAAAATGTGGAATTAAAATATAAAAACATTGTACACTTATATCAAATTTGCACCACAGGCTGTTGCTGGGTATGATGTGTCTGATTCCAGAAAAATGAAATGCAAGAAACATACAAGAAAAGAAAAGAACGTAGATAAGGAAATGTTATTGAAAGGTAATCATCATAAATTGTTATGCTCTTGATTTAAATCAGTAACATGGTTTGGACAGATTAGTATAGACAAAATTAGTTACATTTCAAACAGTTTGCAGGATGAGTTGGATATGTTTCAAATCTGCTTTTGGGAATGTTATCTACATGAAGTAAATTTTTTCTTACACGTTATCCTGAACGAGGGTTTATTTTAAGTCATATTAACAGATGAGCAAAGTGGTAGCACTGAAAACAGTTGTTTGATTCGCATAAAAAAAAATTGAAAACTTTCTACATGTTGTATAAATGATAAAATTAGAGAGTTCCAATTATCTGGCTAATATTTTCTTGAAAGAAATACCTTTGTTCATGGATCACAACATTGTCCATAATGTATTAGATCAGAAATCTATTTATTGTATGACCTTGTCTTCGGAAAAACTGAAGGAAAGTGAAAGTTTATGAAACAGCACTGTTTCCTTTAAACTTTCATTAAAGAGCTGGCATTCACTCTGAAATGTAAGTGTTGGATGATACTAACTGTGGATAGTCATATTGTCTAATTATCCCATTCTTCTCATCCACCTAACACTCAAAATCATTCATTCCTGTATAATTGAATGGATAGATTTTGAAATAGCTGGGAGTGTGTTTTGTGTTTCATTAACAAGAGATACTGTTTGGAGAACTGTTACCTTGAACAACAGCCACAAGAAAGAATGTCTGCAGGATTTAATTCTGAGCTAAGCATCTTCCTTTACATATTCCTATTACATATTCTCTCACTCTATATCTGTCCAAATGCCCTTCAAAGTAACCAATTTCTGTTAATTGTTGTTGTAGTATTCTATACAGTGCACTTCAAAGTTCCAAATAAAAAGATAAACTCTTATTTATAAAAGAACAGTAGAGCATTAAAAAGAGATAATTGCCATGTAACTTCTTAAAAGCCCAACTGTAATGGAAGAGGTACAAAAACAATAGGTACGCTTTGAATAAAGTTTGTCACAAGAAAGACCTCCCCTAAACTACTTAGTATCCATAGCACAAATGAAAAGATAACTTTGGGATGACAAGCTGCCACTCCATGCCAGCTTAAAAATTATCCCAAGAACACAGCTGAAGATGATGTGGACACACTAAACACTTTGATCTCAGTTTTAGCTTGCTCTACCTGAAATACATATGTGCCTCGTTCATCCTGGGACACAAAGTTCTTGTTTGAAACATGAAAAAAGGCCATCTGTAAGTGGAGTTATTATGGGTCCAAATAATGGGTCCATTTTCCACAAGCAACACCTTGTATGTGTGCTTACACATCTCTCAGATAATGCAAGTTCAGAGATGGGTTACAATTAGCCAGTGTATGGTTATGTACTTCTTCACTTCTTTTCACCAGTTTAGATTCTAGAAAAAATTAATTTGGTTCCAGATGATGTGTTCTTTTTTTTGGGCAGTTAGATTCAGTAGTTTGACTCATTATTGTAATTCACATATACCAAGATGCAGCTCCATCCAAATCTGGCATTTACTTTGATGTTCAAATCAAATGCACAGTTTGGCAACTATCTTGTGCAGAATTTAAATTGACTGATCCATTTATCTGAAACTGGTATGTGTCCAAGACCACTCACAGATGTATCTAGTGCTCTGGAAGAAATTCCAGTGAAAGGAAAAAGACATGTTCACCATAGCTGCTCCAAAATAGTGTGGCCAGCAGGAGCAGGGAAGTCATTCTGCCCCTGTACTCTGCATTGGTTAGGCCACACTTTGAGTACTGTGTCCAGTTCTGGGCCCCTCAGTTTAGGAAGGACATTGAGACACTTGAATGTGTCCAGAGAAGGGCAACAAGGCTGGTGAGAGGCCTTGAGCACAAGCCCTATGGGGAGAGGCTGAGGGAGCTGGGATTGTTTAGCCTGGAGGAGGCTCAGGGCTGACCTCGTTGCCCTCTACAACTACCTGAAACAGGTAGTTGTATTGACACAGAATACAAGGCGTCAAATGAGGGTCTATGGATTAATAAGCAACAACATTTTGACACTGTTACTTATCATGTATGTGTGACAGTACTTTTCCTGAAGCAAAGGTTTATCGGACCATTTCTGTGGAGAATTAATAAAAAATAAAGTGTAATGACTAGGAGAGATAAGTTCTGTTAACTTAGAACAAAGACATAGCAAAACAATTTCTCCACATCACTTCTCTGGGAACTCAGTTTTTAAACAAATGTTACTGTCTGTCAGTACCTCAAAATATAGCTTGAGGAGACACTTCCATGTGGCTGCAAAATTATCATGCAAAAGCTTGGCAAATGGGGGGGGGGGTTACATTTATAAATAAGGCAAGGCTTTAGAGATCAGTTAATGCCTTTGAGAAAACCATGGATGATGCTCTTACGTATTTTAGGTATTCTGCAACTGTATTTTTTTCTACTCCGTTTCCAAGCGGTTTGAAAAGTTATTTAGGAACTAATAAAATACTTTTTGCAGCCCTTACATATATTTATGACCCACTGCATGTGCTTATAGAGTGCATGTTTAGCTTTCCTTTTAATACCATTTCTAGGAGGGAAAAATTATCTTTTAATTTTATAATTAGTAAATTTAATCAATGAGAATGCCCAATATTATCAATCCTAAGGTCTTAACATTAAGTAGTCTTAAGGATCAGTGAGTTATACTTATTCTTAAATAACTTACAAACAATAGAAATCCCAGTGACAGAAAACAGTAACTAGTTTGAAAGAAGAGAAGCTTCAAATCACTAGTTTTGCTTTTATTGTTGAAAAAAAGTCAGAAAAGTTGAACTACTTAATGGATTTGTAGTCAGAAGTGAAACTTTTTTAAGAGAATAAAAATATTATTTGAGCTGTATAAGCAGGGTGAAGGAAGGTGTTGATAGACAAAGAACATAAGAAACAAGGTTGAAACTGTAGCTTTGAAAAAAAAAAACTGCTATGTGTAGCAGAGAAAAATGTTAACTTAATAAAGATATTGCCAATTCTGTTCCAAACCTCCCAAATTATGTTTTAACAATTATTTCCTTATTAAGAAGATTTTAAAAACAAAACCCCAAAGCTGCTCTAACACAGTTCCAACTTACTTTTGACTTTTTGACAACTACCCATTTGCATTTCGTATCAATTTTTCTTAAGTGACTTCTGTATTAAAATAATTACTAAAGTATTTGTACTCAAACAGGCTGAAAAACACATCCAGTTTTAGTGTCTGAATCTATTACATTATATCATGTACTTTCTTCAAAAAACTAGATTAGAGCTATTTAGTTTAAGAGCAACCTCCAGACCTCTCTACAATACATGACCACAGGGTTTTGAATACCACCACAAACTTAGTACTGACTCCTTGACTGGCATTCCCTTTTCTTCTCATTCAACAACATTTTGTTCAGACTCAAATTTATAAACACAAGCAGCATCAATGCATACTCCCTAGGCAAATACAAGCTCTTTTATACAAAAGCTTCTGTGCAAGAACTTTACAGCTAATACCAGAATAAATTCATGCATAACAACATTTGACTAAATATCTGCAGATAAAGCTATACTGAATGGCTGCATATATAACGTAAGTCAGGATTAATAAGGATATTGTTGATATATTACACGACACAAATTAAATCCTGAAGTCAGACAATGCACCCAACTGTGTTTCTTTGCTATGCTGTGGGAGAACCTAAATGCAGACTGGTTAGATCAGATGAAACTGAGAGGTTATCAGGCTTTTTTTTTCCAAGTCCTCTGTATCACCATATATTACTCTCTCACCTAGTCTGATGTAGTGATCATATTTCCTAGGAAAGCTGGACTAGCTTGGTGATTCAACAGTCATCTAGCCCATGGAACTCACTCTTGCTATGGACATAAAACTTCTAAAGTTGACTAAAGGGGGCAGGTGTGTATGTGCTCACATCTAGATGTCACTCATGAGAACAACATGACACTGCAGCCTTACTGTAAGGACTGTAACAGGGGTATAATCCCCAGTACCTGTTGACATAAAGTACTTTAGCATGATCTAACAATGCTCTGAGTCAGAAACTGGCTACATATATCCCAAATGGGGCTTGAAATATGGAGTCATTGAGTAGACCTTAGCTGGAATGGAAAATAAAACTTTGTATTGAAACCTATGCATTTTAGCTGCATTATCATTTGCAAATACGTCTCTGAAATCGAATTCTTCTGGATTTACCCTGATATAAAGTGTTTTTCTGAACACTTCTGCCTTCATTCTTCTAGTTCTTAGGAACCATATAACTAAATTTTATTCACACTCTTATTTTTGCAGCTCTTACATTATTTGTATTGTATACTGTATGTTCTTGCCCTAGAACTCTTACAATTGAAAACACATATGCAGTTCACCTTTGAAAGGCCTTCAGAGACAAATATTAATACTACATTGAAAACTGAAGACCAAATTCTGCAAGTCTTTCTTCACACAGGTGATTTTTGTCCTAAATGTATTCAGCAGCTGACAGCATTTCAGGTCACTAACTGAAGAAAAATTTAGAACTCAATTTTTCTTGTTCCTGGCTCTGCTCTTGCTGGATGACCTTGGGCAAATAACCTCTCTATTGTCCACCTGTAAAACAGAGAGAAGACTACACACCCACCTTATTGGTTTATTTTGAGCTTTAATGTTTATGAAGTGTTGTGAGATACTCTGTGCTACAAAGTGAAAAGGGCTATCAATCATTGTCAGTAAAACACAAGCTGCTGAAATGCAGTGAAATCTGCCTTCCCTTCTCACAGGACATGTTCTGTCTTGTGCTGTGTTCTCTCCAGTATTCACAATCTTAAAAGTATCTCAACACTGCATAACATAAGGAAGGATAAATATCCCTAAGCAATCTGAGAGACTACTAGAAAATATTTTTAGTTTTCTGTAGTAAAGCCTGTTGGAAAGTATAAGCTTCTCTTCTAAATACCTGCTTGTTTTCCATACCAGGAAAAAAGAAAGCCATTTTTTAGACAGGATTCCTAGATTGCTTAAATAGCTAGATATTAGCTGAAAGCAGCATTAAATATATATTTAAATACTTGGTTCTCAATTTTCTTTTCATTCATAATGTCCTAGGTAAACTACAGTAAAATAATTTCTTGCTTATTACTCATGAATTTCACTGCAGCAGCTGAGACAATGTAGACAAATAAGATGATTAATTGAAACTGAATGAATCACAACAAAATATGTTGTTGTATAAGGTATGAGTAACTCCACAGTGATTCATGTAATTTCAGATAACAGGGCTTTTATCAAAGACAGCTGCAAGGTTGGGAAATAATTTAAAAGCATTTTATCTTAAGAGAGCCTCTGCAGTTCACAAGGCGGGGGGGGGGTGGTGTTTAAAAAAGAAAGAGGAAGAGAGGGAGAAGTGGATCCAGCGTCTGACGCTGAAATAGCCTTGGGCTGTTTCAGCATCCTTCCCACAGCACATCTTTACAACAAGCCATTGACATTATCAACCTCCCTACTGCTAGAAACTCTCTCATTTTTCAGCTGGCCACCATTTATTAGGATATTTCAATACCAAGAAAGCTAATTATGTGAATTAAGCAGCAGTATTACAATGCCACAGCTTTCCTATGATTGAAAACACAACACCTAAACCAGGAAATAAGTATCAAAAGTCTGTGAAGACATAAAGGAGTATTTTTTTTTTTCCTCCAGAATTACATTTTTTAACTCCCAGGCTCCCTCCAAAGACTTAGCAGAAATCTTAAATGCAGGTTTCATAAAAAGAAATTGCTATTTGTTTACTGCAGTTTAGAAAAGCAAACACCAGGAGCAGCTGACCTGAAAAACCTCTACCTATTAAAACAGAAGAGAGGATGAGATGTCTCCTTGCAGTTTTTTCCCCATGTGCATTTAATAAACTGGGTCAGAATGTCTGACTATGATTTTTAAGTTAACTGCAGACTCCCTGTAGCGGACTGTGCAACCCTCAGTCTCTTGCTCAGCCTGTGAAATGAAGATAATTACCCTCACCTGTGGGGCAAGTGTCTGAGAACTTCTGAAAGCTCAACAGAAAAGGAAATACTGACACATAATTTGGAATGCAACACAGTGACATCCAGCTTAATTTCATTTAAAATGATTAATACAGATGTAAAAGTTGAACTCATAAGGAAGGTAGCTTGCATACAACCACTGACTGAAAATAACCCCTCAATATGAATCAGTTCCAGTAAGCTAAAGGTCTCTCAAGGGCTCTCTATGTAACATATATGTATGTTACAGTATGTACAGTATGTACAGTATGTGCAGTTAGCAGTATAGTAAAATAAGCCTCTTCCAGATATTCAGTTTCAAATACCATCTACTAATTGCCTTTGACAATTAATTTCAAACATTCAAAAACATTTTTCAATGCTTATTTGAAATTACTTCAAACAGAAATGACAATTTGGTGGTATTTATAGCATGACCATAACTGCCCTTACTTCTTGACCCCATCTGACACAGAAAAACAGACTGAAATGACTGTCTCCCTTGAATTATTTATTGAAAGCTAAACTGTATTTCCCTCCTCCACACACCAAATTACACCAGCCACCTGATTTTCTCCTGCCTCTTCTCTGTTAATCGTTTCCTCAGAATCAGACAATTCACCAGTGTGAAAGGACATTCAGGTAGTATGGAAAACTATTTGCTAGTTCTATAAAGAGTAGCAATTACACTGGTGTAAATGCAGATTGATTCAGTTATGCCATTATGAATGCATACTAGTTTAAAAAGAACCACCATGAGGCTCATTTAACTTACAAAACTGATTATGATTCATTCAAGATTCTCATGAGCTGTGGGCAGATTTCTAAACCTGCAGATAGTGGTCTGGTCCCAAGTGATAATTCAGCAGAGAAAATTTGCAGGTGGGATTTAAAGTTGTCTGCAGTGTTATATATGTATAATATATAAAAGTAGGTGGAATTAAGATAGTTTAGAAACATGCATGGTACTTTACAGAAAAGAAACAGACCAATTCTATTTTTTTTAAACAGCAATTTAGGTGTAAATCCTAGTCTGTTCAACACTTTCATGACAGAAAATGAGCAGGACTTCCATGTGCTCTCCTGCTTAAAACAAGCACAAAACTGCAAGTTCAAAATCAGCAGCATGTTAACCACTGTCACTAGTTTCAGATTTACTGGTTTTCCATGCCATTAAAGAGAATTTTGACATTAAAGAGATTTGCCTTTATAAAGGCTTATAACGGTTAAAGGCTTTGTTCAAACCACACATTTTTCTAAGGATATTTATGTTAGATGCCTCACTTAAAAATATTTAAAATTAGGGATGCACAATGTGTCATTTTGGTATTAAGACATGTTTGCTGTCTTCTTGCATACAATGACACCCATCTTTTCATAGCTCAGGATTTGCAGCTCCAGAACCACCACTACAGCTATCATCATTGCTTATAAAGTATATGCTTTCTTTTCAGCATATCTGCTGTCAAATCAGCATCAGTTTCCCAATGAGTTTGCAAGAAACATCTGTCTTTGCAGAACTTCAGCTTACAAGCCTGTAATTAATATGTTCAGAGACTATGTGTTTAGAAGTAACAGCTCTGTACAGTAGAAAGGAAGAAGATCTAATTACAAGAACGATTGTTATCTTAGCTTTCTTCAGAAAAATCCAAGATTTCTCTTTCACATAACCTCCTCAACTGTTACTGATTGCTCCACACTGCATACTGCAAGCTATTTTGTTTGGTTATGGGCAGTAAATGAGGAGCTCAGCATGCCTGTAACTCTGCAGTTTCAAAATTTCTCAGTGCTCTCCTGCCTGCATGTAAGAAGAGAACCCGGAAGATCTTTACCACATCAATATCAATATAAATATATTCCTCTGAGTCATGAATGACTGTCACACACAGGGATGAATCATATGAAAGCTTTATAGTGTCCCTTGAATTCTGAAGGCCTCCACAGAAAAGAAAGTGCTATTTAGCTGCACATCCCAAAATACACAGACCATTTCCTCAGAAGTAGTCTCCTTCCTGAAGAGACACCATCGTAACTTACATCTTTTGGAGAGATTGGAAATTGAGTTCAGATTCCTGAGCCCATAATTGACTTCAATGGGTCAAGTATATCAGAGACAAGAAGTTTTAGCCTTAACTGGAAAGTGCAAAGAGGTCTTAGAAAGAAATATATGCACATTTAGGCTTGTTGCTTCATATAATTGCTGTGTAGGAAACATTCCACAACTCTATTTAGAAATGTAATTTTGAAAGTTTTTCCTCCCTTGACCATTCTGTTACTGAAAGTTACTTGGAGCAGTAAAATATATATTCTAAGGTGAGCTTTCACAGAGGAATTAGCAGCAACTTGTGACAAAGCAGTTATCATTGGGAGATAATTGACCTTATTTGAGAGTTAAGCATCCTGAGGCAAAGTAGAGTGTGCTTAATCCTGGCAGGTTAATTATCCAGTGATTATCCAGTAGCTTGGAAGGTATTATTGCTAAGAACCATTTGCAAAATGACACTATTAAAAAACCCTTAATTTAATAAAAATTAAAAGCAATGACAATAATCAAGTTCTCCAGTCATGTATTGCTAGATAATGTCTGCAGAATGGCCCTAATTGGATAGCAGCAATGAACACATAATTATTCCTATTCTGAATGTTCTGTACTAAATTTATTATATGAAGTACAGTTAATAAGTATCTAAAATCTAAGGCAAGATGTTTGGCTAGTTATAAAAAGGATTTGAACAAATGATCAAAACACCAGTGGTCACTGAGCTAATGCTGAAACTGATACATGTAATGAGTTGTTAGCACAGCATTCAGTGTCTCCAATGCAGTTAAGGATATGTTGGCATTTACATTCTGAACTAGAACATTTATTCTGAGAGGTTTATAACTTGCCCATTTTAATTACCATCTGGCTGAAACTTGAAATAACCAATCTCCATTCAGATGTAAATTTTAAGTAGAAGATGTAATTTAAAATCACTTTGCCAATTGTTTTCAGTTTAGGAATGGCAGCAATTTGGAATTTTGCTGCTCTTGGATGTTTTTGTATTACTCAAAATATAAACAGCCCAGTGATTAACAATAAAATTGCATTGGTCTATAATGTGGAGTGAAGATAAATATAGGGAAGAATAAAAATCGTATCTAACAATATTGTTTGCACTAATAAAGTAACAACCACGCCACATACCATGCCTGGCTTATATATTAACTTACACACTTTCAATATTTAACTGCACCAGCAAAACTGAAGAGAAGCATAGCAAAAGGAAATCAAATTTAATTGGCAAAATTTGTTGTTGGCTAGTTGAAGTGGTTCACTACCCATCAAGGCATAAACACAAAAAAATCCTGAATGTACTTGTAGATAAAATGAATATAGTAAAAAAAACCACACCAAAAAACCAAACCCAAACCTGAAAACCAAAGAAGGAAGCTACTAGAAAGCAGACTATGTCAGAATGAGCTTCTCTTGAGTTTTGCAACTACTCTTTACCACAAACCATATGCAGGGAGCAGAAATACTGACAATCACAAGATCAGCAGCTACTAAAAACTAGAAGTGCTCTGTGCCAAGAACATGGTTTCAAGTTTCGCAGAAGTACAAGAGAATAAACCACTGCAAATAGCATTTCCACAACTCAAAACCAGTAATGACCAGCTTATAGACCAGAAAGCAGACTGAAAAAAGACCTGAATTTCAACTTATTATTTACAATAAACAAAGAATCAGAAGCTATTTATATCTTATACTGACAAGTTTTAAGTATGATCACTTCAGTTTAAATAGTATCTTTTACCCAAAATGACACCAAAATGCTTCAGAAATTATGCAGAGAGAATACAGGGAATCTTTTCAACTTTTATATACATAACAATCCTATTTTATGACAGCAAGTGAATAAGTAAGCTGAAATGGCAGGGAAAATTAAGGCAGTCTGAATATAATTTCTAAATAAGGAATGTTGCCAGTGTAGTAGACTTGCTTACAAAGTGTGCAAATATACCAAAGTAGTAATCTATGTTTTATCTTCTGAAAAACAGTACCCAATGGGTCACTGTGATCTCAATACTTCTACTAGGTCTACTGACTACTAGGTCATTGGGGCAATATTTATGTGAAAGACCAACAAGGATTAATCCCAGAAGTTTCTAGGAAGCCCTTTCACCTAACATTGGCTAAGTTGGAAATCACTTAATTTGTGAAATCTGACAAAGTTTTTTTGTTGAGATTACACTGCTATTAAGTTAGAATGTTCAGTAGCATCTTTGTGAGGACTGTATTATGAAAGACAAAATAAAGGAAACAGCTAGCAATAGCAGCAAAATGCCTGGAAAATATTTCTGTATTGCTCACTATAGTCAAAAAGGTTTTCTTTATCCTACTGCATCCAAAAAGATCACCATTTCATTTTTTTTAAAGTCCTGCATTTTTAACAAGGATAGTGCCTAATCCAGATGCCTAACCCAGACAGGCAGACAGTAGTGTATAAAATGTGTGCTGGTGCAGCTCCCTGTATCACTCTCAGGAATAACCACCTGCAGGAATAAGCCACTTTTCTATAATTTTCCTGTACAAGCCCACAATTAATTTGGGTGTGTCACACTTTCTAAAGCTTTTGTTGACCACTTTCTGCTGAGAAAACTAACATTTAAGAGCATATTCTTAAGTGGAGAAAAATAAAAAAGTGATAGCACTACAATGACTAATTTGGTTTATTACCATGGACTTAGAGGCAGAATTTCATGTAATCTGTTTGTCAACTGTTTCATAACAATGCTAAGCCTTGCTTAGATGCACTGCCAGTCTATCTACCTTAAAAGTAATGAGAATCAATACTAAACTAATTAGCCATGTCTTAGTTTTCTCCTCCCACATTTCTTCATCACAGAAAATGCTATTAATAGCAGCAGTAGGGGTATGTAAACAAGTTACAGAACTTCAGCAGCTCTGCAGTAGCCCTTTGTAAGTTGTTTTTTTCCAGCAGAAAGTTAACTTTTAGGCGAGTACATCATGCATGTAGATAGTTACTAAAAAGCAGCCAAGGTGTTGGATATTTCCTTTTAGCCTAGAGTAACTTGTTCACATATCTCTACAGTACAGTGAGCAAGTTGTAAACTCCTTGTAGGCCAAGTGACATCTTTGGCTTTATTGAAATATCACAGTCCTATGACCGTGGATTTAATTTTCCAGTGAAACTTCAAATGATCAGTCTCTTTCTCTAAGGAAGAGAGATCCAGGAGCAAAGCTCCTAGACACAAACATCTAGGTGCAAGAGATAAAAATACTTCTACTACTTTTGTAAGACTCACCGTCTCATTTCCAAAGAGAACATCGACGTAAGGCATGACTTTCATCATAGGCTCTTTGTAGAATTGGCTAATAAATGGCGCAGAAAGATTCAAACTGAAGATCTTGTTGTTTGCAGAAGCCTGAGTAGCCACTTTTAATACTGCTTCTGGTGACACCGTCAGGAAGAATCCCTGCAAACATCCAAACAAATCAACGTATGTTACTAATTTCATGTTGGAAACCACATGAAGTATCTTCCTTCTAGAAGCTCTCTCCCAACCCGCCTTTGTCATACATGTGCACAAAAACATCTAGAAAAAACTGCCTTTCTATTAAGATACTGTGGCAGTGACAGAGAATCTGCATATGCTTAGAATCATAGCCTCCCAAAACGAAACATAACTCCCAACCTCTGCATTCCAGGTAGTATATCTTCTCACAGCAGCTAAGGCTAATGTTTATGTTTTAAAGGGTGATATATAATAATTCTAAACACCTCTTCTTAGTAATACAGTCAATCAGATTGTGTTGCTTAATTCCAAAGTCCAGTATGATACCACCATGAAATCCCTTGCCTGAAAAATTATTACCTTATTCAATTGGTTTGTACGTCAAGGTTTTGATAGCTGATGCTCTACAGGATTGGTTTCTGTAAGAAGCTGCTAAAAGCTTCCCGTGTGTCTGATAGAGGCAATGCCAGCCGGCTCCAATGGACCTGTCATTAGCCAAGGCTGAGCCCATCCTTGATGGTGGCAATGCCTCTGTGAGAACACATTTACAGGGAGAAAGTTATTGTGCGATGGCAACTGCAGATGGAGAGGACTGAGAATATGTGAAAGAGCCAGCTCTGGAGCCACCAAAGACAGTTAAAATGAAGGGGGAGGAGATACTACAGGTGTCAAAGCAGAGACTACTCTGCAGTCTATTGTGAAATCCATTGTGAGGCAAGCTGTTCCCCTGTAGCCCATGTTGAGCAGATATCCATCTGCAGCCCATGGAGGACCCCATGTCAGAGCAGGCAGGTGCTTGAAAGAGGCTGTGACCCTGTGAAAAGCAGGAGCAGGCCTGCTGGCCAGACTTGTGAACCCGTGGGTGACTCAAGCTGGACCACTCTGCTACTGAAGGAATACACTCTGTGGAAAGGACTGATGCTAGAGAAGTTCATACAAATGTTGTATGTCTCATTTTTATAATCCTAAAAGCAATTTTACTGTTCTCAAAACTCAGTGAATATCAGTAATTCTCAAGGAAGAGCAATGTCTAAGGCACAGTAACAAGCAACTTCGAGGGGGGTATGATAAATTGAAGCACCATCTCAGTCCTACTTGTAACATCAGCACCATAACACTTTAAAAGGTATAATAATGAAGCAGTTTCATTTTCCAGTTTTTATCCATATTATATCTCTGGATAACAGAATATATTTTATATTTTTATTCTGCATACTTTAGCTAAGAGATCATTCTAGGTATTCTGCTCTTTGGGAAAAATATAATGGAGAGTCTACAGATTAGAATCCACTTAGAAAGTCTTTCTGTTTACTTCTCCTAACTTCATACTCTTTAGTCTAACAAATGCGTAATTGATTTCAAAATCTGGGCATGATTTGCTACATGACAATAAAAGACCAAAGGGCACAGGAATGTTTTGCATCTTGTGGAGTTACTCAGTACCTTCAATGACTGGAAGCTTGTAAACATCCAAACCTCTTTGCTATTTTTATATTCTGAAGAATTAAATGAACAGTTATATAACATCTCATCTCCACAGCAATCTCTACCACCTTTTAGTTTTCCATTTTATGACCAGAGTTGGATTTTTTTAAGAACTGTTCCAAACACAAAATAAAAACCTTTCAAGGCTAACATGTTGCCAGCTGTGGATAAATCACAGATTGCTATACAGTAAATAGCAACCTGGTCAAATAATTAGGCTTCTTACCAATTTTATGTGTAAAATTTCACCTGAACTGAAATACATCTGATTGCAATTTAAGGTACAGAATACTATCCCCATGAGATCTAACTCAGGCCTCCATCCAATTCCCTTTTCCTTGGAAAGGCAACATAAAAGTACTGAGATGCAGATAGGAGAGCTTACTTTTCAGATACTGCAAAGGCCAGAAACTCTCAAAGGCTACAGCTCTGCCTTCTGGTTTCCTACAAATCACTTTGCATTTTTTTGAGATTTTTTAGTATTTGTATTTAAGAAACAATATATTAAAACATCTAGGAATTAAGAGCTGCATGCGTGCAAACTCTTGTAAAAACTGCCAGGTATAACATTTTTTTGCAGAACAGGCTGTAGCAACATAAAAAAGCCCCAGTTGCAGCAATACAATTCACAAAATGGATTTAACAAAGTAGGAAGGAACCTGAACAAATTTTTCTCTAAACCTGGGTTTAAAGAAATCTAACTAGACCTCTCTCCTTAGGTATTTGACTTGAGCTTTTCTCTGGTTTTACTGGAATTGCCATTACAGCTATGGCCAGCATAGCTACAGAAACACAGCTTTCTAAATGTGAATTACAAATAGGTAAGCCCCAGATCACGCTATTGCAGCATGCAACAATTGTTGCCACTGTGAATGAATGCCACTAAACCAAACAGGTTTTCTTAGATCTTGCTAGGATTCATAAAAATGTCACTCTGTGGCTTCCTTAGAACCACAGCCCTCACGCTTTTGCAGCTGCCACTGCTTTTGGTCTAGACACATGTATACAAAGGAATGCCAAAGTCAACTAATCCTTGCTCCAACAATTAACTGTTAGCCAACATTAGCTTTGAGTGTAAGAATAAGTGTATTTCGGTATCACTGGTATAAAAGATGACATTCTATGCTCTCCTACACATCGCAGTCTACTTTTGAGAATTTTGTGAACCTCTTTACCATCAAAACCCAAAGATACTTTAAAACAACTGAGAGTAAAATATATATAATCAAAGGATGAGACAGTTAATATAAAGCAGTTCCAGTAGCCCAGGAAATTTACACTGCATATGAAATGAAATGACTGTGCACATATCTATCTTTGTGAAAGAATGTTGTACATACAAGGATATATGATAATTGGACAGTGCAGTCAAAGAAAGTGAAAGGCAGGATTATCATATTAAGAAAACCTATTAAACATTAAAGGCTATCAGACATACTAGCAGCATGTAATATTCTTTTGGTGTGCATTGATTGAGACTGAATATACCAGGTGCTACTGCTTCATGATGTGCCACTCTTTTCTACTGCTCAAAATGTAATGAGTCTATTTTCTGCACCAGGAAGAAGGTACCATTGTACCACAAGCCAGAGAGCAAGACTGAACAAATACAAACACCAGGAAAATAGGATGACAGACTGAATTATTTATATGCATGTACCTCTCCCTGCGCAGCACATTCCAATGGCTAACAACTCTCTGTGAAGAACTTTCTCCTCACCTCGAGCCTAAACCTCCCCTGGTGCAGTCTGAGACTGTGTCCTCTAGTTCTGGTGCTGATTGCCTGAGAGAGGAGACCAACCCCCTTCTGGCTACAACCTCCCTTCAGGTAGTTGTAGACAGCAATAAGGTCTCCCCTGAGCCTCCTCCTCTCCAGGCTAAACAATCCCAGCTCCCTCAGCCTCTCCTTGTTGGGCTTGTGCTCAAGACCTTTCTCCAGCCTCGTTGCCCTTTTCTGGACACGTTCAAGAGTCTCAATGTCCTTCTTAAACTGAGGGGCCCAGAAACGGACACAGTACTCAAGGTGCGGCCTAACCAGTGCTGAGTACAGGGGCACAATGACTTGCGCGTTCCTGTTGGCCACACTATTTCTAATGCAAGACAGGATGCTGTTGGCCTTCTTGGCCACCTGGGCACACTTCTGGTTCATGTACAGCCAGCTGTCAACCAGTACCCCCAGGTCCCTTTCTGTTTGACTGCTCTCCAGCCACTCCAACCCCAGCCTGTAGTGCTGCATGGGGTTGTGGCGGGCAAAGTGCAGCAGCCGGCACTTGGACTTGTTGAATGTCATCATGTTGGACTCTGCCCATCTGTCCAGCCCACCAAGGTCCCTCTGCAGAGCCCTTCTAGCTTCTAACAGATGAATACCTGCTCCCAACTTGATGTCATCTACAAATTTACTGACAACTTACTGCATCCCCTCATCCAGATCATCAATAAAAATACTGAACAGGAAAAATTCAGGCCAAGATGATAACAAACAGCTTTGCAATTTTGAATGTATTATCGTTTAATAGCTCAGAAGCAATGCTTGCATAAGAACATACAGAGATAATACAAATTAGGATTGTTTTCAAACCTCCTACCCACTAAAATACATTTTCCCTCCCTTCCTTCTTGCTCTTCATCCACTTGCCACTCCCATTTATGGAGTGAAAAATAACTTTACCATACGAGCAACAGTATTTTGAACCACAGTATTCTGAGCTGGTGTTGAAATCCCATTCGGTAACAACGTAAAATGAATAAACTGCAAGTGTGAACTAAAGTATTTAACTTCCAGAAACATATATACAAGTCATTTAAGATGAATTATACTCTGCTAACATAAAGGGAACACGTTGTTTAATCCAAAATTATTTTATACCAAGCATTTACATAAAAATGCAATTATGACAACAGCACCCCTCCATCCAGGGGCTGAATTTTTTCAAGCACATAAAAAGTTTGACAGCTCTCTAGTAACAGTCCTGATAAATACTGTGATTCAGTAAAGACCTACAGAAATTATTGAACTTCAAGTATGCTGGCAGTTCCAGTAAAAAGTGAGACTGCTAAGTGCCAAATGAATGTACTCTGTTAAACAACAGATATAATCAAGCCAGAGCTTTTGGACCCAGTTAAGTTTCCTACATTACGTAACAGAGAACTTCAATCCACACACTTGGGCAGAATAGACTTCCCTGAGTTCAGCTCTGCAGTTTCATCTGCTGCAGTCTAGCAGAAACATCAGGGCTTGGAAGAGTGATGCTGCAACACATGGTGAATTTTGGGATGGAGAATGAATCGCTAAGTAATCGCTTCAGACAGAAGAACTTACACAAGGCTTCCAAGTGCCCTTATAACCAGGAGATGCTGGAAGACTTTTGTCTTCTAGCCTCTGAACTACATGGAGCACAGTTTGGGTGCAGTTCATATCCCACCCACTGAAACAAGGCAATGAAATCATCTTCCCTCAGTACAGGAACCAAAAGGAAACTTCTTGGAACATTACATCAAATATTCCTCATCTGTCTTAACACATATGTGAGTTTAAAAGATCAGGGAACAATCTGAAAATTATCTTTAACACTGAAACATCTGAGGACAATACTTGACATGGGCAACACTGTCAAGTTAAGAAATTTCTTGAGTGCCTTTTCTCTCCCTTTGGGGTTTAAGCATTTATAGTTGCAACCTGTTCTTCCTTGAAATTTTTTAGCATTTTCTTTTCTGAGCTATGACAGAACAAAATAAACTGATAAAGACATTAAAATGCAATTTGAAAAAAAAAAAATCTTCAGAAACGATTAAAGAACCCCCACAAATTAAATAAACATGAAATAAACCTTCATTTATTAATGAAGGTGCCTGCCCTTTAAGTAATTTTTGTGCTTTCTCTAGGAAAGACAAAAGTGTTGTATAAGTATCCACATGGGAAACGTTCAGGCTGTAAATTAGCTAAATACACGAAGGCTATTGTAATCTATGTACTTTTTCTTCATGCAATAGGTCATTTAGGAACATAATAAATATCTACACACTGTCAATTGCATTTTGAAACTGGTTTTTATTTTGTAGAGATCAGCAAGTGGTTACTTAATGAAACAAAACCCGCTGCTTTTCATCCAGTTCCTACTAGAGACAGTTGTTTTAAATCAGGAAGTAAGGACAGCAAGAATGCAACAATTTCTGTGAGTAATTGTTTTGGCTTGTTTCTGTAAGCATTGTTTATTTTTATGAAAGTATTGCTTTATAACTGGAAAATGACTAAGTTGTAAACTATTGTTTTATCATTCTGAGTGGACAGTGTTTCTGTTTTTGATAAAAGCTAAGTTTCAAACAGTTTTCAGTAACATAGGAAAAAAACCTGTCAGTAAATGTGCTTATATTGACTGTGACATTTTCCTTTATGATGGTGCCAATGTGTCAGAAGGAGAGGTTTGCTTTCAAACTTGAACAGCTTCCTTCTTGCTGAAGTGAACTGATGGCTGCCATATAAGTATCTATCAGATTACAACAGTAGCAGAACATCTCCAGTATTTGATGTAATATGTTAAAGAAAATAATTTTTTATGCATATATTAGCAATTTATTTTAATGTTAAATAATCTGGAAACCTTTTTCAATTCTGACTGCTACTGATTAAATCAAGCACTCTCCAGGAAGTTCTTCCAAGATGTATTTAGGACAAAAGAATTGTGTCACTTTACTTACAAGAGGTATACTTGTGGAATGTATAGATGAGAACTTTAACAGTGAGGTGAATGTGTAAACACACATCCAAGAGAGCAATAATACACCTGGCTCTGCAGTTGGGAAATGTCATTCCAAATTAAAAAATAAAAATAAATCTCCTATTTCCCTGGAAACCACAAAATTAGTTAAGTTCATTTTGGTAAGATGAATTAAGATCCCAAAATAATGGTTTGACATAGCTCCCTGAAGTCTGGCCCTCTGTTAGGGAGCAAAAGACATCTATATGCCCTCTGAAGTTCCACAGCCAGTTTTACAGGAGTTTATTAAACTCAGGGAGTGAGGTTTTAAAAAAACATATACTGAATTTATACAAAATTTTGAAGGAAGTATTAAACATCGTCTGGAAGACAGAAGCCTAAAGGGTTTATTACTTTGATTAATAATTCAACCCTTTTTGCCTCTGTTTACCCACTTGCAAAATAGTTATAATGATAAATACACCTCCATTGGCAGAATCAGTGGGAGGTTTAATTACTTAACATTACTGAAATGACTGAAATTCTGTGTTGAAAGGTATTATAAAGTACAGGGTATTACCATCAATAAAATATAAGCTGCAAATCAAACAAGCTATGATAAAGAGCAAACCACTTTTCTTTTCTCCTAGTATCCCAAAACCAATTTCCCAACGTTTTTCTTCACTGAAAACCAAATGAATCCTTACTGAGAAAGCAATGCATTTTAAAATATTTAATTGTTGATTAAAGAAACTGTTTCTTTCACCTTTCATGCTTCTAAAATAGCTCTTCATTAAAATTAGGTTTGCCTAATCCATCTCTTAATATGGCAATAATATTGCATTTAACCCAAAAAGTAGACTCAGACATACCAATTATTGTTTAATGAAACACTAACCAGAAGTCTAAAAGTTGGTAATTATACTATTTCTGATGTTTGGAACAATGAGGTAATTTATTTTTGGCCTTCATTTCCACAAAATTGAGCACAATTCCAGGGTCCCTGTCCTGGCAAGTATTTCAGGACATACAGAGTAAAGTATGGTTAATTTAGGTCCCTCATAATTGTGCAGTATTTGCCTGTGTAAGGCTAGTTACTTTAATATAATTTGGCATCTCATTAATTATGTAAACATCAACCATATGTTGAATTCATTCAAGTTTGGTGTGTACATAATATTTACAGCGTATTAGTAAATTGAGAGAAGCTACGTAACTACAAATGTATAGAGAATTTCTAATTCTCTAGACCGTTAATCCGCAGTTTGAAAGCTCTATAAGTAAACATTTAAAACAAGTCTATTCCTTGATTATTCAAATAGTCCTGAACGAGAACAAGTATGAATACCTTTTTAATTAAACATGCTTGTACCAGCACAATGGTTTATTTCATAAATACAGGTGAAACACTCAAAGACTGAAACTACTGGTGATGGACCATTGGAATGTTATTAGACAATCACCAATGACTGTGTCAAAAAATCTTGTTAAAAATCAGATTATTCGATATTGTTGTCCAAAATCTAGTGGAGAACCTGTGTACGTGCAGGAGACTTTTTGGTTATATAAAAATATTGTGACTTTTGGAGTGGAGCAGGAATCTAATACAGACTTGCTCTGCTGTACTTATAAATATCAGATCCCCTGCTCAAAAAGAAAAGGAAAAAGAAATCCTCACCATTCACTTGCTCCACATTAGCAGATACTGCTATATCTGTAAACATCATTGTTTAAAGATTCACAGAAGAATGCAACTGTTACACAATATAAACAAATACAAGAATGAATCCAATGCTATGAAAAATAAGTCAGCTTCAGCACGACATGTATACCTTATGGATTTCCCTATCATCAACATGATCATGCTATGAAAGGCTTTACTTAAATTCAGGTTAGAAAATACATATAAGTTATAATAAAACAAAGGTAAGATTTTCCCTAAGCACTCTCATACTGAAACACTTAAGCAGAAACCTTTCTTCCCTTTTCACAACTACATATGAGATTGTGTCAATTATAAGAACATAGCAGCATGGGGATTAAACATTAATCAGTCACTACCATCATCGCAAGAACATGTTTCATGGGCCCCAAAGAAAGAGCATATTTCTCCTATAAAGAACACATCCTGAGAACAAACAGACTGATACTGCAGTGTGATGTGATATGCACAAAGAGAAAAAAAGAAATGATCAAGAAGTAACACAAAAGATTTCTAAAGCTTATTGCACTATTCAAACGCTAACTCATTCTTTACCTAAGTACACTAGACTCACCATGGGCAAAGCTTCTCTAGACAGAACTACAGAAGCATATAGTGCATTTACAAAATATAATTTTGCTCGTGGAAGAAAAGACAACAAAAAGAACCAAGGATCCAAATTCTGCAAGTTTTATCAGTGACAATTCAGAGCAGCTCTAAAACATCAGCAGAGATCTGAATTCATTTTGGTGTGCAATAGGGCTATCCAAAACTCAACCAAACGTATCTGAAAAAAACACTTATCCATGGGATGACTTCTTCTGTGTACTAAAAACAAGTTTTATGGGAATACCAGGAGTTCTGTAATTTTCAAATTAAGGTGTAAATGATTAATGTAACATATACTTTCTCCCACTCCCCTAAGTATTTGCTGTCTGCTTTCAAATAGCCTATGCATCCTTATGATACAGTTAATGTGTAAGCACTACTATTGCATAAAATTAAATGCCTTTTAAAAATAAAATGCTCAGAAGAACTACAGAAGTTCGTGTCAAAATAGTAAAGAATGCACTTGTTTGAATTTCTGGTTTGCCATGCTTAAAAATGTGTCACTATTTCCTTTAAATATCACTCTTCCCTCAACTCTAGCCCCAGGAAAACAATTCCGTAAAACCTTCTTTCACAGCAAATATAACATTTACTAAGAACATACAATTAGGTCCTAATCATTTGGATTAATTACCTTATCTAGGTTTACAAGAAAACATTTATTGCTCATACTTTCACACATTATAATAAAATTAATTATTTAAAGAACATTACTCTTACTGCCTGGCCTTTTAATTTTCCTTATATAAAGACTGTTGCATGATTTTGTTTCTGAACACATACACACACACAATCAGACAAATAAATAAGGGGCAGGATATAGGCTAATTCCAACAATTATTAAGAAGTACAGCTGAAATGTGGACATGATTGCTAAAAATATTTTAACTTAATTTGGTGAATAATAATTGTGGAGCACTTTGAATACAATGAGCTTCCCATTAATTATTATAGTCTGAATAAGTACTTTATACAAACTCAAAAGAGGAGTGAAAGACTATTAGCATTTTAGAGCCAAATAATACTTACACTAAGTTCCTGTTCCTAATGAACTCATGAGCTCACACCTTAGAAAAACACTTTTAACAGCAGGACCATTCCTGTAACTAGGGAAAGTAGTGTTAGTGGTCTAATCCCAGATCTTAAAACCTGAGGGGAAACTTCACTGCTAAGACACTATTTTCTGTAATGTCATACTGTTGTGGGAGTAGCAGGTTTCAGGAGGGGCTTCAATTTACACTGCTATTTAAGATACTTTAAGTCTTCATTTTCTACTGAATATTTTCCATACTTCTCTACTTGAAAATTACTCTATTCCTATCACATTATTTGCCTGCCTTCACAGGAAATCACACTACAGATGCAGGAATTATGACTGAGGAAACTTTATCATTTAGGTAAAATGTACAGGTATTTTTTAAAACTGGTTTAGGAACGTGCAGACTGTGACAGTAACCCTTTAGCCACTATAGAAGTAAAATGCACCCATGCAGCTTCTCAATCTTCATAAGCAGGTCTCCAACTTCAGTGGAGCACAGCTCCCATCTGTGGATGTCATGGCATGCTTAGTAGGAAACATTCACAGGACATACAAATTCTAACAGAACACTTACAAATCATGGCTATTCCATTAACACTAGTGTCTGGAAACATGGAATTCAGGAAATACTGAATGAGGCCGCTTGCATATATACATTGAGATGCAATTTTTGGTGGTAGGATTGCATGCTACCGATTTAAAAAAATACTATGTAATGTTATAACGTTTTTCTGCAACAATAGAAACATACGGGCAGTATTTCTACTTAATGTATGATAGACAAATAGATTTCACCAACTGTCATGTAAATGAGAATTTATACTTTCAAATAAATTTACAGATTAAGAGCAACAAAGCTGAATACAAACAACAATTAAGAAAATGACTGGTAACTAGTAATTAGTGACTTCCACAGACTCACTTATGCCTCCAAAACTGTTCCTTTATGGAAATAAAGTTGCATTCAAGAAGGTATTTCCAACATGGCAATTCCAGTTTTGGAAGACAGGTCTGACCCCATGAAGCAACGTCTCTCCTATTTTTCAGTGCGTAAATTGGCTAGTCTGGCTTGATTGCATTTGCTTATTCTTGAAACGCTGAAGTGTATAAGGGAAGAAGGCAGATTTATGTGAGTTAATGTATTCAAGGTGAAATCTCATGAGTGCTGAACACGGGGGGACAATCAGTTCCCTGGTCCTGCTTGTCATGCAGTTCCTGATACAGACCAGGATGCTGTTTGCCTTCTTGGCCACCTGAGCACACTGCTGGCTCAGTGTTCAAGCTTAGTGTCATCTGCAAAATTGCCCAGGGTACAGTCAATCCCCTCATCCAGATTATTGATAAAGATACTGAAGAGAACTGGCTCCAATACTGAGCCCTGGTGAACACCACTTGTGATTGGGTGCAAACTGGATTTAACTCCATCACTACCACTCTTTGGGCTCAGCCCCCCTCGACAATTTATTACTTAAGTGAAGAATCCCTGCATCCAAGCCATGAGCCACAGATAAATATTGCACATTTTAAAAATGATCTGGCACTTAGAACTGTAACTTTCTTCAGGAAGGACATTGAAGATGCACATCCACTAATTTCACAAAACTTTCTTTGGAGAGCATTATCTACGTGACACTACTTAGAACATCTGCAGAACAAGAATAAGCTTAAGAAGCTCCCTTGTGAAACAGATGTTTAAATACTGCTATAAATCACAGGACAATATATTCCCCTCTCCAATATTCATGTTTATCCGTAGTAATAATTGTTGTTAATCAAAGGGTTAAGCAGCTGGTAATGACATGAACAAAAAAAAATAATTATTTGACAAGATTCCACCCTCATTCCAATCTCTACCAAAGCATCAGATGTAATTATAAATTTTCACCCAAGATGTCAGATTCTTATGTTAATCTTTGCACAATCTGACATTGCCATTCTTCAACTTTTATAAACGTGAACAGTTATCACTTTGTTTGTATGTCACCACAGACAACATAATCAATAGTTTTCATATCTTTCTGTTCATAATTTTTGTTAAAATGAGTTTTGGGAGCGCTGCTTACTTTTGTTCCACTACGAAACTTGTTACTGCTTGAATAGAGAGTAGCTCATCTCAACAATAAACATTATAATGTATTACAAAGCAGTCGGGGGGAAAAAATTGCAGCATTTTTTTTCCAGTTCCCATTTTAACATACTCTGTCCTTATCAAATTAATATCTAACAACAGTGACACGAAAGCAACACAAAAGATGGTTTTATTCACTTTAGATGTACTAATTTGAAGAATAAACTGCCTTTCACTCCTTTTCCTTTTATGCTCTGTATTTCTGTAGCAAGGGAATCTTACTCCATGAAACTGAATGCAAAAAAATTGTATCTGGAAATAACTGGCTTATAAAATATTACCTGTCCTCATTAACAGTATAAACACAACCCACAAACAAATGGATTGCTTGTTTATTGTTTCCACACTCAAACAGCCACCAGGCATGATGAAGAGGTATTCTTTCTGACCTGTCATTCAGGTCAAAATACCATGTGGGCACATTCAGCAATTCCTGCAGTTCTACAGCAAAAGCCCAGCTCTCGGCACAGTTGGCACTTTGCTCTGTACTGGAAATGGATATTGATAGATTTTCATGAAAGTTGGAAATAACACTTGTTGAAAAATTCATTATAGCAGCATATTGGCTCCTGTGAAGGTAATTTTGATCTTTAATTTGCGTAGCAATATACTAATTTTCCATGGGTACTCTGAAGTACCAAGAACTAAAAAAAAAAAAAAGAGGATCATTTTTAAGGTCAGTTACCAGGGCACAAAACTGGAAGGTAAAGAGGAAAATAAATTCTTGCTATCACAGGTTAGCTTTTGCAAATGAGCACCACTGTACCACCAGTCAAACTAGTCCTGACTTTGTAATATTTACTGAACTTGAGTTTAAAAATTTACTTTCTCGACATGCAGTCTGTTGGGAATTTCCCCTTCTGGGCATGAAAAAAGACAAGATTTCTACAGTAGAAAGAACTTATTCTGAATATGGTTACAATTTTGCTTGAGTATCACACGAGTACTTCACACACCCAGCAAAGAGTCAGCATTTTCCACTGCCAGATTAAGAACCAGAACCAGCTAGGAGTCTTGCTTCATCCACACCTTCCTTACTTAAAATGGATATGCTTATGTCATCTAACTGCTAGGTTTAGTCAGAGGTAATTACTGTGATTTACTAGAAACTTCTGCCCTGGTCTTATTTAGAAGCAGACAAATTCCATGACTCTTGAATGAGCCTTGCATCTGTGAAACTATGCACCCAATTTTGTAAATCCAAGAGAACTGAAATCTGATCTAATGCACATCCATATCACTGAGTAATAATATTGTCCTGCAGTTCAGATTGATGAAAATACAGAGAATGGGTTGCAACATGGCATTACTTTGGTGTATGTGTAAGAAACAGAGTCTGAGGTGTCTTCTGGCCCTATTTACTCCTGACAAATTGCACTCAGATGTGCAAGAGCTGCAGACGTTTTCCAGTGAAGTTGCTTTTCTCCCATCTATTCTCCACAATGATGACTGCTTAGATCTCACATACTCTGTCACATCCCTGTCCACTCTAATCTCAGAGTAAAGGAACTTTAGAATATTCACTGTGAGTAATTGTCCCTGGAAAATATTCAGCAATTTCAAGAATACATGACACATTTTAGAAATTAGATATTTAATAGCACTGATCACTAGCAATTTTCCTTAATTACCATCATAACCATTCTTTGTTCTGAGAAGAGGATACCTATGACAAGGAGCTGTTTGAAAAATTCAACTTTCATAAAACATCTTCTAAATGTCTGGCATTTTGATACAGTAATACTTTGTCTGCTTTTCTGACTGCCTGTAAGGAAATTTTGCTTGCCTTTGTATTTTGTTCTTATGGCAAAAGAATCTGTTCTGAGGAGAGCTGTACCTTGGTTTTACTACAGTGAATTATGTATCTGTTCAAAGATCATGCTCTCCCAAAAGAACTTTCAAGCCTGTTAAAACAGTCTGCCAACATACTGTGAAGATGTGGGAAATGGCACACCCTCACAAATGCCAGATGTAATTCTGCCCGCAAGAAAAGTCAGATGGAGTCTTCCAATAAATTCCTACTTCTTCTGTCTGCGTCTTGATTGATATATGATACCATTGCAGATGTATCCAATTTTATTAAAATGTGTCCCATCAGCTCCATTCTGAAAGCAGAATTTTCAAATTTACCCTGAGTTTGTGCATGTTTTGCGCTAAGTTGTTCCAAGTTGAAACCCAAGCATTTAGTTTTACTTCACTTAGTTCAGCAAGGTCCACATCTGGTCCAATCTTCTATGTCTGTGATTGAAAGACAGCTATATTTCATTAAAAGATCAACACTCCCACCCAATTTAGTTTCATCTGCAAACTTGCTGAGGGTGCATTCAATCCCCTCATCCAGATCACTGATAAAGATTAAAGAGAACTGGCCTCAAAACTAAGCCCTGGGGAACACCACTTGTGACAGGTATACAAACACACTGTTTGTTCTGCACTGCTTCATGTACAGAACTAAGCTTCTAATTCAGCTTGTCTTTGTGCAGTATTACTACCCAGCAGCAAAGAGTGTTTTGTTTCTAAAAATGACATTGTTGGCATTTTGCCCAAATTACTTAGGATTCTGAAGATATTGCCCAACAGTCAGGCTCCCACTCCTAGTCATTCTTTGCTACTAGTGTTTACATAGACTAATGATCTAGAACGTCCTTTGTGCTAAAGTTTTGTACTTCACCTTCTTGTTTCTCGACTGAGGATATTACAGTTCATTTCTATTCAGAAGGGAGCAGAGAGTGTAAAAATCAGTGATGCTTACTGGGAGATATTTCTGTGCTTGGCGATACAAAATGGAAAAGTATTGTGTGAGAAATGGAGCTAAATTTTAACACAAGTGTGAAAATAAACTATTTTTGTCACTGTGGTGTCACAGCTGGTCCTGTGATAGATGAGCCTTAGTCTGCATATGAAATGAATATACACTGAAAACTTTATTAATAGGAAGTATTAACTACTTTGGGATGATAACATACCTTGGATCTAAATCAGATGCTGCTCAAGGCCACACTGGGAATCACTAAGAGTGTCTTTCTCACATGAGAAAAATACAGTAAAGAGGATATACATTTCAATTCTTGCACAAAATTACATTGGCAAAATGAGCCAATTTAATCTATCCCCTTTTTTTGACCTTTAAACCTGACCTGAAAAAAGTGTTCAGCAACATAAATTTGATCTCTACAGGCCTGCTGCAGATCTCATTTTCTGCTGGTTTTCCATTAAGCATTTATGGGACTTGCTGGTGTTACAGGGGACTAGTAAAATGTTGAAGTAATCCTGCAGTTCCTGTGTATGAATTCAGCTTTTCCCTGTGAGATGATAACATTTTTTTTCCCCTGCCAAGGCTTTTTCAGATACTGGAGTATAAGACTAATGCCACAGGTGTGATGCTATTTTTTTTTTTTTTTCATTTGGTAACATGAACCAGATCTAGCAGTTCAAGTGTTGAAACAAAAGAATTCTTTCCTGAGCCTATAAGGTGGCTTGGTGCACATCTGCACTAATTGAAATCACAGAATGGCTTTTCAGGATAGGAATTGTATCCAAAGCATACAGAGGATTTGAAGATCTTGATTGTGTGTTTGTACATTCTCTTAAGTACAGAGGAAACCAGCTGCTTCCATTTATGAACTGTGCTGATACAAGTGCCTCCATGTACCAATAACATAATTTTAGCAAGCTAAAGATTTGCCAACAGTTTTAACCAGGAAAACGAATGGATGGGTGCAGAATGCAAGACAACAGTAAATAATTTGTGATAAAGATACCTATTTTTCAAATAGTATATTCTATAATTTAGAATGCAATTAATGAAGATTAGGTTATAAAAATATGATAAAAATAACAGGTTATTACATCCTCCTGCCCTTTCACCATTGATAATGGCCTTTGAGTCTTTCCAAGTTCCTGTCTCCTATCTTTCTGGTTATTGCATTGTTTTTCTACAATATAGCCGTTGACCTCCAACTCAAATTCACTTTCCATTCCTTTTATCCTGTAGTATATCTTTGATGCAACTTTGCATCACTGAGACAAGTCTCTAAAAAGTTCTTCCCAAGTCTTAAAACCTAAGTACCTGATTTATCTTCATTAATCATATTATAGTAGACTTGACCACATTCTTCTTTCTGAAGTGTTCTTTTTCTCTTGACTTTCATAACTTTTTCCTTTTTTTTGATGCTTTTATCTCTCTAACAACTCAACTCCTTCAGCATGTCTTTTGAAAGATGTTACTGAGCATGGTTCTACAGGTCGGTTTCAGACATCTTTACACCACCTCTAGCTGTAGCCTATTTCTAGGTAATTATTACTGACATATTTAAGCAATGGTGGAAAGACCTTTCTCTTTCCCCCTCCCACCCTGTTCAAGTCCAGACTTAATTTTAACCAAGCTGAGACCCACACTTGCAAACCACATTCTCAGTTCAAATTGGTTTTAGGACTTCACTTTTCAGTCACGCAGTTCAAACTGAGCTGACTTCACCCTGTTACACTGACCTTGAAAACAAAGTAATTTCCAGCACATTATCCAATCAGATAACCTCTCATACATCTTCTTGACTGCATCAAGTATCTGGTATCTGTCTGCTTTTTCAGGCTTTCATACCCATCTTAAACCAGATTATCTGTGTGCATTCACCACTTGCTACTTCAGTTTTGAAACAACTAGCTCTTTGCTATCATCTCATTTTGACCCATAAACAGAGACGAAGCGATTCCCATAAGGCTCTCCTTTTTACAGGACCACTGCAAAACATGCTGGAGATTCCAAGATTCTCAGACCAACATTACCACTATAGTTTTATTTCTATGTGCTTTCCCTACTGCATGCTCTTCAACAGTAAATATTTTTTGAGTGGGCCCCCCAGTGGGTCTTGAATCTGTCATTAAAGCTCAAAGAAAATATTAAGTTTGTGTGACAGGCTACAGATAAGGTTTCAGGGACAGAGAGGAGAGAGTGAGGGATTTGGACTGTGGTCTTACTTTGTGTACTACCACATCATACTGACCAAAGTTAGTTCTGTCCACACTGCAATTGTAGTAAAACCCTGAATAAATGGAGAGGGTGTAATTCTACTTTTTGTGTCAAACAGGAACAATACAAAACAAATCATTACTCATTGACAATTTGATTCCAGAAAATCATAAATGCGTTTTCATTCAAGAATTAAATACTCTACTGAAGAGGGGCGTACAGCAAAGGTAGCATTCTCACAGAAGAAGTAAAATTCTGTGTAACCAGTGACTGAATTTCTGTGTCAACACAAGAAAACCAAGACTGTGGCCATATATGATCATAAGTGTTCCTTTGAAAAAAAAAAAATCATATAATTAAAGGTGCTAGTCTCCACACCAAATTCCACTTTGGATGTGGTTAAATTCCAGCTTGGTTAAGTATTTCCTGTCTATTTAATTCATCCTGTAGATCCAGCTGCACATAGTTATTCCACACTTCCTGTCCTAAACTATCACATAGTGCTGTTGTGAGTCATTCAGCAGCTTCATTCTTTTTGATTCTTTATATGATGTATCAATTATGTCATCTAGAAAGTGCTTTGAGACTGACTGGGAAATTACCAGAGATGCCAGGTTATATCCCTAACAAATAACATGCAGTGCAAGCATTAAAAAGCCCCAACTTTAAAAATGTAATATAAGTCAGCTAGGAATTGGTAGCTGTTGGCAAAATACGGAGTCCACTAAAAAAACAGAAGCCAAATAAAAATGAATCCCAGAAGATTTTCCAGAAAAGTTACTTCCATTTCCTCAAATAGGCTGCAGTTTCTATTATGGCACTGGGGGGTGGAAGCAAAGAGGTTTAGAAATAACTACACAAAAAACCCCAAACAACTGATGAATGTATTTTTCTGTATTGCCTCTCTTTCATTTCTTTGCATTAAATAAAAAATAGGTGACAAAACCAGAAGATTGCCCTGCCAATCACTCAGTAATACCCTAGCACTCTAACAGCTTACACAGGACCAAAACAACTATCTCTTCAAATAACGCCTGGTCTAAAAGCCTTAAAAGCATTTAAACCCACTGATCAATGTATAAAACTGAACCATGTATAAACCCCAAAGGGAACCAAGTCACTTTTATTCTACAGAGGTAGAAATACAAGTTCTTGACTGCCAGAGGACTCTGTACCAGCTCCCATGGACTTGGAAACCTGGGTTGTTCCAATTTAAATTTTAAAATTTGAGATTCAGTGATATAATACAGTATGAGTTATTCATATTATCATTCTTCCCTCAGTCATAACAACTAAGGCCTCCATGAAGTGAACTCCGATACCAGGATTCTTTGACAAGCATAACGGCATAAGCCATCCCATAAAATTTTCAGTTGTTACATGTGGATGAAAGAAAAATAGTGCTTTAGCCATGAACAGGTAACAGACAACACTCAGCATCATGACTGAATTACTGGTGTTTCTAAGTGTTCTTCCCCAGTCATGCAGTACTTCCCCAGTCAAAGGCACTGAGTCTAAGTATGAAATAACATAAATATTTTTGGAGGAGAAGAATGTGTTGTCAGTGTGGGTAAGAAAGCAGCAATATATCTAAAATGAAAAATGAGAAAAGCATTCATCCACGTGGGAGCTGTCCCATAACTCTTTTGTCTTCTACAACCTAAATATAAATATGAAAATTTACCTGGAGTTGGTCCCAATTCCCATTGCTTTAAATCCCCATTTCTGATTTTACATCTGGGCATTAGACCCAGAATTCTGAAGCCTGTGCTCAGGCCAGTGACGTCCATTCTTCTACTGAAGCTGCATCACCCAAACCTCCACATCACAACCATGACTGGATGGCCTCATCAGAGCTCAACTACCAATGATGCATCTTTAGCAAAAGAAATCCTCTCTTGACTTTACTGTACTGATGAGCAAACTCTGCTACACCTGCATCAATCAGTTACCTCAACCTCCTCCTTTCCAGAGAGCTTTTACAGTGAAATCCCCAGTGTACATTATTCTGAACCGTGCTATCTGTCAATTGGCACATAGTTCTAGTCAGGAAGTAAAAAGGGCATGAATGTAACTTCAGCAGAATGCTTCCTCCTGATGTTTCTTAAAAGGAATAAACTCTTCTTAGAATATATATAACCAATTATTTAACCAATTAGATATTGCTGTAAGAATTCTGCATGAAAGTTTTATGTAAAGAAGCATAGTTGGTAGTTACCATTTTTCCCGTGTTAACCAAAGACAGGAGCAGTGAACTTCAAATTCTAGCTTCATCCTACAAAACCTATACAAGGTCGACCTGCACAGCACTGTCCTTTTCTGAAGAAGCCCATTATAACATTGCTTTCTTTGCCATTGTTAACAAACCTAGATTTCACCATTCCAATAGGTTTGAACCAAATTTATACTCTTAAACAAGTCAGTGCTCACTGTATCTCCAAACCAAGATAAACAGTAGACAAACATATCCTGCCTATGACGCCGCATTTAACAAGGCATTGAAGGGAATGACCCATTTTCTACCAATACCAGGGACAACGTGCTAGCAAGACAAACTGCATTCGCACTACAGATGTTTTAATTCCTTCAGCACGTTTCAGACTGATGACCCACACTAGTGAAAGAGCTATTGGGTTTACAGTGCAGACCAATTCTTATATGCAATGAACAGCTTCTCCTGATTTTATTCATACAACTTACAAGTTGTTCTAGAGAACTGGTAACAGCAAACTAAGAAATGTAATTTTTCTGTCCTGTATCCTTCTGTAGATAACAGTACTCAATTACTCATAAAGTTTCTCTGCTCTTGGGGGAGGAGAAATAAGAGACCTTAATGATAACAAAAGTTGCAAACATGTAAATACATGCAAACTAATCCATGAATGTAAAAGAATCTGAACACACAGAGACACAAACAGACTAGTTAAGCTATTTTCACATTCAGCTTCAAATCACTTCACTGTAACACACATATAATGCTTTACATCAGTGTAACTTGAAATAACATTTTCTTTATTCTTCCTAAATGGATTTGCTAATGTAGGGAAACATGACCAAACAGTGAGTCTCCATTTAGTAGTGAAAACATGCAAATGATATTTGTTTTTTTATTAAAATAACATGTGAAAGATGTATTACAGATTGAACTTCTTTTTGGAAACTTTAGCTGCCCTGGGAGACAACACAGCCTATAATATTTCTTACTTAGAATATCCATAATAGTTTTGGAAAGGTCTTAAAATAAAATCTAAGATATGCATAAAATATGTGTTTTGCATGAGGGTTTTCCCCCCTGTCTTTTCCTCATGAGCTCTAAAACGTGAATTTTAATGTTTTCATATTTAATTCAATTCAGTTAAGTCTTTTCACCATTTGCCTTGTAGAACTTCGGAGAGAAAGGTTGAAAGTTGAAGAAAGGGGGAATTTATCTAATTAAAATGAAATCTTTTAATGATGTTACAAAACCACTCACAGCAATGTTTTAGATTTGCTCTTGCTGTTGTTTGAAGATGTGGTGTTAAAAATGCCCTGGTTAGTTACAGACTGTTCTAAAAAACTGTGAGGAATTTATGTAGGATTTAAAACAGACACATGCTTTTAAAGTCAATACTACAGCTAATCCACACAATAATTCAACAACTAACCCCATGCTCAAATTCCTAACAGATACCATATGCAACCTGTAATAAAAACTGCATCAAGGTATTTCAAGCACTGGGATAATTTCATTTTCCACTTAAGAGCCCTATTTACTTTTAATTAACAAAATCTTATAATATGCATGAAAACTATTATACCATTTTGCACATAACATTTATACTGAGATAAGTCCTGAATATATTCTACTAAGTTATTAATTAGCAGCCTTACAATAAAACTAGCTATCGCTTATCTAAATACACTTGACAACTACCATATATCACAATACTTCCTGCCTTTACCATTTCTGTAACTACAACAAACAGAAAGGGAGGATGAAGTTACCCCTCTAGTTCAGAAGTACGATAGGTATAAGTTAAAAAGCAACAAGAAAGGTAACTTCCAGAGGTCAATGCCACATATCTTACAATGGAAAACGGTGCTTGATAATGCAGGAACAAAACAGAAGGATACAGTGAATTTAATGGGTTAGCCTTCACATTTTCATACTTTTTCATTCTAATATCCCCTCTCTCAACATCCTCCTCTTCCCTGAGGATTACACATCATCTGGATTTGGACTTTCTCACATGAATAACTGTGGTAATAAATATGGACTCAAACTCTTGCAGTAGCTAAAAAATAAAATGTACTTCATACTAATAACAGGATGCAATTCCTCTTTTGACTGTCCTTTTGTTAAGCAATATACTTAGATGGCTAAATAATTAGGACATTTCTAAATGTGAAGATTTTTTTCAAATGTGAATCTAATTAGCCTAAGTAAAGAAGGTATTTCATGGGAAATTATTTTTTTTGCCTTCAAGGAGATGATTCTACACTCAGTGAAATTGTGTAACCTTATTAACACTCAGCTTGTCTGGAATAGGTCCTAAATGATTTACTCTTGTACTTTGTTCCAAATTACGGATTCAGTAGCTCCTGAATACTAGCAGTCTTTACCAAAATTATCAGAATTTGTATTAAAATATTTTGCATTGTAGAAGCAAAAAATTTTACAGATTTAATTTAAAAAAAGTTCAATAAATTGTCTTACTATGTAAAATGAGTATTTTCTTCAAATGAATGAATTTGGGTTTGAGTTATCTTGATGGGAACACAATGCTCGAGTGAGGCAATTCAACTTCAGATCAATGAAGTCCGCAACTGCTGAAGGCCACAAGCTATCAGGATACTACAAAAGAAAAACTCTTCCTTCCCTGATTTCATTAAATATTTAAGGTATTTGGCCAGATAATATATTTTATTTTGCAGATATGAGAAGTCAGAAAGATTTTCATGTATCCTTGGGCACAGCAGCCTTTTACTCTATAAACGGGTATCATTCCATGCAGTGTATCTATCTAATAAACACAGCATGGACTGAACAAAGTATTAAAACTGTTCCATAAAACACCAAGATATTAGCTGTAATTCTTAAAGAGAAAATCCTGGTAATTTTCAACAGCACAGATGAGAGCACGGGGGAAAAAAAAAGGCTACAAGGAAACAAAATGAGTAAAGAAACCACATGCAAAAAAACCCAAACCAACATGATTAAATCGCTTCATTGCATTGAATGAATTTTGGGTGCTCACTATTTCCACTTCTGACATGTCACTTACAACAAAACTTTTTTGGACAATAGAGTGTCATCTTCTCTGTACCAATGCTTCAACAATTCTCTATACCACAAACTTCAACAATTTAATTAGTATTCACTGAGTGGAAGCATGATCAGTCCACCTTGACAAGTTTGACATTCACACCTAACATACATCAAACAAATTATTTGGCACATAATGCTGTACTTTAGCCGCAACTTTCCAACATGTTTTCTGCTTTCAGGTTTGCAGCAGTCCATTCTGAAATGTTGAATACAGCTATCAACAAGACACCATGGTATGCATGGACATATTTCTATTTTGTATAGTAAAACAAATTTCTTTCAATTTATAGTATTTTGAACAGTCTTTAATATGAAGATGCAACCTTATGATTTGGGTCAGCTGGCTGCAAGAACAGTCAAAAAATCAAGAGTTGGGAAAGTCATGTTAGTGCAGCACTGAGCTTAAGTTACTAAGTGCCTCTCAAGCGAAAAGGTACATAAAGGCAGGCTCAGTGCTGTATAGAACTGGGCCTTTGGCCACACCAGAATGTGTCATAATAAACTTGAATCTTCTTGGAGTACAAAGAGTGACTGTGTTTCTGCTTATTCAGACAGAAATTCCAGTAAATATCCAGATTATGAATAATGGACAGTAAACAGTAGTTCTATAGTACAGACTTTGCATTTTTCACTACTATGCACTTAGCTACCCCACTTCTTAACACCCTCTTCAATCAAAGAATCTTCATCAAGTTGCAGAATGCAAAGCTTCCGAGATGAGAAAAGCCACCTTCAAAACCATCCCATATAACTTCGATTCTGTTCTTGTTGCATATTCAGTATTATCATTATCACATGTCAAAGCTTTCTAAGAAAGCTTTGTGTGAAACACACACTTACTTCACAGGATCATTTCCCAATTTACTGTAGAAAATTAAGCAGGGTAGAGAATTCTGTACTTAATTTCTGCTGTGATCTTTGAGTATAAAATTCAAATAACTTGTATAATTTCAAATATCACCAGCTATGGTTAATTTACCTCTTTGAATTGCCATTGCTCCCTTTATCAAATGTAAAATCTCTCAGTATTACATAAAAGTCTTGGAAGATGAAGATGTCTGATACCTTAGCATACAGTCATGTTTCAGCAAAATTTCCATCATCATCTGTCACTCAGGGATCATTAAAACCTTCAAAGAATGTATTCTGCATCTCATTGACAACATATTTACGTATGTAATATCTACGAGAAGTTCAAAGTAAATATCCTCACCATTCACTCCAGAATGGTAGAACATGTACCTCCCAGTTTTCCACAAAGGGCTGTTCAAGTTCCAGCCCTTTGTGACACCGCTTTCTTGGTCTTCCCCCCCACCCAGACCCCATTTGCTTTCCAAGGAAACTAGATTCTTTACATCGGTGTCAAAAGCAGTTCAGTACCTCCCTGTTTGCATGACGCTGTACAATGACACTACTACTTGAAGAGTAATTAATGCTTCCGTTATACATGTAAATCCTAAAATATCTCTGAAACGATTCAGTGAGAAAAAAACGCTATAACAACAACAACAACAAAAAAAAGGCAAAATAAAACGCACAAATCAACCCCCACCCCATCACTGGATTCCCATCATATCTTAAGTGACATAAATGTATTAAGAAAGCTTCTGTAGCTATTGTTAAAGTTCATCAGGCTTGATTATCAGTGTATTAAAACTATTACTTTTCAGAGTCTAAAACAAAATTTGAAATGTCTTGTTTCTTACAAATCAAACATTCCAATTAAAATATTTCTAAGTTGTTGCTTCTAAGTTTGCAAACTGTATTTTTTATGTATATATAAACTACTCACTAAAATGGTGATTCGTCTTCCTTTTTTGTTGTTTTGTGAACAGATGAAGCAAAAATGATCATAAAACGATGAAGTAATTTCTAAAAGCAAAATTATTGACTTCAACTGAAATGCCTTCTAAAGGTTTTTAATTGCCCTAAATTTGTGAAAAACTACCCAGGAGATCAACAAATTCATATCAATGAACTGCATTATACTATTGAGAGAACCCTTTGGCCTCAAGCCAGGGCGAACAAATAGAAAGGACCATTTTCACTTGGCTGCAAATTATCAAAAAGCTAAGAGAAAGCTATGGAATAAAAGTGACATGTTTGTATGGTGGGAAAAAGATCAAATATTGATCGTCCAAGCTGAGGTAATTAGAGTGGTTGTCAAGGAGATGGGATGCACGTCGTTAGCCCTACAGAAATGCAGCTTTGTTTTATATTGAGTGAATTAGCTGTTCGGCAGTTGGCCGTGATTTCTTCTTTTCTTTCCTTAAAAGGTTATACACCATTCAGTAGTACTCCTGTAATTCCATTTTTACAAATACACTTTGAAACCTTATTCTACATATTGAAAGGTTTTCTACACAGACTTTTATGGATATTTTGTAAAAAGGAGTTGTAAAACATGCATCTTCCCATACTTTAAGGCTAATACCAGTGTAAAATACCAGACTGTAAACGAAGAGAAAGATACATGGTGTGTAACTGTAAGTGCCTGCTGCTATACTTAAAACTCTCCAACCTCACCCTAGGTAGTAAGTCCTTGCAGATTAATGTCAGACCGCTGGGGACTGGAAGCTCACACCACTACAGACACCACAGAGACCCATCTGCTGGAGCTGGTGCCAATCATGCATTTCATTCAGCAGCTAAGTGCTGCCACTTCCCCCACAGCCCAGCTCATAATGCCTGTGTCTTTCAGTGTGGCTCCCCTCTCCTCTAGCAACTGAAGCCAAGCAGACCTTAAGCTCACAGTGTCATGCTTTGTCAACAATCTGCCTGGGACACTGAGTAGATGAACAGAACATGGCATCTTCCAGAAGTATGTGACTGTGCAGCATTATCAGACTTCCCAGAAAGACACAGACCAAACCGCCAAGGGTTTCATCCCTGCAAACTGCATATACCTCAGCTATAAAATCTAATTCTAATCAATAAGCAAAATAATTACCAATAAGACACCTAACTTCTGTTATAATTAGGAATGTTGGGACTGCATGTGTCAAGTCTAATCACCTAAACGTGTTGCTTCTGATAGACATTTACTAAATATCTTCACCTACTAAATCAGTGGAAAAAAACCCCAAACACACACAGAAAAACCCTTCATCCCAGAAATCCCAAATAAGTTTCCATAATTGTAAAATGTTCCCAGGAACAACCTCCTTGTCAATCCCAGATTTTTAATTATTTTTTTTAAACACTTAGGACCATTGTAAAACTTCAATGGTAAACAGTATTGACAGGTTTTTTTACACTGTTTTAAAAAATAATAATTAAAAAAGTATAAAGAAAAAACAAAATACAGATGCTCAGTCCACCAATAAAGAATCCTCAACATGTTAAAATACATGATAAAATAGCCGGGCTTTACTGCTCTGCCATGTGTTTAGTTTATCCAGGTAATTAAATAAAAAGAACTTGCTTTAAAAGAAGCAGGCCAGGTACTGGAGTTGATATATCTTTACAAATCTCTGTTCCATTTAAGTAAAGCTATACGAATTGCATAACCCTTTTGTTTCTGTTGGTCTTTTACTCTCCTCTACACAGAAGCTGATTCCTGGAATTCCTGTTAGCTCGAAAAAGAACTCAATATAACCATTCAGTTTGAATAGTATCCCTATTATAAAAGATAAAATAAAGAAAAAAACTGAGCCAAGTGCAATACGCCACCAGTCTAGATGCTATGGGGCTCTATAATGTGGAAATCTATAAAGAACTACTAACCAATCAGAACTGAGACTGAGGAACTAGCAGCCACTGGGCTGTACATTCTCTCCAAAATACTTTAAAATCTATTTCACATTTGCATTCCTTTCATATCCAAACTTAGAAAAAGAGTCTTTTGCATTCTTTCTCCCATTAGAATTTGGTTGAAAACACAATGGTATCAACATAAAAGCTATCCTTCAGATTATGGAAAAAGTGCCCAGAAGAACATGTTCAGTTGGTCTCTTCTCCCAGGCAGCCAGTACCAGAACAAGAGGACACAGTCTCAGGCTGCACCAGGGGAGGTAGGTTGGATGTTAGGAAGAAGTTCTATAGAGAGGAAGTGATTGCCCATTGGAATGGGCTGCCTGGGGAGATGGTGGAGTCACCATCATTGGAGGCATTCAGGAGGAGACTTGATGGGGTGCTTGGTGCCATGGGTTAGCTGTTTGGGTGGGTTGGATTGGTTGATAGGTTGGACGCGATGATCTGGTTTATTCTATTCTATTCAACACAGTTTTATTCCCTTGCTGCATGTAGAAAGATAAGATATATTCCTCATTTATCATTAGGGTAATAATTTCTCCAGTTCCTCTTAATGGAATCCCAAATTTGACATACCACAAAAACTGAAATAAAAACAACCCCAAAGTCCAAACAAAATACTAACCCAGTAACCATTTTCTTACATCACATACGTGGTAAATATTTGTCATATATGACAGCGCAATGACTGAGGGCAGTCTTGCCTTGCTAAGACAGTATTTTTATGCAGTATACCATGAGATAGTGGCTATCCTTAAAAAATCCAACACAAATATTGTCCAACAGGTGCCAGGCAGTGGTAAAAGAGCCATACTGCAAAGAATATGGTATGGATAATGTTAGCTAAATGTTGAAAGATGCTGAATTTTTAATGTAAGAAACTGTATATTTAGTATACTTTCATCTTAATCAATTATAAGAATATATGAACACAAGATATTAAGTCAAATATTTTCATTTATCATGTTTACCTACTGGCTTAATCCAAAATGAAATCATATTTACTTATTACTGAAGCCAAGAGTTCAATTGCACAGTAAATACATTGTTTGGCATACAGACCTTTAGATCTGCACAGCATTTCTGTTTCAATACCAATACAGAATTTATGATTACTCTTACAACATAAGTAAATTTTGGCCAACAAAAATATTTCAGTAACAAGCAACTCTTTTACTTACTATGGATACATGGCAGTTAGCCTCTGAGTAGGAACAAGAAAAGGGCAGAATTTTCCCGTGTCCTGTTCACAATGGTAGACCTTTAATCTTACTTTAAAAACTGCATCAAGCTCACAAATTTCTCAAAAAAAGAAGAAAGCCCAACAATGGGGCTCTGTCTCAAACTGCTTAATAGCAAGGACAGTTCAAAAGCTGCAGAGATGAAATCATAAGATGGCATGCACTGCCCTTTAGTGGTTGTAGAAATCCTCACCCATAAAGTACACTACTGCTAGTTGATCACAGGTACATAACTTATTTTGCTTTTCTGGAAAAACACATTTTCCCAAAGCTAAAGGCAACAACAGTTTGCATACCTCAACAGCCTGAAAACAATTCAACTTGTTTCAGTGTAACAGATACTTCAACAGGAAAGGAGTATTGGGGGATGTGTTGTCTAAATGTTCCACAAAGCAGGGTAAGAAAGCAATGAGCTTGACAGTTGAAATTAAAGTTACAAACAAACTCTTTTGTTTATCTGTGTAACACTGGACATGCTCTTAAGGATTTACAAAATGAACCTATGCAGGGGTGGCATGCAAGATACTAACTACTTTTGAAACTACTATTGGTGATCATCAGTATTACAAGGGAAGCAGCTTTGAGTACTGAACCTTTAAATTTTCTTTCAATTTACTGAATTTTCATTCAGTTAACTTCACATCCGTTTACCTTTTCATACCTTTAGAATATAACTGGTAATTGCTATCTGACTTCAACAAAACGTGTAACACTGGTATTCTTCCACACTATGCAGCTACTGCAGAAAACAGCAGCATGCACTGTCAAAAACCTGATCTATGCTGAATTTAATACTTTTTACAGGGCAATGGTTGTCATTCAGTTCCTCAGATTTCTGTGAAAACCAGGAAGTTTTAATAGAAGTTTAAAGCTCATTTGAGGGAAACATTGCCATTTCTAAGATAGTAATAGTGTGAAATAAATTTAGTTTAAGGTCTGCTATGGATTAACTGGCCAGCAATGACTTTTATTTAAAGTTCTGTTTTCTACGTATTCAGAGTATTTCAAAAGTGTACTGAAATGTTCTAAGAGAAGGCCTAAATTTATTATTATCACTTAAATGAAGTATCAAGCGCAATAGATTTTCATTACTGAAAATTAGGGCTTTAGTATTAGTTAATTAGGGCTTTTGTGTAAGTTAGGCACAAATTAATCCCTAGAATTATACAATTTTTTGTTAAAGTCGACCTTGCATATGATAAATGAGGGAATGCCATCCTGTAGTTTCCTCACATCTGTAATGAAATAACTTCTACTGTGAAAATCTCAGGTGCACACCCAGCATTACAGAAGATGGCCTGTTTGCCCTGGAAATACCAAAATCTGCACCAGCTCCAAACTTAAACTATGTTGTGGACACAGAACATGAAACTCCTACATCTTCCTGCTGATTCTCATATTTCAATACAGACCATTTTGTCTCAGAACATTTAACCTGCCTTTAACTTACAGTAAAAGCACAATGCAATTCACAGGAGAATGCAAAGAAAGGTGATGAAAACAGGTAAGTGGATCATTTCCCACTGGGGGGAAAAAAAGAAAGAAAAGAAAAAGGACTGCGGAAGAAAGGTGTGTGTCACATTCTAAGTTACCCCTAGAAAGTATTTGGTTGTTACATTATTAGGATAGGACAAAGCTAAAAAAAAGTGGTGGGGGTTTCTTTGTGGGTTGGGGTTTGGTTTTGTTTGTTTTAATTCTTAGGAGCAGAATAGCACTCAATGTCTCTTCAAAAATGTTTCTCACTTACTTTGTGACCATGTGGACTATGAGACAAATCCATAGTCCCTCTTATAAAGTAGTAATCTGAATACTTTTGATAGTTCAGTACCTTTACCCAGATTCTTATTATGTAATAACTTTATAATTCTGAGTACAGAAAGACCTTCCATGGAATTTGTTATGAATTTGGCAGAGAAAGGTATTCAATGAGATTTCAGTGGCACCTGAAAACAATGGCACCTGTACTAGCTCATAGCTATGTGTCTATTACAGACAAAGTAATAAGAAAGCCTTCAAATTAATCTTGCATCCTATCTGTGACCAGAACACTAGAAAATGTTTTAATTTCATTATGTTAAAAATTATCTACTAAACCAATATTGCAAAACAGTACCTTTCTTAGGTATCTAAAGTGTGCTACCAAAATGAAAGGCAGTTTCACAGTATTTTCCCAAAGGAAGAAGATACATCACTTGTTTACAAAGAGGAAAAATTAGCGTATTACCAGCCCTGCATTTTCTCCAGTCCTCTCCCGTACAAAAGCCCAAAAAACTTATAGAAAGATTCAAGACTTTGCTAGCAGCATAGCCTTGTTCAAAGATGGAATGGAAGCTTGCTTGCTTTTTTCCTCTTTTAACATTTCAAAAAAGATAATTAGGAGAAGTAGTGTAGTGAGAAGTAGAAAAATCTACATGCATTAACAGGCGATTGAGGGGCAGATACAGCAAGAAGATAGGAGAGAATAGCTAATATGACTTTAAAACATGCAACTTGAAAAACATTATTATCTAAACCAGATATTTGTACTTTTAAATTAAATTACACATTCAGTTATTTACACTATTTTTTCAAAGGCAATGTAGTGAGGCTGTATTCATACTTTTTAAAGTCTCCAAATGCCTGCATTTACTGTTTTGTACTGGATCAGACACTTGTGAAACAGAGACAGTCAGCTGGGAATACTATTTAGAAGGGCTTTGGCAGAACTTAACTTAATGAATCTGGGCCATGACATCCAGTGGAGTACTTGGAGCATGTAAAGAATATCGAGGAGTTAAAATTATGCAAGCTTTAAGTTATTACAGGCTGCTTTCCAGAAAGTATGACTTCCAATATTTGGGCATGCAAGCCACATTTAATTTCTGGCTTTGTACCACAATGCTGTAATAGTTTTCAGTTAAACAAGAGATTTGCATTTGCTGTTAAGAACAAGAGCTAGAACAATACAAGTGTTTTATAAACTGCAGCAAAATTAATTTGCAGTTGATGAGAGAGAATAAAATCAATAGGGTCCAGCAGCAATTCTGCATCTGTGTTGGCCTTCTGCAAGTTCTGGAAAAGACCACAATATTGATAAAATATGCATATTTTGCTAATAAAGTATTATAAAATGTGTATACACACACACACACATACACGACTGTATCCTGGGCTGCATCAACAGTTACACTGCCAGCAGACTGAGTGAGGTGATTCTGTCACTTTCCTCTGCTCTGGTGAGACGTCACCTGGAGTATTGGGTTCAGGTCTGGAGCCCTCAATATAGGAGGGGCATGGAGCTGATGGAGCAGGTCCAGAGAGCCACAAAAACGATGAAGGGGTTGGAGCACCTCTGCTATAAAGACAGGCTGAGGGAGATGGTGTTGTTCAGCCTGGAAAAGAGGAGGCTCTACGGAGACCAAATAATGGCCTTACAGTAACTGAAGGGGGCCTACAAGAAGGACGAAGAGAGACTTTTTGCAAAGGCCTGTAGTGATAGGATGAGGGGCAATGACTTCAAACTAGAGAAGAGCAGATTCAGATTGGACGTTGGGAAAAAAGTTCTTTACCATAGGGGTAGAGAAACACTGGAACAGGTTGCCCAGGGAGGTGGTTGCAGCCCCATCCCTGGAGATATTGAAAGTGAGGCTTGACAGGGCTCTGGGCAACCTTATCTAGTTGAGGATGCCCCTGCTTGCTGCAGAGGGGGTTGGGCTAGATAACCTTTGAAAGTCCCTTCCAACCCAGACCATTCTATGATTCTGTATATTACTACAATCTTTGTTATCTTTATCTAAATTATGTGTTAAGGCTATTCATGTGACCAGGAAATGAAGCTTGCATTGTCTTTCTACATCTAAGTGCCAGGTTCTACACATTGGCCACAACAATCCCAGGCAGAACTACAGGCTGGGGTCAGAGTAGCGGGAGAGCGGCCAGGCAGAAAGGGACCTAGGGGTAATGGTTGATAGTAGGCTGAACATGAACCAGCCCAGGTGGCCAAGAAGGCCAATGGCATCCTGGCCTGCATCAGGAGCAGGGAGGTCATTGTGCCCCTGTACTCAGCACTGGTTAGGCCACACCTTGAGTACTGTGTCCAGTTCAGGGCCCCTCAGTTCAGGAAAGATATTGACTTGCTGGAACATTTCCAGAGAAGGGCAACAAAACTGGTGAGGGGTTTGGAACACAAACCCTATCAGGAGAGGCTGAGGGAGCTGGGATTGCTTAGCCTGGAGAAGAGGAGGCTCAGGGGAAACCTTATTGCTGTCTACAACTACCTTAAGGGAGGCTGTAGCCAGGTGGGGGCTGGTCTCTTCTCCCAGGCAACCAGCACCAGAACAAGAGGACACAGTCTCAAGCTGCACCAGGGGAGGTTTAGGCTAGATGTTAGGAAGAAGTTCCTCACAGAAAGAGTGATTGGCCATTGGAATGGGCTGCCCGGGGAGGTGGTGGAATCGCCATCACTGGAGGTGTTTAGGAAGAGACTGGATGATGTGCTTGATGCCATGGTTTAGTTGATTAGATAGTGTTGGGCGATAGGTTGGATTCAATGATCTCAAAGGTCTCTTCCAACCTGGTTAATTCTATTCTATTCTGTTTATGAGTATACTATAAAATCTAGGAATGCCCAAACTAACCTTCCCTAGAGTAAAAGTACCCTAGGATAAAAATTAGTATTTCTCACATCTGAAAAATTATTTTAAAAATTACAATCACATTTCTATTAGAGTGATGAAAAATTTTAAACTGTATGTAAAACAAAAGGTGAACTATGTAATCTAATCCAAGACTGGTATCTTTGAAAAAAAATCAAGTTTGAGATTCTGAGAAATTCTAGCCAGAAAGATAAGACATCTCTGTGTATACCTATGTATATGCATCTACTACCTCTATACTCTTGCTTGCAGTCAATAGTTCCTGATTACAACATTTATCATACATACAAACATGGTCCTGTTTGAAGAACTGGTCAATGAACAAGTCTTAGTATTGGGACAGCAAAGCAGGATTTTTGTTTTTAAAAAGGTGCCCCTAATTTCTTCAGGAATATAATTTACAGTTTCCTTTCTGATCATGTCACAATCATAAAAGGGACTGATGTGACCCATGGATATATCATATATGTAAGTAATGCACACAACTTGAAGTACTTGGCTGAAGCACAACAAAGAGTCAAGGTGGCTTTCATGGCTCCAGACTCAGTGCCATGGTTTCATTATTAGATGGTGCTGGGTGATGGGTTGGACTTGATGATCTCAAAGGTCTTTTCCAACCTGGTTTATTCTATTCTATTCTATTCTATTCTATTCTATACTATTCTATTCTAAAGTATCTTCATCTCAAAGACAAACTTTCTCTTATTCCTTCTCTTCCTTCTAACAGTCCTGGATAAAATGCTTATACTTTGCAATTAAGAGAAGACTCACATTAATTACTTGCTTCCAGCTTTGTCAGATTTCTCATCATTTTGACAGTCTGCCACTGAATATTCAATCATGTTGAAAGTATCAATATCACACCAGTACTATTATGTGAGAATTTTTTATATGCATTGAGAAATGCAGTGAAATTAATCTCTTTTAGTTAAAGTGCATCATAAACTTTACCATTTTGAAGTGATGGTCATCCTGAAGTGGGAACACATTTTATTTACATTTTTAGAGCTCTCAAATACCATAACAGGCTTAAGTAAAATACATTACTTGATGACACAATTTAGAAAATTAGAGTTTAGAACTGTAAAAATGGCCTAAATGTCTGGCCTTCATGGTTTTAGTGATAGCTTTAAACAGAACTGTTAAATAATGCAGTAGTGAGCTCCTGAGCCAGCGAAAACTCTTGGCCACCAGCTCTGCTCAAAAACTTCCATCTTCATTGAAAACAGACTGAAATATCATTACTGCATCTCATGTAATTCCTGATCCTTTAAAATGTGCTTGAATTTCAAGCAAATGTGTGAAATTTGGGTTCACTCACTGAAGTTCTGCTCCTCAAAACAAAAACCACCTTAACACAGCACTTCTAGAAAAGCATTTGAACAAGCAGACGAACATGTTTAGTAATTCCGCTGAAATTCACATCCATCCAAAAGAAAGTAACAATAATTTGTGGAGAAAAAGAAACAAACTGCAATATCTTCTCTCATTCTGAGACCACTGTGTGCTTTAATTTCCTTGACTGGTCCAGACAGGGCCACACCTAGACAGTGCCTTCTCTGTTATGATGATACACAGGAAGAACTGTAACCAGCTAGGCGGACAAGCTACAGACATGAAAGTCCACCTGTTATGACAGTGACAGCAAACCTGCCATGTATATTGGGATGTTGTTAGTATCCTGAAACAGAAAGATAATCAACAGAAACTCTGCTACTAAAGGCAGCATGATTTTTTCAACAGAGAAATTTAACAGTATACTAACAAGCTGAGCTTTTAACCAATGAGATACTGCATAAAGAAGTGTGCATGAAACATCTTCCTATTGCTTTTTCAATTACGTGACATTTTCTGATATCCATTACACAAAGTGACCCCAGAGATATTAACCAGAAATTACTGAAGAACTTGTATAGAAAAAAAACCACCACCCTGTTAAATGCCAGTGACTGAAAACTGAAAAAAAACCAAACCAAACCAACAAAACAAACCCACAAGAAAACAAAACAAAAACCCAACAACCCACCCCCCCCAGATTTTTACTTCTTTCAAAAAATTTAGTGTGCACTCAGCCATCTGGCTCTAGAGGATGAAGAATTTAATTTATAGTTCTAAGAACTGCAGTTTTTTCAATTGCATTTTAGTAGCTTAAGCCACTAAACCAGTTCCTTATGTGTAGAACAATAATGGTCTGATGTTGTTGAAGTTAACTAAGACTGTCCAACTTCCAATGGGACAGAAACAGACTGTAAGGCACATTTTGTTACAATCACTTTTAACACAAAGCTAAAATTCAAATAACTTTTATCTTTCTCTTAGGGAAAGGTATATAAATTTTACCAAATACACACCAGAAATACTGTTTTCTTATTCTGTATTTCTATTTTGAAACACACTAAATTACAAGAATATACTAATGTAGTTATGTGCAAACCATATTATCTAGCTTTGCTAAAAGCAGGCTGCTGTTTTAAAATCTGTTTTACATTACCTTTCCTAACCTGAATAAACACAGGAGGAATTACAACACAGAATTTTCTCATGCAGATACACAACTAAGGTGGGAAATCTACTCCCCTCCCCCCATCCTGAATCACAAGTTTCATTCATTCTTAGACTGACTGAAAGGTGCAGGTTACAATAACACAGTTAACAATTCATTTTAGTCAATTTAACAGTAATTACTCTGCAATCATCACTTATTTACAAACATGTAAATGCTTGCTTTAGTTATGGAATTAATCATAAACACATAAGGTATTTAATATTGTAATTAAGTATAGATTTATTAATGACACACAACACTTGTAAGTAATTAATGCACACAGTTAATCATTAAGTATCTTGCTAAGTGCTTATTAGGGTGTCTTTATCCATGGACAGCTGATATTTCCCTTTGTCATTTGCCTGATGACAAGACAGCAAGGAATATAAAGGAAGGTAAGACCTTTGTGTAAATAATTTTGTATCATGAGTCGTATTTCAGATTTCATTGTGCTACTACTTTACCATGAGAAAGTAATCTGACAGCTCATGTCTTAGAATGCTTACACTCCAGTAACTTAAAATCTCAAAAGCAGGAAGTTCTGCAAGACCCAGATAGATTGTGTTAGAATACACATTTGTAATTTTACTCTGCATTTGCACATAAAAGCAATAATAACAGCAGAGCTTTTGGTAAGAAAAGTAGAGCTGCTTTCCAACAAGTCATCCCCTAACCTATACTGCTGCATAGGTTAGTCCTCCCCAAGCACAGGACCCCTACACTTGCCCTTGTTGAACATCCATTAAGATCCCCTCCACCCAACTCTCCCGTACCCACCCAGGTCTCTGTCACCAAAATTGCAGCACAGGCTTCGGGTGTCTCAGCCACTCCTCTCACTTCTGTATTACCAGAAAACTTGCTCAGGTAACACTATACTTTCTTCCAGGTCACATATGAAGATAATGAGTAAGACTTGGACCCAGTACTGAACTCTGGGGAACACCACTAACTACAGGCTTCAAACTAGACTCTGCACCACTTATAACACTCTGATGTGTTGCCTCTTCATATCCTCCTCAGTCACCAGAAATTAACAATTTTGTGTCTCTCTCAATTTCATGTTTTATCTACAAAACAAACAAACAAGCCTCACCCTCCCCCTCAAAAAAAAAAAACAACAAAACAAAACCCAACGAAATAAAACAAACCCCAATCAAACAAAAATCAACCAAACAAATTAAAAGACTATGCAACAAAAGTACTGCACTGAGCCAGAACTGCTCAGCTTACTTGGTAGAGCATTCCCCATATGAACCGACCCACAAACTCCCACAGAATTTTAGTGGCTCCAGCTATTTCCTCCTGTTCAAGGAGAAGTGATAGCTACTGTTATGTATGCTGTGATCAGTGGTCATTCAAAACTATGGAGTTAAGTCAGCTGTTGCTCCTGCTATCTTCTGAATATAGTACTACCCAAAAACTTTCTGCCTTGTTCCTGTGGTACATATCCTTTTAGAAGTTGTTTAGGGGTTATATTTCTTTTTTAAATAGTATTTTAACAGTGTGTACCAACTACATCATGAATATTTTCAGTACAATTTCATTTTTGATGATGAAAATGTACCCTCTGTATTGCTCACTTCCTCATCTTTCCCCCCATCCTTGCTCCTGATCTCTCCAAGTCTCCTCTTTCTGCTTCTGTTATTAAACAACTAGCCAACTATTACAAGACAGTACAAATATTTGGAAACTGAAAACAAATTCCAAGGATCTGGAACACAGAAAAGCCTGACAAGACTGGACACACACATTGATACTGTCATTGGATCTGCAACCTGCACACATGATAGAGCTTTGCTTAAACAAGTTTTTCTGTATAGCCATATGAAAATAATAACTGCCATCATGACGTAATTTCACCGGTTAGGGAATTCTTATCTTGCAATATCACACAGAAATTTATAAGAAATTCATAACCAATGGACCACATTTCCTTTACAAACTGCAGAAGATTAGATTCTAACCTATTAAGATGATTTTATCTTATTCAATTAATACTTCTGTAAGGTCTCCAATAGTTTCAATTAAAACCGTGATATGTTTTTATCAGAAAGCTCATTGAGGTGTAGCTGCTTACTATGTTAATGTAAGTATCATTTAAAAGAAAACAAAACAAAACTTTCCAATAATATGGTACATATCCTACAGTATTTTTACTACTTTGTCATGACCAGAACATCCACTACTACAAATGCTGGAATAAATCTTAAATTATATTAATGTATAATTTATATGACAGTAGCTCCATGGTAGATGTCCAGAGCATCTGAGATCAAAACACTGAATCAGTCATGAGCACATGCATGTCATTATCTTAAGAGAAACAGTATGCTCTTGCTTACTTCAGAAGAAAAGATTCAAATTTCAATCCAACAATGTAGTATTTTACTTGGAAACAATTAAGCTGCTTTTTCAATATTAGAGAAAACAAGCATCATGAATATCTATCAATCATTGCTTTCCATGTTGTTGACTTTTTTGGTGTCTGTTTTTTTATTTATTTAAAGCAACCCAAGAACTCATGATGAGCGAAGCTAACAGATGGATAAAATGATTGTGTTCAAATGGTCCAGAGTAGTTTGGCTTGACCCAAGACCTTGCAGAATTAAATACATATATACTTAGCTCTCTCCCCTGGAAAACAGGATAGAAATGGATCATGAACGGTGCAACACAATCACACATACAATAGTAAAGGCACTGTAGATAAAAATGCATAAAAAATTTCTTAGAAAAAAAATAATCAATGAATGTGTGAAGAACAAACAAAAATTTTGGTTTTATTTTAAAGGAAGAAATGTGTACTTGTGGGATTAGCACACTGATGTCTCTTACTGTCAGCAATATCCCTGCCCAGTCCCAACACAGGATAACATTAGATGAGTAAACAGGCTCTCATTAAGACTCTGCCATGCCCACATGATTTGGAATCCCTGTGTATCATTTTGAGTTGTTACAGATAACTTTCAAAACAACATGTGTAAAGGTGACCCACAGGCAGATACTGACCTGGGGACTTTATTTGTATTCTTCCAAACTTTTCAAAGCAAATGCAGGCTATCCTACATAATTTTTAATTCTTAACAATTGCAGTGTAGTGAAAGAAGAATGTTATTAACAGTACAGAAAAATAAATCCTTTCTTTCTTTGCACAACCTGTTCAAAGCTGAGTAATATGTTGCTGTTAGAATGAAACATCTGAAGTTCATTTTAGATTTTAGCTAGGGTTTTTTGTTTGTTTGTGGTTTTGGGGGGTTTTTGGTCCTTTGCTTTTTGTGTTGATGATTTTTCCAATCATCTTTTCTGGCAAGAGCTGATGGACAATATATACTGCTTGAGTTAGTGTTACTAATCGTACTTTGCAAAAACAGATATTTCACTCCAACTGAAGCTCTGATGGATGAAATATGAGGGCTCCCAAATGGCAGTTTGCAGCTCTCCATTTGTTCCTATGTAAGATGTTGGTTTGTATTTTCCCACATCAGCTAAACATCAGGTAGTCACACCCATATCATCCGGCCAGAATGTGTCCTTCCCACAGCTTTATCTTAGCAAACTTACTACTTATACCAAAATTAGCAAATGCAAAATAAGAGCTGTTATCGCAATTGCTCCTATCAGCTCTACACCCATGAAAAGCCCCTCTGAAGAACATATATTCTTTATAAATCTTTTTATGTTTTAGTACATTCTGGGAACCAAGCCATGACTTCCAATACTGAGCGTAAGAATCACTATTCTTGTTCAGCTTAAGATCCACCTAGTTCAGCTGAAGATCCATCCTGCCTCTAATAATGGCCATGAGTGGACACACAGAGGGGAAAACTGAGAACAAGGTATGTATTTATCACACTTTCCCCACATAATCTTTCAGCCTCCAATGCTTTTTAGCTCACACAATTTCCTGAGGACACTGCAAGTTTGTATTATAAGGCAATACTCAGTGGATCCAACTTCCAAGAACTTGTCTTGGAAGTGAATGTTTCACATTTACAATTACCTTCGGCAAGATGTGCCACAGGTCTACTACCTGTATTTATTTTGTATTTGGCTTCTACTAGCTTGACTAAATATAAATAATACTTAAGTCTCATCCTGGAAGAGATAATAAATAGTTGATCCTCATCTATGCTCTCAAATGCAACTGCTTTTTTCAGGTTCTGCAGTTTTCTTCTTTCAACTGTTTCTTTTCCAAGAAAGAGTTCTATGTTGCTCAAACAGATGCTGCTTTCCCTTTGCTTATCTCATTGCCTTTCTCAGAACTTTCTTCCAGTTCTCCTACAACCTTTTAAAACTGACAGAACCAGAGCTATAAACATTATCCATTCTTTAATGATTTAACTATGTTTTGACTTTTAACCATATAACTCTTGAGGTTGGAGGAGACCTCTGAGACCACCAAGTCTAACCACCACTTCATTCACAATCCCACCACTACTGCTAAGCCACTACCACTAAACCCTAAGCACCACATCCACACATCTTTTAAACACGTTCAGGGTAATTCCACTACTTCCCTGGGCAGCCTGTTCCAATGTTTGATAACCTCTTCTGTGAAGAAACTTTTTCTAATATCCATCCTGAACCTCTCTTGGCACAACCTGAGGCCAATTCGCTAGTCTTTGTGCCTCTAATCTAGAACTTGTTCCTTGTTCTCAAATCCTTGCTTTATTATTCCCAACATTTTGGTTGCTTTGGGTTGATTTTTCTTTTGCTTTTGTTTTGTGGTCCAGCTATTCAGAGGAGAACTATTCCAAGTGCTGTCTGTTTCCCACCCCTCACCCCAAAAAATAGCATAGGTGTTTGGTCCTCTATGTTTTGCTTTGAAGATTGCTCCTATTGTATGACACTCCTTTCTGATATAGATGCAACTGTATTACTTGGATAACCCTTACCCGTGTTTGCTGAGTCCTTCAAACACCACAAGTCTGATTTCCCTTTACAGAAGCCATATTGATTTCTCCCAGGTGAACTATATTTAGCTAGGCATTCATTTAAATCTACATTATTATAGTTTCTACTAAATTTGCCTGGTAAAACCCTCCAACTCACATGCCTGTTAATTCCTTAGAAACTTCCAAGATTGCTTGAGCAACAACATTATCTCTAGTAATTTAAAATAAAATGTTTAAATACTTGCTAGGGAAAATATTAATTCAGAAATTCTCTGTGTATGATTAAAATGCTCAGTTTCCTAAAAGACAAATATACTCATTTTTCCAAGAAAGAAAATTTCTACCTTGACCTTAGAATGTGTGGTAACAGATACAGTTTCTCAATCAAATTGACATAAAATCTTTTTGTAACTTGACCCATACAGTTTCTTTCAAATTTCTTTCCCCCTCCCTTTACATGATTAATTTTTTTTTCTCCTAAGTAGGCACACAACTGAATAGAAATATTCACTACCGTTGTAAACAGCTGCATACATGACTCCAACATTCAGGAAAGCAAAAATTCAACTCTGTTCTTCAGCTACCACACTACATACTAAGCTCGTATTTTTCTGATGGAAGGATGAAATACAATTGCATCATCTGATTGTCACAAAGTTGCAGCTTGAAGGCATGTGGCATCCATCAAAGCTACTGGGAAAGTCAGTACTTAAGGAAAAAAGACCTAAAAGCTTATTTAACAACAGTCCTGAAAATCAGTTCAGTGGTTCATAGAGGGCCTTTTCTAAGAAATGCTCCCTTTGTCACAAAGTATTTGTTTCTTTTAAAATGTTGTTCCCAGCAATTCCATCATTATCCATGGCTGGAGGGTCTCATCAAGCCTGGTCTGGTTGAAGAGTTGGCTGTGTACAGGAGTGCCATGGATGTGCTGGTTCTTTGCTGCAATGTAATCATCTACTTGCTTCCATGTGTCTAACTGGGTGCCACCTCCTACATGCACCAATTGTTATCATAGGACTTTTATTTCCATTAAGTTCTCAGTGGAGGCTCTTTCCATCTAGCTTTCCATATGTTTTGTGTTAGTCAAATTTGCAATTACCTCGCTTATCCCCACCTCCTCATTACAATTACATTACAATTGAGAGCTGACTAATTGAAACCATAGGTGCAGTTCTAGAACATGACACACATTTCCTGTAGCAATACACAACTCCCCCTGCCGTCCTCCAAGGACACTAAAGTCACAGCCAATGTTCTTCTGAATATTGATCATGCCAAAAAGCTACTGATAAGTAAAAGAATCATTGTTTTCCTTCCTTTCACCTCCTTCTTCCCCAAAACATCAAAAGAAATAAATTTGATGGATAGCCTAAAGACATAAGACCATCTCAGGAAGGCATCATACAGAAGATAGAGCAGGGAAGGGACATCTACGTTTCACTTTCCCAGGGGGATGGGTGAAAGCGCTTCAGCATATGCCAGAACAGTGTTAACTGCTGCTCTAACACATGGCGGTTACCTTCTTTCAACAGCTGTTCTACAGCACAGAAAACAGAGTTGAAAGTGCTCCGTCCTTTCAGGCACAGATGCTCCCATCCCCTCCCACAACAGACTTCCAGGCTGCAGTTTAGGAAAGCCATGGGGGACAGTGAATGGAAGGGCTTGTTACAGTGCCTTTGAAGCTGAGAATCTACAGAATGAATGCACCGCTACAAACCTGGCCTAACAGACACTGCAAAAATAAAGACAATTCCAATTTTGTAAGTAATAAAAAACCCCCAAACCACCCACACTGAAATAATGTGTGATTTATATCTCATTATATCAAATAGCAAAAGAAAAAATAACAGGCATATTTCTTGGAACTCTTTCCAGTTTAAATTTTTATGTATGTACATTTCTACTCAGCTACTACACCACCATGCATCCACATCTGAATTAAAAAAACCCACAACACAACTAAGTTAACATCTTGGTAGTCCAAAATAATAACGTACAATCATAATGGTATTAGAAGTGTGTGGGGGTCAATAAATATGCCTCATACACATCCATTTTTGACAGAATCACAGAATGTCAGGGGCTGGAAGGGACCTTGAGAGATCATCCAGTCCAACACCCCTGCCAAAGCAGGATCACCTATACCAGGTCACACAGGAACTCATCCAGGCAGGTCTTGAATATATTCAGAGAGGGAGACTCCATGCCCACCTTGGGCAGCCCGTTTCAGTGTTCTGTCACCCTCACAGTGAAATAATTCTTCCTCCTGTTTCCATGGAACTTCCTATGCCTCAACTTCCACCCATTTCTTTTTTAAAAATGTAAATATGATGTAGACAGAGTTAGGCCACAATTACTGCACACTTTTATCATCATCAGTGCTAGATGGAGCAATCCCTAACCGCCCCTTCCCCAACTGCTCATTAATATCCCTATACCATGACCAGTTCTATGGGAAAACTGTGGGGTTGCTAGGAAATTGGCTAAAACTCTCCCAAACAACCAAACAAAACCCCACAAACTTCCCCCTCAATCCCTTCCTTTCACTCAGCTCACATTCCTGCTTCTATTCACAGTGCAGTCCCACAGATTATAATAGTAGGTAAGTGAAGCCATGAAGAAGGGAGAACACACTTGACTATGGTACCCTCCACAAGAATTGTACAAACATCCTTGCCTGTTTTTTTTCCATACACAAAGATTTGAAAACACTGCTCTTTAAGATTATATAACATAAATACTATCAAAGTCTTAATCACTGTAGAAGGCAATCTTGCAAATAAGGAATAACATATAAAACGTTGTACATTTCTAGGTAAATGCAGAATGCTTTAAGCACTTTTAGAAACATAGAAGCAACATCATTTTAGCCATTAAAAGAAGCATGAAACTTGTTTCACAGTATCTGAGTACTATTAGGCAACGCATTTTGAAACATCTTTAAAATGAGGCAGATCAGATTAACTGCACACACAGGCACCACTGAAGCCATAAAGAAAACAGCAGCTCCAGCCAGAGCTTTACAACTATTTTATTACTCTGAAATTAGCACTGTCATGTACTTATGACATACTTGGCCACTATATTATTATATTATTATCATGTTACAACTAGTTTTCCCTGTTGCCCCAGGTACTGGTAGCTTTCCAGATAAACTAACTTATAATATGTTATGGGAACACTGTTGTTTTGGGTCAACATTTTCAATATGGACTCATTGTCTCCATGAAGCGAAGAAATATTATAATCCATTAATACATCTTTCAACAAAAAGGATGAAATCTTCCCCTGGTTAGGCTGATAAACACTTTGGTGTCAAAACTAAGCCTCTTTATCATGATAACCCAGAGTAATGGTCTGCTGCTTCAGGCACTTTATCTACTTTACAGATGAAAAATCAGTTCTACTTTCATGGAATTAGATTAATGCCATAACAGGAAATACTTCTGGGGCTGAACTTGCTTCATGCCTTCAAAGCTGGCTGTAAATTTAAAATACTTCCTGAACTCAAAAGATAAGACAGGAGAAAAGGAAAAAGAAAAGCAGTGGAGTGACCCTCTTTCAGAAGAAAAATACTGCTTCCTGAAAAAGCTGTCAAAAGCTACTTGCTAAGGGCATTGTGCTCCAGAAGGCCCAGGGCAAGTCTCATTTAGTAAAGCATGAGGATTCTGGGTATGTATCAGACACTTGCCATATATCTGCCTTTCTGTAATCCCCACTGATAAACTCTTCTTTTTTTAGTCATCTTACTTGGCAAAAGTCAAACCAATAAGTTTCTCAGCATTTAGCAAATATAAAACAATTTGCTAAATAAAATTTGCTATTTTATGGACAGTGTTTTCCAAGGATTACAGTTTGGCAAACTTTGAAAAATGTGGTCCCCAAGCCTTAAAATTGAATTTCAACTCTGAAAGCAGGCAAACAGCACATTCAGTAAGACCTTTACATATAAGTAGCCTTACAGTAAAATATGTATTTTGTATATGATATAAAATATTACAATAAAGGCAGACTTTAGGGGATTCTGTGTTAAATTTGTTAGGATAAGGAAAGTTTTCTTTAGATCCTTTTTGTATCAAACATACTAAGGTGTTACTTGTTTTTTCATGTGGTGCACATTTAAACGCATGGAATATCACATCCCTAAAAACTCAGGATCAAGTATCTTAGAAAATTTTGCAATTAAGTATTCAATAACAATAATATTTACATGCTTAGAACTTCGAGTCAGAGAATCTGAGGAAGATAACAGATATAATTTCCACTTACTCATCTCTCACAAGATCAATAGTTGTGCCCACTTGGGCCAAGATTGTAATGGATTGCGTAATCCCTTTTGCCTTTTTTGTTTGTTGCACTCAATATGTTCCTGCCGTCGGATTAAAAAAAAAAGGCAGTTATCGTCTTGCCTCACTGTTCAAGCTTCACCTCTGTAATGTTAATAGTCCAAAGACACATGGGTTTAGGCATTTATTCTTCATAGAATCATAGAATGGTCTGGGTTGGAAGGCACCTCCAAAGGTCATCTAGTCCAAATCCCTCTGCAGTAAGCCAGGGCATCCTCAACTATATCAGGCTGCCCAAAGAATGCCTTGTGCCAAGGTATTCTTCACCTAGTCATGAAGCAAAACTGTTACTCTGAAACAGTCAACAGGAAAGTTTACTGACTAGTGCAAATTTAAAACCAGCACAATGTGGTTAGTCAGTTACCATCTTGTAAGCATTTGTGCACAGGCTTCCATGCTACATGTCAAAAGCTGCACTCTGTTTCTAAATGTCAACTTCACTCCCAGGTTTAAACAGGTAAATAAAAAGCCCATCCACAAATCATCATCAGCCTTCAAAGACCACATTAGACCCACAAGACACATAGCCTGCAGCTCTCTAAGCACCAATTTAATCAGCAGGAGTAACTACAGGGGCTTGCTAAAGATGAGTGGGAGGTGAGAGAATGCTGTGAAAAGGGCATGTAAGTAATGTAACCAACTGAATTGTGTAAAGCATGTATTTACACATTTTTGAGAGGTTAGCTCGAAGCTGAAGTGTGCACACAGTTGTTTAAATGTTCAAGAAGACTCACAAACCAGATGCTTTTCTTAGGAGAAATTATAATTGGATACACTATTCAGCTGGTGCTTCTGTAACACAAGACTGCATGCTGAAATGAATGAACACTGCAGCAGGATCTACCATCAGGTAATTCCACCTTTGACCTTACAGTATGCTCAAGAGTCCAGAAAATAGGAAAAACTCCTCAAAACCCTATTTTGAGATCCTCTGACTATGAATTGTATCCTAAATGCCTGCTATTTCCCCCATATATGAAATCTATTCACAACAGGCAGTTCTCAGATTTTTCAGGATTGCAATATTGTGCTACCGGTATTCTTTTTGCTTGTAAGTCTTCAGGATCAAGCACTTTTTCCTGAACACTTCAGGCTATGGCAGAAACATTCTGCAATTCAGGCAAAAACAAGCTCAATGCCAGGGAAATGCAGTATTTCACACTGGCCTTCCTCAAGACAGTACTTTTAGAAACTACGTTTATGTACTAAAATAGTCCTGTGTACCAACTGCCCTTTAAAAGGAATCATAGGTACGTGGGATTGGTTAATGCAACGACATGACTACATGCTTCTAGGATAAAGCAATCTTGTTAAACAACATATCATTGGCATTTAACTTTTAACAGCTACACTGATTGATGGAGATGGTTAGACAGAACTAGAGCTTTAGCCCTGTATATGTTTTTTCCATCAATGTTTTATTCATAAATTGTGTGGAAACCACAGGATTGAAAGTGAAAATGTAACATCACACCTGTGTGTTTATCTGGGCAGCCTTATGGAGTGGAATATAATCTTGTTCACTAAACTTCTATAGAAATATTTTATACTGACATATTATTAAACAACAAGAGCATTGATCTCACTAGAAGGTTTATTTAGGAGAAATTAACAGTTATTTTTTTAATCAAATGGCAAATATATGAAAAAGCTAGTCAATATTGGGAAAAAAGAGAAAAGTATTACAGTAACAAAACAAAAAAGTAAAAGCAAGAACAAGAAATATGAACAAATTGGTTAGCTAATTTTCTTTTGTTCAAGTAATCATAGAACTGTCTACAAAGTTACACATAGCACTGCATCCCGTTTTTACTTCTACAACACTTCCTTGCATTCACAGACAACTGTTAGTTTTCTGTTTCTGCTGCATGGACATTGACCTTGATGATATGGGCTGAAGACCAACATGAAAATATTGAGACTACAGAGGTCACTTGAACGAAGAACCATTTGGATCTTCACTATGGAAAAATACAAAGTAAAGATACCACAATGCTAAAAGGTACATTTCAAGAATCCACTCATTTGTTTTATTGGAGTTAAAAGCATCATTATGAAAGAATTAAGCCCCTTTGTGAAATAGATTTGTCACACAGAAACTTTAGTGGGAGATTTCAGCTTTATCAGTTATTCAGATCTGAAGGAAATTTTTATAAATTAACACTGCTCCTGTCAGAGTGTTGTTATATTTACATGTGTTTAACAAAATGCTGCCTTATTCCACCTACATGCACTCGAAATAGAGCAAACATTTCTGTCTTTCCATAAAAAGCCCCACAAAAATACTGCTTTCCTAAACTTCAAACCTTCAGTTTAATAAAGAGAGGCATTTCAAGTCTGAGTACAAGTTGTATCTTTTACCTCTTGAATTTTTCACTGTTAAGTTTATTACTTCAATTGTTGTAATACATCAAGTCTAGAGTAAGACAAGATCTATACGGAGAATGTGATCTTGACAGGCACCAGCTGTAATACTCATTCATCTACTGGTGTTTGTATTTGTTACAAAAGGGATGGAAGACTTCACTTGAGTGAGCTCAAACAATCCCTTTCTGTCCCACATGGATACCACATCAATATTCACTTTTGTGAAAGACTAGTCTTCTAGAAAATATTTGTTTTAAAAGGAAAGGATTAGAATACTTGATTTGTTGGTATATTTAAGAAAATACTCTTCAGATTTTCCCCTAAGAACATATACTTCCCTGAGAACATATACTTGGTATTTATGAGCAGGCTTATTGTATTATGAACAATGTTTCAGAGCAAAAACCAGTTCCAGAAGTGGCAACAGCATCACAGCTAACCATTAGCCTTTTTATAAATTAGTATTTTTTTCCATTTCAGCGTTCTAAGTATGAACAATATTATCTTTTGGAATGTTGTCCTATGGGTGGTAATCTACAAGGGATGCAGAAGAGTGTCATCAGCTAGCAGCCAGTCACCAGTGGTGTCCCCCAGGGATCAGTGCTGGGAACCATCCTCTTTAATTAATCTTCACTGATGATCGGGATGAGGGGATTGAGACAGTCATCAGCAAATTTGCAGATGACACCAAGTTAGTAGCAGATGTTGGTCAGTTAGAGGGTGGAAGGGCTCTGCAGAGGGACCTCGACCGACTGGACAGATGGGCGGAGTCCAATGGGATGGCATTTAACAAGTCCAAGTGCCGGGTGCTGCACTTTGGCCACTACAACCCCATGCAGAGATACAGGCTGGGGTCGGAGTGGCTGGAGAGCTGCCAAACAGAAAGGGACCTGGGGGTGCTGATTGACAGCCACCTAAACATGAGCCAGCAGTGTGCCCAGGTGGTCAAGAAGGCCAGTGGCATCCTGGTCTGCATTAGGAATAGTGCGGCCAGCAGGAGCAGGGAAGTCATTCTGCCCCTGTACTCAGCACTGGTTAGGCCACATCTTGAGTACTGTGTCCAGTTCTGGGCTCCTCAGTTTAGGAAGGACATCGAGACACTTGAACGTGTCCAGAGAAGGACAAAAAGGCTGGTGAGAGGCCTTAAGGACAAGCCCTACAAGGAAAGGCTGAGAGAGCTGGGATTGTTTAGCCTGGAGAAGAGGAGGCTCAGGGGTGACCTCATTGCTCTCTACAACTACCTGAAAGGTGGCTGTAGCCCGGAAGGGGTTGGTCTCTTCTCTCTAGCAACCAGCACCAGAACAAGAGGACACAGTCTCAAGCTGCACCAGGGGAAGTTCAGGCTCGAGGTGAGGAGAAAGTTCTTCATGGAAAGAGTCATTTGTCATTGGAATGGGCTGCCCAGGGAGGTGGTGGAGTCACCTAGAGGTGTTCAAGAGGGGACTGGACGAGGCATTTGGTGCCATGGTCTAGTCATGAGGCCTGTGGTGACAGCTTGGACTCAATGATCTTTGAACTCTCTTCCAACCTTGGTGATACTCTGATTTGGCTAACCCTTGTGTAAGCCCCAGGAACCTCTGGGTGACACACAAGATACAGTAATGCCAGGCCATGCTTAGTAACTGAAGTTCTATTTTGCACATTGTGTCCCCCCCTCCTTGCTCAAGATAAGCAAACTTCAGTTTGTCTATTTCAGCTTATAAAACCTGACCTAGCTCTATAGCATAAATGCACTTTATATTCCTGCACAGGGACCCCTGACACTTTAAGGGAGCACTCTCAATATGAGTGCAAAAATTCTACACTAAAATTTATTGCTACCAGGTGATGTGTGTAAAATGACAATCAGGTTACACAGACAAATATATTCCTGTGATTCAAGAAAAGAAGATAGGGATGTGTTTCAGGGACAAAACAGATTAGCATATATGCACAAAAAAAAAGGTCTAGGAAGGGAACTGGGAACAGCCAGTCAGGGTAAAACACCTGGACTGTCTACTGTGGTACCACTAAGACCATACCCAAGAAAAAAGAAATAAAATTAGATGCTGTCTGAAGGTAAAAATGTTCTTCTGAGGCCTGGGCAGAAACACAGCACACTCACACTTCAGAGAAGCCATGTACACACCATTTAAGAAATCAGGAATACTGAAAAAAAAAAAAAAAGAAGGTGGCATGCCACAAGACACAGCTGCATGTCCACAGAGTCCTCCTCCACTTTCCACTATTTTATTATTTGTTGATCACTTCATGTTTATCTATAAAACTAACCATACAAATGCTAAGTGCTCTGCACAACAGCCTGTATGAATATTTGCTGCTGTGAAAACATGGAATGATTTGTATGGTGGATTTTACATCCTGACTTGAAACAAAGCTAGAGGCAGTCACCAGCATTAGGTGTAGGAGGGCATCCGTGTGATAGAATTCTTTTCAGGATATTACTGATTCTTTGTAAATCACTGACCCAGCATTAAGCCATATGTAGCAGCCCATTTTTTATAATTAGCAAGTGTTGGGGGTTTTAGGGAGTTTCTTTCTCTTTGGTTATTTAGGTTGTGTTTGTTTCTTTCTTTCTTTGCTCTGTTTGGGTGTGGTGTTTTTGGTCTTCCCCCCTCCCCCTTTCTCCCTGCCCCCTCCCCCCCAACTTACTGTTACTTATCACACAGTAACTGCTTTTTAAAGCAAGTTTACACTCCTGGGAGAAGGTATACATACCCATCTATGCAATTCTTCACAAGTTGCCTAAACAAGACAAAATAAACCCAACCTTAAAAAAACAAGACTTTTTTTTAAAAAAAGCTTTGCATGTCAATTAAAAAATGGTAAACCAATGTAAGCAACATTGATTTTCCTTTTTTAGCATGGGGGATTTCCTACTTCACAAAACCTAATTTATCTGGTTACTACTTTCAAAATATTAAACTGATTTCTGGGAAGCATACCTTCTTTCTTCAGCTTGCCCTCATCTTCACTGGCAACACCAAATCAGGCATACACAATCAGGCCTCAAAATAGTACAATTCTCACATGCTGTCAATTGTTTTATTTTGTCTTTACCCTAGATGATTGGATTTTTTTCCCCTTACTGTATCTTTTGCTCTCCAATTCTCCATTACTACAATATTTGTACAATTTTATCTTAAGTCTTCCACAGACATTCAAAGAGCAAAGAAAGATTTTCTGTTCTAATAGCAGGTGCTTGTGCTAGGGAAAAACACTGCACTCCCCTCAAGGTTTACCTACTTGAGAAAAACTCATTGCCCAGCAACTACAAAAAAAAGCAGATTCTACATGAAGTTTAGGAAATAATTCTGAATAAATTACAACATACATCTACATCTGAAACACAATGTTCAGCTCAGCAGACCTCCATTATTGCAGGCAGACCCAGTACATGAAAAGCGAGTAAAAACTGAGACCATGAAATTTAGAACCGAGATGCTACAAACATGAAAATCCAGCATTACAAAGTTAAGAGATACTACGTTTAGTGTAAGAGGGGGGGGGGGAAAGAAGACTATGTAAATCTATGCACACGTGTTGTATCTGGGCACACGGGAAAATAAATACACAATCTGGTTGTCATATAGTATGTACTCCATCATCATTTCTGAAAAGGCTATACTTGAAGCTTATCTGTGTTTTCAGTGTGAAAGTACATCTTGTAGCACCCTTAGTGTGGTGTGCACCCAGATTTCTAGTGTAATAGTAGGGCAACTACCATGTTTAAACTAACACACCTAGTATTTCCTTGTTTTCGCAGGGAAGGCTTAGGACTCCAAGGCCTTTGGACGCATCAGCCTATTCCACTTTAAACGTTAGCTGCATTTCCTCACATCCTGCCACACTAATGAGATCCATATAGGGTCAGCCTGCCATTCTACATTCACATCACTGCTTACTCCACACTGATCATGCCATGTAAACACACCCTTTCTAGAACAAACAGCTAGCTTCTTGTGTCAAGAAGGACACAGAGAACAATTGTTCAGTGTCTCTCACATTATGGGGGACTCAGCGACATCAGAGTAAAGCACCTGCGAGTTCAAAACAAAAAATATACTTCACACATACACTACTGAAGTGTATGACTTGTTATTACAAGATGCAACAAATGAAGTTAAAAAAAGCTATTCTTCACATTTACTTGAATAAATCTCATGAACCTCAACAACTCTTGAACAATATGCCATGAACTCGCCTGAGGAAGACCTTGAGTTGCAGGTTATTGAAAACTGAGAGAGTATTCTATGTACATTTCCCTATACCATTGCAATGATCTACCCTTTAGCACTTGTCTTACTCCACGAGGTCACTCAAGAGCTGTAATTGTTGTTCTTATTTTGACTCACAGTTTCATTTCTCATTTGTAATTCTTTTTACTCTGTTGGGGGAAAAAATGCTTTAAAGAAAACAAGCAGTATCTCAATTTCAGTTTTACAGATGTTTAAACATCTAATGAGAATGACATAAGAGGAAGAGTGGAACAAAAGGATTTTACTTAATTAGTACCATTGATTTAAAGCAAATAGAGGGGAAGAGGTTAATTCTTGGGTTTGGACTTAAAACAAAAATCAATGGCATTAACTTCATCCAATCCAAGCCTGAACAGTTGTATTAAGCAACCTCCCTATAACTTTGCAGAGCATCTTAAACCACCAAGATAATCAGAGCACAAGGCACTCCTAAACAAAGCATTACTCAAAGTAGCTCAACTCCCACTCAGCTAAAACCAACTGTCAATATTCCTGCTATATCACAGCTGGAGCAGCATAGCTATCTTAGAAAACACACTTACCCAACAGCTTTCAGGCCAGTTGTGAACAGCTACATACAGCATTCAATATCAGCTTTGAAACTTGATAATACATGTACATTTCATAGCAAGTTAAGTAGTTTTCTTAACTTCTCTCACAAATAATACTTCTTGGAAGAATTCACATTAATTCATTAAAATTTCCTTACAACTAAATCTATTTTGACATAGCAACAACTGGGAAGTGTGCCTAATTTATCATTTGACTTGCTAGCATCTGAAAACTTATTTTCTGAAATTAAACGTTTTCTCTCCCCACCCCTCCCTCTTTTTTTTTTTTTTGGTTAGGATTAGTTTAGAGTCAGATTACAAGCTGACTTTTTCTTAAAAGAGGAATCCACTGTAACATTTATATTTAAAAAATGAAAATATTATGAACATGACTGTTTAATAAAATTTTAACAAAATTTTAGGAAGTATACAGTATAGCCAACACAATATATGAAATACTTAGTTTTAAATCTATCAGGTGGTCTTAATAGCAGGTAACAAAAATCTCACAAAAATCTGTGAGTTACCTAGCAAAAATATGAGCAACACTGGAGACAGCTTACACTTAGATCTATTGCTTCATTTGAACCTCCAACAATGTACATTGACAGTGTAATGCAAAAGTGGAGAAAATTATTTGTTTGCTTTATTGTGCTTGACTCATGCTACTCTTTCAGGAAAAGCATGCTGGAAACCAAATGGAGTATTCTACATCCTAACAAAGTATCTTAAATATGCAGAATAAAAGCATGAGCATTACCTAAAGTGCACTGAACTCTCTTACAACATGTTCTTTGCTCTCTCAGAATGAATTTCCTTCCATATTGTGGAAAAAAAAGTCACACCTCCTAGACATGACAACAGCTGCATATTGTATCATTGCTGCTTTTCTTTTCTTTTTTTTGTTTAGACACTCCATGAGGCCCCATGACTCAGTTTTAAAGGCCCATGTGACTGTGTGCTACTGAATCCTGCAGCTCATCAGCAGGAGAGATTCTGAGAATTGCAAAATTAATTTTTGTATTTTACATCAACTTGCAGGAAGCAACAGAAATTTTCCATGTGGCACAAGCAAATTAAACTACAAAATAAAAGACAAAGTATAGAAAACATTATGGTGAAGAAGGCTGAGGTCAGAGGAGATTTTGAAAAGGACCTCTCTCTGGAGACTAAACCTTTGCAGCATTAAGTCCTCTCCTTGCACACACTAGAAATCCAAGATTTTATTGCCAACATGGAAGCAATCTTTTTAATGTGTCAAGTTAGAGGAAAAAAAGATGACAGAAGAATGAAATCCAATTTTTCTGTCTCGTTATTACCAAACCAGCAAAGAGTATTTTGAGGCTGAAGGATCTGTGGTGTTCCATTATTTGAAAGCCTATGCCAGACAAGGCAATACAAAATAAAACAAAGACAGAGCAACCATATGTGTGTCCCCTTTTATAATGCATTTTAGACCAAAAAAAAAATCCCCAAGCTTGGTATCACATAGCTAAGAGCTTTTAGAGGACAAACAAAACTAGAAAAGTTTATTTAAAAACAAACAAACAAACAAATCAAACAAACCCAAAACAAACAAACAAAAAAAAACCCAACAGTATATTGAGACATTTTCGTAAAGTTCTCAATCAGAGGTTTTGGTAAGAAAAAAACATTATGGCTGCTATGTAGTCAAATGAGTCAATAATAATCCAAAAAAACATTATGGTTACTATGCAGTCAAATGAGTCAATAGTAATCCTTAACATCTAGGTAGAACTGGGTAGTTTATTATAATATATTCTCAAATACTTCTGTCAATAAACATGACTGACATGGACAATGAACCCACAATGTTTCACAGGATTTCAAAAAGCTTTTCATTATTTTTAAACAAACTCTAAAACTTCTTAATTTTTGTGTCAGGCAAATATTAACAACCTCTAATTTGCATGGGGGTTATTTTTGAACCATGGACCATTTCAAGGTAATCATCATTTTTGATATTTCTAGGCCAACTTATCAGTGAAGCCAAACAGAACTCCAAAGTGAGTACTACTCATGTAGAACTTACAGCTAACATACTTCATGAATTTCATTCAAACTTCCATACTTAGCTTTCAAATTGAAATAAACTGTAAACATATTCTAGATTCAGCCCCAAAATCTATTTCATAAATCAAACTTTTATTTTATTTATGTCATAGTAAGTATTTAATCTTACTTCAATTAGAATAATTAAGGTACACATGCAAAACAGGAAAGTACACACAACGTTACTGATTTTTCTTTTTATTCAGCTGTGGGCTACTCTTGCTCTTCTAGTACACGAGTCACTCAGTAACACTGATTTTTTTGCCAGTGGTCGTATCAACAAACCAAGGTTCTTTTTATCTCAATCTCCCCTTTTCTTGTTGTATTAAACCCAGAAACTTCCATTTGATATTTTGAATTGGCAAACCCAAGTACACATGTAGAATAGAATAGAATAGAATTAACCAGGTTGGAAAAGACCTTCAAGATCACCAAGTCCAACCAATCACCCAACACCATCTGATCAACTAAACTATGGCACCAAGAGCCTCATCCAGTCTCCTCTTAAACACCTCCAGTGATGGTGACTCTACCACCTCCCTCAAGGAAAAATAAATTCCATAATATGAAGACTTTTTAGCTTTTGTTTTTCTTAAAAGTCTTTGAGTTACCAGTATATATTTTTAATTGATTTAAAACTAAAAACTAACTACTGTTAAAATTATAAATACTGAACACTTAGCTGAACTGCAACAAGAAGCCAATACAGTATTACAAAACAGAGGCAATATTAAGTAGTGTCCATTTACAATAAAATACAGGTGACTACTTTCAACATTACAATATATGTAGTACTAAAAAAATGAAGAGACAAGACAATGAGTTAATTTAGATTTTTGGGAAAAAAACCCAACTTGCTGGCTGTAACAGCATCGATCAATTATTGCTAGAAGGAGGAGAAAATTACTTGCAAAATCCCAACTGATGCATCAGTTGCATATGTACAAATACATGATGTTATGAGTAGAAAGAAGGAAGAAAGAGCAAAGTCTAAGGTCTGTTAATCTCTAACTGGAGTTGAATGAGAACAACGGGTAGAAATGTAGCAGTGCTCTTCCTTCCTGACAGTATGTCACTCAGCACAAAAATATCACAGTCTGTCAAATGTTATGAATTACGTTTCCAAATGAGGAAACAAGAGGAGGCAAGGATGGCTCTGTCTTCAGTTTAAATATATCTAGACTGTGATTTAGTGATAGCTTTTTACCTGTGATAGCCATTTATAGCCTTCAGATTAAGAAGTGGCATTCAGGCCCTGGGTAGCATGCTAGGTGTTGTCTACATGTTAAAGTCTAAATCCACCCTTGAATTTTCTACTTACACACATATTATTATATTGTACAGTTAGAAATAAAAGTTTTGCTTTCAGGGCAGATATAAACTGTTGGGTTTCTTTGTAGTTGATAATACAGACTAAAACCAATTATGGCCTAACATAATCTATTTTCAGATTTAAAACCAGTAGTTGAACACAGTGGAAAGCAACATAAATGCTCTGCCATAGTCCACAAGCTGTACTTTGCTGTACCAATATTATCATGTTTTTCTGCAAAGAAAACATTCAAGTATGTGTATTCTTTTTATGCAGAAGAGTAACAGACACAATGTTCTAACATGGCCAGGGATCATTTTTTCCTAACACTTAAGGACAGAGGATTTTCTCATTCACCTCTTTTGTCTTACTTTTCATTACTGATAACATTTTTCTTCTCTGTCTAGGTTAAAAAAAAAAAATCAAGCACAAGAGGTGTATGCCACCAATCTTTTTAACTTAAAAGATTCAATAGTGAATTATCAGCACAAAGTTCCTCCTACTCCAGTATGGCATCCCAATAGCAGACACAAGCAATGTCTAGACAAGAGTAAACAAAGAGAAACACATAAAATACTCTTCCAGCTATGATTTTCGTCTTAAGAGGATTTCCTACAGAGATCTGCAGTTGCAGAAAGACACAAGTACTGCTCTGATAACACTTCCTTGTCAGGTCAGTTGTGATATGACTGTAGGGATAAGAAAATTAGCATATGTGATCAGATTATCTATTTATTGATAAACTAAAATGCAAGAATTGTATCACTCAGGTTCCTTCTTTACATGGTTTCTGAAGTACTTTTGCTGCTGAAGCTCTGTGCTCCAAGCTATGATACCACTTCAACAGAGCTGGCAGTAATTACATATTTTTAAAAAGGCTGGCATTAATTTCTTTTTACAGTTAAGACTGACTAAATTTAGTGCTGTTTGGGGATTTTGCTTTGGTTTTGTGGGGTTTTATTGCACCAGAGTCTTCTAACACCAAAGTATTCTAGCAAACAGATACCTCCAAAAGACAGCAGCATACCTGCAATTCTATCTTCCCTGAAAGAGGGTATTTGACATAGACAATATGACTTAAGTTGAATATAAAACTGATGTACTGGATTGAGTGAAAAAAGCTCAGAATGTGACTCAAATTACAGTGGGATTTAACACCCTTCCCTGGTACTTATCTACTAAATGTTAATGCTGAATATTTTTGTTGTTTCTTTTACCACTGTACAAGATTTTGTACCAGCTCTGCAACTGGGCAGGTTACTACATGGACATTTTTGCTTAAAGATGACACCTGCTTTCAATTCTACTGACAGAATTTTAGCATCATGTTGAAAAAACTAAGAACTTACTACATTCATATTCTGAAGGTCTGGGGGCTTTGTCATAGAAAGGTCAAAGCTTTCAAGTAGTTAAATCTGATTATTTTATTTAATGTATTTACCCTACAAATAGTCAAACATTTCATTCTGCTGCAATACAAACCTCACAGAATTCTGTATAGGAGTGGAATTCTGTTCCACTTCCATGAACTACATTTTACATTTTTACTGTTATTGAAGGCAGGTCACATGATTTCCCTTACATCAACAAATGATGGCTCAATTAGGCAGATAAGAATCTACAGCCCTCAGCAGAAACTCTCTTCAGCCCATTCTCAGCAGTATAAAGAAACACTTAGGGACAGCACTAGTCCTGGGGAATGAATACTTGCTATCCCCCACATAAATGCTCATTGAAAAAACTCTTTTTCTTCAAAGAAAACTGCATCCTTCATAGTTTTGAAAAAATTCAATCACTAATAGTTGGTAATTTTTTTTCTACATTCAGCTACAGTTCATGATTACAATCAATAAAATGGTGAAGATTTTTAATTTCAGCACATAGCTCTACTAATTGTAACAGTCTCTTGGAAAGAAGATATTTTAATATGTAAATAAAAAAAACAACTCTAAGATTTGATTGCAGTCCTCAAAGGACAGGATAAATTCATATTTAAGGATTAAATTCATTCTTACCTTACGCTGCAGTGAAAAGTGCTTTAGAACATGATACACAAAGAGCATCAATGATAGTAAGCCCAGCTATAAATGTTAATATTCTCAAGTGCTCTCAATGAATTGTTTCTGCTTCATTCCAATCACATACACCATCCTCCATGTCCACAACCCAGGCACTGTTTAGCTGAATTTCTAAATTTTAAACTTACTGTGAACAGAATTCTATTAAAAATACTGTAGACTCTCACTTTAGGTTATGCAGAGACAGAACATTCGGTACCTCTCTTCTGTCTCACATTTCTTCCATTTGTCTCAATCTTTCAGGTATTATGCTTCTTCATAATGTTTAGCCTTTACTTTTCACGGAACACCTCAGAGCTGTTCAGCATACTTCATAAGATATGTTCAGAGGCATATGCTAAGGCTAAATACTGTTCACTGCTGTTCTCCACCATTTTCCAATTTGCAAGCAAGTATTGTTATATCGCATCTGGCAATACCACAGCTGGCCAAAAAAAAGTTTTAGGCATAGTGGTATTCTGCAATACAACTTCAGCAACTTTATCATAAAAAGTAATTACAAGACAGATTTCATCTGCAGATCTCCAAGGGCTAGACACTATTACCCACACACCACACAGAAGAACTCCTGTGATTTGGGAGAGGATTCGCAAGATCTCTGGATGACAAAGTTTGACGATGTTGATATCTATTGTGAATATTATGGCCAGGTATTTATTAGATGATTCTGCCCAAGCAGCTACATTATTTAGAAAAAAAACTACCACTTTGTCCCTAAACAACATGGATCTGCCAATAAAAACTTTCCTGCAAGTATGGTTAGTCTAGGAAGGTGAGAGCATTTCTGCTGGCATAGCAGCTGGTATAAACTGTCTCCACTTATGCCAAAGAGAAGTCTTAAACCATCAGGAGTGTTTTCCACAGCAGGTGCACCAGGAGAATCCCAGTATTTTTGACAAAATCTAAGCACCTTTAGCCTTTAAGTCAAACCTTTGCAAGGGTTAGTACTGGTGTTTTTTTCTTATTCATATTAGCTGAAACATTGTCAGTCTAGCCCTACCTGCTATCATGATGGTCTGGATATGCCTTAGAAAGAAACAGCGTAGATACTCTTCTCCAGCTTAGAAATGTCTTCTAAAGCAGCAGTCATTACTTATTCAGAGAATTTAGTATTTCCTTAAGTATGCTATTCTTAATTAAAGGAAGAAGAAAAAAGAAGGATCTTCTTTCTTTTCACTAAGCCAGACTGCTTGAAGCACATTTACCAAACAGGTGACCCAGCACACTGGTGACAAAGCGTTAGCCCCACAACTGTTTAAGAGCAGGCTGGATGAGGCTCTGGCCAGCCTGATCTAGTGTGGGGTGTCCCTGCCCGTGGCAGGGGGGTTGGAACTAGATGATCCTTGTGGTCCCTTCCAACCCTGAATGAAACTATGAAACTAGAAGGATTAACGACACACAACATGATTCTAAGCACAATGTAGTACACAAATTTACTTAACACAAGACTTTTAGGATAATGATTAGCTATGCTGTGAAAAACATTTAGTTTCTTAAATGATAATTGCTACTGGTAGAATAAAAGTAGCCTTCAGGTTCCTATTCTGCTTGCAACTCCTGCTACTTCAAACCACCTGTAGTCTAAAGAGTAGATCAATGCCATTGAGTACCATTCAGTTTTTTGAGCTAAAAGGAAACATGTATGAATCCTCTTGCACTATATGAACAAGCACAAATGTAATCGTTTTAGAGTGATCATTCCAAATCAAATAATTAATCATAACTTTTTGCAAGCTTAGTATTTAAACAACTGCACTGTCCCTATTCCACACTTAATGACAAGTGAGCCTAGTATTTCTACTTCTGACTAAGCAGTGGACTACCATAAATACCTTAACTCAGCTCTCAATTTACACACATGCACATAGTCTTTGCCATAAAATATTAACCTTCTTCATGAAAAACACAGTACAATTGCCGTAGTCTTTAGATATGATTTTTAATGCAGCAGTTGATGACATCAATACAAAGAATACATAATTTAGGGTTATGCAGACTGCGACCTCTCCATGTGTTAAGGAGATCAAGTCCAGAAGAATAGTGGAATCCCAAATTTCAATAAGCTGCCCAGCGGTGACTATTAATTTACTATAAATTTTGGTAGTTAGGATCCAAAATAAGTAAGTTACCTCAAATTAGAAAAAAATCACAAATGTCAAGTTTTAATGTTTAGAACAGTCTTAAATTAATGACTCTTCCTAAACCTTACCAGAGACACTCTGAAATGAAAAATAATTCATGATAGAACCAATACTGTTTCAATCAGACCTCCTAACTCCTCGATCTGCTGGTGCTTTAGATTTGAGATTTTGCTCTAATAAAGTTGACATGGTAACAGACAAAATTCTTGTGCTCTCAAGAAGAGAGCATCTAATAAAGATTGACATGCAAGAGGATCTGCAGTAAAATTTTCCCTTCAAATTGATTCACTTCACCCCTTAGAGTAGGAAGGCTTCCCTTTTTAATTTACATTTAAATAGTGTGTTAAGTCTGCCCAGACTTCACATATGATTTGAGAATCAGTTTCCCTACAGGCAGAGGCATCTGGGAGAAGAGATCTCTGCAGCTGTCTGCGGGTGGCACGGTGTGTCCCTGTTCCTCTCCCTGGCGGCAGAGCTGGCCCTGGTGAACGCTTCTACTCAACTGCTCCCCAGTCTGCTACAAAGCATGATCCAGCCTTTGCAGACAAGTGGCTTGCAACCAAGAGACTGATTTAGTATTTCAACAGATTTTTGAATTCTAATGAAATAAAACATGCCCTTTCCCCTCATTCCCCCCAGCCCCCACTCCAAAAGCAATAACTTTAAAAAGGGGAATGCAATCACAACCATTATGTCAATGAAAACTACATGCTGGGTTTATCTCTGTAGGTATCTGTCAAATGCAAAGCACACACATCATCTTTGGAGTAATAATGATGTTTTATCATTTTAATTACAAACATTTTGGAAAAAAATCCCTAAAGTGTACCAATTGAGGTGGTCTGAATTAACAGTAGCTTGATAGCCCAAGGGTAGCAAAAATAGATTGAGCCACCAAATTTTGTAGTAGTTATAGCAGCTGTCTTCTTGCCTCAGGGAACCTGAGTATTTAACAAAGCAGACAGCTTGGCATTGGCATCTGATTAGTAATGTGGGTATTTCTGCACAGAAAAGGCACAGTTCTATTGTTTCACTGTTTGATTAGGAATTTGGAGCTATAGCATCATTTAGCTTTTACAGTTCATTTCTGCATGTTCACTTACAGGTACTGTAAAAGAATATTTTGTCACACTTGCTGCAAGTAGGTAATATTGTCTTGAACATGATCAATGAAACATGACAGGATTTAAATGTCAGGGTCAGTTGCCTCCCCATTTCTGTGCCAAAATTTTGTTGAAATGACTACATAAATTATTCTAATTGGGAAGCAAAGTGAATAAGGTGAAAGCCAGTTCTTCCCTTAACACAGGATACAAACTACTTGGAATTTAGAAACATTTTGAAACATCGTTTATTCCAGCTCAATTTTACAAGGGAAAATTTCTCTTAAAAACAGAAGCCTCAGAGGAAAAATCCAGCTGCTGGGGTTTCTGGGAGAGGGGGATTGATTTTTATTTTTGTAATCCCAGCAGTAGCCTGACAGTTTGGATAACCACTGACGGTAAGAGAATCTCCAATTCAAAACCGATCTGCTCAACGGCAAAAATCCTAGTTAACGTGCCTGATCTAAAAAGGTTTGATCTCGGGGAATAACCTTAGCACAAACAACAATATTACTCTGAGGTCTGCATCTGAACTTCATACAGCCAAAAAGACCCCCCACGTGGCTCTTCTCTCTTTTGTTCTTTAAGTATACATCACAAATTATTGGTGCTTGTTGGCAGAGTTCAAATCACTGAACTCATTGCAAATAGTCTACTTCAGCTAGAAGTACATTCTTTTACTCTATCAAATCCATCTGAGGTAATAAGACTTGATGTTTTATTCAACAGAGCTGAGGAAAATTGTTGCACAATAGGTTAATTCAAAATGGCAGCATAGAAAATGCATCTGTCAGTGGGGATCAAATTACAGGGCAAGCTCCTCTCAATGCTTAGAAAAACAAGTCTGCAGTTCTACAGATTATGTGCATGTGTGTGTTTAAAGGGGTGGGAAAGGAGCTAAATATCTGAGCTAACCTCCAATTAAAGTCAATCATAAAAACAGCCAATTTAATGAGTACGGATTTCTTTGGGTAATTATAACACCAACCACTTTTTTTCTCCCGCTCTTTTAAATCTGTAATTCTGCCTTCTTGTTATTGCTTGCTTTGTCATTAATCGCCTCAGGAACTTGATTTCCTAGCAACAGACTCTGCCACCAAACATTTGGCTCCTGTTCAACATTTTCTTTGTGAAAAATGGCACTGCTATTGCCGCCTGGCTGTTGCAGTTAGACTGGCTGTGTAAGTGCTCTAATAATGCATTCTTCTAAAAAACACCCAAAAAACACATGATAAAAGGAGCAATGACTGAGCTTCACTAATTACTGTGCTGAAGAAGTGTATGTACAATTTAAAGGCTACTGGGGTACAAGGAGAATGACAGGAAAGGAAATGTGCATATTCTTTATATAAGTAAATAAAATTAATAGCAGAAGTGTACATTTAGAAAGAGATATTTTTATCATGTTAGATTCTCAGTTTTCTATTGCAAAAAGTGAGGTAGAATCTCACTTAGAAGTGGATGCATTTTTCTGCAAAAAGTATAAAGCATTCATCTTCAGAGAGTGACATCCTGAGGATCAAAATGGGGGGGGGGGGGGGGGGGGGGGGGGAGGGGAGATGAAGGGGGGAAAAAACCAAAAAAGAACTTTCTAATTCCCTTTTCCATACAAGTTACTGGAGAAAAAAACACTGGCAAAATTGTCAGCATATGAGAAGTTATATCTAAAATGGAAGCATAACGCACACATACTAAATACATCACAGAATGACATAATACACACTGGTGCCAGTTTAGACAAAGCTCTTTCTCACATTTTTGTCAGAAAAATAAAGCTGTGAATTTCTGTATTATGATAAAGTATTTTTCTCATATTTGTTTTGGAAGCCAGTAAATGGCAGATCTGCTTCCTGGTTAGATACAGAGTCTATCATATTTACACAATGAATGCATCGCACTTCAGCTACAACTTCCAGAAAACACAATCCCTTGGGATTGTGAATTTCAGGAAGGATATCTTATCCCAGGCCAGGAAAAAATCAAAAGGCCACAACTAATGGCTGCTAACTGCAGCATCTTCTTCATGGTTAAGACATTCGGGATGATGTTTTAGTGGCCACAAAACCTGTTCATTTATTGTACAAAATAGCTTTTTGCATGTCAAATGGCATAGACAGTGATGCCAGAGCACTATGGCAAAAGTTATTGATGGAAAAAAGCTACTGCAGAGTTATTCAAACTTGGTTTGAGGGTGGGGTGTTTGTTGCTGTTTGTTTGGTTTTCTTTCTTTCTTTTCTTCCCCACCCTGGCAGGGGGAGGGGATATTTTGATTCCTGCCAGTGTGCCTCTGTCCCATTTCCCATGATGGACACACAGAACTCAAAGAAAAAAAGCCTATCACAATCCATTGTAAGTTATCACAATCATCACAGCAGTATATTATAATAAAAATGCCTTCATTGAATATGCCTCTGAAAGAAGACAGCACAAAAGAATTTTCATTTATACTTACATTGTTATAATAATCAGCTTTTTTTTTTTTTTTAAACTCAGGTAGGATAGCCAAACCTTATGTAAAATACTGTTACACATTGCTGACATCAAGCCTATGTTTTGACAGATTCCTGTTGAAACCAGATAATTTTACCATCAAGCCCACTACACCACCACAGTATCTCCCTGCTTAGACAAGCACTTAGGTACAGTATTTGCTGAAACATACCAGGGTGGTTGGAGCTTTAAAAACTCTGGCAAATAAGTACGTTACACACTGCAACTCATGACACTTTTAAATAGAAATTCACTCTAAACCAGAATATGTGGTCTTGAAAAGAGTTGTCATTAACATAAAAAACAAAACAAAACAAAAAACACCCAAACAAACAAAAAAGGCCCTCGCAGTAATTCTGTAAACACAAAAGAGATGCTAAAGGTATTGAATTTAATTTAACTGTGGCCTAACAAATTTAACTAGTACTGGAAAATTCTATACTTGATGTGCAACAACTGATTGGTATCCCCACTGAGAAATTTCTTTTATTTGCTGCACAGAAGTAGATGAAGAAAATAGTTTAAACTTTTACGAATTGTGAAACAGCCTATGCAAAGCTGACTGAAAGTGTTACCTTCTCTGAATAAATGGTTGCATAGCAATACTGAAAGCGAGTAACCCAACATTCAGCTACATAGAAATAAGGCTTACAGCCACAGTAAAACATCATTGCTCCTCTACTCTTACCTACAACAGGTAGAACAGGAGCTCAAGCCTTCAGGCACAGTAAAGACAAGAGATCCCACGGTATAAGGTATGGTGTAAAAAAGGTTCCACGTCTCTTTAATAAACCAAATGGGCATGAGTATCAGCAACCTATATGAAATGGTGAAATGGCCAGGCAAGGAGTCTACAAAGATACTAAGAAAAGCTCTGAGACACATCACTTGTAGTATTGGGGTTTTAACCACACAAACTACATATACAAAATAAAAATTCAAATACAGTCCCTAACTGACAATCTACTATTTTCCTTTGGACAGGCAGGAGAAAAGCATTTTGTTAAAGGAAGGTCTGTCCGGTTTTTGGGAACTTTCAAGAACACATTTATTACTTAAGCACCAAGAAAATATCAGCATCAAGTGACAATGTTTCACACACCTAATGCCTCCAACTGGAGACATTAAATAAATGCAGCTGTTGGATTGAAGAGCAAATTGAGTAAAGCTACATAACGGGCAGAAATAAAGGTAGCTAACTGGAACAAGAGAAGACGCACATCTGTGAAGAACTATAGCTGAGACAATAATCTTCAAATACAGGCAGAAAGTTAAAATTCAGCTGTTGGTATGAGCAAGCAGTATCAGTTGTCACAGAGTTAAGATTTCACAAAGTTATGTGAAGCTTTTAATGAAGGAAAGCATTTTCTCCTTTTTCAAGTGCAAAATACCTTACAGTAACACTGAGGTGCTCCTTGGAGTCAAACAACAAAATTCTCCAGTTTTTCTGCCCTCCTAAGTAACTCTTACCAGCATATTATTTTTTTAATCAAAGACATCAACAATAAAAATATATTTGCATTCCAGGCCTTTGTAAGATATGAAAACTAACAGCTATATACTGCAAGTTGCATTAAAATATTAAAATGTTTGCATGCAATGTCGAACAAACTGAGCACCAGCAAATCCTAAAAATTTCAGCTGGCGCTCAAGACAATGATGGTCTTAAAAAACAAACACAGAATCACAACTCAATATATGTTATAGCATTCTCAGGGATGCCTACACAAACACAGTACCACCATGAGATTACAAAAAAAAACCCAAAACAACAACTACCAAAAAAACCCCAACAACCCACAAACAAAAACCCCCTACAAAACACACAAAATGTAAGATTATTTTCATGTCAGACTGTGTCCCAATCACAATTTCAAGGACAGAATGACAATGCGTAGCATTATCATAACTAAACTTTTTCTTCAATAAGGGCAATGTCTGAGGAAGAGATGTTTTCTAGCCCCAGTAGGAACCAAAAAAAAAATCCCTGACAGTGAATTCTAATCAGGCACAGCTAGCTGATCCACAGCAAAATGAGTATGACAGACTGGAAGATATGGTGTCAACGTCAGAAATTACAGCAAGTATATGAATAATATCTGGAGAAGGGAAAGAAATTGCATAGTTTGACAGTACAGGTAATCTATCTTAAATTACACAAAGTAGAGTAATTTTAAAGGATTAAAATACACCTTTAAAGTTTACTATCTTTGAGATAGCTGGGCCAGACTCTGTATTTTGCTTCCACATATGATTTACAGGGTCCTATTCTTTGCTAGTCTCTAATTTGTCTGCCAGATCTGATTACCAGATGGCTAAAATAAATGTATTGTGCTCATTCATGGTAACAGAAGTTGTCTTTAAGGGTTCTGTCACGGCTTTACTATCTTTTCCTTTGTACCTGCTCCTCCCTCTGTGAATTGATTAGAGTTCAGACTTAAGTTTCATTTGAGGGCCATTCTGCTGAATGCTCAATTGAAAAGCACATTATATATTCTAGGAAGCACATAGAGATGACCACAGGATATCACTGACCTGTCCTAATGCAACAACTGCCCTACTCTGCCATGAAAATTAATTGTTTGATAATCTCAGTACACAAATTTCCACAAGTATCTGTCGCTAACATAAATTATAATGAAATTCAAGAAATAGGTGACAGTTGGATAGAGAAAAGGAAATGAAAAGCAACATATGCACAGTGCAAGGCCAAGGAAGGTAACAAGACTAAAGCAAAGACAGAGAATAGTAAACAAATTAATGACTCAGCTACCCTACACTTCAGGAGTGACAACTGCTTTGTTTAAGCTGATAAACCACTACAAACCCGCAAGTAGAAATGGTAAATGACAGAAAAGGGCATAAATGCACTGTAGCGTGGGAGAACATGTATGGTTCTACTCATTGTCTCCTTCCATTACACAAAGTTACACATGCACTCTGTAATCTGAAATGATTGTCCTAGAAATCTCTTTGCTACACCCACCCTTGAGTACTTTTGCTACAGGTGTGAACTAGGTTCTTTACTTAACAGATCTCCTCAGGCAGTCAGACCTTTCCCTAATATGAACTCCATTTTACAAATACCTAAAACACATACTAGCACTTGGATGTTATTTATTTGTCCATTAGCATCTGCGTATCATGGGTTTCATTTTCAGTTTAGTATAATTCTCTCTTAGTCAGAGCTTGAATGCCACAGAATGGGCATCTGAAAAACAGCTTTTAATATATATGAAAATCATTGTAGTGAATCACCTAGTCACAACTGAAGTGATCAAGCTGACTGAACACAGAAGAGTAGCTTCAGAACTAAAATAAGATAAAGGGTATGGCTTTAAAAAAAAACCCACCCAAACACCCCTTTTTCATCTCAGGCTCTTTCCCATCTTTCCTGAAGCATTTCCATTAAGTTTCATTTTTTCTAAATTTTACAACTTCATGGGCAATTGTATCTAAGCACAGTAAAATTTAAAACAAAAACAACAATAAAACCCCAGAACAAACAAAAAACCTCCTTCACATATAAGCAACCAAAACCAGCCAACCAACAACTTAGTGCAGTATAGCTTTGGGTAACATTTGTCACACTTACTCTTTTTTTAAACTATACTCTTAGCCTTTCAATACTTCTTTTATCGAACAGCACTAATTCTTAAGCAAGGCATATGAAACAGACCAAGGTATAATTAGTGGGAAATCAAGAACTCTGAATACTTGAAAAACAGGAATAAAAAAAATGAGTAGACAATACACCTATGTATTTTTTATAACCACAGCACAAACATATGGTCATAGCAGTAGGATGTACTTTCTTTGTATACTGTGAAGGTTATAAGTATTTTTTGACAGTTATAAAGGGGCAGTCTTGGCCATACAGAAGAATCAATAACAACCATGTAAAGCCTACAGCAGTGCACACTAACAGGCTGTAGGAGGCATTAACACTAGCTAAAGGAAATAACTATATTTTCAGTGAACTTGTTCCTCCTGGATAATCAATTTTTTACACTTCTTACCAGCTGTTCCCACATAGCTCAGGTAGCAGAAAGGAAGCAGCTGTCATATAGAATCCATATATTACATGCACATTACGAAGTTTTTATCTGCCATAGATGTTTTATGTTTGCTAATGTTGATCAGCCATATCAACTTGAGAGCAAGATGAAAGAATTTTGTCAATTCTATTTAGACAAGACATGATCTATACAAATACATGAATCTGGCTTAATACATTCTGGATGGTAAAAAAAGAATACTAATTGTGAATCCACTAATGCTCCATTCTCAAACCCTCTTTATTCCAGAAGTAAGATTTCATCATTAAAATCAGTTTGCCCCACCGCCCACATTCAAGAGATTTGTCACAATCATTGTTTCTGGAATATTGAGTTATAAGGTGCAGTAGTAATTACTGTGGAATAAATAGCAATTAAGATTGTTCACACAAATAAGCTCAAACTGTTTGCAGTGAATAATTATGCTAATAGTGTTTTTCTACATAATTTGTGCATCCTTCACAATAATTTACTAGAAAATGTGAAATGTAAATTTGATGCACTACTACAAAAGCTCTAGAAAATGTTTAGTTCTCATGACTTTCTCCTTGCTCATTCAAGAAAGCACACAACTAAAACATACTTGTACATTTAAATTCAAAGAAATAAAACTATGTTGCAACTGAAAAAGTAATTTTTTTCATTGTATTCCTACAAAATCATCCTAAACCATATGTAGCAGACACGCTAACTGTTTAAACCTCATAGTGTTGTAACATGAATTTTATCAATTTGAAAGAAGCTGAACTTACTGCTATATAATAAACCTTGGCCTTTTCCACCAGTTTCCAGTTCTTCTCCAAATCAAGATGCTTTTCTTTCTTATAGCAATTAGCAGCAGCAAGGTTAGCTACAAGAGACCTGAAAGCGATTAAAAACCAAGGATTAGATCTTCTTTAACTAAAGCTACCACATATTTCTCATAAAGAACAGATTTTCTCCAAGATAATAAAAGATCCTAAGAACATCAAAGCAATTAAGAGCACCATAAAACACAAATACTTTGACCACTTCATAGTATTTAAATAACATATTTGAAATGATATATTAAATACTATTTACATATAAAGCACATATTAAATAATTTATTTTAAATCTAGCTATATAATTTATGCTACCTACCACTATTATACTGTTTATCTGCCTACATTTGCTTAGAATCAACCTTTTGTTGCATTTTGTGATCCACTCCCCCTTTGTATGACAGAGCATATACAGAATTTCATTAAAACTCTTCTAGTATCTAGCACCAAAAAGAAAGTAGCTACTACAATGTATTTTCTGAAAACCATTTTCATTTACTAGAACAAAACTTTTATTTATGTCAGGCCTTTATAATTTTCCAATGAATAGTTATATTATTTTAAAAATACTATTATTTGAAAAGAAGGCGTTGGTCTTTTTGGTGGTTTGGTTGGTTTTATAGCTCTGTTAGGCTCTTATTTTCCTTTAGCAAAGGATGATGGACTGTTAAAAAAAAAAAAATTGTCTTAGCTGTGTACTAGTGGAAAACTACCAAAAACTTGTTTGTACTTCATTCTTTCCTAACAAGTTAAAACATAAGCCACGGGACATCACTGCCATTACCAAGAACAAAACTACTTTTATCTTATTCACTTTGTTACATGTAAGATACATATATTCTGCTCCTCAGCCATACAATTCAACCTTATAAAGCACACAAAACTTTGACATACTCCTAAAAACAAGTTATAAAAAAGGTGCTTATGCATTAGGTCTCCACTCTGGCTATCACAACCACATTCTTCTGTGGCATTTTATTATCAGATGTTTTATTACATTCAATATATATAGAATGGGAGTTGGGGAAACAGACATTTCCATGCTGGCAAACAGAATTTTAAGTTTAATTCTCAAGATTTAGTAGTCATAGGATGCACCTATAGTACATCACTGTTTCACCACTTATTTTTAAATACATTAGCCAGATAAACACTGCGCAATTACACAAACCAGATATGACTACTGAAAGCTTTTGCCTTTCTCCAACATGCATACAACTAATGTTGTTGTATCATCCTTTTCCATACAAATGTTACTACAATCCAAAGACAATGCATCAGTGTTTCGCTAATCTGCTTCTACGGAGCTATGCTTTTGCCTCCAAACTGAATATGACATATAGGTGTAAAAGGTAAGCAAACTCAGAATTCTTGAAAATTTCTTTCAAAACAGCACCTTTGCACCACCACCATTTCTCTTTGTCCTATTCAATAAAAAACAAAAGCCCAGAAGAATCAGCAACCAAGTATTCCTGTAAACTCCCTAAAAAAGTTATCACTGACAATTTCTGTAAGTCAAACATATCAAGCACATAAAAAAATAAACCAGTTAGGCTATTTATATATATACATATGTATATATATAAAATACATATATGGCACAGTTCTGTGTCATTTCATCCCAGGACTGTTCTTGGAGCATATCTCCAAGATACGTTGCCTAAAGGCAACATGAACTAATGTGACTTTGGAAAATCAATAAAGTAAAAAATGAACAGACCAAACCTTTGCAGCAGTATAAGTAACAGGGAACAAGTTACATTCTTAAAGAGTATTATCATTTCAATGACAAGAGAAGCACTGGAGAACCAACTAAGTCCAAGAAAGACATGTGCAGAACTGTGGCCATCTTCTGTACGCCAAATTTAAAAAGTAAATTAAATCTTTCAGTTTTGGCAAATCCTAAATATCTGTCAAGGATCTAGCTGGCAAAATCTTGTCTCTCTATGTATGCTGCTAAGTGAAAAGCATGTATATTCCAGAAAACTAAGCGAAGACTGTTTCCTTTCTCTTACCACATGCCCCTAAAACTGTAAACCAAGATCTGTAGTGATGTACTTCATATGATGTGTGGTAAAAGCTTGTTACACTGAAGACAAAGCACCAAGCTTTTCCAAATTAAAACTGTCTAACAACACTAAAGTTCCACATGTGGGATAAAGAGAAGGTAGATTTTTTTTTTCCAATGAAACAGTAATTTGAGACAGAGTGCTTCAAATGAAACAGCTTAATGGAGACTCTGTGTATGTGGGTATTTACGAGCAGAATGTACAAATCGAAGTCACAGATTATGACAGTATAGGTACTAGCTTAAACTTGAATCTTGTTTCATGATTTTCATGATAAGCTCTGAGAAAACAAAGCTTGTATTGCTAAGCTAGAGAACTCAGAGTGGTAATCATGAATTAGCTCAGAACCCCTTCTTGCAAGAACACAGACAAACTTAGCAGAAAGAAGAAACATTCACATCAAGGCCTCTGGAACACAAGTACACACAGCCACTTACTGGGAAAGCCAGGAGTGCTATTAGCCAGCTCCTCCAAAGAGACACGAAAGCTGAATTGCCTAAAGAAAGAAGTTAGCATGTACCTCAACTGGGACAAAAGATTAATCAATAAACTGAGTTACCAACTGGGGCCAGGCTGAAGTGGCTCTTACAAATGTAGAAAATGCTGAAAATGAAGAAACAACCAGAGAGCAATTAAAGATTGAGCGTAAGCTTGCTCTCAGTAGAAGAGGAAAAGTTGAACAACAAAGCCTTTAGCAACCACTGGCCACTTTTTTCCCTATCTCCTGAAGAGGGAAGTAAGTCTCTTGGACTCCCTGCACACTCTTAACCATGCTCTTCAAGAGCAATTGAAATGAAGCCACTGTCCTTAGTATTTGCACAAACACTCAATATTGAGAGATGTTTAGAGAGAGTATTAGGTGGTTTATGTTAGTAAATCAAAACCACTGCTTAGTAAGAAGTACTTGCAGACATTTCTGTGAATAAGTTTACCTAAACTTTTACATTTCATGGAGATGCACAGCAAAAGATGCACATATTGTTTCTGAATTCATGATGTATGCCTATTGACAGGTTTGACTTCAGTTTCCCATCATGTCATGTAGGAAATTGTGACTGCTACAGTATGTGTACACAGACAATATTTGACTGAAGAGAGAGAACCACAGAGCAGAAACATCTTTACTGCTTGTCTTCTTTGAAAAACCAAACATGGATCCTAGAGACAGAGAAGGAAGTCCATAGACATAATTAATGTCAAAACACCAGATGAACATGAATGAAATTCCTTTCTCCACTGACTACATACATTCATGCCTGAGAGTAAGACCAAGACATTATGTACAATATCAAACTGGGAGGGACAGGTTGATAAGCTTGAGGACAGGGCTGTCTGCCATTCAGTGGATCTTCAAGAACCTGGAGAATTGGGCCAGCAGAAAATTGAAAGCAAATGCAAAGATATGCAACTAGGAATAACTTCCATGTAACCAACATAGGCTGAATGTTGGCAGCATACAACACAGCTTTGCAGATCTGGGGGTTCTGGTAAATCAAGTTTGAAATACGAAGCAGCAGTGTATCCACACAGAGAAGGTGTGGATCTTTATCTTTAGAAGGAAGCATCCAGCCACGAGTACAAAGCAAGCTATATATCCAGAACAGATGAAAACTTCTGTTTTCATCTCCAGAGCTCATCCGGAGATCTGTGCCCATCTTTGAGCTTTCCATTGCAAGGAAGACACTATCATAATACAGGAAATCTAGTGGGGGGCCATTAAGATTATTAGGGCACAGGAACACTTAGCAACTGAGGAAAGGCTTCATTAGGTTGTAAGACGAGGTACCTAAGGGGAGCTCTTCCTGGTATCTTCAAGTATCTAATGAATGTTTACAGAGAAGATGAAGCCAGAATGTTCTTGGACACAAGATAGCAGACCAAAGTGTAAGAAGGAAACTTCCAACTGGATATCATCAAAGGAATTTCTCACATGAACAGCAGTCAAACACTGGAATAGGTTGCACAGCAAGGTTATGTAACCTCCAGCAAACCAGGACAGGGCCCTGAAAACCATGATCTAACTTTGAAGTTGGTCCTGCTTTCTGCAGAGGTTTGGACCAGATGTCTGCTCTAACTGAAATTGTTCTAGGATTCCCCACGTTCTATGGGAAATTCTCTCTCCTCTGATTCTCAGTTCAGTTCATGTTGCTGCCTATTGCCTTTTCTGATTCTGCCTAAAACATTCACCAATTTCTCAAGAAATTTAGTGTGGATTTTAATTATGGAATACTAAGTTACTTGTATAGATTCTACTAACATCTGACAGTGCTTTGAAAGGGAAAGAGCAGCTCCTCAGGATCAATGGCTCTGAAAGCTCCAGAGAGAAACCAAAAAAGGATAATGGCAGATATTTTGCTTTCATTCAGACCTAAAAAGAAAACATTCTCAGGATAACCATTTTCATTATTGCTTCAACATCCAGTATCACAGAATTTACATATTGGCAAAAGTCAGGGAGGGCTGGTGTGTGGAATTGAAATCTCATGATTAAGGCAGATCTGACTGGCTGGTTTTGAAACCATTAAGAAAAATATCAGGAGGCAATCAGCAAAGCAGTAGTATATATGGTTCAAGCATTGTGAGTGCAGGGAAAAGTAAGAAAGCAAAGGGTCATGCTCAAGATAACAGTTTGTTGCCATGACCTCTTTTTGAAATTCTTGTCTTTATTAATTTTGTGACAGTATCAAAAAAATTCTATAAGTGGTTTCTTACTTGTTCGTAGTCTAATATGTAGTCAAATATAAGAAAGGTTCAACAGAGTTCTGGAGAATTTTTTTTTTATATAAGCAGAGACCACCTTAATAAAACATAGTAAATGAAAACACAAAAGACAAAATTCAGAAGAAATTGTTAAGATGTAGACATATAGAACTAGTTATTAGATGAACTTCACAACTGCAACAGGAAAAAAAAATAATTGTTTTTTTCTTCTTCTTGTATAAAAATCAAATTAACCCTTTGTCAAGGCTTAGGGCTGGGCTGGCCACTCAACAAGTGACAGAAGCTCTCTATTAAGCCCTCTCCCTTCCCAAATGGGAATACAAGGGGAATCAGAGAGACAGACTCATGGACTGGAAAATCAAGCCAAAACAACTTCAGTGAAAGTAATAATAAAATGAAATATATATATAAATACATACATACAAAACAAATATGGAATCCAACCTGCTTGATGGCAGTTACATCACTATTACCACTGTTGCTGCGGGCAGGCACCAAGGAAGTCCCAGACTGGACTCAGAGGTAGATGTGAACCGGATTTAGGAGCTGGATTCTCGGTTTAGATTCAGGAATACATGGATCAGGATTGAAGACAGAATAGAGTCCTCCTTGGACACCAGCCATTGAAGAAGAAAGCTCAACCCTTGTGAGCTCTCAGCATTCTACTGAATATGACGTACATGTAATGGAATCTCTTGTTGACCAGTTTAGGGTTACCTGTCCTGTCTGCTCCTCTCTGCTGGTGCTGCCTTTTACCTTCTGAACCCCAATGAGATACAGAAGAGTTAGCAGTGCTCATGGTCGGCACACCAGTCCTTGGTATTACTAACAGCGAGTGTTATCACACTGTCTACAAAAAGATGCTGTTGATTGCAGGAAATGCAATCACTTTGAAAAGACAGTTGGAAAGGGAAGTAAGTGAACAGGATTAGTTCTGCTCTAACACTAACAAGGACACTAAGAAGGACATCGAAACACTTGAGCGTGTCCAGAGAAGGGCAACAAGGCTGGTGAGAGGCCTTGAACACAAGCCCTATGAGGAGAGGCTGAGGGAGCTGGGATTGTTTAGCCTGGAGAAGAGGAGGCTCAGGGGTGACCTCATTGCCCTCTACAACTACCTGAAGGGTGGTTGTAGCCAGGAAGGGGTTGGCCTCTTCTCCCAGGCAACCAGCACCAGAACAAGAGGACACAGTCTCAAGCTGCGCCAGGGGAGGTTTAGACTTGAGGTGAGGAGGAAGTTCTTCACCGAGTGAGTAATTCGTCATTGGAACGGGTTGCCCAGGGAGGTAGTTGAGTCATCGACCCTGGAGGCGTTCAAGGGGAGATTGGACGTGGCACTTGGTGCCATGGTCTAGTCATGGGGTCTGTGTTGATAGGTTGGACTCGATGATCCTCGAGGTCCTTTCCAACCTAAGTGATACTGTGATACTGTGACACCCTCTCAATCAGGCTATATGGTGACACCTATCCTCTTTACACACATTATCACCTGAAGTATATTCCTTATTCACCAGTCAAGTATATGCCTTAGATGCCAATCAGCTTTCATATCTGCATAAACATACTCGTTAACCAATTTTTGTCTCTTGCAGAGCAACTACAAGCTATAAAGTTCAGAAAGAAGTAGCACAGAATTATCTTACCCTTTCTCTGCCATAACCTAATTGCAGTTCTCTGAAGTACACTATTACTGCCCAGCCATAAACTGTGAGCTGGGCAGCCCTGTGGTCTCAAATCAGTGTTAATGTTTTCTGTATAATACAAATCACATTTTTTCGAGATCAAATATTCGAAACAAATTAGGCTCTACATACTATGTTGATTGCATTTGTATCTTAGGAAAATATCAGAGACCCCTGACCTGTTATCACTAGTGATGCAAGCAGCGCAGGTTCCTGTTGGTTCTTCACTCTGCTCATAGTAATGGGCATCCACATGAGCTTCCTCTGCCTTCTTCTTTAAAATCTCTCCAAATTTATCTTTGCCAATGCACCCAAAGAAAGTTGCAGCTTTGTAAGGGCTCTGAATCATCCACTGAAGAAAAAAAAACAAACAAGCAAAATAAAATAAAAATATTCTTTAAAAGACAAATACAAATCAAACACACACACACACACACAAAGAAAACCTCTCAAGGTATCATGCCTGGTATACACCCTTTTTTGGCCATTTTTTCCTTTCTACTCACCATATTTAATTCTGTGCCTACAAAGCATAGACATATAGAACACTTCTATGCCTGAAGTAATAAGCATCTGGTACATCAAGGAAGGGAAGGTCAGCAAAGAATCAAAAAAATTACCCTTAATGATCCCACTGAGTGTTTAATACCTCATGTAAAATTTAAATACACATAGTTCACTATCAAATAAAGTAGATTAGCATGTTTTTACAAGGTGTTTCAAAAGAAGTTCCCTTCCTCAAAGGAGATGCCCCTACGTTTACATTTAATCAACCAACATATGGCATCTTTAAAGAAAAATTGTAGAAAAAAAATGGACAAAAGAAACAAAAACCCAAACCAGAAACACCCCACAGAACACAGAGAGATAGCACATGAGGAAAACAATGTATTTGAAAAACCCAAGAAGCAGCATTGTGCAGCATTCACAATATATACTGAACCTAAATGGCACTGAAAATAACTATTTGTGTCTGCCATTTAATAATAAGTGAAAAAGGAACAGAAAATGCTCCCCATTTACACTGTGAAAACATACATAAAAATATCTATCTCAACTTGATTAAGAGCAGTTCTGCCACTTGAACCATAAAGAAGTAGTGTAGCGACATGGTGTGGCTATTTCATAATGCTCCTCTTATTAATAAAAAATATGTATCATTCAGCTCTAAATCCAACTGTTTTATATTAAGCTAAAAAGCAACATTTTGCAGCAATGTTAAACTAAGACTAAACTAAAAAAAAAAACCCAATAAACAACTAAATGTGAAGAAACAATCATAGGACCTACTGTGCTGGTAGTGAGTCAACCAAATGAAGTCATTACAATTCACACTAATTACAGTCACAAAGTTTATCCACTCAATCAATAGTGTGAATTAAAGGCTACATCAATTTACTGCTATACTAAAACCCTACTAATAATTGTTTCCTAATCAAGATTTAAATAAATGATAATGTCTCCATTACAAAGCAGTGTTAGTGATAGCTGTGGGTTCTAGAAAGAGCAGTAACTGAGTTGCAAATACATGCTTAGTCACATCTTTATTACTTCTCACTCCAGAGAAGGAAGAAAAAAAAGAAACATTGTTCATTAATAAAGCAAAGGTGGGCAAAATTTGCAAGGCTTCTTTCCTAAAAATAAAAATTTTATATATAACTATACATATAAAGTTTAAGGACAAAAAAGATTGTGTTGTCAGACAGTGGCAGCGTCTAATCTCTCATTCATGAAATGCACACTGCATATGCACTGCTAATCTATTCCATATCACTCTAAATTAAAATAAATTAAGAACCCACTAACAAGGTAATTATATATATCCTTGCATTTTACATACATTTGCACATACATAGTACACATTTGCACAGTGTTCATTTAGGATGCATTAGGAATTTTATATTTGCAGGGATGGTTAAGTAGAACATATTATTTAACAAGACTAAAGATGTGACCTACTGTAAGCAAATATGAACCAATTTCCACAATGTTATGAACAGAAATACCTGAAGACTTGGGTTCTATGTTAAAAAGCATGCCTTATACTCACAAATAACAAGAACTAAGAGATCACTACCAACAACATTTATGAAAGCATCAAATTCTAGCAATTCTTCAATAAACCTAGGACTTCAAACTGCACCTTAGGCTTTCAACATTTTATCAAATGACATAACTTGCCCATCCTTTATATATAAAGGCTGACAATATTAGGAACAGTGGTAAGTAATATTTCACCTACATCTCAAAAAAAATAAAAATCTTGGTCAAGTATCACAGTTTTGACTGCTGGCAATAGCTCAATTTGAATTCAGATGTGATGCACACTCTATAAAACTGTAAATCCTACTTTAAATGTAAGTGAAGTTATCCTTGAGACTCAGGCATCATGATCTGGGATTTCTTGAGATGAACCTTTGTATATTGTGCAGACCACTATAAGCAGTAGTTCTGCTCATACTCATGATTACTTGAAACACAGGTATTGTATCACAGAATCACAGAAATATTCCAGTTGGAAACGACCCTCAGGATCACCAAGTCCAACCAATAACCCTACTCTACAAAGTTCACCACTAAACCATATTCCTAAGCACCATGTCTAAACGACCTTTAAACACATCCAGGGTTGGTGACTCAACCACCTCCCTGGGCAGCACATTCTAATCCCTGACCACTCTTTCTGTGAACTTTTTTTTAACTAATATCTAGTCTAAATCTACCCCATTGGGTAGGTTTGGGAAATAGTCCCACTATACAGATATTCTTCTAATTTGAACATCTGAGCTAAGTTAAGCAACACTGGGGAAGATGAAAAAGTAGTTCATCTGTGCTTCTGCAAAGATTCTGTCATCACAGAGCTCCAGTTACAAATATTGCCCCCTTGGATTTATCTCCACATATTGCCATAATAATTGTGATAAGTTGTTGCTAGTTGCAGAACTCCTCCAAACTGCTCCTTTCTTTCTCTAGCTAAAAGGCTACATATTATCAAAGGTAAAAACTAGACATCACATTACCAACTTGAGGAAATTAAACTACAGATATATCTCTGGTGTACCACGGAAGTTGCACTTAGTGTGGGAGCCACCTAGAAAATGTGACAGCAAACATCTTTTGCATATGTTTGAAAAAAACAAACAAAGGACAGACAAAACAACATCTCCAAGGTAGACTCTGCAGGGGTTTGGGTTTTAAAAAAATCTCACCCTGGACTGGAGTTTAATTTTGAATCATCTGATACGGAAAAAACAGGCTTCCATGAGCTACTACACACACTGTTGTTATTAGCAACATTTTGCCTCAAATACTGTAAGTGAGAATAGAGGTCAGTCATCACAAGACATTTTCATTGTATAACAGTTATGCAGCATTATATCCAATGTCAAATGAAGGCCAGTAAGAAACTACACACACCGGTGCCAGGTACATGGTTATATAAGCTGCAAATTCATTTTGTAGATTTATGTGGAGTATGAGATTTAATTGAATGAAAGAGACTCTAGACAGAAACAGAAAATGACCCAGCTCAGCAGGCACTAGCATAATGAGTTAATTATCTAGGGTTTGGCTAGGCAGTGAGGCAGCTATTAACTAACTGCATTGACAGTCTGGTCAGGAGAGGTTGGCACCTGGCCACACCATGCATCCTCACCATCACTCAAGGGAATTTGAGGCTCCTAATGGCACAAAGACAGAAGTGTCAGAAGTAGGAACTTATCATGAAGGAACAAGACAGCCTCAGGAGTTGGATTCCACAAAGGAAGTACAAAATCTGGAGTGGTTTAAAAAAAAATCTCATGTATTTCTCCATCGTAAAGTTCTCTTGTCAACACAGCTTGGACATCAAGTATGCACAAGGACAGGCCTTGACCTTTTCAGTTATGATAAGCATCCATGACAGAGGAAGGAGCACAGGAAATAGAATAACTTTCTGATGTTCTCTTGAGTTAAACAGATTGTGTTTTCCTTACAGTACTGCTGTACAAACCCTGAGAAACTAAAAGCAAATATTAACATTTTTTAAAATTTATTTCTTGCCTTTAGCAAAACTCTATCTTAAAATTTGGCTGATTTCAAAATAAGCACCATATAGTATCAGATTACTCTTTGCCTACAAGAACATTTATTCCTTATGATCAAACACTGAAGCCAGCACTTCTAAAAGAGGCCAGCACCCCAGCTGCATAAAGATACACTAGAGTGATAGAAACCTTCTCTGTTCATTTTCATGAGGCTAACTTTGGCTCACAGTACTAGGACTATCTGTTCAGGTATTTTTCATTATCTGAGTTAACAGGGTGAACATCTTGGCATGCTTTCACTATCTGAAAAATGTAGGAACCTTTACATTCCCAGGTGAGGGTGACAGTTGCAAAGTACAGCATTGTCTTTCCTTGCAGCCTGTTGAGATGCCAAGTAAGGACGATAACAAGTAAAACTTCAGGAGAATCCACTGTATGTTGTGAGACTGCCTGGAGTTAACTACTTCCCACTCTTCGGTGTGCTCCGATTCAAAGGTGAGGTATACCTATTTGCCACTTTAGTCTGATTAGAAAGCAGCTTTGGAAACAGTCTTTCCTCTGAGTTAGAGGCACTTGTAGAAGCACTTTCCTAACACTGGAAGGGACTTGATTTTGATTTGCTACTTAGTGTTGTCTTCTGAGAATGATATTCAAGATGAAGTGACAAGAGTTAACAGAATGGTTCCTTACACCCAAGAAATAAAAAATTGCCCCTTCATACTATGTGAAAGAAAATCAGTGGCCTTAAACAAAGAAAAGTAGACAACACAGTTCTTTGATTTTATTTCCCAAGCTTATCCTATTTAGCAGGAGAATGTCATGCTTCTGACACAGAGGCAGAGTCCAATATACCATATCACAATATCTGATCTGTACTCAGAACTCTTCTTTGCTGTTCCCACAAAGTGCACTGTAGACAAGGACCTTTATTTGAAAGGCAAAAAGCAGGAAAAACTAAATAGTTGATCTAATTTACCTCACTATCTTCAGTTGTAAAGATATTCCTGCTGCAAAAAGAGACTCTGCTGTGTCTCAGTACACAATCCCACAAGATTTATAAAGAAACATTACACTGATGAAGCTTAAGACAGCTTTATGGCCCTCTGACTAAAAAAAAAAACCTTCAGAAATTACTTTATTTTGCTACAACTCTATGCTTTGCTGTAAGTGCCACTGTTAGCTGGACACTACTGGTAGTCAGAACAAGGAGGCTGACAAAGACACTCACTTATCAGTCCCACGTTTTTCTCCATCTGAGCTCCTTAGTGCCTGAATTATTTTTTAGAGATACAGCCAGTAGTGCATTTTCACATCTGTCAGTCGTCTTAACCTAACAATGCCAAAGCATATGACGCTTTGCCTAGACTGACATACCTTCAGCTGTGGACTTGAATCCTAAATGCCTAGGAACTGACAACACAACAGGAAGCATTACGCGCCTTCAGAGTGAAGGATCTTCAGAAGTCATTAACACTGAATAAAGACATCTGAAGTGTGTTATTTGAAGCTGGACTCTTCTCTGCATGATCTGTCAAATCTGATCTTGTTTTAAATTGCAGCTCAGAGAGGAGAGGACTCCAATGACCTAAAATTAGCTAAGACTTAACATGCTTGATAAAACCTAAACAATGTAAGAACTACTCATGAAGTATTCAGTAAATCAGAACAGAAATGGCTTCTTTTTATATAGAGCTACTCAGATTATCTCTTATTTTTATGTCTGGAATTTTGGAATGAGTGCACACACTTCTCAGAAGGTTTCACCAGTCTGTTGTACCCCCAGGACAAGTCCCATCACTAATTATATATACAGAGTATATTAAAAAAGCTCTTATTATTATTTTTAGGATTATTTTAGATGCTAAATCAGAAAACATCATCTAAGAAAACTAGATGAAATGAGAAAAAGTGGGGTAAAAATCTACATAACGCTATATATATATATCTACATCTATCTTAAAAACCAAGAATATCTGACAATACACAGAGCAATCAGAGCAATCCTAAAAAAAGACATTATCATCACTGTTCCAAGTGAGTTTTTTTATTTCTTGTGAATGGTGTGATACACCTGAAGCACAACTGGATGCAGTATTTCGTTACCTTTACACATTCCAAATAATTTAAAATCCCTACTATTGTGGGTTAATCCTACCCAGCAGCCAAGCTGCCACTCAGAAGCTCTCTCAGTCCTCCCTCATGGTGGGATGGGGGCCAAGTTTTATTGCCTCTAAGCTTGGTTGCTGACCATATTCCACATGGCCTAGAATCTAACTTCAGTCAGTTTTGGTCAGCTGTCCTGGCTGTTTCCCTTCTCAACCTCTTTTCTACCCCGCAGCCTACTTGCTGGGTCAGGAAAGGCAAAAATCAGACAAGTCCCTGATGTTATACAAGCACTGTTCAGCAACAGCTAAAATGTTGCCATGCTGAACAACACTGTTTTGGTGACAAATCTAAAACACAGCACCATAGGAGCTGATATGAAGAACATGAACTCCATCCCAAGTAGACTCTTTAGAATAAACCTTTATTAGAATAAACCAAACCAGGTTGGAAGAGACCTTCAAGATCATCGTGTCCAACCCATCAACCAATCCAACCCACCCAAACAGCTAACCCATGGCACCAAGCACCCCATCAAGTCTCCTTCTGAACACCTTCAATGACGGCGACTCCACCACCTCCCCGGGCAACCCATTCCATAGCGCAATCACTCTTTCTGTATAGAACTTCTTCCTAACATCCAACCTGAACCTCCCCTGGCGCAGCTTGAGACTGTGTCCTCTTGTTCTGGTACTGGGTGCCTGGGAGAAGAGACCATCATCAGCCTGTCTACAACCTCCCTTCAGGTAGTTGTAGAGAGTGATAAGGTCACCCCTAAGTCTCCTCTTCTCCAGGCTAAGCAGCCCCAGCTCCCTCAGCCTCTCCTCATAGGGCTTGTGTTCCAAACCCCTCACCAACTTTGTTGCTCTTCTCTGGACTCGTTCCAGCAAGGTCAACATCCTTCCTAAACTGAGGGGCCCAGAACTGGACACAGTACTCGAGGTGTGGCCTAACCAGTGCAGTGTACAGGGGCAGAATGACCTCCCTGCTCCTGCTGGCCACACTGTTCTTGATGCAGGCCAGGATGCCATTGGCCCTCTTGGCTGCCTGGGCACACTGCAGGCTCATGTTAAGCCTACCATCAACCAGCACCCCCAGATCCCTCTCTGCCTGGCTCAGTATATACACTGTAGAATCATTAGTATGAATACAACATCGAGAGCCTGGAGAGCAGGTGAGATACAATCACTTTTACCAATAGTTTTGCCACTGTTTTGTCCTTTTTCTTCACCTTTTTTTTTTTTTTAATCTTTTTCTTTTTCCACATTATCACATAATGGCCATATAACAAAAAAATGAAAAGGAAAAAATAAGTTTATCTTTGTAAAAGCAGGCTTGCTCAAAGGAGCCACCATGTCCTGTACAATAATTCTTCCACCATTACCTGAAGCTGCCAAATCTTGCACAAGGAAGTGATATTGTTAAAATGCATGGCAACACCCTCAAGGAACTTCCATGAGATAAAATGAGATTAAAGTGATAATATTTTTAAAAGGAAAAGACTAGCCAAAAGCCTTGCACAGGGACCATTATCTCAACATTATCTGTATTTGGTTCAACATATGCTATCCAAATCTCAGCACAGGAACATCTATTACTTTTAGCACGGTGCCCCAAGTTGCACTTTCTATCGCTTTTCAAATCATCCACAAGCAGTATTTCTTTCACCTCAACATTTTAAACCACAAAGCTAACAAACTGTCTCTTAACAAAACGTATAATACAAATAACTATTTTCAGTGCTGCTATCTGTTATATTCCATTTCCTACTCTTGCTTGCTCTTCACCTGCTTGGCAACTGTTTCATATTTTTATTCTAGTCTGTAAGCTTCTTGCTGTAAAAGTGTATGTATTTCCTGTAATCAAACATGTAGCAGACATATTACAAAGTTTCTATGTAGCCAAATAATCTCTTTTTTTTTTTTTTTTGGCCCTCCTTAAATATTGGCCAATCTAGGCACCTAATTACAATATTCCTTATTCCATTACTCTCTTAAACTTTATTTATAATGCTACAGTTATGCCTCCAAATACCTGAGGCATTACACGGCCAAAGGCAGGGTGTTTTTCCCTGAAGGCACCTGAGACACAAGCTGGCCTTTTGTCTCTTCCCCATTTGAAGCACAGAGTACAATACACCAACCATCATCTTGTTATTTGATCTGATATGTAGCTTCCTGTCTCTTTGCACAACATTAACGTGCTCCCTTCTCAAAACCAGGCCAAAGATGATAAATCTACAAATCAGGGCTGGTCACGTGAGTTCTTCATCACTCAGTTAAAATTTCAGGTTTACTTGGGATTCTTTCTCAGCTGTTTCAGTGTATTTAAGTGTTTACTAAGAAATTTGCTACTACTTCAAAGCTATGTAAGAGGTAAGGTTTAAGAGTGTGTTAGTCAGCAAAAGAGCCCAAAGATACTAACTTCCTTGTTGAACATCATGAAACATGGCAAAGTAGCAAGTAGAGTACAACTTAAAGAAGTCTTCAGCTAGAAGATGCGATATTAAGTTGTTAATGGAAGCACATTACCAACATAGGAATGGAACATCATGCAGTAAGACAAAATCAATGAACAACCACTGCTAACCATGTCTCAGTAATTGGCACTCCACAAAGATATAGGGGAGACTGGTATGCATTTAAAAAATGCCTTAAAATTCTCCACTGTAAAACACTTTATATGTATTTAAGCACTAACCTATAATTGACATTGTAGCAAAGTAGCACTTTAGGATACTTTGCATATGATTTTGCACATCTATAACCTTAAAACAAATCTTCCTTTTTGAAATGCATGCATATGTCACTCTCACTCTCCTGGTACATGATGTCTCAATGAATACACCCCCAGTCAGAATGACAGCAAAAAATCCACAAGTGAAGAGACTTCTTTCATTGTCTGGCAGCAAGGAATTCATGAAGCACAAACTGTAAACAGCTGTCTATCATCAATAGTATAAAAAAACAGATGGCAAAGGTCAAGTCAAAGTTTATTGACAATGATGAACTCTGACAGCGTCTATTAAATTACTTCTTCCTTTAAGGTGTATGTGATCAAAGCAGAAGACAGATTTTCACTCAGTCACATAACAAGCTATTTGCTGAGATTGAAACATCTGGTCAATATCTTCTAACACTCCAATTTCGTGCACAGTTAGCAATAGGGTACATCTCTCCTTCTCACAGGTTCCATAAGGGTGGCACATATGGCTGCTCATTTAATTGAAAAAGTTTCAATTCCAGGCATTAGATACAATTGTCTCTATGCTTTATATTATTTTAAGTCTACATCATTTCCATCATCACTGCTGCCTGCTCTACTCTTTGCTATAAAGTCCACAAATAGGTCAGAGCACTAAGAGCTTTACAGCTCTTGACCACTGAAGTTAGAAAGCAGTTACAGCGAGGGAGTTTTTGATGTAAACTGTTGTCCAAAATTTCCTGTCCATTGAAATATTTACCAAAATTCTAGTAACATAGATTAACAATTTTTGCTGTAATAGCAAATCCTTTGTTTAAGAGGCATTTCTGAGCAATGAGAAATCATTTTATTATTTTATAAATTATCATTTTGCAAACATAGCATACAACATACATTATATTTTGAGTGAATGTGTGATAACTATATGAATTTAATGAATCATAATCCTATCTCTCAATCTGAAATAACAAAAAGACAAAATGTTAACTATCTCAAATGCTGAGAAATGCTTGCCTGTAAAATTATGTATCTACGTTGCCACAGCAACAAGTAGTGGATTGTGTGAAACGTATTTCTCCTTTCCTTACTAAATCCCAATCTTTTGGGTCAAAAGAGAAAGGTGGGCTAGTTGCAAACATGTCTACAGTAAGTACCTTTGAAATAATTTTCAGTTACTATTAAATAACCTCCATTTGTATTCAGTTAAGGGTTGATTTCCACATCTCATTTCCACATTAGCCAACTCCAACTAGTATCTGAACCTAAAAAGTTTACCTACAAGTTGTAAGAAAACTTTTGACACTACAAGTCATCAATATAATTACCCATTGTGCCTAGATGCTGCACCAAAGGGTGGGTAGGGAAGGGAGAACATGGATAATGTCCACATGGAAAAATCTACCAAATGCTTGAACAGAGACATCCCTCAAAGGTGTCACTCTAGATGGCAGAGTTTTTCTGGAGAGCGTGCTGACTTTCAGCACTATGGCATTTATCAGTAGTACCTCACTGTTCTGAAGAAATGTGCTATGTAAATGGGGTATGTGTTTTTAAAAAGTAAACAGAATTGTCCTCTAGAAACTGGCAGGTTTCACATAAATGTCAAGATACGGCTTACAGATAATAGATCACACTTACAGGTAGTACATATGTGCCTAAATAGCCTGTCACACAATGCCACAAGTGCAGACAGTCAAGCCTGGAAAGCAACTAACTACCTGTCATGTTGCACTAATGGGATTGGTGCAAAAATTAAGTAGTTAGCCAGGTCCTAAATGTTTTTTGATAGGAGTATGTAGAAAGAAATTTACCATGAGCTCCGAACAAGCTCAGAAGTGATGGGATTAGCACTATTAAATTGCAATCTTTTTTTCAAAGAAACCCACCACAACGCAATCCAGTCACAAAGGGCGTGAATTCAGACTGAATTTTACTGTATATACACAGCAAGGTTCATAGTGTTGCAATGGAACATTTCACCTAAACACATCAGAAGTTTATTTCTTCCAGAGTTAATAAAGAAGTTTCTCCAGAACACATTAGAACAGAAGTTTAAGAATAAAATAGAATTAGTTTTTAAAAATCTGGTGTGTCTAACTTCAAGGCTTTCCCCACTAGACTAACTAGATGAGGAGCCCTCTGAACAACCAAGACAAAACTTTGGAAAGCTGATATTGAGTTTTAAGTCAACCCATTAAGAAATAGTATTTCAGGACTGGCCTCTCCTTAGTGTTATGCCCCATTCAGTAGTCTTAAGGAATAACGACTCTTCTGAAAAGAAAAACGTGAACCAATGGAAAAATTACTGCCTTAGGACAGGCAAATCTCAGAAGAGCCTCTGGATTCCTCCTGTGTGATTTCCAACCACACTTAGTTGTAAACACTCTATGTCTACCAAAGACTGACTGGCACACAGACCAAGCTGAGATTCCAGGTGAACACTGGATCCACACAGTGTGTGTGAACAACGATTTAAAGAATTTGTACGTGCTCTCACAAAATAATAGAAGTAATTGCCATAATAGTCTCAATAGAAAATATTCAATTCCTCAAAATTATGTTTTACTAAAGCAAACACATGATTACATTTCTTGCTATGTATGCAAACACTGGTGCCTTACTTTAAACAATTCAGAAAGCAACAAAAAACTGACAAAATTATAAAACTAAATTAAAAATCTTGTGGCCAAGATTTGATGTGATACACACTTGGTCTGTACATGTCATAGAGGATAGTCAATACTAATAAACGGGACAGAAATCTTCAGCTGATGCACAGGGAATACAGGAACTTTATTAACAGTTATGAAACTTCATCCCCCCCCCCCCCCGCCAAGAACAACTCCAAATATCCAGAACTATCTGCTCCTCTTTGTAATAAAACTGTCATAAAATATCTCCATCTGAACATGATGATGTGAAATAGCCTAAGCAATAAGGTAATTCAACCACCTCTCGTTTTCTGCTCAGGGACATTTACTGTTTTCAGCAGCACAACCTCATATCCTGCAGTGGCTGGAGGATATGCTAATTGTGAACCCTGAAGATGCAGCCTATTAGACAACATGTACTTAATCTGAAATACTACCTGCATATGTGCTAATTTATTTGGATCTAGAATTATCACATTATTCTTTTGGTGTTTTCCATAATCATTTCTGTAGAGCACAAAATCCATCAGAGTGAGAGTACACATCTTAAAAATCTTACTAAGACTAAAACCAAGTGTTTTCAAATGGCAACTATCTTGGGATACTTTTCTCATTAGAAAGATAAACCCTGGAACATAATTTTAAGGATTCTTTCTGGAGCTTTTGGATATTGTCATTATTGTTCACTGTTCACTAATGTTAATTACAGCATTACATGATTTCCCATGGATAACGCTTTGTAATTCCTTCTACTTATTCTCTGTAGAGGCAGAGGAACACAGTAGATTAGAAGGCTGTCAAGATGATAAAATGACATTGAACGCAAATTTGTGTTTGTAATATAGCATGCAAAATTTGGAAACGCTACTTTAAACAGAAGCAGAAAACTAGCTTCAGGCACTTCAGGCAGCTAACTTATGAAAAAATGCTAATACCTTTAAATATCTGAAACATCAACAAAGAAAGATTCTATCTAAACTTAATTAAGAGGAGAATCTGTCAACAGATACAAATAAAGATAAGTATCAATATTAAAAAACTCACCAGTTAAAACTGGTGTAACACTGTATCGATGCAAAAGCTAACAAATAATGATAGGAAGGTTAACTCATTACTCCTCATTTTTAATTTTCCATAACAAATTCCTAAGAATTTCAGATACTTTTAATCTAAAAGCTGATTTTCTGCTTGTACTTACACTGATAAAACCCAACTGATATCAGTGGGATTATACAATATGGATTAGAAGAGAAGTTGTTCCTATTATCTTCATTCTGTTAAGTTGTTATACATAGTGTATGACTATTCAAGACTATGTCCCCAAGATACAAATACACCGCTCTGTCAGTGGTCTGTGAGGACATTCATTACTAACTGCAAAACAATTTGAAACTAAATAGGTAAATCAATGCTAGACACTGTTATGAACGTACAGGCTATGTGTATGATTTTAAAGCCAACATCATCACTTTTTATTCCTAAGAAAACACAAACACATTTCTATAAAACCAAAGCAAGCTGATATCAAGAAGAGCAAGCTGAAATTAAGTTAGAATGTCCAGGTGTTAACAAGATTTATTTCTGCAGATACAGTATTTTAACAATGTTGAAAGCACTCATCTCTTTATTAACATGACACAACCTACGCTCTGGAAAATTCTGTAGATATTTGATATGCTATCTTTTTTTATTATTATCGTTATTAAATTAAAAGAGGGGCTTTGTTTCTTTGTTAATATGGTGACATGATTAGTCTTAACAGTCTAAAACAGTACTGGAGAAATTATTACTGAAGGCTAAAAGCAGTCGTAGTACTGAAGGCCAGTAGCAGCAGTGGCCAGTGGCAGCAGTCCACCTCTGCAGATATCCAGGTCTATAATACATATGTTCCCATACTCACACTTTATTGTATCGCATGTCAACGTGCAGGATTTGCCCAGATGGATGTATTACAAAAGAAAACCAGGATGGGTTCTCTCCCTAGCATCTTGTTCTTCAGGGAGACGGTATGGTTTGTATACTGCCACTTCCTCACATCATCTGACTAGGGGCTAAGGTACCATCACTGCCACTGAATCCATTTTCCATAATTTTTATTTCCCTCTCTTTTGCCTTTTATAATGTTGCAATTATTGTCAAGTAAAAAATAAAAGTAGCTGTCACACAAGGACAGACTGATTTCTGTAAGGCTGGAATCTGTTAAATTCTAGGTTTCACATTGAAGAAATTTCAGGAGCAAGACCACAGTCATCAATTCTCCGAGGGTCTTACAAGTACTTACAAGAATTAAATTTAGCCTTAATTCTTCATTTTCAGACTTCTCTGGTTTTCTCCTGAAACTGCACATCCACTTAGATTTCCACAGATATGATATAGCAGACAAAAATTTATTTCCTCATTCTATTTCTATGGAATACTTAACAAGTCCAGGATTACTTTTAGATCACCTAAACACGCATAGACAAACACAATGAAAACACTAAGCAACAGCCTTCTTCAAAAGGTAACCTAGAAATCAATGGAAATTTGATGAGTTCGATTTGACACCTTCAGTAGCTGCTTCTATTCCACCACCACCTCAAAAGCAATAGGAAGTTACAAAGAAACCTAGTGATACCGGCTTACAGCTAACCTTTGTTAATAGACCAGCCTGTCGTGCCTGGTGTGTCTACATCCAGATTTATCATCACTTCTTCAGGTTGCTCCCTCAAAGAGGAGAAATAATTGCCATAGTAAGGATTCCTACTAGATCTAGCCATGCTAAAAGCCCACCCTTCAGCAGCAATCATTTTGATGAGTTCCTCTCTAAAACTGAGTCCCAGCATACCATCTTCTAGAGCTTTTCATACAATCACAGAATCAACCAGGTCAGAAAAGACCTCAGAGATCATCATGTCCAACCTATTACCTAATACCTAACACCACCTGACAACTAAACCATGGCTCCAAGTGCCACATCCAATCTTTTTTTGAACACCTCCAGGGACAGTGACTCCACCACCTCCCTGGGCAGCCCATTCCAATAGCCAATTACTCTTTCTGTGAAGAACTTTCTCCTCACTTCAAGCCTAAACTTCCCCTGGATCAGCTTGAGACTGTCCTCTCATTCTGTCAGTGGTTACCTGGGAGAAGAGACCAACCCCCACCTGGCTACAATCTCCTTTCAGGTAGCTGTAGAGAGCAATAAGGTCTTCCCTGAGACTCCTCTTCTCCAGGCTAAGCAACCCCAGCTCCCTCAGCCTCTCCTCGTAGGGCTTGTGCTCAAGACCTCTCACCAGCCTCAGTGCCCTTCTCTAGACACATTCAAGTATCTCAATGTTCTTCTTAAATTGAGGGGTCCAGAACTGGACACAGTACTCAAGGTGTGGCCTAACCAGTGCTGAGTACAGGGGCACAATGACTTCCCTGCTCCTGCTGGCCACACTATTTCTGATCCAAGCCAGGATGCCATTGGCCTTCTTGGTCACCTGGGCACACTGCTGGTTCATGTTCAGCCTACTGTCAACCAGTACCCCCTGGTCCCTCTCTGCCTGGCTGCTCTCCAGCCACTCTGTCCCCAGCCTGTAGCGCTGCATGAGGTTGTTGTGGCCAAAGTGCAGAATGAGGCACTTGGACTTGTTAAATGCCATCCTGTTGGATTCTGCCCATCTATCCAGCTTGTCAAGGTCCCTCTGCAGAGCCCTCCTACCCTCTAACAGATCAACTGCTGCCCCCAATTTAGAGTCCACCATTAGTAAGTTTGCAAACAACACCACTTCCTCATCCAGACCATCAATAAAGATATTAAACAGGATTGGGCCCAACATTGATCCCTGAGGAACACCACTAGTGACTGGCCTCCAAATGGATGTGGCACCATTCACTAACACTCTCTGGGCTTGGCCATCCAGCCAGTTCCTAATCCATTGCAATGTGCACCTGTCCACAAGCTAAAATTAAAAACAGTTCCCAAAATGTATTTATTAAAATCTTAGTCTAGCCCAGTCTTTTAACACTTGGGATAGTTTATGGTGACAAATGTAAAACCCCCATGTTTTCACAATCATTCTGGCAATTAAGTGTGACTTACAGTGCAACTGTGCCAACTTTTAAAAAAAAAAAAAAAAGTTTCCTCCACTAAAAGCCAACAGCAGCATTCTTAAATCAAGGAACTGTATCTAATTCCCTTGCTAACCCATAATCCATTCCAACAATTGCTAAAGTCTAAAGAAAATACAGTAGTGCTAAAAAAAGGAGAGCTAGAAATACATCAAACCTTGGACTGGTCCAGAATCTCATTTGAAATAACAACTCTCTGGTTCCATAGGCTGCATGTTTAGAAGATATTAATGCAGGAAGATGTGAAAACCCTTTTAAACCTAACTTACCAGAGTTCACACACTCAAGAAAACCCTAGGTGCTACAACAGCGAGCTAAGCTTCCCCCAAAAAACCCTCTCAACCAGAAGTCCAGGAATACAATAGGAAAATGTAAGTTTATTTTTCAAATAAACTTTAGACTCCTCAAAAAACAAAAACAAAAAACCCCCAAACCAAACTACTAACAAAAATAACCAAACCCCACACAGTCCTCTTCTGTTGTTACTAAACCGTCAGTCCACACCACTGCCAGTTTGTACATCCCAAATTTAGGATCAACAGATTGCATTCCTGTACACCAAGAAAGCACTAAGAGATAAACACAAAATTCAGAGAGAATTTGACAGCACAGGAGAGCTCTGCAGAAGGACCTCAACAGGCAGGACAGATGGGCAGAGTCCAACGGCATGAGATTTAGCACATCTAAGTGCTGGGTTCTACACATTGGCCACAACAACCCCAGGCAGAACTACAGGCTGGGGTCAGAGCAGCTGGAGAACAGTCAGGCAGAAAGGCACCTGGGGGCACTGATTGACAGTAGGCTGAAAATGAGCCAGCCCAGGTGGCCAAGAAGGCCAATGGCATCCTGGCCTGCATCAGGAACAGTGTGGCCAGCAGGAGCAGAGAGGTCATTCTGCCCCTGTACTCAGCACTGGTTAGGCCACACCTTGAGTCCTGTGTCCAGTTCTGGGCCCCTCAGTTTAGGAAGGATGTTGACTTGCTGGAACATGTCCAGAGGAGGGCAACAAAGCTGGTGAGGGGTTTGGAGCACAAGCCCTATGAGGAGAGGCTGAGGGAGCTGGGGGTGCTTAGCCTGGAGAAGAGGAGGCTCAGGGGAGAACTTATTGCTGTCTACAACTACCTGAAGGGAGGCTGTAGCCAGGTGGGGGTTGGTCTCTTCTCTCAGGCAACCAGCACCAGAACAAGAGACACAGAGTCAAGCTGCACCAGGGAAGGTTTAGGCTGGATGTTAGGAAGAAGTTCCTCACAGAAAGAGTGATTTGCCATTGGAATGGGCTGCCAGGGAGGTGGTGGAATCACCATCACTGGAGGTGTTTAAGAGACTGGATGGGGTGCTTGGTGCCATGGTTTAGTTGATTAGATAGTGTTGGATGATAGGTTGGACTTGATGATCTCAAAGATCTTTTCCAACCTGGTTAATTGTAATTCAGCAATGAATTCTGACAACTGGCAGCGTGCAATGATGGACATCTTGTAAGAAAGTATTAATAACTTCTACCAAGTGTGTAGAAATGAGCAATTTTACAGAATTCAGAATTTAATGCCGCATATGAAATCTTTATGAAGAGAAAAATTCAGTGTTTGTGCAAGATGTAAATTACCTTAAAATAAGGAAGCCATTGTAATTACACTATGCATGACTGAACATTATCTGGCATTCAGTATATTGTTTTGTCAGTTAAATGGCTTAAATACTCTTTAAGGCATACCTTCTTTGTTACAAAACACATTGCAAAAAGAGTACTTTTTGCTCACTTACAAGTGGGTCATCAGAAGACAAAGTTCACTCAGCTGATTTCCCCAGTAAAAATCCTACTTATTTTTTTTGTCTGTTAAAGTACATTACCCAAAACCTTCCTATTGTACCTACTTCAATAGCAAATTTTTCTCCCCTGAACAACTTATTATTCTAAGACAACGTCTCCTTTACTGCAGCAATGAAACAAATGTATATGGAAGAAAACGAAGCTATTGTTACTTGTACATGGGTAAACAGTGTTCAATCACAATAAATTGTTTCCAGGTATGTAGATAAAACCTTGCTGCTTTCATCAGAATACATAAAATCATTCTCTTCATCATACCCCTAGAAATTTAAATAAAAGGTGATTAACAATTACAAAGCAATTTTCCTTTTGTATATTTCGTACCAGCCTCCAATGAAAGCCTAAGATTTGAGTTCAGAAAAGACAGCAGATAAGCCACTTCAGCATTTACTTAACTACACTGTGTCATACCAAAAAGAGAAAAGATTCTGCTTACTCTGAATTCGCTAATATTCACCTAACCAAGCAGCAAATACTTTATCATGCAATCAGTATTACCTGCAGTATTTGTATTCTGAAGACAATATCTACCACAAGGGTCAGTGAAGATGGAATTGCACTACCTATTTGGAAAACAAAATTATTTCTTCCATATATGCGGAGAAATGTCTACATACATAGTAAAAGGAGCTCCAGTTACACGCACTCTTCTGCACAAATTGCAGGGTGATATAACACATTGTGTTAAAAAAAAAAAACAACAGTTTGGGGTTTTTTTAAGACACACTATCTACATGCCCAATTTCTTCCAGAACATTTCTGCTGCACTCAAGAATTCACATTTTTCAGACACTACTTAAAGTAACAGATGCATGGTGCAGAGACAAGAGAGTAACAAAAACTTAAGAAAAACAAAAAGAAGTGGATCAGTTTCTGTTCCATAGTCAGGCCTAGAACAGAGCCAAAGAAGAAAACTGAAGAACTACCCATACCAACATCCAGAAAATAGAAAAAAACCTGAACACTATCCACATCAAGTAGAACAACAGAAGAGGTTTGGATACATAATTAAGGGTCTCAACAGAGTTTTGAGAACCACTATTTCAGTAATTCTTCATGAAATTATTATAACCATGTTAGATGTAAAAAATCACTGGCAGAAACAAGCCAGATTTTTTGTTTTCATAAACAACTTCAATGAAGCTCTTATTCCACCTTGTTTAATTATACAAATAAAACATGCTCCTTCTAAGTCTCACAGAATCAGTGACAACAACTGGCTGTTTTTGTCATGATATACATTCACCATAATTGTAGAGCAAGTATCAAAAAATTAACTGCTTTGGCAAATCAATATGCTTCTGCATAGTACAAAGTGAACTAGTATATCACTCAAGTACTTTTTTCCTTTGAGTCTAATGATCACATTTCAGTAACCAATGAACCAAACACAGCTCAATTAATTCCTTTACTGCATGAAGAAGTAATTCTTCTCTTGACATGCAGGCATAACTCCCATGAATGTTAATGGGAGTTAAGCATGTTTACCACAGTGGCAAACTCTTTTAGATACACAGCATAGAGTCTGCAAGCAAGTGTGAAGATCCTTTGGTAACATACCACATTTCTTGAATCCACTGAAGAAAAGCTGTGTGCTTCAGAAGCGGAACTCTTTGTGTCCAAAAATAACCAAGTCGATATAGTCATTGTAACTGCGAGGACTACTTTGGTTTGCTTGTTTTAAACAACTCTTTAATTTGGGGGTCATAAAGAAAACTAGTGGAGAAATTGTTTTAATTTTGAATGTTTTAAGACAATGAAACATGTAACTTTAAGGAAGAGGAGATTAATAATAATAATAATAAACAAACCAGGTTGGAATGTGATGGAACAGAAGCTCCAGGTGAGTCTATCTGCAATTCTGAGGAACAAATCAACAGTACAATGGAGTAATAGAATTAGGTCTTGGGGAAGATGTGGAAGTGATGCTGGGATGTAAGAAACCACAAAGGTCGATAATATCAAAAGAACACTGAGTACACTAAGATGCTATAGTGTTCTACACACCAAAATAATGAAATCTGTAAGTTCAACACAGAATTCAGTTTGGCTAAAGCAAGCTTATCTGCAACTATCATGTTGGGATTTTTTCCAAATGTGCAAATTATGCTGTCTTTATGTGAACTTATTATTCCTTCAATCTAGAATATTGGACAACATAAAACAAAGTTCTATAAAAGGTGAAAAACTGTTGCTTTAGATTTATTGACCTTAAGTTTTCAAAACAAACTAAACCTAATACATTTTCAAATACTTCATAAATACCATGATACACATTCAATTTACAGCTACAGTTTGCATAATCTAAACTCAAGTTATTTTTAAAACACTGAAGACTGGATTCTTACAGCTACAAAAGAAAAGTTGCTTTGAAAGACTGCCAAAATACTTTTATAGCTGATATGTAGCTGACACGTTAACCTGCTAAATGTTTGCAAAAGTACTAATGACTAAGTAAGGGATATTAAAGACAGTGAATAAAAGAACAAACAGCTGCCAGCATTTGGCATTCCATTCTGCTAGCATGACTGGCAAAGGAAGTTACACCTACTTTATTATAATAATACTACATTTGGCAAAGACTTCTAGATGGAAGTATTCCAGCACTTGATTTTCCAAAAGGTGTTGTATGAGTCATTAGAAAGATCAAAATAAAATATACTACTACTGTAACTGCAGTACTGTAGAGAGTTATAGAAATAATGCACCCAAATAAACAGTCTGCTAAGATATATAATTGGTACCATTTTCACACTGATATACTTTTTACTATCAAGGGATTGTGATACAGTTGAAAGCATTCAGTTAAATATATATGAATGTCCAATCGACTTGGTGCTCAAGATTTTACTGAAGTTTTTGGATGTTATGATAGCAGTGCAAGCTGATTTTAAGTAATGGATTCTACATGAGTAATGACAGGAAATACTTAAAATCCATTCAAAAAGCATGGAAATTAAGAGCTACTCACAGCTTTCAAAATGCCCTCCAAAATCCCTAAGCTGCATAAAAGTCAATAAAACCTGGTGTTTCTAAGTTACTTTTACTATTTATCTAGTAATTATTCTACTGCAAGGGGTGCAAAATGAACATATTTACAGCAGTGAACATTTATAACTTAGGTTAATTTTTACCCAGCATGCTAATCTTTTGGAAGAAGACTCTTCACTGGTCAGTGTGGACTGGGTTAGAGACAGCTTGGATGGAATGAAAATGCACAAATCCATGTGTCCTGACGGGGTGCATGCACAAGTGCTGAGGGAGCTGGCTGATGCTGCTGCTGGACCACTATACATAATTTTTGAAAGATCATGGTGAACAGTGGAGGTGCCTGAGGACTGGAAGAGAGTCAGGGTTAATGCAGTCTTCAAAAAGGGCAAGAAGAAAGACCTGGGCAACAGACCAGTCAGACTCATCTCCACACCCAGAAAGGTGATGGAGCAGCTCATTCTGGAGGCCATCCCTAATCACAAGAGCAGCCAGCATAGATTCACTAAGGAGAAACGTTGCTTGACTAACCTGATAGCCTTTTATGAAGGCATGAACAAATTGATAGATGAAGGGAGAGCAGCAGATATTGTCTATCCTGATGTCGGCAAAGTTTTAGGTATCGTCTCCCATAACATCCTTGTAGGTACACTCAAAAAAAGTGGGTTAGATGATTGGACTGTGAGATTGTGGATTGGTAACTGTCTCAACAACAGAGTTCAAAGAGTTGTGATCAGCAGCACAGAGTTCAGTTGGAAGCCTGTGGCCAGTGGTGTTCCCCACAGATCAGTGCTGGGCCCAGCTTTGTTCAATATCTTCATCAATGACCTGGATGAGGGGATTGAGTGCATCATTGTGGGGACTGAAGACCCTTAATATGCCACACATCATCAGCAAGTTCACTGATGATACAAAACTCGGGGGTGGGACGGTGGCTGACAGCCCATAAGGCTGTGATGCCATGCAATAAGACCTGGACAGGTAGGAGAGACAGACAAATGCAAAACTCATGACGTTCAATAAGGACAAGTGCAGTCCTGCATCTGGGAAGGAATAACACCATGCACCAGGACAGATGAGGGGTTGTCCTGATGGAAAGCAGCTCCATGGATAAAGACCTTGGTGTTCTAGTGGATAGCAAGTTATCCATGGGACAGCAATGTGCCCTTGTGGCCAAGAGAGCCAACAGCATCCTGTGGTGCATTATTAAAAAAATGTGTGTCCAGCAGGTCCACAGAGGTTTTCCTCCCTCTCTGCTCTGGCCTGGTGAGACCACACCTGGAATACAGTGTCCAGTTTTGGGCTCCCCAACACAAGAGAGGGATCTGCTGAAGAGAGTCCAATAGAGAGCAACAAGGATGACTGTGGGATTTGAACATCTCTCCTATGAAAAAAGACCAAGAGAAATGGGGTTGCTTAGTCTTGAAAAGAGAAAGCTGAGAGGGGATCTTACCAATGTCTATAAATATCTGATGGGTGGGGGTAGGTGTCAAGATGAAGGTGCCAGTCTCTTTTCAGTGGCACCCAGTGATAAGACAAGGACTAGAACACAGGAAGTTCCACCTCATCACAAGGAGACGCTTCTTTACAGTGAGGGTGACAGAGCACTGGAATAGGCTGTGCAGAGAGCTTGTGGAGTCTCCTTCTCTGGAGACAGTCAAAACCCACCTGGATGAGTTCCTGTGTGTCTACCCTAGATGATCCTGGTTTGGCAGAGGAGTTGGACTCCATGTTCTCTAAAGGGCATTTACAACCCCTAATACTCTAATTCTGTGATCTCCAGTCATCACTTCAATATGTAAGAGTTCACATACTGATTCAAAACTGTTACAATAAAATGATTAAACCTAAAAATTTTAAAAATGTTATGATGTTAGCAAGTATCATCATAAATCAGACAACATTATGCTAAAATTGACCTTAAAACCATTCAGGTTACCAAAGAGATTAAATTAGTGGGACATCACTGTTTTAAAAGGCTAGGATAATTAAGTACAAATGATGCAAGTTGACCACTCTCAGATAATACGATGAGTTTGGTTTTGGCAGGTAAAGACAGACTACAATTTTTTCACATAAAAATCCTCTCAGTAAAATCAAAATGCTAAAAGTATTTTTAAATCATATAGTTAAAAGTTTTGAAATCTGAAGAGACTAGTTCAACATGCTGTCACACAGTTCACAAAAATAATGCTTCCTTAAATCCTTCTTTGTGAAATTTCTAATGCGAATGAGCATTCAGAAATATGTCTTCAGTGGGTTTGTCTTACTTGCAGTATAAACAGAATCACAGTATCATAAATATTTAAGTAAATGAATAAACAAACTAAAATTCCCAGGGCAAAAATGTATTTGTTTCATGTACTTAATTCTCAGTACATTCCTGTTAGGAAGCAAGAGTCTAGGGACCTGTTACCCACAAAAGCACTATCATCCCAATGTGCTTAATTAGCTCTTGACTGGGACCAGACAGAAGAGTAATAACAAGCTACATACGTTTATTCTACTTAGTGTTTGTACCATGCATGTTTACTAATGCAAAAATTGATGAAATGGTAACACCTATTCAAACATTAGGCACCAAAGGAAACAGGAGACATCTTTACTGCTTGTGGAGCACTGCTAAGAAAACAAGGCAATGCCTTTTCTCATTAAAAAAAAAAAAGGAAGGGAAAAAAAAAAAAAAGTGAGGCTCCCTCCCAGCTAAGGCAGAAGTATAGTGAGTTTACAGCAAAAGAATTAATTTGGTGTCTACACCAATTCTAATAATCACTCATCTTCATGGAAAAAGCTGACTAAGCACATACTGCAAACACCGGGAGTAGGAAATAGTTCTTGCACTTAAGAATCACAGAATGCAATTGGTTGGAAGGAACCTAGATCAAGTTGCACAGGAATACTTCCAGGCAGGTTTTTTAGAATCTTCTGAAGGAGATTTCACAACTTCTCTGCCTGCTACAGTGATTCCAGCACCCTCAGAACAAGTAAGTTTCTCCTTAAGTTTGTTATCTGTTGCCTCTTGTCCAAAAAGAGCCCAACCCCATCCTCACAACCTCCACCCTTTAGATATTTGTATGCATTGACAAATGGCTAAAAAGTCTCAGCTCTCTCAGCATCTCTTCATGAGAAAGATTGTAGTGGGTTGAGAGATCCATTCTCTCACCACAGGCAAAAAGAAAGACTCAGACAAAATGGATTGCAAAAATGGTGGAAAGTTCAAATGAAAAAACAATGAAAGTTTTACATAAAACCACAAGCACCGTGACACAGAGAGAAAGATCCCAGAACATACTCCAGAACGTCCCATCCCCACCTGGGGCTACACCCAAACCCCCCCCAGGGCTCTTTCTTCCCCCCCCAAACCAGCCTTTGGCCTGGGCAGGCCCAAGGGAAGCAGCCATTTTACCTAGGCAGCGGTGAGGGAGGAAAGAGAGCGAGAAGTCCCCAAACTTGGATGTCTTATATGGGAGCAGGGCATTATGGGAAATGAAATACCTGGCTTCCTGTGACCAGCCACTGGGCTGGGCCCTCTTTTGGGACCTCCCAGGTGTGGCCTGTGCAGTGGCATCCAGGCTGGCACCCAGCCTAAACCACCACAAAGATGTTCCAGTGTCCTAATCATCTTTGTGGCCCCCGTTAGGACTCTCTCCAGCAGTTCCAGGTCCCTCATAAATTGTGGACCCTAGAACTGGATGCAATACTCCAGGCACAGCCTCATCAGGGCAGCGTAGAGGGGGCCGGTGCCTAGCAGCTGGCTTCGAACCGGTGCGGACCAGGGGAATCCGACTGTTCAATTAAGACAAAGCATCGCGAAGGCCCGCGGCGGGTGTTGACGCAATGTGACTTCTGCCCACTGCTCTGAATGTCATAGTGAAGAAATTCAATGAAGCACGGGTAAACGGCGGGAGTAACTATGACTGTGATACTGTGAAACACGATACCAGTAACTGAAGATGTGCAATGCACCTTCAATGCCATGCAAGATTATGGGCACTCTTCTTGAATAGTTGAAATGTATGGAGGTAAAAGTTGGACAAATTTTACAGGGACTTTCTAAGTGAAGATTATGCCAGACAAATCTGACATTTTTCTTTGGTATTTTGTATCTGGAGTTGACTATGACTTAAGTATTTGATTTATTGCTGTAGAAGAAATTATTAAGGAAACTGGTAGTACTAAACCCTAGGTAAGTAATAGGCAGTGGTGCCTGGCAATGGGTTATGTTGAAACAGGAATCATCAGGCTTCAAGCAAGTTAATGCATGGAGCTCCTCTAGGATCAGCTCTAAGACAGATCTTAGAAAACACTAATGACAGACACCACAGAACAGTGCTGATAAGATCTGCTTACGAAGAAGCTCAATAAAGACAAAATCAGAAAACCTTTCAAAGAAACCAAATGACTAAGAACTAAGAACTGTGAAAATAGAAGTGGAATGAAATGCCTTCTCATGAAATGCAAGGTCACATATTGAATGCTCAATAAATACCTAATTTCTCAATATAAAGGTAGGGGATTATTTGTTGGAGAAAGATCTCCACATAATAATGCCATAACTGGACTCAGACACCATGAAAATATACAGCTTTTTGCATTAAAAACAAACCAACCAACAACAGTGAAACATTATGTCCATTGTAAGAATCCTTGTAATGACCACAACCAGAACACCTTTTGCAATTCAGTCTTTTTTTTGGAACAGAAAAATGAAAATTGAACAGAACACAAAGATCATGAAAACAAAGAGTATAAAGGGATCCTAAAATAGTTCAGCTTTGTATAGCTTAATAAAACAAAGGATAACAAAGACTGTATACATTAGACAATGTGTCATTCCATAATGAGATTACTAGCTCAGTGAATGAGGAGAAAGCAATGGATGTTGTTTTATCTTGACTTCAGCAAGGCTTTTGACAGTTTCTCTCATTCTTAAATGATTATGTTGTAGATAAATGGACAATGAACTTGACTGAAAACCATCTGAACTGCTGTGCTCAAAGGGTTGTAATCAGCCCAGTAAATCCAGCTGAACACCAGTCACTGATACAGAGGGCAACACATCTTCATTCATGTCCTGGATGACAGGACAGAATGCATCCTCAGCATACTTGAAGACAATGCAGAACTATGAGGTGTGGTGGGTGTGATGGAATTTGACAAGCTAGAGAAATGGGCCAACAAGAATCTCATGAAGCTCAACAATGATAACTATACAGGCCTGCACCTGATGAAGAATAACCCCATCCACCAGGGCAGGCTGGGTGGAAAGCAGTTTTACGGAAAAATAAAGGTTGCTGGTCCCACGGGACAAATCAAACATGGCCAGTAATGAACCCTTGCAAGAAAGACTACTAACATCGTGCTGGGGTTGCATTAAGAAGAATACTGCCAATACATCAAGCAAAGTGACTCACCAGGACATACTGGACTGTGACCAGTGAAGGGCCACTAAAACAATTAAGGGATTGGCACATCTGTCATGAGTTGAGGCTGAAAGAGATGGAACTGTTATGACATAATGGCAGGGGCAAATAAGATGGAGCCAAGCTCCTCAAAGTGGTGCCCCGTGACAGGAAAAAGGCAATGGGCACAAACTGAAATACAGTAAATTCCATTTCAGGCAAACTTTTTTTTAACTGTCAGGGTGATTAAAAGCTGGCACATATTTCCCAGAGTGGCTATAGACACTCTATCCTTGCAGATAATCAAAACTTAACAGTCCAAAGCAACCCGCTTTACGAGAAAGGGTTGAACTCGAGGGCCTTTTCAACCTCTGCAATGCTGCAATTCTGTGTAAACACCAAAAAGGCATCTTGAAGGTGAATCTCAACACTAACATGGAAGAGAATTAGCCAGGAAAAACACAGAACAGAATTGTTTAATTGGACAGCTTTTCAGAAAAAGCACAGGAGGGTAGAGAACCACTTAGGTGAGTTTTAGATGGAACTGATAAATCTGCAGAGAGGACTACAAGACTTAATTGTCAAAAGGTAACTTCATACCTCACATCTGTAGCTACCATGAAATAATACATTGCTGAGTATGTACACAACTGAGTATTCATTGCAGCAGTCTCCATAGATCTTTTGGGAGCTTGTGAGGTCTCCATCTCTGGAGACATTCAAAACCCCCATGGATGCACCTACTCTAGGTGATTCTGCTCTGACAGAGGGGTTATACTAGACGATCTTTTGAGGTCCCTCCCAAATCTGAACATTCTGTGATTCTGTGTTTCTTCTTAAGTATATTAAGATACTCACTGGAGATATCCTGCTTTCTCATTCTGTAGTTTTAAACTGCTATTGCTAAATTTCCTCTTATAAACAGCAGCTCTCCCCCAATACACAGAATTGTGTTGTAGTTATTTTGAAAAGGCAGGACTTACACAACTTCAAAATTACACCTATGCTGGTATTGAGCATAGCTTTTTGTTGGCTTTTAGACATCATCCTACTTCAAGCAGTGTAAAGAACCACTATGAAGTTAACTACAAATTTGAAAGTATTACTTTATTAAAAGCACTCACCCAAGCAAGCTTTTACTATCTCCTTATCTCACAAAATGAAAACATCACACAAAGAATTCTTCTTCTCAATCCTCACTATGCTTATGGATTCTGATCCATAAATTACAAGTAACCAATCACTTTCTGAAATGCTCGCTGTGCCAACTCCATGCTTATTGTATCTGAATTTAAAACTTTGATAGAACACTTCAATAAAATGCCAAAGTACATACCATAATGCGTATTTCAAAGACAATAAACAGATACTTTAGTTACAGAAGAGATATTACTTATTCTTACTAAATCAGTTACTAAACCAGAGCTGTACATGTGCCAAGTACTTCATGTGATAACATCCTGCATGGAAATACAGCAGAAAAGCAGCTATGCAACAGATGTAAGCCAAAACCCAAGGCAAGTCAGAAAAAAAGAAGAAAATAAAAAAACAACAAGAGCACCTTGGGGAAAAAAGCTATTTTTAACTGCTAAGAAGCCATGGGACAACTGTATTTCATTTGAACTCTGATAAGACCAGAAACATCTTTTTTTGACAACTAACATTTAGAAATTGTCAGTTCACTGTCTAGCAGTCTTTCATCTCTCTATCAACTCTTTGTAGTCACATTTTCAGCCTTTAAAAAAAGGCAGCAACTTAAATTTTAGGAATGCTTTTCTTCAGTAGAAATAGTTTCTGTCAGTGTTTTTTCGGTGTGAATAAAGACTCAATTTTTTTTTTAAGTCTACATGCCCAAATGACTGAAGTTAGATATTAAACATAATGGCTTACATGTTCAACAGCACTAGGTAATTCTACCTTCTATTGATACTGATTGAAGACAAAATATTGCATGTCTACTGTGAAAGCAAAAGTGCTCAGTGCCTCTTCAGTGTTTCTGTATGAATATTTAACCACCGTGAGAACATGAGATGAAGAAAACATGAAAACTTTCATGAGAAGATCCTGTTCTTATGTATGGTATAACCAATCCAGTTCTCCAACACAGCTAAAACTGGCAGGATTTAAAGATTTAAAGAACTGGGATAACAAAATTTGATTCTCATTGAGTAAATTCAGGTTATTCCAGCTTTGTTGTGAAAGAGTTGTGTCATAGGGGCATGCAAAAATCTTCGTAACACAATATACATATAAAATTCCAAATACAACTTTAGCTGCTTTCTCAAATCTACAGAAATCTAAATGGTTGAGAAGGCAATAGTCAAAAATGATGACAGGGAGAAAAATTAAATGGCAGAAACTCCCTTGCACATGGGTGTGGACAGCTAAAAAGTCTACCAACCAAGTAACCCAGATGCACAAGAATGCTACTTCAGCCAAGTCTGGAAAGATCAAGTTACAAGTCAAGGGAAGTCAGGTAAGTGCTAGCCTGCAGGCTGCCTGTTTGTCTGATAGGTGTTTTGTGGAAATGTGCATCTCCACAATTCCTTAGGCCTTTTCCTATACATCTGGAGTGGAACCTAGAACACATGTCCAGCATGAATATTTATGTGGTATTCCACCCAGTATCACTCTTTTAAATTATAATATTAATTATTTCTCCAAAACAGGTGGTCAGTATTCTTTCCAAAAATTATTAGTCAATTTACCTACAATGTCCTGTGAAATTAAATGCCATTTTACTTAAAGAACTGAAAGCAGCAAGTCAAACAAAATTATATTTAATTTTTTTTTCTGCAACATATGGTAACTACAAGCAGGACTAACACTCAAACCCCAGTATTTATTTATTCTTTAAGGATTGTCAGTTCCTATCCTGGCAAACGCACAATGCTCAAACAACACCATCTCTTTCAGCAGCCTTGTGAGCTCCTTTCTCTTCATATTATAGTAACAATCAGTACAAAGTTAAGAGAGACATGATGCTAGGCTCACTGCACTGCAAGTATATGAATAATCTACTCCTTATCATCCATCCTCTGCAGTTATAATATTTAAGACAGAAGTACTTAAAGCAAAAATGAAGACATTAAATACAATACACTTAATCACTTTGATCTGCAATATGTCCTTCTAAAACACCAAAAATGAGACAGCTTTCTTGCATGTATGAACACGCCCCCCCCCCAAATTTCTTTGCAGACACAAAAAGCATTGTTTTTGAAAGAACTGAAGAAATATGATTTATCCCAACCTGTATGCAATACTCAAATAATATGTAACTTTATTACTTTTGAGCATTTTAGTTAAGAGACAAAATTGATTAAAAAAAGCAAGTAAAGCTGCATGCCAATGTCATAGTTTTTACTGAATTACCAACAACATACACTGAGTAAGACTGGTGTTGAAAAATTACTGCCTGCTAAAATTGATTTGGTACAAACCAGAAAGCATGGTATAAAAGAAAATTGATCACTACTTACAGAGTGCTATAAATGAACACAGTGCTTTACAGATAAACATTAACAGGGTTCCTTCCCCTTAAGAGCATATAATTGAACTCAGATGGGATACTCTGAATGACAATTAAGGTTTGTGAAAATGAGCAGAGGCATTGTTATTGCAAAGATGAATATAGAAAGAAACAACAAGAGACTTGCGTAGTCCCCGCTTGATTTCCTGCAAAACCTGTAATTCACACGTTGCTATTGTTCTGATGGCTGTATGGATTTGTTCAAAGAAAAGATTACATACCTGTAATTTAAAAGGTGGCAATTGCCTATTAGAACTAACAGATTTTATATTCCTTTCATTAATAAAAAAAACACTTAAAGAAAAGAAGAATTCTATAATTGAAGTGGTTCAGTGCTTAGAGTCTGACATTGTATTTCATCTCAGGACAAATGAACATAGTTAGAGTATGCGCTTTGTTTAGCTTCTGCTTGCAGTGGCATGGACTGGAAGCTTTTTGACATAGCCAAGGAGATCATTATAGATGAGATGATAAATAACCACCAGCTGTATAGTGTACAATACAAATGCAATACACAAAAAAACCCAACCAAAAACCAGAAGAAAACCAATCAGAAACAAATTGAACGAAGCAGGAAATTGAAGAAGTCTTTATCAAAGGAAAATTTTGGTTACTTCTCTCAAACGTCCTGAGACAGTTCCCAGTTTAATTCACAGAATAGAAGTAAGAGAAAGTTTAGAAGTAACCCATAATAGGGCAGGTGGGGATATGCCTCTGTCACTGGTAGCATCATGAAATTAACAAAAATCATGAGGCAGGAGAGTGAGGTAATAGGCACTCTAGAAGACAAGCTAAGAAGATTTTCATGCAGATGCTGCAGATGAGAAAAACCACACCAGGAACTGTTTCAGCATCTACTCAGAATGCACCTGAGCACAAAGAGTAGAGAGGATGATCAGAGACTTCCTAATAAATTGCCTAAGAATGGATAAATTTAAAGATTTCTTGAAGACTCAGATATCAGTTTGAGAGGGTAAATCAACTAAAGCAAGACTCTGCAATGAAGTAGTCAAGCTGTTTGAGAAACATTGAATAAAAGCTGATTTTTTTTTTATTGTTTGCTCTGGTTTTTTGTTGTTGTAAACACCAAATCCACTCGAAATCATTAAGCAAGAAAAGAAATACTGAAAAAGCAGAAGACAACATTACTTCTTTTCTGGTGAATTTAATTTAAAAGCTAATTAGCATTCCACAAAGAGGCAATAGAGATATATGATTATCTGAAAAAATTCAGATCATTAATAAAGTATTTTTAAATACCAATTAGGATGTTGAGTTTCAAATGTTGTGATTTGACACAAGGGGGAAAACACCTATTTTTAAATGCCCTCATTTCTTGACTGAAAGATCTTAGAAAAGGTGTCCAACCACATACAACATCATCACAGTGAACAGGAACAATCCAACTACCAAACAGGAAAAAAAGACCATATCTATGGGATCATTCAAAAATCTGTAGTGTTGCCACTTGTGGCAGAGAAAGCAAAAAATTAAGAGGGAAAACCATGTATACAGTCATAGAAGTTAGTTCGGATAGCTCATTCATCTTTTAGAGAACTTCACAAGACAAATTAACTTTTCCCCTAATATGCAACCCAAAAGTTCCACAATTTTTTTGAACAAAAATAGAAAATATGTATATATGAAGAGAAACAACAGAAATCTATGAATTGTTATCTTAGAGATAAATTAAAATATAAATATAATCCTATAGTTCATCTGTCAGAACAAAGGAATATCTGAAACAGGTGTCAAAGGACAAACACAAACCCATAAGATTAGACAGCTAGTGTTTTCACAGTACTTTCATAAGCATTTACTGTTAGTGGCAGCTCGTCTGCACCTGCAAATTTCTGGTTTTGCAACTAGGCATTCAGCACCATGAGACAGATAGTTAACTATATAGATAGGCAAAATAAAGTTGTAAAGCATTATAGAAATAAGATTAAAAGAGTAATGCTCTCAACTTTTGCAACATCATAGCACTCAGAACAGCATCTAAACATCAAATCTCATTTGAGCTTTTCCTTTGGGCCTTTTATTCTGTAGATCCTGAAACAATAGAAAACTTGAGCAAAAGTTGGGAGTGCTGTTTTAATAGGATCTTTCAGTAACATAGATTATACATAACAGAAAGTAGACACTGCAAGAAGAGATTGAGAGGTGCTACTATCCCAGTACTATTATACATTTACTTAAGAAAGGAAAACACTTTTCTTTGGTCTATGATTCCAGATTGTGCCATTTCACCACAGAATTTTAACCATAACCTGAAGTAATTCCTGCAGTGTACAATTGCAGTATACTCCATTAAAACAAAAACAAACCCCACCAACACCAACCAAAATAAAAACCACAAAGAAACAAAAAACCATTGAGGGCAAGTATGAACAAATTGTTCTTTGAATAAAATGCAGTTGGCAAGCTGGTAGAAAGTCAAGCATTTGGGGATTAAAAACTAGTTACCACACAATATTGATGAAAGCAATGCTGCCATTTGCAGTGTTTTTATAGTAGTTACTGCTATTTCATTCTGAAAAGAAATCTTGAAATCTGAGCATGTCTTCACTGATCTTTACAGAACATTTGAACAGAACAAAGTACTTTGCTGGAAGCAAATCACTGAGACAAAGTGGTGCATTGAATTTAACCACCGAGTAATATGTATACACATATGTGTGTGTGTATATATATTTGGAGGAATGTGCATTGAAAATATAATTTCCTTCTACTATTTAAATATGTAATAAACACAGTCTAAACATTTCCCCTTCAGTCATAGAATCTGTTTTACATCTCGATACATCAATTGAATCTAAATCCATCTCTTTAATTGTAGCAGATGTAAAATTAGTGAAAGCTCATCCTTTACTTATTACAGGACTGCCCTCATGTTCATAAATAATGACTTCAAGTGACGGTTATATTATGCAAAGCTCTCAAGTTGTAAGCTTCACTGTTTTTATTTGGTGATAAAATGCAAATCACTCTAGTGGAACCTTTAAAAGAAATTAAGTTAATATGTCATTAATGCTACCTCACAAACTAGACTGTTGATATAAAAACCCTATTAGGAGAACTGTGCACATTTTCTGCTGGCCAATTTACACCAATGAATGCAGAAATAAGACTGACAGGAATACATTCATCAATATTTTTTAAAATATTTCAGAAAAAAACATTCCACATTGAAAGGGGAAAAAAAAAATAATCAATCAAAAGACATTTTGTCACCAAAATGTAAAAGGCATTGATCCTAGTAAACAATGAGCATTTCTAAACCTTGAGAAGACACAATGGAAGAAACCTAGTATCACTTCAGTATTACTGTGACAGATTATGCAAACACAAATAAGCAGGTTTTAATGAAAGTCCAAGATAGTGGAGAAAAGCTGGAATCTAAGCAGCTTCCTGCAAAGTTTAGATAAGCTTCATGATCTTTTCCAATTGCATCATAGCCAAAAGAACTCTTGGCAAGACCAAGTAACAGCTGAAGAGTCTTTGCATGTTCCAGGTAAGCTCCTGAAACACTAAGGAATGTACAATGAACCATTTATAAACTCACTGGAATTGCAATGGACTCAAAACCATTCCTCCCATAAGTCTAGCTCAGAAAGCAACTCATTACGACTATGGTTTAACAGTGGAGTGTTATTTAATACAAGGATATCGTACCGACATTTTTAATAAGAGAAGTGTAGAAAATCCTTTTAAATTCAAGAGTAATATTCTCAAAATAAAAAGTCTTTTGAAACAGCTACATAAGTCATCCACAGCTACATCTCACTGGAATTAGATACTAGTTAAAATCAAATGAACGAAGAGCACTTTAAATTTCTAACAAATGGATTTATATTCTATTCAGAAAATCACTTCTTGAATCTCAAAAACCAGCTTAGTTTGTTATTTTCTCCCTAAAAGGTATTAGTCATACTTTTAGCTGCATGAAGCCTGATTAATATTGGTAAGAACTATGAAACTTAAGATGTAAACAAGTTTCCACTTATGTGCTACTTGGAAAACATGGGAAATATATAAATTATACTTTTTTTAATCTTTTTTAAAAATATTTTGTGACTTGGCTGCTGTCTCAGTTCCAAAACCACTGTATTGTCACATTTGACTTTGATTGAATGCTGAATGTTGCTGTTCTAGACAGATTGATGATAATACTATATGGCTATACATGTTTTTCACTTCTACAGTGTCTTTTTTCATTTGAAGCTGTCAGAACACACTATTGTTTTACTAAGTTTTTTCTGTCAAATTAATTGCCAGTACACATTGTATCATTGTCTTACACATGTGTAAGAGACTAAATCTTGCATCTCTCTTGATGTGAATCAAAGACAAAAATCACCTTTGCTCCTCGCCCTGACAAGACCTGCCCAGGGAGGGTATGGTGACATGAGCTCTGGAATGTCCAACTAAAGAGAAGATTGTTGTGAACGACCTGCCTGATGGGTCAGCTCTGCATACTGATAGCATACTTGGCAGTTGTATATGCATTAATGTATCTAAGGTGTGGGCCAGAGGGAGCTGCTATTAACTGGATAAAAGACACTGAGCCTTAGTAGCTCAGACTGAAAGACAGATTGAGAGAAAAAGACACCACCATGCAGCCTGAAAACAGTCCAGGAACTCCCTCTTCATCATGAAGAAAAGAAGAACTCCTGGAGAAAAGGAAATACATCTTTACTGAAGACACCACATGTTGGGAGGCTGCTCAGAGAAGGACTTGGACTTTGGGATCTCTCCTTTCCATTCTCCATCGGAGGACAGCACAAGCCAACAAGGATGACATTTCCTGAAAATCAAAGCAGCAGCACCCTTCCTTGGACCTAAATTGTCTTAGGGTGGTGGTATCTCTCTCTTTCTCTATTTTTCCCCTGTCTCTCTCTCCCTTCTTCTGGCCCATCCACTTTATTCTGTTAATAAATAGCCTCACTTCTGATACTGAGCCTCATTTGTGCCTTTAATTTCACAACATGGGAATGTTCAAAAAAGAATCAAGTCTCTCTACCCCTCCAGACCCAGACAACATGGTTACAGCACTTTTAGATTTGAAAATACACTTGTTTGCCCAACTGACTGTAACAAATTTTCTCCTTTTCTTTAACACTTTCTCAACAATTTTTCATGTTTTTGACTATTAAAATGAAATGGGAAATGAAATGGTAAAACTTTAAATATTTTACATAAAAGCCAAGCAAATTATCAATAGACTGCACGGCCTAATAAAAAACCCACACTTCCTAACATGTTATTTGTAACATTTTTGTACATACATACACAAACACATTAAAAGCAGTTGCCTCTATGACGCACACTTGCATATAGAAGGCCAAAAGTTCCATTTGGACTTTTGACTTTCAAAATCTGAATCACCTCCAATACTTTTCAAAATTATTTACTGAATTTATAAGAGTCTCCTCAATATATTTGGTTTGATATATCATTTATCATACGTATTTGTTTTATGCTTGTGAATCATTAAAACAGAGTCTGTATTCCTGTTAACATGCAGCTCTTACTTTGTATTGTTGCTGTTTCAGAATACTTTTTAGTATGCTATGTCATGGCCACAACAGCTTACTGATTTTAAACCATTGTCCCAGCTAGATACCACAGAGTTTTCACCTTCCTCCTAAAAAAAGAAGAAAATTGCATACCTATTTAGTACACACTAGTAAGTGTGCATTAAATCTGGAAGTGTCTCTCTACTTGTCAATGTTAATATTGAATTTAATATATGGAAAAAATATCCTGTGAATAACTACATGATTATTGAAAAGAAACAAAGCAAAATATCTTCAAAATGATGGAGAGAGTGTTCCATTCAAAGCAGACCTTTAGACTTTTACGGTCCAGATTCCACCACATCACAATTCTTGCCTCTAATAAAGCTGGTTATGGTAACTTAAAATATTTTTCCATCTTGCAATTAAGAAACTATTAAGTACTGGGACATGTTAATAACTCTCTCTTATTACCCACATTAGAAATCATTATTGTCACCACACAATATAATGTAATGCTGGATTAATATAGTGGAAAATTGCTAATCATATAATAACAACATTTCAATGTTTTTACTACATTAGCAAAACTGATTAAGAATAAAGTGCAAATAATAAATAAGACAGTTTTACAAGCAAGGAGAAAATTACAAGCAAAATGACAGCACTGAGAATGCTGCTGTACTCGATAATATAAGTATCAATTATGCTATGCTTCTGGCTAGAATTTAAAATACTTCGGAGCTGCTGATACACAGCACTTTTGGAAATCAGATCTATTCTTCTATGACTTAAATAAAACTAAAAATTATTATGGCCTTTTCTAATTGCAATAGAATTTGCAACCAAATGGGAGTTATTTTAAAGGTTGGAAACCATCTACAGTTTTAACTTCCATTAAACTGTGCACATTTTATGCACTACATAACAGTAAGAAAGCTACCAGATAATTTCAAGTTTCAGACAGAAAATAACAGCATCATTTTAATAAGCCCCTGTAGCATATTTAGATATTACACTTTTGACTTTGTATACATGAAATGGAAAATACCAACAGCATCCAATTTCTGTTACCATCCAAGAAGTTTTTTCTGAGGACTTTCAGGCAACCACAAACACTACTTTTAATTTAAAACATCCTTTTTGTATCATGCAGGTTCCAAAAGAGCATGATGAAGTGTTACAACACAAAAGCCTATCCCTTTTATCAAGATTCATTTTGCATACTCTTATAAAATATTGAAGAATTATTATAGATTCATTAGTTATTTAAATAGCCTGAATAATGCATATCACTTCAAAAGCAGTTAACAGCATATATTCAGAAGCTTCTGTAATTTCTTTTGATATGGAGAATGCAAAACAAAATTTTAACACAACTTTCACAAATTCTAGCAAGTCTACTGCAGATCAGTTCACAAACTTGAAAAATTAGTTTGGACTAATCTGAATTAAGTATACCTAATCTGACAAATATTTAAAGATAATGACACAGCATACTTTAGACCTTAATTCCTTTCAGGAGATATGTTTTTGAAGTACCGAAAAGAAGAAAACATTGCAAAGGGTTTTCTTTTCTAACTCACAGACAATACTAAGTTAATGTAAGTGAAATTTTGATACTCCTGTCTTAGAAAGTGTCTCTGCTAGATTTATACTGAATTACAGTACTAGTTAGGTATGTTTTCAATTTCAGTACTATACTGTACTTCACTATGCATTTCAGTCAGGTCAGACAAGTTATTATTATTATTAGAATGTCAGTTGACAATTATAATTTAACTCGAGTTCCAGAGAACACCAATTTTCATTGCATATTGCTACTCACTATTAAGGAACCTCTTCTCACTTCATTTTAAATTAAAAAGGCAGGTGATTTTGAGCATGTTCATAGGAGGCCCACAAAGATAATCTGAGGGCTGGAGTACATCCCCTGTAGGGACAGGCTGGGAGAGTTGGAATTCTTCAGCCTTAAGAAAAAAAAATGCTCCAGGGAGACCTTATAAAGGCCTTCTGGTACCTGGAGAGGGCCTACAAGAAAGCTGGGAAAGGGACTTTTTACAAACGTTTGTTGTGATAGGACAAGAGAGAATAGATTGAAGCTTGAAGAGGGTAGATTTACACTACATATTAGGAAGAAACTCTACAGTGAGGGTCGGAAGACACTGAAACAGGTTGCCCAGGGAAGTTGTGGATGCTACCTCCCCTGGAGGTGTTCAAGGCCAGGCTGCGTGAGGCCTTGAGCCATATGGTCTAGCAGAGGGTGTCCTGCCCATGGCAGGGCAATTGGAACCAGATGACCTTTAAAGAACCTTCAAATCCAAACTACTCTATGAATCTATTACTGCAGTAAATGGGGATTTTTATTTAATTCCATTTTGGAGTCCTCATTTAAACTGTACTGTCTCCCTGAAACCCAAGCATAGTGTAGAACCGTATAATTATTTGCAAGACTTCTGAAGGATGATATTGCTTATGATAAAAATGCACCTCCTTATCAAAGCAACAAACATGAGCATACCCAAGAGTTTTGTTACAAACCACCTAACTAAGGTGTTGAGAAATGTCAAAACATGTTCTAAATACAGGTATTCTGTATCCCAGTGACTGAATTGCTTCAGTATTCCTGGGACTGACTACTGTTTATACTCACACCGATTTCTTCCTTACCCTGTCAAATCTGGCACAGTTGTTAATGGCTCCTGAGGAGACTGGCTCTTGAAATCGTTAACGTTTGTAAAGGAAGAAAAGAGTATTTGGTGACAAAGGCATAGCTGAAAGACTGAAGAGTCACAAAATATCGATGAGGAAAACAAAAGCTTCTCTGTTTTTTTCCTCAAATCCACAGAGACACCAGCATTCTTCTAGGAAATAGCAACACTAGACACTTCAATATCTGAATACATTTACGATTCTTACACTCACATTGCAAAGTACAGTGTTTATATTGATAGTGAACTCTAAGAACTACAGAGGGAGGAGTAACAGGAAAACAATTCTCTGGATGATAAAAACCTCTATTTGTCAGTTCCTAGTTCTCATCTTTGAAGTTCAATTATTTTAATGTCTAAATTAACAAGACTGAAAGACATTAAAATTGGCCTAAAAATTACTAAAAAGGGCTTTTGAAGTAAATCTAACTTGAAATTTCATTGCTGTTATGAGTCTATACTTAAAATTTTATGTTCCAATTTGTTTTCAAAATGTGATATTTAAACACTCATCTATCCTACATTTCAGTTTCATCACCATGCTTATTCAACTCTTATTTAAGTAAAAAACCCTAAAGCCCTAAAACTGAAAAGACTTGCCCTGATATTCATCATATTAAGTTACATTACTGGCAGAAGTGCAGTATCTACTGACCACGACTCATTACTTCTGGAAAGACTAGAATTCAAATCAGCCAGATAAAAAGTGTTGAAGCAAATAAGCACAAAGATATTATCATTTTCGGATTATCACTTTGCATACTGCTTCCTCTTATTTGACATAATTTGTGAAAGCAAAAGAACACACTGCTGCTTTTTACATCCCAGTTCTTTTACATTTCCTGAACTTAACTAGTAGCAGTAATTATGCTAGCAGATACATACATACATGTCACTGAAGGTTGAGCATTGAAAGTTTTTAATGAATAGCATCTGATTATGTTCTCCTTTTAGATGCACCCAGAACTTCAGAGAAATCTACTTCACTGAAACAAGATATTTGACTCAACAATTAAGGCAGTCATTAACTGCTTCATCTATTATACCTCAATCTACAAGTTCAGACTGAAAGATGCCACTGACCAGTTTAGAAAAGAAAGATTCTAGAATGTGACTTCATCGGTGAAGAGTTCATGATCTTCTAGCTTAGACATCGGTCACACTCTGTTAGGATGTCTAAGTTAGAAGAAGATCACGAACTCTATCTCCAGATTTGACTATTTCTTTCCAGACTTTACAATCATTATGTTTAGCAGCTCCTGTTTTTATGAAGGGGACAGCCATTGTGAGAGAGATCTTTGCTGCTAATGGAGGCACAGTCCCCACGTAGCCCAGTCAGCGTTGATATTTAGTATGTGGCTCTGGAGCCAGTTCCAGTATGCAATGGTGAGCAACTTTAGTTCAGAACTGATGCTTTTGGGTTAGCCTTTTGTTGCTGTATAAGTCTCAAAAGTAAGAGTCTTGCAGTCAATAAAAAGCAACTTTAAAAAGCTTTGTTCTAGACTAAAGATCATATGCTTCACATAACTTTTTTTTAAAGTGCAATATTTTAAGCACTTCTAGCAATGGTTTCATCTTTGCAGTGATATCACTTCTACACTAAGTTTAGTCCCAATATATTTCTTTTCATTTATGTTCAGATTACGCTCCCTACACCGACTTAAAGGAAACAATTACTTCATGTCTGCATAATGGCAATACTTGATAACAACAACATTTGGATCATTGAGTTGTGAGCTTGATTGTGGAAATGCTATTTTCATCTCTTCTTTAATTACTGATTTTATTTCTAATTACACCCATCCAAAGTCAGCCTAATGGAAGGGTCAAGTGAAATAGATACACAACAATAGCAGAAGATGGGCAGTTTTTTGGAATGTGCTTTGAATTATTTCTAAAGTGGATTCCTCAAAAAGTGAAGAGCTGTTATACAAACAGCAAGATCTCTTATATTCAAATTATATTTTGCAATTGTATGTTACCAAAAAAAAAAAAAGCATCTGTAACTGCTGGGATCCTTTAAGAAGAAACAGATGCCCACAGTTCAAGCAAGATCCTTTAGGGCAGGCTGAACCCTAAGTCCCACCTCAACACTCTCAAACATACTCCCAAACAAAGCAATAGAAACAGTTTTGGAAGGAATTATAAGGTACTTGTTCCATAAAGACAGTGGGTTATCACACCTGGCATAACAAGCAGCATCTGACAAATTCCATATTAATGAAATAAAAATACCAATTTTCAACAGGCCATCAGCGCTTCCCTAGGCAGACTGTCAAAATAAAAACATGCCACTGAACTCCGGGTCCCATCCCTCTGTTAGAGAAAGATGAGTATTTCTACTTTCCTGACATTAAGCTGGAGTGGCTCTCTTGGAAAAAAAAAAAAGGATATTCCCTTCTTAAGCTCAGAATGGGGAAAACAAGAAAGAAAAGCAACAAGAAAGCTAGAAAACAAGGGAAGACTAGAGACTCCTTAAAAGTATAGTGAGTTGGTATTAAAGAACAAATCCAAAGCAAACACTTGGCAGAGATCTGGCAGTAAGGAGGAAATTGCAGTTTGTCTAGTGTCAGGAGTATTTGAAGTTCCCTAACTACTAAGTAAAAGCACTGAAAAAGCCCTGCAAAGAATGGAAAATGGTGGGATTTGTTTTTCATTGTTTTTCTTTCATCTGCTTCACCCACATAATTTTAAATCATAGCTTTAGAACTGGGAACATTTGGTGTCTTTTGCATGTTCACACAAAAATAAACCTAAACCAACAAAAACAAAATCTAAGGAAGGGGACTGTGGAAAGTGGAAGAGGTAATTTCTTATTAAGCCAGACACATGATAAAAGAGAAGTTTAACTTCAGTGGTCAGAGCATGAGTTAGAAACAAAGTTCTTGTGCATCCTAAAGACTAGGCACTTCTCACCACGCTTGTTAAATGAGGAAAATATGACAATAATACAAGTCAGATGGTCAAATAAAAGTGATTCTAAAATTTAACTTGTTCACAAAATTTATCAAAGGCAACCTGGATGACAGGCCTGTGCTGCCTCACCAATTGCTGTATGGCTGCTTTTACTTGTGAAAAAATATTAGAGCTATTGACACAGGAGTCCCTTGGACAGATAGCTTCCTATGACCAGGTCACAGTTGGCATTTACATACCTCAGTTCTTAGGATCTTTAAACCTTAGAAGTGTACGTTAGAGTTAAATAAAACAACATCAAAAAAATCTGTCAATACATAGAAGCTCACTTCTTTAATTTGCATAGATATTCTGTATGTGTACAGCTCAGATTTTAAAACAGATAACTGCTTTATTTTTAGCAGGGAAGCTTTGAGTCATCTAGTCTAAAATTCTAGCACAGTTAGATTGTCAAAGAAAATCTCACTTGGTCTACTTCACAGCAGCATTCCCAGCATAAAGCTCAAATTTACATTATGTATGTAAATTTAAAAACTGTCATTGCAACAGTTTTTTAAAATGTTAGTTCTTCTGGGGAAAAAAAAAAGAAAATTTAAATTATCCATCCATACCAGAAACAAGTTAGCAGAAAGGAAAATTTTCTTTTCATTCCTGCCAACTTGCCCTTATTTTGTGACTCGACACTCCTGGCTCATGCTACTTCATGCTCTTGGTCCTAGAGCATGTTTAGTGCAAAAAGCAAGGCATGCAGTTCCTACAGGGCTACTGCAAAATATTTGAAAAGTAGATGTATCTTCATCAATAGAGATGAAGAAACTTGACAAATTACCCAGTTTAGTGGGTCATTCACTAGCTTGTAATTAAATACATTTTAAAATGTATTAATGCTGGTTCTGGAGAAACATAATACACAAATACTCAGACACATGCTTATTTGAGAATAATTCCTTTGCCTTTGGTAGATGTGCTTTTTCTCATTTTGCATACTGACTCCTTCAAAAGAATGAGTCCCACTTCCTTTCACTCTCCAGAACTTGTTCTTTCTGAAAAGGGAATGGAATGTAAAGTTGTCATTTCTGAGATGTCAGCTTTCAGTTCCATGACTTCAAAACATCACAAACACCTCTCTCCTGTGGGCAGCTAACACTGGACAAGAGTAAAAGCAATGACATTTCAAAACTAATTTTTGAAAACCAGATTTTTAATATATTACAAAGCATACAACTGTTTAAAACCTCGAAGTAATGATACAACTGCATTTATTGTTGAGGTACAATTGTAACTTAAGTATATTCCTGCAGTGCTAACTTGTTTGCATTTCCAGTCTTTCAGTTCATCAAGAACTGGAAATAAGTTCACAGTGACTTAAACAGGCAACGTCTAAACTTCTAGATTTGGTTACCATTTTATCTCACTTATTAAAGGATGGGGAGGGGGGTGGGGGATTGTTATAAATAGCAGTATTTAGCACTTTTCACAGCAATTTTAAAAGGCAATGCATATTGCCACATTATCAAAATACCTGCATTTCACAAACAACAACTGTTAGTAAAATTACTTTGTATATCCAAATTAATAAGTTAGTTATCATTAGCTATATTCATAAACTCTATATACAATAATTTAAGACGAAATTCCCTCTCACAATAGAGCAGGAGCCCTTACAGACATATCTCAACATCACTGATAATGACCTAGGGAGATTTCGGTAATATGTATCCTCTAGAGAGAAAGAGTTATTTTCTAGGGTCTCATGATGACACAGAGCTCTGAATTTGTGACTAGGAAAGATTTCCATAGTAGATCTTATTAGTATTTAACCAGCAGAGTATCAATATCTTTCCCAGGAACCCTTGTACCCTTGCTGCAGGAACAATTCAGTTGCTCATGACATATCTATACTGACCTACCACAGCTGACAGCCTGGTAAATTAAAACATACCAGCACCAATAGGCCTGCAGGTTGCAACAGCTCAGCAGCTGTTACAGAACAAGCTGACTCATCTTGAGACCATAGGTGGGAACTGCTGTGGCCATACAAAAATTCACTTTTTTGATCATTCACATCCACTGCAGCCTCAACATTTTTGTAAACAAGTGTTCATTGTTAAATAATTATCTTCTATTGACTATGGAATTAAACTACATTCATACAAAGCATCTATTGTAGGTGACGTATGAAAATGGCAAAAAATCCCAATTCATTTCAAAATCCAAGTGAGCTTTGCAAAGTTATCTTAAAAAACAAAAAAATCTTTTCATTTATTTGATTTATGAACTAAGAGTAGGAGTTCACTGTGACTTCAGGTTGTACTTTTAAAAGACAGACAGAGCAGCTTACTTTATCCTATACCACACTTGTAGCAGTATAACAGACTTGTGTTCTTGGGGGTTACAATCTGAATGCATTAATGTTACCATTGACAGAACAAAATTAAATCATTTTCTTGAATTATTTTTCAGAGTGTAAAGTCATGAAGAAACAGTGTAACTGGGAGTAGTCATTTCACTTCATTATGATATCTTAGCTTAACTCCTCTTACACTGACTAATATTCAATATAAAGTCCCTATACCTACACCTTTATAAAAAGACTATGTACCTTGCTATAATAGATTTCTCTTCTCATGAAACACGATTATCTTCACCAGATATATAAGAAAGGTGTACTGATTTACTATATGGCTACAATACACATTACTAAAGTCAAATTATTCCAAAGGACAAAATCCAACGCACATGCACTTGATTGATCACAAGTAAGCAAAAGAGAAAAAATGGGCTTAGGCAACAACCCTGTGACTGTATCTAATAAATGCACGAGGCACTAGTATATTTAAACTTTCTGAAGAAAGTATTAGGTCTCCAGGAACAATATATTATAAAACCTGAACACAGTTCTTAGCTGACACCAACATTTTCAGTGTCCTTGTTCAGGACCAAAAAGAAAAAGTACACTTTCAACAGAAAGTATTCTAGTGATGCACAAGTAACCTCTGTAATTTGGCATTTCAGATTTCCAGGGCAATTAACTCCCCACTGTATCACATCACTTAACATTAATTAATTGCTAAAGATGTAGTTATGTAACTTACTGAGCTGCTACAGATAAAACAGCTCCCAAGCTCCCAAGACTTGAGTGGCATGCCAAATTAATATCACTGAAGCACAGGGATTTACCCTCTCTTTTGAGATCATCAAATCAAGCACTCACTCTCCTTCCAGTGCCAACTAATGGGAACAAATCAACTAAATGTCAGTCAACTATTAGAGTGCCACCAGTCCACTGCTGCAAGGACAGCCTCACAGCATGTAAGATTCTGAGAAAGCCCCATTGTCACTCTTTGTATGAAAAGACTGGAGAGTTCACAGTATAGTACCCTTCAGGTCCCCTAAATGTGCCTATACTGCTACTTCCAGATGTTTATTTCTTCATGATAAATCCCAGCCCACACTGACTATTGTGCTACCCAGAAACACCTTTGTTTTCAAGATCAGCATAAATTAGGGACAGCACTAATTATTCTCTCCTATCTAGCATGCCTTACAAAGTTAGAGGAGGCACTGGCCAGGGGAAAACAATGAAAAATACAATGAAGTTTGAGTCTACTCACTCAGCTCAACGTGACCTTAGGGACACAAAACTGCTCTGCTGTTTTTAGGAAAACTTAGAAATTTTTTACAGCTCCAAAACACGGTGCTAGCAGGCATAGAAGCTGAGTCAAGCAGCAAGCATCTGAATTGCACTTACAAGAAGAGCCAACTGCTACCATTTATATAGTGTCTTCTCATCCCATGTGGCTGACTGATGTTTGATTACTATGGAATATGAGAACAATTTTTAATCATTTAAGTAAGTCACACTTTTGAATGGATAAACAGAGACTGTATATGCACACTGAAACTCAAACACACTGAGGAGGAGAGGCTTGCAAAGTTTCAGCTGAATGGATTTAGGAGGAATGTGATTGTGCAACTCTTTACTGTTTTTTGGAAGTGATTTCGGATATGATGTATTTTAAAGAGATTCTTCTCACAATCCTATTGATGCTGCTGGCTAGGGACCAGACCTGAAGAAGTAAGTGGATATGGTTCTTGTGCATCAAACAGTCTAGCCCATGTGACCAGCAGCCAGCCAATCACTTCCCTGGCAAAGTGATGCACATAAGGACATTTGTCTTGCAATGCTTAATAGTTACCATCTGTCTCCTAACAAAGTCTGTTGTAGACAGTTGATGGTGTAACTGAAACTGCCTGATTTTCAACAGGATAAATTTAGGAACCTGGCATCATATAATCTGAAAAAAAAAATGCCATAGGCTCTTTGGAGTTTCATCTTCTGACCACCCTGGTATGTGCTGAAACCATATTCCCAGGCCAACGAATATCAGGAGAGTTGAAAACAATTATTTCCAGTATGCAATCAGCACTAATTTTCAGGAAAAAAAGCCTTGCTATGAGTAACCTTTAAAATTTGGGCACTTCACCACACTACTGGATCATGTAATTTCAACATCTGACCCATAACTAGAGGAACAATGTATTTGTTATTTTCAAAATCACAGAAAAGCTTGAGAAGTACCCAGATTTGAAACCGGGGGGGGGGGGGGGGGGGGGGGCAGAATTGCTTAGATATTTACAGTTTGCCATAATGAAGTGGTTTTGTTGGTTTTTTGAACTGTTTCAGGTAACTCTGTGTAAGGCTTTGAAACTGATCTTAAGACCAGTGAGTTAAAAGCTCTAGCAATCTTCCCTAAGGCTTCTTAAAAAAAAAATAAATAAAAATCTAGACAGAGGTCCAATATTACAGAATTTCTCTGATATCTGCACCAATCAGCTTAGGCATTACACTAGTTTCCCAAGCTGCATGTTACAATTCTGAAGACAAAATGATGCCTGCCCTGTCAGAAGCATGGATGTACCAGTGTGATGTTTGACATAGGATAATTTGGAAATGCACATGAATGAAAATGTTTGAGAGAAAAAATAACTTAGAAATTGATGTCAGTGGCACTCTCCACCACGATGCTATGGATGGGATATCATCTTTGCAATACTGGGAAGAATCAGTGTCATACTTCCAAAGAGACAAACTCAAATTACTACTTGTGTCCACACTGAGGCATGTTTTGTTATCCCTTTGTGAAGCACAAGTGTCATTCATTAGGACTGGCTACAGCACTGGGTGTTAAAGAGATGCAGTTTACTGGCTAGTAGCATATCAACTTTAGCAAGACACAAATAAAAACAACTTGGCTACAAGTTCTATCTCTTTCTCTGCTTTACCATCTTGGTAAATACAAATAATAGGTCCTGAAATGCTGCATCAACATCAAAAAAATGAGAGTATGCTTGAGGTGACCTACCTAATACATTACGCATATTCAATAAATTTTGAGGTTTGCTCATGAGCTAAATCTTTCTTTCTGCTATGCTTCAGTCTGATCAGTTATACAGAAGTAATGCAGAAATCTCTACAACTGAGGAATGACTTGGACTACTTCGTTAGTCATATGTTCATTTATGGAGAATGATAGGAAAGTGAAGAGAAAAATCACTAAATGACTGAAAAGCTCATGTGTGATGGACTTTGTAGGTTCCACGCAATATGTAATATTTAGCTATGTATTTACTATTTTGCAAATACATGTAATCTTAATTTTAAAAGCATTGAACCAGCTGCAATAAAGATAATTTTTATAAGAGTATGAACTGTAGTATTAACTGAGTTCTGGTTGTAAGTTCTTTCATAGATTTCATTTTTCCGAGTATTTTTTGATTAAGTATGACATGACCTATTAGGCACATATGTTTAATAGAAATCCAAGATTTGGCTAATTATTCATATAACAAATAGTAAAAATTTAAAACACATCTAAGCCTTCAGCATATATAATTTTTTTATACACTGTCACAAATCTGTTAATTGCAAACTTAAACTCTCAAACTTGTTAGTTTATCAGAACACTAAAAAGCCCCAATCACTTTAGATTAACAGATGAAGTTCATCTGAAAATCACTCACGAATAAAACTTGCCACGAAGTTAAAAGCCCTTGAAATACAGGCTAATACTGGGAGATTGTCATACATCCCTGACATACACAAGATAGTGGGACCAAAATGTTCAACATAACTTAGCATCACATTATTCTCTCTGTTATCCCTCATTTAAAAGTACTTCCAATTAACATATTAAATCAACATATTCTCTAGTTTAAAACCAAGCTTCTTTAAATTCTCTACGAACAGGTTTTTTGTTAAAATGTTGCACAACCACCTAAAAACCCTCAAAAGTTTATGATTAGATAGCAAGAGGTAGTATGGTAAAGAATGGGGATTTGGTACACTTTTCTGAGGTATGTATTATAAAAACATGACTGTTAAGTCCCAAGGGTACCTAAATAAAAGCTTCCTAAGAACTGTAGCTTACATTTTCACCTTACTTGCCAGTCCTACAAATTCAACTTGAAATGTGTTAAGCTATGTTCTTCCACATCAGTAGTAATGAAACTGCCGTAATGAGAATTTCACAATTCTTCTGAGGATATGTAAACTATAGAATACAGCATTCTCTAACTACTAAAGCAGATCCACAGCAATAGCAGAATTGTTAAAATAGAAATAAGATATTAAGAAATTGAGCATAAACCAAGAGTACCCATTCTGACAGTGAAATACATTGCATTCTTATATGCAACTGCAGAAAAACAAAACAAAAAATGTGTAGTGTGTTGCCAAGGCTTTGTTTAAAATCCAAGTCATAAAACTCTATCAAATCCAGCTCAAATTTCGAAGACTACTTCTTGTAGTTTTAACCTCAGCACTCAACTCAAAATAGCCACTGATAAAAAACATGCAGATGTGGCCTGATCAGCCATACTTACCCAGTTTTCACACGTAAGCTATCTGATTTAGATACTTTAAAGTCATGAGCCCTATTAAAAGACAGATTTTTTTTTTTTTTTTCCTTCCAGATCAGTGTTCTGTTGTCTGACAGGTAGAGCCTTAATTAAAATTATAGAAGGAAATAGAAAAGCAGCAAAATACTGTCTTTAGAAATCTGAATTTGGCTTGTTGGCAGAACGCTGAAACTATATATAATTTATGAACTGTATGCAGTTACACGTATGCATATTTTGTAGATTTTCATATAATGGATCCAATCATTTGGAAGGATTGCAAGAGCTCAGATTAAAGCAAGATGTCACATATCGTATTAGATATAAAGCCAAAATTTAATGAGACAAGTAAAGGTCAGAGCAGCACACTGCAGTTTCAATTTGATACCCCCACTCTCTTTCTTGTTCTTAGGCATACACTGTAACTTCAGCTTTAAACACAAAGCAAAACTAAAGGTTAGTATGAAAGGATAATTCTGATGCCAGTATCACAAAAGCAAACCAGAAAGTTAAACTTCAGTTTGTATTTCAGAAACTAAATGATTGCAATCCAGTACATCATCTCTAGTCCTCATTTTCCAAAGCAATTTATAGTGAATGAAGTCTGATTAATTAAAGCTTGATCCGGCAAAGTTATTCACACTTCCCACTGGTGGGTCAAGGTAAAGAAAAATAATCCTAACAACTGTGTCTAGCAGTAGCATACCACCTCTAGAAGAGCATTATCTGCATTATTACTGATAACCTGGTTTCCAAATGTTTTCTGTATTGTACTGCACTCAGGAAAGCCCCTAATCATTACTTCTCTTCCCCTCTCCCCGTTGTTTACAGCCTGAGTTCTTCAACTCAATATTAATGTCTTAAATACAAAGGCACTTATTTCAGTAAGATTTTACCTTAAGTCCTTAGAAGTACACAGTCTGTTGTGGCTAGCCAAAAAATCGGATTGGTATGGAAGAAACAAGGATGGGACAATGAGGGACCCGGAATGAAAGCAACATTGGGATCTTATGTAACTTCTCTTTCCAGATTACTCATTTCCTGTCCTCTCAAAGAGGTTTGTCTTTTCTTTCATGCACTTTTCTGCCTCCACCTTCTTCACTTCTTTGTGTCACTATTTCTCTCCTAATATGTATTAGTATTTCCAAGACCATTTGCTGTTAATGTGAATTCATTTTTTTTCTAGGAACAGAGAGATAGTCTTTCTTGAGTAGATCTCATTATCTCTACAGATATGAAAGAGCTATTTAAAAATATATATATGAGCAAGTATAACATAAGTGATAATCACCATACACCATGTGAGCAACCATATGACAGTTTCATTTCTCCATTTTAAACTCACTGTATACTATAAGTCTCCTCACCATTGTGGCTTCAAGGATTGCTGTTTCAACAGTGTTGTTCTTCTGACCCTTAAAAGAGCAGACTATTTGAAACAATTCAATGACCCTAATTTGAGTTGCTTCCTAAATGCTTCCTTTTTTTCATTCCAGTAAGTTTATTAACTGCTCTCCAATTTTCCTACTACACTTCTTAAGAATACAATTTTCCCACTCAGAAATGAACTAAAAACCAGATTTTAAAAATAAAATTTCCAGATTTTAGAGGCAATTTGTTAATTTCATAGAATCACTAAGGCTGGAAAAGACCTTCAAGATTGTCAAGTCCAACTGCCATGACCTCTAAACCATATCCCAAAGTGCAACATCTACACATTTCTTGAACACCTCCAGGAGTGACCACTCCATCTCCCTGGGCACCCTGTTCCCAAGCCTCAACACCCTCTCAGTGATTTTTTTCCTAATCTCCAATCTAAACCTCTCCTGGCACAACTTAAACCTATTTCCTCTCATCCTATCACTAGTTACTTGGAAGAAGAGATCAGCACCAGCCTCACTATAACCTCCTCTTAGGTTCAACCTTTCTACTCAGACAGTTGTATTTCACTATAGTCAGGCTTCCAAAGATGCTTTTCTTTAACATGCCATTATTTTTCATCAGTGCTGAAATAATCTTTTTTAGGTTATATCTCTCAACTTCCAGCATACTTTTTCAAGCTTTCCCCCTAAGGTAACACAAGATGAGAAATTAGTAAGAGCTGTAGCCTTAGGATTTCTTCCCCGCCTGACTTCTCACAAAGAATTCGCGTTCACTTAAGAGTATGGAGACTTCAGAATTTATATATCAGATCTTTACTTGTCATCCACCAGGCAGGTTTCCTGAATCAGTCATTGCCATCTCCTGTTACTTTCAATATATATATTAATTTTTAATTTATTTTTTAATTACTCAGATCACTTACAATTTCATTCTCCAATATGCCAATGAATATTGCTGCAAACACTCCTACAGAATTTCTGGTTTAATTTTTTGTTTAAACTATTTTATTCTACCCTCATATTTTTTTCTCCTGCTAAAGCTTACAAAATGACAGCTTCTTTCAAGATTACCAGCATTCTCTTTTTTCCTCCCTCTCTCACCCTCCCATTCCTTTGTTTATTTTTTTTTTAAAGCCTCTCAGTGATGCTGTTATTCATGCACAACTGTTTGAGGTTTCAATATTATTTGGAAAAAAATCCCAAGAAACAAAACCCAAAACAAACCCCAAACCAACAAAACCAAAACACCTAGATGACAAACCTCCTAGAGCAAACATAGTTCCAGATGACAACTGGAGCTGAATGACTCGTAACAACTCAGAGCCAGGGTAAAGGGAAAGTTCACTGACAAAACCTGACCTACATAAGAAAGGAAGACTGACATAGAAACCCCTACATTTTGTTGATTTTATTAATCTATTGATTCAACAGGTTCTGTGTACTTCATAGTATAATTATAGAACAACACATAGACTAAGAGATGAAGAGACATAGTTGACTCACAAATTAGCTACTGCCAAATAGGTCACTTCAAGGAAAGATGGAAATAAAATCTTTGGCTCTATGAACAATTAACAGTTTAGAAACTCTGAGTCTACTGCATGCATCTGTTTCTAAACCTTCACAGTCTAGATGAATTTCATGCCTGTGAACTAATAAACTGTTGCAGAACTCCCTCCAAAAAGCTGACCTCTGACCAGCTATCACAGAAGAGGCATCACCTCCACACCGTCCTCACAGGTCAAGCAACAGACATACTAACCAGAACTAATCCAGTAACTTGAGCTTTCCTGATGAAGAGTTTTTTTTCCTAAGTATGAAAATTAACAACTTGGCTTAATGACAGTAAAAAAAACAAACCTATGAGCTCTGAAAGCATCTGTATTTAGAAACCATAACCACTTCAGAATGGCAACACTATATAGAGTAAGATACATGCAACATAGATCTTTCTCTGTTGTAAAATAATTTTATCACAAATATTTTCAAGACGTTTGGGGTTTCAGAAAAATGGAAATAATAATAATAATAATACAACCAGGTTGGAAGAGACCTTCAAGATCATCGCATCCAACCCATCATAAAGAAGCAGCAACTATTTTCTACAAAGAAGAATAGATTGTTACTATATATAATATTTTTTTTCTTTTTATTGATGGGGCAACCTTTGTTAAATCATAATTTAATTTCTTTTAAATGTGTATTTAATGCTATCTGGCAGTAAGTTTCAATTAAACAGGAGGTCTGGAAGTTAATAAGCCAGGATCATTAACAAAAAAGGTTCTAAACACAGTTTCCATATTTTTACTTACAGTATTTGTACATCTATCACAAAGCAAAAAAAAAAAAAAAAGCACACACAGATGCTTAAGAAAATTGTGAAAAAAAGAAGTGCTGCGGTTATAGAAAAGCTAACATACCTGAAAACAAATCCATCATTACTATTATTCATCATATTTATAGCCAGACACATAATCCTTATATAAAACAGAGTTTTCCATTTTTATGGACAAACTATCAAGTTGTTACAGGATAAATGTTGTTAAAATAACAGAACAATGCAGGCTCGCAGGGACCTCTGCAGGTCTCTAGCCCAACCCACCACTCAAAGCACAGCTACCTTCAAATTCAGATCTGGTTGCCACAGGACTTATCCTGGTAACTTACAAAAATCTCCCAGCATAGAGATTCAACAACTTCTTTGTTTAACCATTTTTATGGTGGCTTTTTCTCCTCCTTGGAAGACTCCTAACTGCAGCTAGGGACCTTACCCTTGCCTCTTATCCTTCCACCACACATCTTGGACAAAAGCCTGACTCAATCTTTCTTAAAACCCTATCTTCCACTCATAGATACAACTACAGTGCAACTACAACCTTAAAAGAAAGTGTATGAAAAGAAAAAAAATAGCACAACTTCAAATAAATTATGTCAAAAAAATACAAGAATATTCTGAGCAAGACAATCACAAGCACTCACTGATGCCCACAACAAACACACAGAGCATCAAGTCCATTCAGACTCAAGACTTCAAATTATCAAGAAGTATTTTGGTTTTTAAGGAAGAACAAACCTGGGCCACTTTAACGGAATTTTGAGTAGAACCACCAGCATGATATTCTACTTTGAACTTTTTCACAAGTTCTTCAAATCTGTTAAAAAAACAAAAAAGAAAGTGAAGAAGAAAAAGGTTAAACTAATTGTTCTTTTCTCAGAAGACGACACAAAGATTAGAAGTAGATGTCATCATTTTATTTGACAGCAAGAAATTCAGACACATTAGCTGTTAACCATGTGTAAAAGCTGGGCATATCTATTTAGATTTTTATCCAAACTACAAAGCAAAGTGACATCAACATGAATCTTTCACCTCAAAGTTGTAAGTGGACTTGAAAACAACATCAACAACAAAATCATCTGAAGTATAAGCCTGATTGCAATGAACTGTCATATTGAGAAAATATGTGCTTTAAAAAAAAAAAAAAAAGTACATAAATGTAGACATTTAGATACTTATTCCACCTCATTAAAGCTAGAAACAAGAAGTAAAATTAAGTGAGAAGGAAATCTGGTGTCTATTTCGAAATTAACTTGACACAAACAGTGGTGCTATGTTTTAAGTTTTTACAGGATATAGTACATTTTGACAGATGAAGAACTTTTATGAACAATCTACTACTATGTGAGGGAAAAAAAAAATCATATAACAGAAAAGCCAAGCATCTCCAGATAAGCTTTCAGATCTGTCAAGTTGCACTACTATGAAAACAGGATTTTTGGTAACAGTACATCATTAGGTTTAAACATTAAATATTTAAACTTCTCATATGAATATCTATCCTCATACTTCAGATAATATCTATAAAACACTCCTTTTGTAGGATATATTTTTCATCTCTGATAGCAGTACACCACAGCTTAAGAACCAACATCCTCTCTGGTCACAGACAACATAGAAAAGAAGTAAATCATCATAGAAAACATAACTAGGGTAAGGGGGTTATGGAGACTGCAGGGTGACTGTGCACAAATACTGCACTACATCTTTAAGTTCCAAACATGTTGGATCAAATACCAGGATTATAACCTCATAAGCCTTTAGACTCAGAAGGAAGTACTCCTACAGGCAATTTATAGTATTTACCGTAAAATTTGTTTGCATATTTGATGTTCAAAATGACCTCAAGGTCAACCCTAACTAATTGCATAAACTAGCTCCTAAGTTTTATTAACTGTGTATGTTTTCCTGGCCCACATAGATGTATTTCAGCATCTTTTATTGTATTCACCTTTAGAGTATTTGAAAACAGTGACACATCCTTATTTCAGATACAATGAAAAGTGAACACTGTCAGTCCTGCTTTTCCTCTCCCCCTCACAACCCCAATCTCTTTATAGCATGTGAGCAAATGGCTTTGGGGATAGATTTGTCAAATAATGACTTGTTCATTTGAAAGGGGTTTATTTTCAGTGTCATATTACTAATAAGATCATTTTCATTTCTACAGCACTTTCATTTTAAAATGCCTGAATAATGAGCTACCTAACCTAGCAAACTACTGATGGGCACTCAATTAGAAAGAACCAAGAACTAAATCACTACATATGCTTTTCAGTTATCCACACCACTAATTATCCAACAATTTTGTGTCAAGCCACTGAAACCTCAAATTGTAACAAGTTGGGGGGGGTGGGGGTGGTAAAACAAAGTAACAAAACTTAACAGGTCGCCTAACAGTTGCTTCTCAAGCAAAGACACACACTAGTTTAGCATTTTGACAATAATTTTCCTTTCATTTAATTGACATTTTATCTTTTCAATTATTTTCAGTGTGTAGTGCCCAAATCACATGGTCTTTTTTGTATAACTGTATATTTATCAGCATGCCAATTGATATTTTAATTCCTTTACCTAGAGGTATCTAGTGTTTCTGTCTGTATTATTTAATAGCATGTTAAACCTTATAAAGTTAGGACACTGTAGTGAATCACCTACACTAGCAGTTCTAAAACTAGATGAGCATGTATTTCAGTATTTCCCATGTATTCTGAATGAATAAATATGTGGTATCTGAATTTGCAGAAAAAAAAAATTGGAAATAGCCTTAGAATACTGAATTGTGAAGATTTCAATGTGACAACTATGCAATCTAAGGAATAATCTGAAGACATATTTTGTAATTACTTACAGAGTAACACAAAGAATGGTGACTGCCTTTCACTATTTCAGGCTAAACATTAACAGACCTAACACATGGTCTTTGAATTAAGACAGTGATCTGAACACATTTAAAGGTCTGCTATATAAAACAGAGTAAGAGTTTGTACAAATGCAAGAAAAGTGACTGTCCATGACACATGAAAAGAGCAACGCAAATTGTGTTGTTTTAATCCACAAGAGCCGGATTACTGAGTTGTATCAAGAATGACCACAAAACTAGGAATGGCAATAGCTTTTTATCTTACTAAGATGAACAATTCAATAGACATTTTTCAAACTGTCAGCAGATGGCACAGGCAGCATGGGAACATTGACTTTGTCACTGTCTACTGTACATTTGACCTGCAGAAAGAAGACTGTCATTCCGGCATGCCTCAGAAACGTGGTATTTGCTCCATTTTAAGGAAGGAGGTTCAACTGTAGAAACTGCTCAGAGGCCTGAGAATGCTAAACAGAGTTGCTGTGTTGAGCTTCAGGATTAGGCTGTTATCGCATTTAGGATAATTCAAGAAAATCAGAACATTATGAACAAGGCTGAATAATATTTTTGTTCCATGTTCTGTAATTGTTGGTCTGAGTATTTCTTAAGGTTGTGCTATATCTGAGAACTGTGATCATTCTCCCAACCTAACAACACATTACTGACGTCAGTAACAGAATAATAAATCCCACAATCATCACCATATAGAGGAGCCCCTATTTTTGATACTTCGAATTGATACTATTGAACAACTCTAGCATGGACAGAATTGTTTCCTCAGTTACATTAAAGGCAATAGGACTTCTGTCAGGTGTTTCCCACTCCCGCCCTTTTTTAACTTCAGTTAAAGTTGATACTGAAAGGAGAGCCTTTTTAGCAGATTCACTTTAGACAGAATTAAAAAAAGGATAAGGTAGTAATGGGAAAAGCTAATTTTTTAAAAGAATACAAACAAGAATGTTTGGGGTTTTTTTAATTCTTTTTTTTGTACAAATAAAAATACACCTATTTACATTACACAAGGTGGAAAATTATTTTTGAAAGGCAGAGGCTTCTCTTACATATGCCATATGACTGCTTCAAACTGGAAATAGCTGTTAGAATTTCTCCACAGTAAATATCACTGCTAACAATTTCACCACCTTCTGTCACTCAAACCATTCACAACCTGAGTATCACTGTCTAGCTGCTCTACATCTTCTTACCAAACTATGTTTACACCTTACACTATTCCTTCTCATAGCACCTATACTATACAGATAAACACATTCATCTTAATATCACGTCCCTACAGATGGATGCAAAGATCATGTATCAGCTATCCCCTCTGACCAGCTCACCTCTCTTCACACCCCTCTTCTAGATCCTTCTTAGTCATTTCAAGCAGAAGCCACTCCTCCACATTTTCAAGGTCCTGCAAAGTGTTATGGCACCAAGCATACTACCCTTCATTTGGTATATTCAGATTAAAAACTGCCACCAGGCACAAAGCAGTCAACAAAAAAATCTTTTCTCTCACTAACCCATGTCATCTAACTCACTACAATTTTCTGTGAGTATTAGCAAATCTACTTAAAATCATCCTTCTTACTACTTAAAATCATCCTTCTTACTACCTTTGACCATCATGTCTAACAAAAAAAGACATCAGTAAGGCTGTGTGATTTCCCAAGGCTATTCTCCAGTTTAACAACTGGCAATCTTCTCCTGGATCAATACTCATCTTTCACAACTAGCTTTATGCACAGACTCTGAGGCTTTTTGACCTGGCACTATTGTCTTGCTCTATGTTACACAGCAACATATACAGTCATGTTTGGTTCAAAACCAAACTGACAACAAAAGTAGGCAGATAAAACACTCCCTTACAACTGAAGGCAGACAACATAAGGCAGTAGAGCTATAGTGTGGAAAATTAATGCAATTCAAATAATGCTGTAATTCAAATAATGCTTTTGACATGATTTTTATCAGACTACAAAGAAATTCCTGTTGAAGTGTAAAATGGCCATAAAATATCAACATTTAACTGTCTCATATTCAGTATCACTAAGGTTGGAAGAGACCTCAAAGATCATTGAGTCCAACCTGTCACCACGTACCTCATGACTAGAGTAGGGAGGACACTACAGCCCACTGCAGGCTTGAACTCACGACCTTCCCATTAAGGGTCTTATGTGCTACCCACTGAGCCACATCCACAGCTGCCAAATATAGATATAGAGTACCAGGAAGAAACACTTCTGATGCATATGTCAGTCTACTTATCTGCAAATAGAGAAAAGTAATCTCTTATTTTTCAGCAGGATGTATTGCCCTGGATACCTCTGTCCTGGAAGAGGCATTAACAAGCCAGCTAAACCTGTTTGAGCCTCTGCCCTTTCTCCTCCCTCTCCATTCGCAGGGTCCAGGTTTGAGGTCAAGGAGCCAATAGGCAGGTGCCTTTGAGGGTGCCTGGAGGAGGTGGAAGCTGGACCCTGAGCCTCATGTTTCAGTGGCAACTGAACGTGTCAGAGGCTATAAGCGAAGGCGTGTGCAGTTTTGCCCTCCAGACAACATTTTGAACTGAGTGGCGGGATTTGAATAGCTAATGTGCCATTGGGCCATTCAGTTTTCAAAAAGGGAATTTATAGGGGAATATTTCAAGAGCCCACATCTTTTTTTTTTTCCCCTCTCTCTCATCTTCTCCCTCCCATTTCTTAATGGCATTCAAGGTGGCGACAAGCACCTACTTCGTGCCCGTCTTCAGGGCAATTAACTTCTTGTGTCCTGGCAGCATAGTGTTTGAGTCATATATCTTGACCACAGCAGCGTGTCTCGCTCTCTCTCACCTCCTCTAATTTTGGATACTACCTTTTGGATTCTTCCTGCCATTTGGAGTACAAATATGAGCTCAGAACACTGCGTCGTTCAGCAAAGGTTGTGGTAGTTAACAGCTCGGCGGGTTGTGATAACTTACGCTAATTACCTGGTTATTTCTAAGGTCTATAGCTTGTTTACCTGTTGGTTAGCTCCATTGTGAACCCGAGGTGGTCCGTCTCGCCACCCGGGGCAGCACTGCTGTTTGTTTTGCACGTGTAAGAAGTTTCAGTTTGTTCCTCTGTATTCCAAGTTCTGATTTTTCTAGACTGTCATCCCACTGTTTATTAGTATCCTATTGTGTGCAATTAACCTATCATTGACCAGGCAAACAAATCTGAATTAAATTGGCTTGGAATTTTTTTTAATATATTTAATAAATCATATTTTATACTTCCAGATTATCAGTTTGATCAAAAACTAAATCTATCTCAATAGCATACCATCAACAGGGAGCTACACTTTAAAGAGTTGGCTGCCAAAACCAGCTAGAAGACAGAAAAATAGTTTTTGCCCTTATTACTTTTGTATGCCAGATAATGACAGCCTGGATGAAAGACAAAAATCTAGTTAGTTTATACAGTAATAATAAAATATTTCCAGTGGCTTCTGCATTTTTGTTTGGTGTTATAAAACCCTTCAACAAGCCTAAGATGGAAACCTCTTAAATAATCAACGAAAGGTTGCAAGTTGCACCTAAGCCTGTAACTTATTTTCCTTTGGACATTAAATTTGGACTTGGGAGGTTGCCTTTACTGATAGCTCTAGAGAGGAAAGCAGACTAGGATTTGTTATGTTTTGAAAGTATTGGATTAATATTAATTATATTTTAATTAAAAGTAATAATTAATGGTGATTCTGACACCTTTCCTAGGTATTCATTTTTAGTCGCAATTAGTCATATTAAGATATGGCAATAGTTTACATATTTATATGTGAGGAGAACCAGACTAATACACTGACAGGTGTTAGATCCTTTTAATTGCATTTTTAAAAACCTGCAAGTTAAGCAACTTGTGTCAAAAAGTCTACGAAATTGCTCTAGAAAACAAAGAGAAAACAAAAAATGCAAGAGAGTGAGCATCATATTATATAACCTGTTCTAATAATACTGCAAGCTCAGTAAAACTACACCCAAAAGAGGACCAAATATTATTTCCATTTTAAAAGAAAACCCTCAAATAATAAATAAAAACAAACAACTAAATAAAGCCAAACCTGCATCCTGATAATTTTTCATGACATGGCAGAAGCAGTTATGCATGTGTCTGGACAAGCCTGTCATCTGTTACTTTCTCAGTTTCATCACGGTCTGGGCCAATGCCAGAATGATGCAGACAGCAATACCACCAGGCAGATGGGACACATGTTAAGGAAAGACAACCTTTCCAGGTCAGTGTTTGCAGTCAATCTAAAGCCTTCACTTTCTGATCCTGAGTAAAATGTAATTCTGATTTAAGGAAAAAGTTCAGTCTGAAAACAAACATCATCATTAAACCACCATCTGTAACTCTAAAGAGTGTACCTTACTTCACTGTCTAAACTTTACAAGTCTGTTCAAAGTTCAAACCCTGGAATTGATAGTTTTATATACAAACTACTTTTTGACACAAAATTAACTAAGGTTGAGATGCAGATATAATTAGTTATTCTTACTTAAAAACTGGCCCTGAAAAGGAAAAAGTACTTTGTTTTAGAAATGAGGTACAATCACAGAGGTACATGAGAAAACTTTGTAACAGCTGCTTGGCAGTGACTATCTAGACCTGGTTTCCTTATTGGCTTGGCACAAAATTAAAGAGCTTGGGAAGGGGTAGGGGAGTAGAGGAAAAGAATGAAACATGCTAAAAAGGAAGTATCAGAGACAGGTTAGCATCATGGACATACAACAGAAAGCTAAATGTGTTACAGATATGATTACTACAATTGAATACAACAGATTATCATATTTTTGTCTTTATTTACTGCATTTCAGAAAGCAGTGAATCTTCATGGAAGTATTTACTGTTGCAAACTGCAATTTCGCTAATCACCTCATCCAAACAGCAAATGAAAAAAAGCCAATAATTCCAACCAGGTTAGGATTATGAGTACCAAATGTTAATATAAGAAAGAAGAAAAAAAGGAATGCATAGGCAAATTGCAAGATTCATAGCTTTGAAATATTTTACCACAAATGTTAGCGAGTTTGAAAAAAAAATGCACTTAAATGTCAGTTTGATAAAAGCCAAAAGAACATTTTCCACATGTGTTTGCATTTAGGCATATTGAAACAAGATGGGAAAAGTAACAGTCATTCAAACATAAGGTTAAAACATCAGCTCTTAAGGATCATGATTTAAAGACATTTCTCAAAGCTATTTTTTTTCCTAGTCTCAGCAAAGAGTCATGCAAGTTTATGCAAGTGTCTTGAAAAGCTCCCCTTTATTCAAGATTATCTGGATATTTTTCTCCTCTACAATATCTCAAAATTGCCCATGGTTACTCAGAAGCACTGGCCACCACAAGGAAAGTTTTCCTGTTGATATTCTGAAATGCTGTAGGAAAATTAAAATAAAAATTATACCACTAGATTATTAAAAGATTATATTTGTGATTGTAACTGTCACTAAACACTACAAATACATACAGAGCATATATACACAGAATACCTTCAGGAACCTTATAATATGTGTATTATATATGGTTACTATAGTATAGATCAAGGAGACTAAAACTTATCTCCATCTATTAAACTTCTAATTGAAATGTTTTAAAATGTTTCATCTGAGGACAGATAATCAGAAGTGCTCTTAAGAGATTTTCCATCAGTTCAGTAATTCACTAAAAGTTTATGCTTTCCTCCCACTGTCTGTTTGGAAAAAGTTCTTCCAAAAGATCAGCCAAGACTCACAAATCTTGAAGAAACATCTAGGGATTTGCACCACAGTATTTGTTGCAAAACAGCATAGCCAGAAATAGCTCCTTGCCCTTATACATAGCCAATAAGGATCAAAAGATATTGCAGGCAGGGAAAGCACGCAGCATTTACCTTCCTTGTCCTTGGATGCAATGACGTATGCTCTGGAACACTCAGCAACAAGGTCATTTCCTTTGCTATTTCTCAGTAGTATTACAGAAACATTTACACTTGCTCCTGATGTTCCCAGTATACATTTGGCAGCTTGCATACAAGAACACTACTTCCAAAAAGAAGCGCCATTTTTTGTCTGCCTCTCATAAGTAACATGGAAAGAATACATGCTTTCTGAGACATACTAGTCAATTTTTAATATTCAAATCTCCTTGATAATTAACTAATGAAAGGGCAAGTTGTTCATTTTACTAGAAAGCATTATACATAATCATTTTAGCATCAATAACTTTCTGCTACTTTGAAAATGCAGGAATGCAAGTATCACTGGCTGGTTTTGAATTTAAGACTAGCTTTACAAAATTGAAAGCAAATTAGAGATTGTAATCTTAATTATGCAACAATGATGTGAGACTGGAATAGATGCTTCCTGCTTGGCACAGCAGAGACCAGGTGCTAACTGTCAATAAACCTTTAGTGAATGCTAATTGAAATTGCTGTTTCACAAGCATCAACTTACCCCAGCTTACATCACTTGTTTAACTTAATAGGGTATCTGCCAAGAATATTTTAACATTAAAAGTATTCAGTCACCAAGAGTTCATAGACCTTATCTTTGCTAGAGTTTAGATTATCTAAAGCTGTAGTACAAAAATTACATTAAGCTGCCTGTGAAGAGCTAACAAAGATGTGTGCACACTCACACCTGGCAGCGAGAAATATTTTACTATAGTAACTTTACAATTTCTTCTTTTATCTATAAATGCATCAAAACAGTAAAACAGTCAAAAATAAGTTAATCAAGTTGCAAAGTTTGTATTCCAGTTCAGAGTCAAATATAACATTGTAAAGTTTTGCAGAGCTGTTCCAAATCCAAATTATCAACTGTTTCCATATATCACTCAGATTAAGAAGCATTTTATCTGAGAAAATTTTCTATGAACAAGCAGTTCAAAGCAATAGTGACAGCTGTTAACTACAAACTGAATCAATTTGTCTTCTTTAGAATAATATAAATGGTTCTTGTAACTTCAACTGCACTGACAAAATATCTTTTACTCTTCACCACTTCCGCTATTTTAAATAAGTAACCATACAGTAAATTCAAACAAAGAAAACATTAAAAATACATCAAGATATTTAAGTAGACCAAGACACCAGTGTATGTCGCTCTCAACTCCTATTAATGTGCAGTGAACTATAATAATTTTCCTCATGAGCAAATGAGTGCAGAAAACCCTGCTTTGAGCACGACTTACAACCAACAGCAAGTGAGATTTCTACTTTAGCTCTCTTTAAGCTCCTTGTTTCTCAATACAGCTCTGTCTTTACCATCTCCTGAGACAGTCATCTACTGATAGTGGATAATAACACTAATTTCTGTAGCTCGAAAGCCCAGGCAATATTTATTACCACAAGCACACACACATACTCCCAAATATATTCGCTTTTTGCAAGTTTTTGCTGAGTATGTAATCACATGTCTACATATTTATTTGCATTAAGTGGCACCAGAAACTACAGGTGGAATCAACTGCTTACTATTAACATCTTAGGATACTCACAGGAGAAAAAAGATCTAACAAAGAGGGAACCAGAACTGTTCAGCAGGGATAACATGGAAATATATTGCTTTCACTTTTGGAAGAGACAAACACCCGGCTCCCTTACAAGCAGGAAAGCTTACACTAGTGGGATGACATTCGAGGACTGGATATATAGAATAGACTGTTACCCAAGAAGATGCATAAACTGCCTACTAGGGAGACAAAATGACAATCTATGAAATCAGCATAGTGTACTCAAATTAGACATGAAGAAATGAGATCAAGATTTGGAAGCAGTCTAGCCACAGCAGACTGAGGTTTAGGGAAAGTTAATTCTTCTGCAAAAACAGGATGTGTTTTCCCATGCAAGCTTCCATGACACTGCAGTTAAATTGATTCAATAAATTACTCTCTTCTACTTCAATATTGTATTGTTAATTGGAAAAAGCAAGCCCAAAGAGCTAAATAATTAATGGAGAGTAAAAATTTATTAGCTCTAAAAGAAACATCTTCTTGCCACCAAAACAGAAAGACCTCTTCCTACTTCCAGTATGCTTTACAAGAAGAAGATGTACAGCCAGAAGGTGGTAAGTGGCATTAGAGATATCAAAGGTAACAAAACATTGGTACTATTCTTTAAATAATTTACTTCATAGAATACAGTTTGTAGTTTTCTTTTCCCTACATTTCACACAGTTCTCCCTAAATCTTTTTTTTAGGAAATTAATCATTTGCATTACTGGATTCTAGAAACTTTGAACAGCACATAGAAAGGAAAAACAAGAATTAGGACCAAACTAATGATGCAGGATAATCCAAAACACTACTACACTGAACGTTGATGACATTTGGGCTCTCTCAGGGATGCAAGCCTTACATATGGCTGATCTAGTCAGGCCTCTTTTCAGAAGATTCCCCAAACTAGACAACATATCCAGATTTCATTCAGTGTGCTATGTCCTGAATAAGGAAGCAACTATGCATTCTTCTCTGCCTGTAAAAGGTGAGTATCTTCAATTAGTCTTCTTTCTTGAACACCTTTCACTATTACACCATTACTAGGCTCTTCACCAGTATTCTCTATTTTCATATACATCATAATACAGTAATAAGAATACTGAGCACAGGCTTTTTCTTCCAAAGAGATTACAAGTCTCCATTTCAACATATTTTCTAGTTAGTTACTTGACAGACTATCTCCTGCAGAGATCAGCCTATTATTATTTGCTGCAAACCCTCTCAAAAAGCAAGAAGCCCATTTTCTCCAGATGACTCATTAACAAGCACGACAGAATGAAGTGTTCTAGCCTGAAATGCCAACAGCTAAAAATAACTCATTCCACAGCCTATGACAATTCACTCCATATCTTCACTCCATAGGCACAATCTCAGAGGGTCATCTCTGGGGGGAAAAAGTTGGCATATGCACTGAGCAAAAGTGGGGGAGGGGGGGAAACAAGTTACAGAAAAGGTACAAGGGGATAGTACCGCATAAATAATTTCCAAAAGCAATGTTCCAAGCAGCATGGAAAGGCTAATTAAAAAAAAAAAAAAAAAAAAAAAAAACAACAAAAATCCAAACATTTGACCCACACAACAACACTGAGAGGCTCCCTCTGATGAGCTGGTCATTTTGACCTCCCCTGTTTGCGTACATCCTGCCACTACAATACTAAGACATGTCAAGTGATACCTTGTTTCAGACTTCAAGCTGCTCTTAAGAAGCTTATGGTCAGCTGCTAGGTTTCACAGCTCTTTTGCCAAATAATATCTCCAGCTTTTTTGTCACAGGAGTTGTGTATGAAAGAACTGATCTCCCCTCCTAAGGCGGCTAAAACTTAACATCTTACCTTCAGCCCTGCAAAAAGTGGAAATACATTATTGACCAGGAAATCACAGAATCAGAACAGTTTGGGTAGGAATGGACCTTTAAAGGACATCTAGTCCAGCTCCCCCTGCAGTGAGCAGGGGCACCTTTACCTACATCAAATTGCCTTTGAGTGTTAAAAGGCACAATATTGCCTTCTCTTCTCCAGACTGAACAACCCCAACCCTCTCAGTCTGTCCTCACAGGAGGGGTGTTGCAGCACTCTGATCATTTTTGTGGCCCTCCTCTGGACCCACTCCAACAGGTCCATGCATGTTTTGTGCTGAGGACCCCATAACTAGACACTGTACTCAGGTGTGGTCTCATCAGAGCAGAGGGACAGAATCACCTCCATTGACCTACTGGCACACACTACTTTGATGCAGTCCAAGATATAGTTGGCCTTCTGGATCACAAGTGCACATCACTAGCTCACATCCAGCTTTTCATCCACCAATATTCCCAAGTCCTTTTCTGCAGGGCTACTCTCAATCCCATCAGTCCCCAGCCTGTATTCATACCAAGGATTACCCCAACACAGATGCACGACCATGCATTTGGTCTTACTGAACCTCTTGAGGTTCACATTGGTTCACTTCTAGATGTGGAAAATCCCATGAGTGAACTCAGCAGCTGCAGACCAATGAAAGTTAATTTCTGTGTCTGGAAAAATGCTGAAAAAAAACACCAGTACATAAGCACCTGGCAGTTAATGGTCACACAGCAACCATTAATTTGATATCACCATTTTCTTCACAAACCAATACATGTTTCCTTTTCAACAAGGTAACTAGTCTAGTATGGAACAGTGGAAAAGTAGACATAATAAATCACAACTTTAAGAATGTTCCTGGCATTTTCTCCTGTAACATTCTCATAAGCAAACTCACAAACTATTGAATAAAACTAAGTATTCTTAAGTTGTTACACTAGAAACTGCACCATCTGAAACTCTCATATTCAGTATAAACAAACTTCATTTCAGGCTTAGTGCAGATATGATTATCCTGTTCTGTCTGGTGGTCAGGATCTATTAGAAAACTGGGCACCTAAATGTAGAAGATGAAAAATTAAAAAAATCACTTTGCTTAATGCTCCAAATAAAATTCAAGGGTTTTTTTTGTTTGGGTTTTTTGTTGGTTTTGCTCATTTTTTTAAATACATATATCTAACTTCTAACATGAAAGCCACTCAGGAATAGCATTAATGAAAGAGAAATTTACAGAATAAATTTAACCAAACAGTAACTGGTATTAGGCAGCAGTATCACCAGAGAAGGTGGGGAAGATCTCTGATCATAATGGAGAATAAGAAGAGTATAAACTAGTCAGTCATGTAACTCCATTGTGGCAGCCAGAGGAGCTAAGGGAGCAAGAGAACACACATTTTTCCAGAATATAGTAGTGAGAACAACAAATGCTAGATGCAAAGAAAATGTACTTTTTTCTACTCCACAGTAATGAAGACTCCAACTGTCAAGTTCACTTTTGGTAGCCTGCTTAGAGACAAAAAGCACTCTGGGAAATTAACTGGAAAGCAAGAAGAACAAGAGGTATTAAAACGTGAGGTACAAGATAAGATTGATGAAGTTAAGTTTAGTCAAGAAAAGAAATGTCTAGAAACAAGATGGACAGTTAAATAATGACTATGCAAAGAAATCAAACAACATTTCTTTGTATCCATGGCAGGCAAGAAGACATGAGCTTAACTGTTACTTGGACTATAGAAGCAGAAGGCTAACTACATGCCATGAGACACTAGACGGGGGGAGGTAGAATCTCCTTCACTCATATTTTAAGAACAATCAAACATTTATATAGACCAGCTACATATGTTTACCTTGATGCTATACAATAGACTTGAGGCTGATACTAGATCTGTGTGTCTATAATTAAAAGTGGAGGCGAAAACTGTATGATGCTTTCTCAGCTTTCTTATCTCTGCATTGATCATTTGTTTTTTCTTGGACACATAAAAGCTCCCACAGGAGAGAAACTAGCATACAAGGAGATACAAAAGAAGTTTTCTTCAAAAAGTGTACAGTGAACTCAAGTCAAGAAGCCACTTAGTTTCAAACACAGTCTTTCATATTAAGGTCACGTAAGATAAAGAATACCCAGCTCTTCCAAGAAACCAGGCAATTGTAATGAAGTTCCACAAAAACCCAAAGAAATCACAACTATTTCTCCAGGTGGTAGAAACAGTTCTTTAACTTTCCTTTTTGCAAATAAGGAAAAATATAGGGGGGGGGGGGGGGGGGGGGGGAATAGAAATCAACAAACCAACTAAACAGAGCACAAGAAAAACAACCAAAAAGAAATCAAAATAAACCACCAATATTAAAACAAAAAACCAAACTCCTGTTGGGGAGAGGGAAAAAGGAAAACACTTGCAGTAAGACAAGAAAAATCGTAATATAAACACACCAAATCAAATGAACAAAACCAAAGCAAACAAACAAAAACACCCACAAACAAAAATCCATGACATCTTTGCACTATCTGTAGACATTCCCATATTAAGTGTGATGTAAATGATACAAGAGCCCACAAAACCTGGAAAAATAGCTCAAGATCAATTTTGAATACCTAGACAGCTAGTGGACTTTCCATGCACAAAACAGAATATCCTCAGGTTTATATCACAGACCAGTTGAAGAAAATATCTTTTTAAGAGGACATCAAGACTTTGAATGATCTACATGTGTGTATTAAATAACAATAGTTGTAAAACAATAAAGGACTCTGACCTAACTACTCATATATGTAAGATTGATTGGCTGGGTTGAAAAATCCCAATGTTATTTCTCTACTCCTAACAAAAATAGAGAACATCATGCCAAAGTGAAATATCAACACTATGAACAGCATAAGCAGCTTTGGTCCTCATCACCTTAAAAGACAAACAGTGAGACATTGAAACAGGTACAGAGAGGAGCAACAGACATAATGAAAGTGATGGCGATACTTTGACATTAAGGAAGATAACCAAGAGTCAGCTATGGAGAGAAGCAATCAAGATGGATAAATTCGTCAGTGGAATAAGTTGTGATTACTTACATTGTCTCATAATACCAGCAGAAAAAGAGCATAAACAAATCAATTTGGTGACAGATTCCAAAGATAGGAAAATTACGAGATGTACAGAAAAGCTATGGCATTCTTTCCTCAGTAGACCATGAGCATCAGAAGTATACTGAATTCAAGAAAGCACTATGTAACTGAATTGACAAAACGTCAAGTAAAACACATTTTGTAAGAAAGAACATCCTTACCAACCCCTACCATCTCCATTTCACAAGCTGTCTAAATATGATTTGTTGGAAGCTGAGAGAATATACAACACAAATGTAGAAATTCAGTAATGCTTGCTGCATTTGAGTCCTTCCCTCCAGCCTCCAATACTAGTATGTAAGCCTTTGAACTGACTAGATGTGACTGTAACTCTGTTCTTACATACTATCGAGCAGAGGTACATGAGCCATTTCACCTGTTCGAAGTATCCTTTGTCACCATGATGCACTGCTTTGTTGTTCAGAAGATTTGGCCAGAGTATTACATTCGTTAGTGTGGCTGAACCACTTGAAAAAAACAACCCCCGTGACTGGCTGCATTACAGCAATGCTACCCGACTGAAACACATTTCAGGTGTGTTTTCTGTAGTGTGTTTAATCTCACAGGGTGACCCACAGAGAGAATTACTGAGTGGAGATCTTAAAGAAAGTGTCTCTTCGCCATACAGAAGCCAGTGGGTGACTCTCCTGTAAGTCTGAATATACCATACTGTAGGAGAACACCGCTGGCAAGAACCTGGCTTTGTTCACAGACAAAACCTGTCTTTTTCTAACAGGAACTCCTGACTTAGTTTCACCACAAGAAAAATGTCTCAAATTATGCAAAGCTATTTTCCTGTCCAATTTTTATTCACTAATTATACTGAAAAAAAAAAAAGTGAAAATATAAAAGGCCTTCCTCAAAATGCTTTCTGAGTTTAGAGAAGACAAAAAAGACGGTTAAAACCAAACATCCTTCCTGACTTTCTCTAGCTAAGAATGACCAATCAAGAGAAAATTAAACTTTATATATTAAAGCTGTTATTTGTATCAAGACCATATACAAGTCAGCAGAAATGAAAACACATCTGATCAAAGAATAAGTTGAACTAAAGCAGCTTGCAATGTTTTCTCTTTTGCTATTTCAATCCAGGTGGATTAAGACCAACAATTAAAGTGATTTTATATATTTTATTTCAATCGCTAAAGATTTAAGCTTTAAAAAAATATGTTCTAGAAAGGTTATTATAAAAGTCACAGTGAAATAATAAATTCAAAATTAGAGTTTTTGGTTTTAATAAATAGTTTGATATCATGGTGAACTCTAATTTGTTTGCTTGAACAGAGTATTTTCCTAGTGGGTAGGAACAAAGCAGCTTTGAATTACAAACAATGCCCTGCAGTCAGTAAAACTCATGAGGCATTAATTTACCATTTCATCTGTGATCAGTTAAACTGTATGTGAAATCTTACACATCTCTTAAAAAAAACACCACAAATAGCTCAGTAAGATATTTTTTCAACAGTGCTTTAACCAAAACCATACAGTATTAACTACTATTGTCAAAACAGATAAAAAAAATGCAAGTTGTGTTTCAAGCCTGTATTCTAGTAACCAAAAAACACAGAGATGTTATCCTTCAATACAGAAGTAATAAATATGGTCTTCAAACCCACTTTACCCTGATTTTCAACTCTTACAATAATAATTTTTAAGAAACAATAATAAAAAAAATCCCAAGTATCAGGAATAAATGTATATATGTGTATGTAAAATGTGTTGTAAGGCAAAATAAATACAGGGGTTTTGCTACAGCGCATGTTGTATAGACTGTCTCCCATAACATCTCCATGTCTAAGTCTGGGTTAGATGAGTGGACAGTGAGATGGACTGACAACTGGCTGAATGACAGAGCAGAGAGGGTTGTGATCAACAGTGCATGATCTATTTGGAGGCCTGTGGCTAGTGATGTTCCCCAGTACTGGGTCCAATCTTGTTCAACATCTTTATCAGCAACTAGGAAGAAAGTACACAGTATACCCTCAGCAGGTTTGCTAATGATACAAGAGTGGAAGGAGTGGCTGATACATCGGAAGGATGTGCTGCCACTTAGCAAGGTCTGGAGAGATTAGTGTGGAGTGGAACTTAGTGAAGTTCAGCAAGGGCAAGTGTAGAGTCCCATACCTAGGGAAGAATAACCCTATGCACCAGCACAGGTTAGGCATTGACCTATTAGAAAGTGGCTCTGCAGAGAAGGATCTTAGAGTACTGGCAGATAACAAATTAACCATAAGCCCAAGTGAGGCTACATTTGGAATATGGAGTCCTGTTCTGGAATCCCCAGATCAGGAGAGACAAGGGACTTACAGCAGAGAGCATGTTGAGGGTGATGGAGCACTGAAACAGGCTGTCCTGAGAAGCTGTGTAATCTTCTATTCTGGAGATACTTAAAAACCACTTGGATAGAACAGTGTGTAACCTGCCCTAAGTCAACCTGCATTAGCTGAGGGATTGATTGCTCAGAGGTCCCTTCAACACCTATCATTCTGTGTGGTAGGTGTTGAAGGCACCCTGAAGCTCATCTAGTTCCAACCCCCTTGCCTACCTTTTACTAGATGAGGTTGCTCAAAGCCCCTTTCAGCCTGACCTCAAACATTTCCAGGGATGGGGTATTCACAGCTTTTCTGGGAAAGTTAGTTCAGTCCCTCACCACACTCACAATGGAAATTCCTTCCTTACACTTCATCTAACTCTACTCTCTTTCAGTTTAAAGCCCTTACCCCTTGTCCTACAGCTACATGCCCTTGTAAGATATCACTCTCCAGCTTTCTTGCAGGCCTCCCTAGGTACTGGAATCCTGTAGTAAGGTCTCCCTGGAACCTTCTCCAGGCTGAATAATCTCAATTCTTTCTGCCTGTCTTTATACAAGAGGTGCTCAAATCCTGTGGTCATCTTTGTGGTCCTCCTTTGGACTCACTCCAACAGGTCCCATCTACTTGCTTTTGAGAGATACAGTTCTGCAGAGTTATTTTATTGTGGTCAACTGTGAGCACTGGGAATATCTGGAACATTTATACTCTCTTAAAATATATTTATATTGCTAATGCATAGTTATTTCTAGAAAGGAACTTTCCATAACTGTGGAATTAACTTTCCATAATTGTTCTGCACAGTGTTCATTTTAGAAAACTTAGAAGCAGGATTTTTACTAACAGGTTCTTATTTGTTACAGAAGGAAATTATGTTAAGCTTCAATTAGAAATGCATTATGAACCATGCACATTAATATAAAATACATTAAAACATAAGGAAATTTTGCAGCAGTTGTCATAACTTGAAAGTAGCTAGTATTCTAATATTCTTCATGCACTTAGGAATACTTGTTTACAAAATATAAGACTTCAAGCCATCAGTTCCAGAGATGATTTAAAACTGAAGAAAGATTTCACAAAGCTTTTTTACTTCCCTCTAGAACTAAGGACATAAGTACAGACACTTTTTTACTGCATAAAGATCAATCATAGGAGGTTAGTCTAGATCATGACTTAGCTATTGCCTTCCTACCACACAAATTTAAACCCTTACTGTGGAAATGACAAATGACTTGCTGCTTTTCAGTGACTTGCAATAAGAGCTACTGGAATGCTATACAGAATATTCTCATGCACACACTTTAAGTGTCAGTGTAAGCCATGCCTGTGTGCATGATTTTTCTTTTTTCAAATTAACTTCTGAAACAACTAGTTATGTACTGTGGAACGCACTCATGCTATTATAAATTACAACATCACTAACACGGTAATTTGATTTCCATTTTTGAGGTTCTTTGTCTCCACTTCTAATTCTGCATTTTGAAAGAAAATTACACAATTATTAGATGTCTCACCATGTAAACATGACATATACACAACAACAGCACACACACCACACCAGCACACACCACACCGCAGGGGGAGTGGCAAAAAGAACCAACAAACACCACACCAAACGAACTTCCAGCACATTTCAGTCAATTTCTGGTTCCTGGATTTAAGACCCTAGATTTTAAGTCCCTAGGTTTCTCAACTGACTGATCTATTCTGATGTAGAAGCAACTGAATTTTAAGAAAAATTGCTCAAGTTTTAAATTACAATATAATCCAAAATGGGTTTGTACCCCAAAGAGAGCAATACAAAACATACGAATTTGTATTAATGATGCACAATATCCCTATGTTAAAAAACACTCAAGTTCCAAATCCATCACTCCAAAGCTAAGAAGAGCTGAAAATAAGATTTTGTCTCATTCTTGTGTGTGCTGCTTTCTGTTTCATCTCCCTATCCAGCTTGTGGTCCCACACCTTCCATATATACCACTTATGAAGACATGTTTATTGACTTTCTCAGCAGTATTTTGCGATGTAAACTTCTATAGTGGAACACTCCTATGCAGGTGTAAATAAATGTATTTTCATAGGATCCCAGTGCAATTAAATGTATATATCATGCCCTTTTTATCATAGTATCAGTCAGGGTTGGAAGGGACCACAAGGATCATGTAGTTTCAACCCCCTGCCATGGGCAGGGACACCTCACACTAGATCAGGCTGGACAGAGCCTCATCCAGCCTGGGCTTAAACAGCTCCAGTGGCAAGGCCTCAGCCACCTCCCCGGACAACCCATTCCAGGGCTTCACCACTCTCATGGTGAAGAACTTCCTCCTCACGTCCAGCCTGAATCTCCCCACCTCCAGCTTTATTCCATTTTTGTGGAAGCAAATATTGAAAAACTGATTTTGATTGCTCAAACCTTTTATGCTTAAGACCTGGAGTTTTTTTCCTGTGTTCAGATTTATCTAGTACTAAATACGTTCAAAGTGTAAAAGCCTTTCATCTAGTGTTACTTGTATGTCCTCAGCACATGAAGATCACAAGTCACTTGGGAAAATTTTTGTACCTGAACAGGCAGAATTACAAAAAGTTTTTCAGTTCCCTTTCTTTGTAAAGATGCATGTCACGTGGAACAGCAGGCCTGAGGACACAGACCATTTTCCATATGTTTGCTTATTCCTGTTTTTGAGTAATTGCTTCAAAATACTTTTTCACAACCTAATTGTTCTCCTGCCTTTTGCCTGGCAAGATAGAAGTATGATACATTTCCAGGTAAGTAACAAATTTAACTTCATTTATACTCAGTTTGGTTTCTGCCTAGTATCTTATGTTATGAAATACCTATTTATGTTCCTTATTCACCTTCAACCCTTTTTCACTTACACCAAACTATATCTGAGAGCAATGATGTCTTTTAAGTGACCTTATCTGCAGAATTTGTTGCATTTTGCTTTTGGGGCAGTCTCTCTCTTCTCTTTTTATGAATTTTCTACTCATCTTTTTAATGTCTTTATTGGTGAGTTCTTTTGGAAACTATATTATCTTGGTGTGGCATCTGTATTTTTCAAGTCAACTGCACCCTGCAACTCAGTCTCCAGGTGGCAGATGTGTCATTCCTAAGCCTTGCAAAGGGAGGGAAAACAGCATGCAGTCATCTTCCACAACCAGATAGGTAAAAGCCCATCAGAACAGCAGTCCCACTGTTAGGAGCAAGTTAAACTTCTCTGCAGAGTTACACTTGGATAAAGCTTTCCAAGCTGACATCAGCTTGGCCACTAGCTTTTCCTGTTCTACCTCAAAGGGCATTGCAACTTTTGGCAAATTTAATTTGCTACAAATCATTTAAGTAACATTAGAAGTGAGACAATTGTATGCATTAGATAATTGGGTATAGTGCCATGATCTGCTTAGATGTATTATATTATCAGTGGTTTCAGCTCATAAGGATAATCTGCTCACAAAGAAAGAACTAGTTTAAGTTATACTTCCCCAAGGAAAAATACAATCTTTCTGTAACACAGTGTTGATAAGAATGTATTTGTGTACACTGTTTGACATCGTGATTTCCTTCATTTTCCCCTACTTGAATGTAGCGATTTTTTGGTTAATACAGTAAATGTGTTGTATTAATTCTGAATCTGATTAATGATGTACCAAGCTAAGTAGAATTAAATTAGTGTATAATTGATTAGTGTGTAATTGGAGCAGAGCTGTAGATTTACCAACTTTAATTAGGATGGCTTATAACAGATAGATTACATTATCATAATATAAAACAGAAAACAGAAGTACTTGGCTCATCAAAAAGCTTAAGATCAGGTAGACAGCCTCATAGATTAGAGGCATACAAACTAATGCCTTGCAAAGTTCTTTAAGACAAGTAAATCATAACAAAGCCATTCAAAGAAAGGCAATTGCTGATTAACCTTTAACCTGGGATTTCTGAAGCAATTAGACTGTTTATATTCATTTACTCTTAATTTAGCTTTTTTCTGTTGGAACGGTCTATCTACAACGCTGCTACAATCAACATCAGTGTGCAATTTTGCCAGACTGATAGCAAAAAGATGAGATGAATATAACTCTAAAAAACAGACAGAAAAAAAAAAAAATTAAAAAATAAACCAAACACATAGACCTTTAAGATTAAAGTGTGCAAAGCATTTACATTTACTACAGCAGCAGAAGGAAATAAACAGCAGCAACTCAGCTACCAGACCTGATCCGTATTTTCTTAATACTCCTTTAGATGATAACTCCAGTCTAGACAGAGGGAAGAACAGCACATTCCCTTGAGTACACTGCCAAAGTAATTACGTTCATTATCTTGCATGCTAACAACAAAGATATAATAATCTACCAGTGAATAATTCATACGTTGTCAGGTCCCTCTATGATGCTCATTACTAATGGTACTACTTACAGTTCAAGTTGAACACAATTGTTTTAAAGATGCATTTCCCACATAAACAAAATCCTTGAATCATCTTTACCATATTGATCATAAATGAACTTAGCAACCAGTAGAAACTTTTTTTTTAAACACTCTCCTTTTCTTATGTATTTAAATGAACACCAAGCAGGTGAAGTGCAAAGCCAACTGCACATCAACTGCACAGATTAAAAAAACCAACATTGCCTTAAGTGGTTAAATCTTTTTTTTTTTTTTTTATTGTGAATTTACAACAAAAGAATAGCCAAAAAGCTTTAAAACAATAATTGGCCCTTTTTACCCACTGTCTCCCAATGCTTTATTCACTACCAAGATAAAAATACCTTTCAACCATTTTTATCTAAATACTTGCCATCTTTCTCACAGAATCTAAATAAACTTCAAATTTAAGTAAAATACACTAATATAATTGACCTACTTGCCTACTATAGTTGATAATTACAGTATTTTTCTATTATTGAAACTAAATTCAATCTCTACATATCAGATGTATTGCCTCCCATTTTCACTCGCTTTTATGATTTTCTTTCATTACATCTGCTGAATTTAGCTTGGAAGAGCTAAAATAAGTACATCTTAAGTCATTATAAAAATTGTTTCAGGTTTAGATCTGCCATAACTTGTCTAACAACCCACACATACTCCTTGTTTCTCTGAATCAATGTACTTAGCTTCAACAACTTCAAAACAATAACATACGATCCCCCCCATCACATTTTTTTTCCTTCTGCTCCTGCTCTTCTCAAACTCTGTACTGGTCCAATATAAATATTATTATAGGCTAACAGTTGATCTACTTTAAACACCTTTTCTTACCCTGACAGCTTAGCACCAGCATCACTCGCTGCATACACAAGGTATTATGACTACGGTGAAATTCAACATCATTAATCACAACTGATCATAATGTTGTGATTTACTTTGCCTATTATGAGCACTTTCAGAAAATCCATTGACATTAAGTAAACAGTTTACTTTTTAAGATAATCATGAAGAACTCTCCAGTTTCATTAACTCATTTTAATAAACAAGATTTGGGCAAAATAAAACACCAAAACAATGAGATTAGCATCTTCTTCTGAATATACTTCGCTAGTATACCTTCTCACAAAAGAATTAGAAAATTAGAATTACAATTAGAAAAGCCTTTTATTTAGAAGGTTTTATTAAAAAGACACAATGCTTGCCAACCAAAGCTTCCAAAATATACCAAGGAAAAACAAATAAATGCTATTGTTGCCAGGTCACAATATGTGGAGACATATTTTAACAAAAATCCAGAAATATTCAGCTATGTTGGATTTTCAGTCGTTACACTGAATTATTCCCTAAACAAACTGTGATAGCCCTTTTACTTCTTTCCCAGAACTGCTGCCTCTCCATTATCTACTTTATCATATGAGTACTTATGCTCCAGTTGGTCTCTAAATAAATCATCCTCCCGCAAGTAAGAGAAACTAGTTCCATTCTTAAATTATGAAATTTAGATCAATTTTCTGGTACTTTAAATCAATGTAACTAATGGTCCGATTTCAAATCAATTTGATGCATGTAATTTACAATAAGCATGCACGTCCTTCCTCTGAAAGGCTAACAAATGAATTTTACAACGACCTCACCATGATTCCCATAGGAATTTAAATCAAGCACACTCAGCTACAACTTCTTTAAGAAGAAAAAAAAAAAACCCCAAACAAAAACAAAACCCAGCACAAAACACATGCCTTCACCTCCAAACCCCTTTGAAACTTAATGCACAAACAGTACATATGAAGAGCTTTGACCTTTTATCACAGTGAGCCATCCCCTCTCATTCACAGAATTCTGTCCCTTCTGTCAAGCTTGGTCTGTTGACAATTTGATACATGCTGGTACTTCTTCCAGAAGTTTAGGAATGTAACTGATCTCTCTCTATCTCACTCAGTGACACAATAACAATACACACCAGAAACTCAAGCTCACCACTCAAAATATGGTAGACACACACAAAAAATAAAGCCATTTAGGCCTGAAGAATAGAGTAGTGCAATGTTTTAAATCCTGTACACTAGAGAAGCATGCTTCAGTTCAGATACCGAAGTCCAACTTCTAAACAGAAGTCACAGAACCAAGCTCCAAGTTACAGGTTATCAATACATGGAATTTGAAGATAAATTGATAGGCCTTCAAAAAAGCTAAACAGAAAACTATAGCTCAAAGAGGATAGAACACGAATCATCTATCAGCCTTCTCCTGCCTCCTTCTCTTGTAACTCAGCACTTTTCCTCATGTATGTCGAGAGTTCAGAGAACAGAGAACTTTTGAATTTCTTTCTTTTGCTACTCACACCAGCAATTTTTCCCACATTCCAGTGCTACTTACTATTTGTGAATTTTGTTTTACTTTATTGATTTTGCAAGTAGGCATGACAATTACTTTGAAATCTAAGCAGTGCAAATGGAAGTACAAATGATACGAAAACACAACCCCAAAACAAAACAACAAAGCAACCCTGCAGCAATATTGAAGTCAATAAAACCAGTTTTTGCTATTGCTGCCATGGCACACAAGCCTGAAATCTCTATTGCACGTGCTGTTTCTAAAAATATGTTCTGCAAAGGTAGTTCTTTTTCAGTAGCCTTAGTGATAGGTAGCCTTGTCCCCCTAATGTTAAAGGCAGCACAACATCACTAAATGGCCAAAACTGAAATATTAAACAACACATGGATATATGCACCATTTGAATTGAATGTATTTTAGTACTGCCAGAAGCACAGCACAGTTTGTCTCAAACCCTGCTGCACTAGCACTACCTCCAACAAGTCTATGAGACATAAGTGTAAGTAAGTTATTGTTTGTGTTAGAACAGAACTAATCCTGAAATAAATCAACTTCCCACTGCTTCCAGCAGTAATAGCACTTGATGTTAGTAGTACCAAGGCCTAGTATGCAGATCAAGATCACTGCTAAATCTTGTGTATGTTGATGGTGCAGATGGTTGCACCTGCAGGGAGCAGGGGACAGTTCAGGTGCCCCTAAACTGATGACAGAGTATTCCACTCAACGCAAATCATTCTCTGCATAGAAGTGAGGGATCATGAGGGTCAAGCTCTCTCCTTCAACAGCTAGTATCCAAGGAGGACTCTTCCAGTTTTGCCCTTCATCCCAATCCGTATTTTCCCAAATGCAGTTCCAAAATCCAGCTCCTAAATCTGGTTCCCATCTGCATCTGAGTCCAGTCTAAGACTTCCACAATGCCTTAGCAACAGCATTAATGATGACAATAACATAATTGTCACCAAGGGTGTTGGGTTCCATATTTGTTTTATATATATTTTATTTTATTCCTATTATTTTTCTCTTAAGCTGTTTTATTTTTTATTTTTCCAGTCCATAAGTGTCTCTCCCTTATTCCTTTACTCTTGGGGAGAGAACTGAATAGAGAGCGTCTGTCACCTGTTCAGTGGCCAGCCCAGCCCTAACTTCCTCCAATCTACCTTTGAGGCTAAAAGTAGCACTTAGCTTGAAATACACAAAGGGGAGCAACCATTACACTACTACTTCAGACTCTGTTTTATCAAGAGCAAACCCTTTGTAAAATCTTAGCTGCATGGAATCATGCCTAAATAAACAAGCAAACAATTATTGCTAGCACTAAGTACGTGCATTCAATCCAGTTCTGACTGTTCTCTTATCTTTAAATCTCACATCAGTGCTTGCTCTTTTCCAGTAATAGTGGTGCACTCTTCCCTATGTCATTTATTCTTCAAAGAAGATAAAGGCTTGCTATATACATTTACCACTATGACCTCGGCAGTAGCAGTCCCATATTTGAAAAGTTTAACAACGTCATCATAACTATGCAGATAACTCAATGGATAGTGCATTGCCCTAGAAAGCTCTACATCAAAAAATAATTTCAAGCTCATATAAACAGAGCAAATGACAAAAGCAGATGTATATCTCATTTTATGAGTAGGCATGCACTGTACAAATAGTTCAGCACATTGGTCACACTAGCTCTTGCCTACTTTCATAGCTTGAGCTCATAGCAGCTGAGACAGACAAGGTATACACCTGGAGAAAGCTTTAGCTTTTGTTTAGCCCAAAAATAATGCGGCTCGTGCTGGCAGATCACCCTACAATGAGAAGACAAGTGTCACAAGCAGGGACAGTTGGAAGATTCAACCCAAAAGTAGTGGAAATTCAAACTAGACACTAATACAAATGCAACTATGGCACACATTAGTTCAATTTGCCCAGATAGCATCTATATTATCTAAGTGTCTTTTCTTCAAAGGCTAACTCCCTTCTCTGTTCTTTGAGATATATATAACATCCATCCTACCAACTACTATTCCTGTATGTAAATCCTGCGAATCCATTTAAGCACCCTTCATTTATGTATTAACACTAACTGGCCTAGATAACCTACACTCTACTTACACCAAAAAAGTGGCATTCACATGAATAGTGTTCCAGAGCTGTAGTGATCAACTGCATTACAGGCAGCGTTATAGCTCAACACAACCACAGTATTACTCTGTTCTCCCAAAAACAGAGTCTTGCCTTTCCAAAGTATACAGGCGAGATACAGATACATCAGGGACTGGTCCCAAGGTACATTACTTGGAGTAAAATTGCCCCTCTGCCAGCACCAGAAAGGGTTAAGCTAACAGAACTTTGCATCCTGAGGCCAAACCTAATATAATGTCATTCCAAATCTACATTTGCATGATGAAAAAGCAGAAAGAAAAAGAAAGTCCATAAAGTGAGAACTTCTCTCTCCTAAGAGAAGCTGAAACATTGAGTGTAATTTGGAAAGCAGTGGATACACAACTGGGCTAACAGAAATTCACATATCAATATATATGGCACACTAAATATAGTAATTTTAGATTGTCGAGATATAATAGTTAATAATGCAAAAATTTATTCAAGATAAACATCAGGTTGAAGTCCATGCTTAACAGGATCCAATGTTCTTCACCAGGATCAAAGTTCATCCAACTGAACAAAGTTGTTTTAAGTAATGCCAAGCATTCAGAGACAAGTCATGACATCATATGAGGAATTTACATACCATGTTACCCTCTCATCGTGGCTTTCAGGTTTAATGAAAAATTTAACATCTGCACATGCTTTCCCCTGCCCCAGTTTATTAAGGATTTAACAAGGAAAAATTATTTGTTTCATAATCATTGAGATACCGCTTGCAGGATTTCCATTCCTTCATCCAACCAGCTTACCAATTTCAGCATGCTTCATTTTGGATCAGTTGGCATGTCTTATGTTCCCAAACTGGTTTCATCTTGGTTTGCTTTTCTTTTATGCTAAAAACCACCCTCTAACACACTGCATTTTCTCCCCACCAATATATTTGTAGGCTGTTGTCAAGTCTGGGACAACACCTCTAACGCTGAAGTTTTTACACCAGAAGAGAAGAATGGTGTATGAGGCAAGCTGTTTCTGGCAGAACTCCAAGTTTTTCACACTCCTCTTCTACTTGTTCATGTCTCTCCCCACACTGAAAGGCAGAGCTCCCACACACAGGAGTCAGTCATAGCATGACAAAAATGGGACAACTCCAACACCCCATCTTTCAGACAGTGCAACAACAAGGTAACAAATGAAAGCCATCTTACACATTTAACTCAACTGTGATAATGGGAATAGGAGAAATAAAAAAGCCCCAAGATACATTAAAAAAGAGAGAACAGCAGTAAAAAAGAGCAGAAGTATAAAAGGGGCCAGTTTTCCATCGTCTTAAAATTTATCAAGAATTCTTACTCCTACAAGATAGAGTTTGAAATGAATTGGACAAGGGACAAAATATTCAGAAGATTCATGAATCTACACTGATAAGATACTCAACAGATAGTATCTCTATCAAACAAAGCTGGATGCTCTGAAACAATATCCGTTTCATGAAATCTATCACAACCACTGCACATTATAAAATTAAAAAAGACATATGCTACTACTACATTTTGGCTGTTGAACACCCTATCTATATTCACAATCACACTGACTAAAACATGAGTTTGTGATGCGTTACCTCATTACAGCCAGAAAAAGAATCTCTAGTAATAAGAATTTAAGTGAGACAGACCTATGACACACTGAACATGAGACTTCCACATGGGAATCTAGCTAGGATTTGATATTTCTTCAAACAAGAAATACTTCTGCTTAGCTAATACATACAGAAGCCACAGGGTATAGTAGCAATCATGTAGTAGAACACAATCTCTCTTTCACATGCAGTCCTGATAATCAAGAAAAATCCTGAAAACCCAAGCTGTAGCTAGAATCATGTACCTAGCTACAGTTATTCATAAATTTCATTCTGATTACTGAAACTTTTTGTATGGACCCTTCATTTTTGGGTCTATCATGTAACAGGGGATTTTATTTCGGTTGTTAAGTGACAGATTTTATAATGATCCTACAACAAGATGTGAAAAAAAGTATAATCAATGAAGTAATAAATCAAATTGTATTAGTAACTCACACAGACATGACTACACAGAAGGCTTCCCACTTTTGCAGAATCGCAGAACATTAGAGGTTGGAAGAAACCTCCAGAGATCACCTAGTCCAACCCCCCTGCCAAAGCAGGATCACCTAGGATAGTCGACACAGGAATGCGTCCAGGTGGGTTTTGAAAGTTTCCAGAGAAGGAGACTCCACAACCTCCCTGGGCAGCCTGTTCCAGTGCTCCATCAGCCTCACCGTAAAGAAGTGTCTCCTCGTGTTGAGGTGAAATCTTCTGTGTTCAAGCTTCTTGTACCCATTGTTCCTTGTCTTATTATTGCTCACTGCTGAAAAGAGATTGGCCCCCTCCAATTGACACCCACCCTTCAGTTATTTATACACATTGATCAGATTCCCTCTCAGTCTTCTGAAGACTAAACAGCCCCAGGTCTCTCAGTCTCTCTTCATAGGGGAGATACTCAAGTCCCCTAATCATCCTCATGGCTCTCTGTTGGAGACTTCAATTACAAGATCACAGGTTCTTGCAGGTATTTAATCTTGTAGATGATCTCAGTTTGTCCAATGGAGATTAATACAAAGAAGAATGCAAAGGTTTATGCACATTTTTAATTCCTGAAACACATCCTGTTCAGGTATTCAAAGACAAAGAAATAAATACACCTAACACTAAAAGGCAGTCACCCATCTTACATCACCATGTCTTTAGATGAAATAAGACTAGCGTTAATTAAGATTTTTTTTTCTTACTTTTAAGCATTTTAAATATTTTTGAGTGCCAAGGGATTTTAAGAAACTTAAGTGGAGAGAGTGGAAATTTGAAGGAAAACCCAACAAAACACACAACAAAACAGCAAATAAAACAAAACCCAAGACAAACCAAACAAAAAACAACACAAGTAGAAATCTCCAGTATATTTAGCTATCCCCTTGCTCATACCAAGTGGAAAGAGTTACATACTCTATTTGAAATATTTAAACATTTCTACCAGCTGCTGTGCAGAGAATTGAGTAATAACACAGGGGATTTTCACTAGAATTAAATCTCTTCATCTTCTCAACCCTCAGTGCAAGAGAAATGGATACATTAATTCATAATCCTTTTACATTACTCTTTTGACTTACTTAGGCTAACACTTCTGCTCGCTTTTCAACTTCTACCACCCACAACATACCTACACATAGACAGCCTGATTCGAGTAAGTACATCCCATAGCTTCAGCCCAACAGACACTTCAAGTATAAGATCAATAACACTTATCACTGCTGTAAAAACCCTCACAGAACGCTCCACAGTATGCAGGCCAATTTCCCATCAAACTGCTGCACTGCAGCTTCCAGCAGGGATTCCCTGCACCTTCTCTTGCTCCTCACCTGGCACCAAGGATTTCCAGTTAGACCCCATGTCCCCAGGCCTTTGAAGAGTCTTCAGGATTTATGAGAGTTTGTCTGCCCTTCTGGCCACCTCCTCACAGTTTAACAACATCCTGCCTCATGCCAATCTCTGTTCTTGAGCAGGACTCCAGGAAGAGAATTGAGAGGATCTGATCAATGTCTATAAATAACTGAAGGGTAGGTGTCAATTGGAGGGGGCCAATCTCTTTTCAGCAGTGAGCAATAATAAGACAAGGAACAACGGGTACAAGCTTGAACATAGAAGATTTCACCTCAACATGAGGAGAAACTTCATTACAGTGAGGCTTATGGAGCCCTGGAACAGGCTGCCCAGGGAGGTTATGGAGTCTCCTTCTCTGGAAACTTTCAAAACCCACCTGGATGCATTCCTGTGTGGACTACCCTCGGTGATTCTGCTTTGGCAGGGGGGTTGGACTAGATGACCTTTCAAGGTTCCTTCCAACCTCTAGTGTACTGTGATACTGTAAGTGACTTCTCTCAGAGAATTCAAGATCCACAGCATTGCTTTATGAATATATACTTACTGTTATCACATAAAATTTAAGCTGCTATCAGCAATGCTTGTGCTAGATAGAGGCAACAACTGCAACAGCAAGTAAAATAAACACAGGAAGAGGTAATGGGTTGAGATAGAAAGGAGAAAAATACCATTCAGCATATGAAAGAATTGCACTGAAAGAAACAGACTGAAATCTACACCTGTTAGAACAGAGACTTTGGACCAGGTTGTCTGACAGCTTACAAAAATTACAAAGACAGCTACTTTTAGTTTAGAAACATATAAATAATAATGTGGAAAGTCCAGGACAGACATAGCATAAACAAACTAAGGCCTTTCAGGTGCAGATGAAATATGCAAGTGATTTCTTATTGAAATAAATAATGATCATACACAACAAGGAGTCTCTTGAAAAATATACTTGCTTAATGTAAACTGCTTTTGATCAGAGAAATAATGAGATCTGGTTTCTTAAGAAAGTATATTCTACAGTTGCTACACAAATAGCCATAATTCTCCTACCATATTCCTTAAGTCGCACTGCAATACCCTCTCACCCTCCTCTTCTCCCACCTCCTCCAACCTACCTGGTAAAAAGGGGGGTCCTGATGATTTGGCATTCCCTGTATCATGGCTGACTCGGTACCCATAGGGTGTCCCAGCCAACTAGGCAAGAGGCTGCTAGTAACGTCTCAGTTCTACCCTCTTCTTCCATGGGACTCTTTTCTTTGTCAGGCCCCTAACTTGCCTGAAACCTGAAATAACTTGTTATCCAAGACCTTATTACTGCCTTGTCAAATATAGCTATGATATTGCCCACTGAGCTTTGGAACTACTAGAAGACAGATCCAGGATAGCTCAGTTGGTAAGAGAGGCGACAAATACACAAGATGGTGTCTTGCAAATCTCAGTTTCTTCTTAAATCAGTACTGTCAGCAGCAATAGTTTTCTTTGGGTCTAGAGATACTGTTTCCCTTCCTCTACTTTCCCAGGCCTCTTTAAAAAAAAATTACACCAAATGCTCAGACAGATGAAAAAAAAGGGTGACCAAGCACAAAAGAAGCAATTTTTAGCCAGCTTATAGGAAAATTGGAGCACATTCCAATTGTTCACAGCATATTCAAAGATAAATTTCAGAAGTTTCTAAAGCCATTTTAACTCTCAAGTCTCTAGCTTATCAAACTGCAATCTTTAGAAGGCGGCACACCTTTTCAAGTACTTATTTACTCCTTGAAATGCAAATTCATAAGAATTCACTTCCTCCCCCCTCAAAAAAACATGAAGGGCTTTCAAAAGCTGATTTACTTTCTCATTCCTAGGAGGTAATGCAGTCCATTTGCATAAAATAGTCAAAACTTCCCTTTTTTGGTAATGTAATAGATAGCTAACCATGTAACCCCTGCCGTTTTAAAAGACAGTCCCCTTGTTAGGAAACTGCTCAAAGTGACAATTCCAGTAACTCAGCACCTCTTCCTGGATAATTAGATGTATTATGAATATGCAGATTTCACAGAGCCAATTGGCTCAAATACATCCCATTCTTCAAGAACATCACTTGCCACCAAACCAACTGTATTATCAAGCTCTGCAGCCTTTCATCCAAACTTGTATTGAACATTCAGCTGCAAAGCTCAAACAGATCACGCTGGGTAGAATTACCTTTGCCCAACTTTTGCGAAGGTACAGGTAGTGGATGCTTATTTTCCCACTGGTACTGTGATCTGGATACAGAGGATTTTCTTGCAGTAGATCTTTACAAAATCTTTGGGGATGACAGGGGTGGAGATTTCATCCAGTTCACATTATCACAGAATGCAGGTCAAACGACATAACAATAGCACCACCCAGTGGCAATATTATCTCTTGAAAAAGTTTGTCACTTGCATTAATTGCAGTGATCCTGCTGGAACAACTGTAAACCAGCTAAATTGGGTTATTTCCACCTCTAATCACAAGGGGTTTTGAGCAACTAATGTCGCAAGAACATAAGGCTCTTGGAGGCAAGGCTGAAAAAAGCATATGCAAGTAATTGTGGAAAATCAATACTGAATGTCAAGTATCAAATGTGAGAAACTGCAACTTCTAATATTGACAAGATCTGTAAAGCAAATTTATCCCAGTGCTGAAATCCTACCAATACATTCTCTGAAGGTAGAAAATGTGGTTTGTTTTTTTTTTTTTTTCCCTGAACTAGGAAGCTCCTTATAGCTTTTTAGGTAGAAACTTCAGTGGCTTCTCAGTACATACTTTAAAAAAACAAAACAAAAAACCCCAAACAAAACCCAAAACTAACCAAACAAAAGAACAAGCAAACAAAATCACACAAAATAAAATTAAATAAAACTCCAGGACACTCCTCCTAAAAAAAAAACCCAACCAACAACAAAATGCAACAAAAATAAACAAAACCAACTAACACAGGCACACAACCCCAGCCACTCTGTGGTTTTAGGCTTGCTCATTCCTCCTCCTTTTTCTTTAAAAATCAAATTCAGTTAAATTTCTCCTTCATATTCATTTGGTTGATGTCCTAGCTCCTCAGAAAAGATAATGCTTCATATTTCTGGCTATCAGATTGGTGACCTCTACTCATGGTAAGCACTTCTGGCAGAACCAAAAGACAATTTTAAAAGACTGTTGTACAGCAGTTGCCATCTGCAATAACTAATATGATGAGAATAGATATAAAAGAAGGAACTGGTGTTTAAGATACTTACAGGGTGTTTTTCTCAGAGGCACAGTTTAGTAGTTCAACATCCAATACTCGACACAGACGTATCTTTCCAATTTAGAAAAGGCATTCAAATTATATCACCAACTAATGTATATATTTGGACAACTATGATGGAACAATTTTTCTGTCCTTCATGTGCAGTTGAATGTTCACACACGGATAGGTTTCAGAAAGCTACTGTTTCAAAACATTCCTAACACTGCTGCTGGGATTATAAAACAAAACTTCCCCCTGTCGCTCCCCCTTTCCCCAAGAATTTAGAAATCTGTGCAAGACTGTAGCAACAGAAGGGATTATTTACTGTTGCACCCAGACACACTTCACTGTCACTAAATGCTAGAAATGTTAGCTCAAGAGTTCACCTACTTCAGAAAAGTTACTGAAGTGAGTTCAGAAGCAAGCTAGAGTAATCCATCTCAGCCTTCACCAAATCTGGAAGATAACTTATCACTGCAGTCTAAAAGCACAGTGTTAAGTACTGCAGTTGCATATCTTGTCTAAGTATTTACTTTCAACTTACAGGACTCAACACATTTTTGCACTTAATGTCACAAAATACTTTTTTCAATACAACGGAAGGCTGTCTTCCTGTTTCGGATAGTCCAATACAGATCCTGCTGACCTACATTTAGGATAAGCAGAACAAGAATCACAGAATCAGCCAGGTTGGAAAAGTCCTGAGAGATCATCAAATCCAACGCATTACCTAATACCTAACACCACCTGACAACTAAACCATGGCTCCAAGTGCCACATCCAATCTATTTTTGAACACCTCCAGGGACAGTGACTCCAACACCTTGCTGGGCAGCACATTCCAATGGCAAATAACTCTCTGTGAAGAACTTTCTCCTCACCTTGAGCCTAAACTTCCCCTGAGACTGTGTCCTCTCATTCTGTCAGTGGTTGCCTGGGAGAAGAGACCAGACCCCACCTGGCTACAACCTCCCTTCAGGTAGCTGTAAAGAGCAATAAGGTCTCCCCTGAGCCTCCTCCTCTCCAGGCTAAACAACCCCAGCTCCCTCAACCTCTCCTCATAGGACTTGTGCTTAAGACCTCTCATCAGCCTCACTGCCCTTCTCTGGACACATACAAGTATTTCAATGCCCTTCTTAAATTGAGAAGCCCAGAACTGGACACAGTACTCAAGGTGTGGCCTAACCAGTGCTGAGTACAGGGGCACACAGCTGTCTCATGTTCAGCCTACTGTCAACCAGTACCCCCAGGTCCCTTTCTGCCTGGCTGCTCTCCAGCCACTCTGTCCCCAGCCTGTAGCACCGCATGGAGTTGTTGTGGCCAAAGTGCAGAACCTGGCACTTTGACTTGTTAAATGCCATCCTGTTGGATTCTGCCCATTTGTCCAATCTGTCAAGGTCCCTCTGCAGAGTCCTCCTACCCTCTAACAGATTGACCCCTGCCCCCAGCTTAGAGTCCACCATTAGTTTGCAGAGGACAACATCTCCTCATCCAGATCATCAATAAAGACATTGAAAAGGATGGGGTCACCACAAGTGACTGTCCTCCAAGTGGATGTGGCACCATTCACTACTACTCTCTGGGCTCAGCCATCCAGCCAGTTCCTAACCCAGCAGAGTGTGCACCTGTCCAAGCCACAGGCTGACAGCTTGTCCAGGAGTTTGCTAGGGGAACAGGTATATATTCAGTTTTAAGCAGATATTAGAAATCAATGACTAAAATTAATTAGTACCCTTAGATTCTCACTCTAGTTCTGTTGCTACTCCCCTCACAACCACAACCAGCTACAACAGTTAAAGAGATAAGGCCAAGCCAGGATGCATGCAATGGAGGCAGAGTGCTTAAGATATTTAACTGGCACAGAGAGTTTATCTTCATCACCTCCCGCATGTTCCTGCACCAGTCTGAATAATGTATACTGGTTTCAACGGCTCAGCAGAGACACTGGCAGCTGCAGCTGCACCAGCTGACTCATGTGACCACGAGGTATCACTGAACCCCTTGCAGCAGCTGCACTCCATCTGTGATCCCTGGTTTGGGGACAGAAGCTGCAATGTGTGTCAGCTGCTGTTTCCACTTCGTGTAAAGCAAGGTCATCTGATCATGCAGCTAGCACAGTATTAGAGCAAGAGGCCTCCTTCAGAACAAGCAGATGGCCTGGTGGTTAAGGCCTGCAGCTTCTCAATCTGCAGCAAGTTTCCCATGCAATTAGGAGCCACCTACCTTCCCTGTTTGCTTTGGCCACGAATCCATAAAATTACACTCTTATCAAACAGAAAGCTACAAGAACAAACTCATGTAAATGTCTGAGACGCTCATATACAATGATTAGTAAGTTATACAAACATGTAGATCAGAAGATACTTCCTGGCAAGTCTTCAATGCTATTCATGATCAGTAAGAAGGCAAATCAGCTCTATATTAAAACACAAAGTAACCATGTGTAAAACCACATATCCACACTGGACATACCACATATCTGCACTGGACATACTTACTTATACTGCTACACAGCAGCTTCTGGATGTCCTGATTAAATCAGACAGTGAACTTTTAGCAGTGTGATGGAAGACGTAACTTAAATGTCTTAAATCTCAGTATTTTCCTCATGCTACTGGCTACTCTGCCTCCTCTACAGTTTTGCCTGTAAGGGTGGGTAGGTGCACAGAACCTTAACCCAGCAAATGCACACGGCCTTGTCCTGCCAATCCTGCACTGCTGTGGCTCCCCAGTTTAGAACCATTGCCTTTTTCCCCCCATCTCACTCCTATGCCACTTCATGCTCTTCACAGTGTATTTGATGCATGGGAAACTTGGATAATAAAGCAGAATCGCCAGATTTTGTATTGTGATTTCTGGCAACAGCAAGGTTGATCCACAAAACCTACTTCAGATGTACAAAGGATTGTTCTGCATAAATAAATTACATACAATTTTGATCAATTCAGTCTGAAAGTGATTATAAACTGCCTTCAACTCACAGTCTCCTGTTTACCAAGAGGCAAAGAAGAATTATCCAATCCCAAAACCAACACACACTTGCAGCCATTCCAAATGAGCAATTTTCAATTCTCTGAAGCCATACTATAAATTTAAGTCACAAAGAAACACTTGTAGAAATTCTACAAGGAATCCGGTTTCATTGTTGGTTTATGTAGTGTATTCAGAGGACTTCTGAGAGTCCATTATGTGAATTGTTTCAAGTGTCTTCTTTCTTTTCCTGAATTCATTCATTCATGTGTGGGAAGTCCATCATATCTGAATGGGGGTTAAGTAGTAATTCAGTTACTCTCGTATGACATAATAGATGCTGTAGATTTCAAGCTGATTTTCATCAGTCTTGTTTCTTCATTAATCTCCATTTTAATAACTAAATGTTAATCCTAAGACATCAATCAGCATCTCCAAAATGACAAAAAAATTAAAAAAATAAATAGTTATGATTCCAATAGTATTTCCCAGAATACTGCACTCTGTCAGCTTTGAGTTTAATGTGTTTTAATTTGATGCTTTAGGAATTCCATACTACATACAGGAAGGCCACAGCTGGAAGTGGGTTTGGCAACACACTTCATAAGGTACCTAAAACAACTGGAGGGAGGCCAGAGGAAAGCAGTGAAATTTGGAAGAAGCTCAGATGATGCAAGCTGTAGGAAGAGATGTATCCTGCAATGCCCAGTCTACACACGAGGAGAAAAGGACAGAATGGAACACAAAAATAAAATCAATAGGAAGGGATTAATCTCCACATCAGCAGAGAATAGGACAGCTAATAGAACTGAACTGAATTCAAAATTACTTAAAAGGTACATTTAGCATGGGGGAGGGGGAACTTCTCAGGGGAATGAAGAAGCACACCAATAAAATTTATGTAGTAAGATTGCACTGTCTCCACATGACATCTTACTATTTCAAAGACTTTCAGAGGAGGCTACAGAAAGCTCTGTCAGGAACGTCAGAGATGCATCTCTAGCTGGATTAGGGGAATGAAACTAAATCATTTCCTGAGGTTTCCTTCTAAACTTCTGTGAACAGAAAGGCAATAAATGGACAGCTACTGAAGTATTTTCACATAAGCCATTTAATCTGCTCTGACAGAAGACAGCTTCCTTTAAAATAGCACAATCCACTATACTGAGCATTAATTGGTACTCTTGGGGGTTAAGATTAACCCAGAAAAAAACTGAATAGGCAACAGAGACTTACCTACTCATTCAGTTGCTGATAAACTGTACAGCTGCTCTTCCCCCCCCCCCCCCGAGAGCTTACCTTTGTAAATGACAATATTTTTGAAACTAAATTAGTGAACAGTGATGTTGCATTAGCAGCCTTGGAAATTGAATACCTGATGTGACCACGCCTTTTTTACAATAGTGCAACAAGCAAGACATGAGTTGAATTTCTCAGGCAATTCAGTTTAAAACAGTCTCACTGATAAAGGTTTTAAATGAGAAAACTCAAGTCCCAGCACAGGAAAACTACGTACAATGTTATTCACTGAAAAGCACAAAATGTCCAAGAACAGGACTACATCAGAGAACAGCTCATTATCTGATTATTTAGGGGAAGTGGTGCCGTTATAACCTGACTATGACTCTTACAGAATTAGGACAAAGTAATGTTCCATACTTTATGCATTTAAACAGAACAAATACACCACCCAGGGGCCAGTAAGCAGTACATTTTATTTTTAAAATTCCAAGAGTTCACAAAAGCCTGAAGCTATTAAAAAATAACGTGAAGATTCAGTTACAGCATGTCTTCGGTTACACTCCATTTTTTATTAAAATGCAAAAATATTGAAAGGTTGTGTTCTCTGTCTACTCTTAAGGCTATAAAAAAAAAAGTACAAACTAAATAATGAATAGTTCCACTTTCTTTCTGCACAGGATAGCTTTTAGTTAATCATATTAACAGCATGTGTAAATGATTTCAAAGTGTCACAACCACATCATGCCAGTGACAAAACAAACAACTCCAAAAATACTGAGTTTAGGGAAGAGATAACTGAAGTATCGTTCTGGGCTTTACAACTTTGCCTACTATAATAGAGTATGTTAACACAGTAATCTGAGTACTGAATACATTTGTGGTCTGCTTTGCTTGCCGTACTCTGGTGCACCTTATTTCATGCTCAAACTGTGCGTGCACATGACACAACAAAATACACATTATTTATTTTTGTTGTTTCTATATAGTCTCTATGAAAGTAGCACACCTCTTCATCTTAAGTTTAGAAGTATTTAAACAAGACAACAACAGTACACCGTCAAGTAGTTTGAAGTGCTTTTTTAAAAGCTTTAGACATCTCACATCTTTAAGTCTGATTAAATACCATAAAGCTAGCTACTACATAAAGCATCACCTTGTGGCAATATCAGCATTGACTGCACCTCTGTTTTCTAGAGCTTTCAAACATTGCCACAATTTCAACAGCTTTGCTGTGTTATTTCATTATAATCCAAACAAAGGCAGAATTTAAAATAGAACTGCCAAAAGAAGGTTTTTCTGAAACTTCTCCTCACATATTACATTTATGAAAACAAAGACATTACTGCAATTTCATAAAATATTCAGGCAGGTACTAACTTTTCTTCTGAATCTAGTGCTGTCTCCAGCGGACTGTGAGCCAAATACAACAAGATACGCTGCAAGAGCTGCATAAAATTAATTACTCTAACATCTCAGAACTACACCACAGCAACACCTTCATTTACACTCCCTAAGAGATACTAAGACAGAATATCTTTCAAGTCAGTAAAAAGACTGATCAGTAATTCCTGAATTTTACAAAAATCTCAAGTTCAGTGCTACCATGTTTAGCACAAAAATAATATTCTAAAGACCAATTCTGTCCAATTCTAATAAGTACATATTGAAACAAATCCCAAAAGGACAAGAGGGTGCAATTAGGTAGGCTTACCACGAAGCAGCAAGCTGAAACCCCTTACAGGAGTTCAGAATATTTGAACCTTCCAGGTCCAGGCATTGGATTTAGAGCTGTGGCCAACCTGCTCAGTCTATGCTTAAGCATGATTGCAATAGCAAAAATCTACTTCCTTGCTTTAAATAAAGTATGTAAAGTACATACTAAGTAACAGCAATTATTATCAGAAACAGCAATAGAGTAACTCATCTCATTAGCTCACTACATGGAAGAGCCAAGCAGGTCCGTGTCAATCCACCTACACCTGAAAATATTTTCAGAGTATAATAAATAATGATGAAAGATCAATTTAATTCAATAGCCAATACTGTGAGAGCTCCTGAAAGCTCTAAAATCTCATCTAGAATTAGTTCAGAATATCACAAAATCTCTTTCCTTTGGAGGATCTTTTAATATCTCTGCTGTACCACTTACAATGTGGTAGTGATAAACAAAATAGATGACACGGGTACTTAAAAAACATCTCCTGAAAGTAAGAGAAGAAAAATTCATGCGTGAGATTAAATCACGTAAGAGCAAGATTAAAGAAGAACAATGAATGTGACACTAGGAACTTCAGTAACTTGATTTAAACAAATTATGTTTCAGTTCTCTAGGACCTGTTTTTAGACCTTTCAGTGTGGATTCTCATATGTCATGCACACACAATATTCTAGATTCTCCACTAGCTTTCACATTCAACCTTTACTCTCCCCTGCAGCTGTTCTCCTTCCTACTGCCATGGAAATGTTGTGTCACACAAGTCTCAGATAAGCAGCTCAGGCTACAAAAACAAGCTTCCCAGAGGAACATAAGCTTTATTCTTATCTAATCTTTCATTTTGAAATATAAGCAGCTGTATAGACTGCCTCCTACAAAGAAAGAAAAAGCATTTCTGCTGTAATTTAGATTCCTAACTTTTGGAAATTTAATGCAGGATTTTCTGTTACCAGAAATTTTATGAGATGATTTATGTAACACTAATTTGCATTATTGGTGTTGTATTCTAAAGAACTTGGGGGAGTGGGGTGGGGGTTGTGAGCAAGCAGAGAACTGTAGGGAAAAATAGAAGGAGGAATCTTGAATTGAATTTTTTATCTAATCATAAATCATTCCTTTTGCACACAAGACAAGCCTTTAAACACACAACATAAGTGATAAAACAGTTCTAGAGAAATCAATCTGCAATTTAAAATAGTTTCTACAGGGGGAGCCAGCAACTCAGGAAACAGGATTAACAAAATGCACTCCAGATCAGCACAGAGCTCTTCCCAGTTACCTATCCCTTTCATTACGTTTACATGTTTTTCAATATCCACAGTTCATCATCCAGATTCTTACTGCACAAAATTCACAAGTATTTACTGGAAGTTTAGGTAAAGAGTGCTTGGCTACACGTCATAGAACAATACGTGTCAGTATCCAATGATTTATATTTGCACTGGGAGAAGGTGGCAATTTCAAACAATGATCACTCTAAGTTGCTATTTATTAATTTTTACAAGTGTTTTAAATTTTTCAGCTTGTAGCAACATTAAAAGTATTAGACTTTGTAAAAGTGAATATCAGTGCCACAGCAGATGTAAATGTCCAACACCAGGAAATGGGCCAATATGATAGCTCAATCTGCAAAAATCAGTAGGAAATCTAAAGTAAAGCTGCACAAAGATCAGAACTGGTAAGCTTTCTCATGAAGCTGGACACCTTTTTACTGCCATAACAGTTTTCCATGAGTTCACTGCCAAATCACATTTCATATTACACATTAATCACCTTAAATGTAATTAAACTGAGTTATATAAAGTAACCCAATGGCTTTGTCAGACATCTGAGACAGGTTCATGCAACTCCACAACCTTACAAATCATCTAAGTTGTTCAGCACATATTGAGTAGGCTGACAAAAGATTTAAAGCTTAGTATTTCTGATCTCTTCCCCCCAAAACAACTTTCTCCCTTCCTTTTCAGGTTTTTTGTTTTGGTTTGGGTTTTGGGTTTTTTTTTGGGGATGGGGGGAGAGGAAACAGGGCAGATAAAGAGAGGTATTTTAGAGAGCCTAGACACCAACAGGACATCAAATCCTAAAAGCCACATTTACGGAAGGATCTTTGAAAGTGTTACTGAAGATAAGCTACACCCTCTAGTGGCAAAAAATACTGCAGCTGGGTTGCTTCCAAAAGCATTAGAGTTGCACCCCCTTACGTTCCCAGCATTTGTCTCACTGCATGTTGAGCCATCAATGAGGCCACTGCATAATAAATGAGTTTTGGGTTCAGATCCCTAGCTTTTGCACTTAAGTGCTGAGATAAATAGACATTTACACAAGGTAAAACCCCATATACAAGGAAACTCCACTACAACAGTCCTATAAAGAGGTTCAAATCCTTTTCACATCCCCTAGCTTCCTAACATACCCAGACTATTTCTAAATCCCTACAATGGATGTCTCTACTCTTTCCCAAGCATCACACAGGCACTCTGTAATCCCCTAACAGCCCTATTATGCCTCCAAGATTCACCCTTCCAGTACTCACTCCCATACATTTTGGTACTGCAAACCCAGACACAGGCAAGAAACACAGATGTTACACAATTCGAAACGGCACTCACACAAATAGCTATTCTGAAGCTTGAGTCCCTCTCTCCCTTGCTCAGTTGCACTATGAAGAAGTATTTACATAACAAGTACATAGTAAAGCATGAAATATCAGGTAATTTCTCTCAGCAAAGAATCCATCTACCTTCCCCTTCTGACTGCAATACATCAGACAGAAGAGAAAGGAAGCTTACACTTACCTTCTTCCTCTTTTTCTCCTCAGGGTCTTTATCACTGTAAAAAGGCACATTTTCAAAGTAAAGGTGGCCAGGGGGTACAAAATAGCTGCCATGTTTGCTTTCTCCTTCACCTACCTTCCAAAAAAAAGATTTAAGTGCTCCATCATGGCTAAAACTGGTTAAACAAAACAGTTTATAAAATTGTACAACCAACTGTCAGAATTGTATGAAAACAAGTGTCCAGAAACATTGCTTACGGACTCCGTGGTACCACTAAACTCCAAACAATGCTTTTAAGACTCACAATGAATATATTTGATTTGTCTATTCGTAACAACTAGTCAAGCTACCAGGATTTTGCTACAGCCCACATTTTAGTAAAAGAAAGTATTACTGAAAACACCCAACACCACTGTACACAGTGAAAATGGACTCTATACTGGGCACTGGGTAAAGAAATCAGTTGTTTCCACTTTAATATCAAGACAGTTTAGATTGCTCCCCATCACTTGCTGCAGGTAGCTTAGAATTATTCTCAAAAATCTCTGATGTGGAACCATAGTTTTGTTTTGGGGTTTGTGTTTGTTTTTTTTAAAGAAAGAACAAGAAACAACACAGCCTAGGCAACATGCATACACACGCACCTACACTTGGTTAATATGACCTTCAGTAAAGTCATACAGTCCAGTTCTAAGAACTAAAAATAGGAGCACCTCTTCTAAACGAGCTACACAAAGGCCAGCAGAAATACTTCCATTTTTCTCAGAATTTATGTGCTATTCTTAAAAGGGGGGGGAGGAATCTGCAACAGTAAGGCCTCACCAACCTTAGTATGTCTAAGTTTCCCCAGCAGTCTTACAGGATGAATGAGTTTTTTTCCTTCCATAAAGCATCAGTTGGGTTGGGGGAGTTAGGAAACATGCCCAGGGTATCTGTACAGCCACAAGCGCATGCTTACCTTTTAAAACACCTGTGCAAACTGAAGATCCCTCTGTTCACTGATCTTTGTTATTCTTGCTGCAGAATAACAAACCAGACTGAAAACAAATACAACTGTTTCTGATTCACTATGACATCAGCATGCTTGGCTTGATCATCAGTTAAAATGGTTTGAGCTAACTGCTAATTTTTCATGGAAGCAAGCTGGGGAGCTCATGGCTGAGCTGCAGAACAGTAACCTTCACCTTGTGTGCTTTCATTTCAGGAGCTGCTTGGGGCAGGTGGGGTAGATCACCAAGGTTGGAAGAAACCTCGAGGATCATTGAATCCAACCTGTCACCACAGACTTCATGACTAGACCATGGCACCAAGTGCCACGTCCAATCTCCTCTTGAACACCTCCAGGGATGGTGACTCCACCACCTCCCCAGGCAGACCATTCCAATGACTAATGACTCTCTCAGTGAAGAACTTTCTCCTCACTGCGAGCCTAAACTTCCCCTGGTGCAGCCTGAGACTGTGTCCTCTTGTTCTGGTACTGACTGCCTGAGAGAAGAGACCATCATCCACCTGTCTACAACCTCCCTTCAGGTAGTTGTAGCGAGCAGTAAGGTCACCCCTGAGTCTCCTCCTCTCCAGGCTAAGCAACCCCAGCTCCTTCAGTCTCTCCTCATAGGGCTTGTGTTCCAGACCCCTCACCAACTTTGTTGCTCTTCTCTGGACTTGTTCCAGCAAGTCAGCATCCTTCCTAAACTGAGGGGCTCAGAACTGGACACAGTACTCAAGGTGTGGCCTAACCAGTGCAGTGTACAGGGGCAGAATGACCTCCCTGCTCCTGCTGGCCATACTGTTCCTGATACAGGCCAGGTTGCCATTGGCCCTCTTGGCTGCCTGCAGAATCATGTTCTGCCTATCATCAACCGGCACCCCCAGGTCCCTCTCTGCCTGGCTGCTCTCCAGCCACTCTGACCCCAGCCTGTAGCACTGCATGGGGTTGTTGTGGCCAATGTGCAGAACCCGGCACTTGGATGTGTTAAATCTCATTCCGTTGGACTCTGCCCATCTGTCCAGCCTGTCCAGGTCCCTCTGCAGAGCCTCTCTACCCTCCAGCAGATCAACTCCTGTCCCCAGCTTGGTGTCGTCCACAAATTTACTGATGATGGACTCAATGCCCTCATCCAGATCATCAATAAAGATGTTAAAGAGCATGGGGCCCAGCACTGATCCTGTAGAACTTCAAGTTTATTGAATTTTCTTTATTTAAAAGGAGTCCAACCCTTCAATTTAAGAAGTGACTATGCTATAAATATGCCAGTAACTAATATGGAACACACTGAAAATAAAGAGCTCAAATGGGATTCTAGTGTGTTTAAATATCTTTAAATGCAACAGCTCAGATCAAAATGTTCAGTTTATTCAGTATCTATTGTGCAAACAAAGCTTGCGTACGCAGTACAACTTGACCTGTCCAAAATACAGATCTGTATGTTATTTAACTTCTGTTTAACCCCTCAACATGCTAGTCCTTTTAATACTTGCAGTTTATCTCTTTTTATATGGTCTAACATATTTAATGGGTTAATCACAATCATGCTGTCCAGAACTGTTCTGTCATTAGAGGAAGTGCTCAGTGTAAAACCACCATATTGATTGATCAAAGGCAACGGCTGTTGCCTGTCTTTTGTCTGACGTTCAAGCAGTTTGAATTTCATAAATACATTATGATGATGTACAAACCTAAACTGAATGTCTTTTTCCACTCTGAAAGAACATAGAAATATTATTTCACTAGTAGTTCAAACACTAAGGCACTTAGCAAGTTAGTTTGTTTGGGTTTTTTCCCCAAAGGAATTAAATCCTGATACTAGAATATATTTTCAGTGTTTGAAATCAGTATGACCTTACTGAGAAACATCCAAACTTTTGACATGGGAAAAGCTTGACATCTTAATCTGATACAGTCACCTCATTTTACACATAAAGTCATTTGGATGTACTATGAAATAATGCAAAAAATGCTAGTCCAGTAACAGAAACAGACAACTCTGTGCAAGAGCTTAAAGTCCAAAATGGGAGGGGAGGGAGGAATGTGTGTGTGAAGAGAAAAAAAGATTAAAAAAGTGGGTTTCTTATCTTTAAGCATGCATACATACACAAAAATGACCTAATTCCCCACTATCTTTATCTTGAAAGGAAGAAATACAAAAATAATACTAAAACTGTGTATCTTCTTTGGAAATACAAAATACTTAACTAGCCATCATGGACAAGACAGTGAATAACATTATGTAAGGGCTCACAAATGAAGCATTTTCCAAAGTCTTTTGTATCAACTAACTTCGTTAAAAACAACAAACCAGTTAAAAAATACAGATTGGAGGGGTAGCAAAGAGGACATTTACATTGAGTATTTTCCAGGTAGCTCATGGAGAAAGGTGAATGAGGCAAGAAGAAACCTGGAGTTCATGCACTGAATATAGTTCTTTAGCCAGTGGTATTAATGAGCAAGAATAAAAACAGCAGTAATAAGACAGACAATTACTTCACATAATTGAAAGCTTTAAGAACAAGAGAATTTTTTAACTACATTTTGAAACACAAAGCATTATAGAATTGGCTTTATGCAACCTGTATGCTTACATGTACAAATGAGCAGGAACGTTCCAGTTGTGCTTTCTTATATTTAGGGATTACTTTTCTACCATTTAATGTAGTAACACTGGATAGGACTAATTAGACATCAGAGAAAGCATACCATGTTCTGATAATTCCCCTCAACTTTTGAACTCTATACGTGCTTTGAGTATGTGTTCCAAAATCTGGGGGGAAAAAAACAAACCAACCCACACACAAAAAAACAACAAACACACACGTGAAAAAAAACCAACCCCAAAAGAACCTAAACACCACTAACGCCAACAACAGAAAAGGCACAAAACAACACAAAAATCACAAAAGAAAGAAACAAAACAACACACCAAAGAAAGGGAAGGTTAAAAAAAAAAAAAAGCACCCATAAGCCACACATATACCCCCTACAAAGGTTTCAAAACCAGACAGAAACTCAGAACTCCAATCCCCTATACCTAGACAATACCTACTGGTCATTTCAGTGTGCATTTCCAAACACACACATACATGCTTATGCACAGTACCCAGTATTTGCGTTCAACTCAGCTGTAGAGCTTTTGCATTTTAGGGCATAGTATCAAAATGAAAAATTAAGGTTATTTTTCCTGAGCATGCAAGACTATCTGAAAATTAGAATTCAATTTCAAGCTTCTTTGGTTTGGACAAGTCTTTAAATGAAGGAGCAAACTAATTAAATATGCAGTTATTGTGATGTTTGATTAAGCTTCCTAGAGATACTTCTGCCTAAAGACAAAAGAAAGGTTTATTCAATGCTGGATCATATTTTAGTTTTCAGGCTACAAACATCAGATAATCCAAAATAGGCATATAACTGACAGGGCACTGGTGGCTCTTAGCTACACTCCACACCACAACCCAATTATGTTGATGAGAACTTTCAAAAGTGGAAATGACCATGATACAACATAAGTACTCAAAATGAAATGAGTTAATTTTGAACCTGAAAAGAAACTAAACAAAAATAAAAGATTTTTGGTTTCATTTCTGTCAGACATAAACATAGAATCACAGAATTATAGAGTGGTCTGGGTTGGAAGGCACCTCCAAAGGTGATCTAGTCCAACCCAGCGCAGGCAGGCAGTAGCTGCTAGAGTAACCACTGTCATACATAAAACATGAACTATGAACACTGAGACATTTAAGTTGCAAGTGCACCAACTGCAGTTAAGCAAAGAATTTGTAAAACAAATTACTGAAAAAACATCTTTACTTTGTTTTTTTTAAGCAATTAGTTTTCAGACAAGTTGTACAACCAACTGTCCTTGATAATAATGTATTAATGTACAGAAAAGTAAATACCTATAACACGCACGTATAGCACCATAAAAGAGCTTACAGTTCTTTGTGCCTCTCCTCTGCCAAAATTTGGTCATTTGGCTTCAGTCCATACCTTGAAAAACAAACAAACACAAGAAGAAGTTACTGCTTTGAGAATACATCCATAAAAAGTAGTTCTGTAGTTTCAAACTGGCAAATTATTCAACTCTGTAGTATTTGTTGACTTGGATACCTCAAGTATTGTAAAGACATCAGAGTAAAGTCTTATATACGTAATAATTTATATTAAATTAAACTTAACATCACGCAGAACTTTTGCTTTATATCACAGCTTCAAATTATATCAGATATTTTGGCTTGCTATATATAAAAAAAAATCTTCATACTATAAACTGTACACTGATCTTATATTTTGGATCTGAAAAAACAAGACAGTGAGGAATACAGATGATATGAACACTAAAACTGGCTGTAGTGTTACCCCTGTAGCAAATAAAACTATCAATACAAAAAACATTCTATGGAAAAAATATACTATAACAATGGGCTATTTAGGAAAATTTCTGGAGTCCCTCAAGAGAAAGAAACTCTATTCACTAACGATTTAACAGAATACGTTGTCTACACACTGCGTGAATCAGACGGAAAAAGGAACACAGTCTCCCTGAACAAGGGCTGCTACTACTAGCAGTCATGCTGCAGACTGCGCTGTCACTCACTTGAGTGAGAACCTTTCAGTGACCTCACTTTTGTTCCGCCTCAGAGCAAAACCTTTTGCCATTTCAAAACATTCTACAAATCTAACTGCTATGGTTTTCCAGGGAACTTGGTTTTTAGGGTTTGTTTGCTGTGGGTGTTCTGGTTGATTGGTTTATATGACAGTCACAGCTAGTAAGCAGCTAGGAGTGTTCATTTAATAGTTCCGCAGACAGCTAACCATTCACATGGCAGATTCCCACTGTCCCTTTGCTGGTTTTGCTTGCTCCAGCCAACCATGCACAACCATAAATTACGCTGCATCAAATTATCTTGCAAATGGATTTTTTGTAACATTTTATGGTATCTTCTGAAACTTGTTTTTCCAGCATTCATTTAAAATGCAAGCATTAACCCATTCTCAAGCTTACCAGTGCTGCATTCAAACACAGAAGGGACCAAATGACCAACCCATTTGTCTTGAGTACATATGCAGAGACTGCCTTAGGTTATTTGCCATAGTATCCTGCTGGTTTGCAACCATTTATTCACTTTACTGATAAATGCTTCAGGTAGTCACTTCTAATCAGGATACAGTGGAGTCCACCCAAATTCTCTTTCTAAAAGCAAGGGTAGTATTTGACTCTTACAGTAAATAGACTATACTGTAACACACTCTTCAGTAACAGGTTCAGGTCACTTGGTTTAACTGCCTAGTCTTCTTTATACTTTACCCTCCTAGCAAAATTTTAACTGTTGTGATCTTACATTGAATTCAAATTGTTTTCTGTAGTGAATAGTGTGAGGCTCTTTCTTAAATGAAAAAGACTCTAGCCCACTATCAGTCTTTTCATAATGCCACTACATCTCCCCAATATTGCCATGTGAGTAAGCAACTAGAATGCATTAAGCTTAGCCCTGGGGGGAGATGATGAAAGCATTGAAAGCTTATGGGTAAGAGTCAAGGGACATGCAAACATAAGCGATACAGTTGTGGGTGTTTACTACAGGCCACCAAACCAGGAAGAAGCTGTCAATGAGGCCCTCTACAGGCAGCTGGAAATAGCCTCAAGATCAAGTGCCCTGGAGCTCATGGGTGACTTCCATCACTCTAAAACTAGTTGGAAAGATCATAGAGTCAACTATTAATGACAACTTTCTGCTGCAGGTAGTTGAAGAACCAATGAGGAGAAACGCAGTGCTGGACCTTGTATTAACAAACCAAGCAGTACTGGTTATAGATATTAAGGTTGGGGGTAATCTTGGCTGTAATGACCACAACATGTTAGAGTTTAATAACAACAGACAAAAAAAGCAGGGTGATAAGTAAAATTTCAACCCTGGATTTGAAGAGAGCTAACTTTGCCCTCTTCAAAACCTTACTTAGAAATAGCCAGTGGGCTAGGGCTCTGGAAGGAAGGAAAGCCCAAAACAGCTACTATTAAAACATTACCTCCTCCAAGCTCAAGAAAAAAGAATTTCCTTGAAAAAAAATAATCAAGTAAAGGAGGCAGGAGAACAGCACAGATAAGCAGGGAGCTTTTGGGAAAACTCAAGAAGAAAAAGGAGGTTTACAATATGTGGAAAAAAAGTCTGATCAACTAGGAGGATTATAGAAATATTGCCTGGGAATATAGAGATGTGACAAGAAAGGCCAAGGTTCTCTTGGAGCTGAGTCTTGACAGGGAGATGAAAGAAAACAAGAGCAGCTTTTTCAAATACATCAATGACAAAAGGAAGAGCAAGGAAAAGGTGGGCCCACTATTGAATTATATGTCAGATACGGTAACAGAGATGCAGAGACGGCAGAGTTACTGAATGCCGCCTTTGCCTCAGTCTTTAGTCCTAAGACTGGCCCTCAGGAACCCCAGTCTCTGGAAGCAAGGGGGCAGAAATGGAGGGAGAAGGACACTCCACTAGTCAGTCAGGACTGGGTTAGAGATCACTTGTACCAACTGAAAATACACAAATCCATGAGCCCTGATGGGGTGCATCCATGAGCGCTGAGAGAGCTGCTGATACTGTTACTGAGCCTCTCTCCATCATTTCTGAAAAGTCAGAGAGAACAGGAGAGCTGCCAGACGACTGAAAGAGAGTATCACTCCAGTCTTCAAAAAAGGCAAGAAGAAAGACCCAGTCAACTACAGACCAGTCAGCCTCACCTCCATCCCTGGAAAGATGATGGAGTAGCTCATGCTGGAGGTCATCTCTAACCACATGGAAGACAACAAGTAGCCAACATGGATTTGCCAAGGGGAGATCTTGCTTGACTAATCTGATAGCCTTCCACACAACCATGACCAAACAGGTAGACGAGGGAAGAGCAGCAGATGTCATATACCTTGACTTTAGTAAGGCTTTTGATACTGTCTCCCATAATATCCTCATAGAAAAGATCAAGAAATGTGGTGTAGATGACTGGTCCGTGAGGTGGATTGAAAACTGACTCAGCAGAGTTCAGAGGGTTGTCATGAGTGGCACAGAATCAGCTTGGAGGCCTGTGGCCAGTGGTGCTCCCCAGGGATCAGTATTGGGTCCAGTTTTGTTCAATATCTTCATCAATGACCTGGACGAGAGGATTCAGAGTACCCTCAGCAAGTTTGCTGATGATACAAAACTGGGGGGGTGGCTGACACCCCATCAGGCTGTGCAGCCAATGAGATCTGGACAGGCTGAAGAGCTGGGTGCAGGCAAACCTCATGAAGTTCAGTAAGGACAAGTGCAGGGTCCCACATCTGGGGAGGAGTAACAGCAGGCACCAGTACAGGTTAGGGGCTGCCCTGCTGGAAAGCAGCTTCACAGAGAAAGACCTTTGAGTCCTAGCAGACAGCAAGTTCACCATGGGACAACAAAGTGCCCTTGTGGCCAAGAGGGCCAATGGTACCTGGAGGTGGATCAAGTGTGTCCAGCAGGTCCAAGGAGGTTCTTCTCCCCCTCTACTCTGCCCTGGTGAGACCACACCTGGAATACTGTGTCCAGTTTTGGGCTCCCCAGCTCAAGAGAGACAGGGATCTGCTGGAAGGAGTTCAACAGAGAACCATGAGGATGATCATGGGACTTGAGCATTGCCCCTATGAAGACAGACTAAGAGACCTGGAGCTGTTTTATCTTGAGAAGACTGAGAAAGGATCTCATCTATGTCTATAGATATCTGAGGGGTGGGTGTCAAGAGGAGGGAGCCAATTTATTTTCAGTGGTGCACCGTAATAAGACAAGGAACAACAGATACAAACTTGAATGTAGATTTCACCTCAATATGAGGAGAAATTTCTTTACAGTGAGGGTGACAGAGTACTGTAACAGGTTGCCCAGAGGGGTTGTAGAGTCTCCTTCTCTGAAGACTTTCAAAACTCGCCTGGATGTGTTCCTGTGTGGACTACCCTAGGCGATCCTGCTTTTGGCAGGGGTGTCAGATTTGATCTCTGGAGGTCACTTCCAACCTCTAACATTCTGTGATTTGTCCTGACTTAAGACTTCTATTGATACTGGAAAATTCTAAAAAGAGTACCTTGCAGAAGTCAAAGGACACTAAATCTGCAATCTTACTTAAAATGAAATTACATTATTTGTTAAAAGGGTCTGCCTGTAATAGACAGATAAACCTTTGGCTCATATACAGTCCATTTTCTAAATGGAGATAATTTTGCCCATTAAAACTATACCCACGTAAAGTTGTAACCCTTCTTCCCTACAAATAACACTGCAGGATTTTTCACTGAACAGAAATCAGGCTACTTCATCTAGAACTGAATATAATTTCATTTGCTGAGATACAGAAATAGTATTTATATTACAGCTTTTTCAAATTTCCAGATTCCTTGTTCCTTCACTTTTTTCCTCTCTAAATCACAATTTAACCCCCAGTTAAACTGAGAGAGAAAAAAAACAAAACAACACAAAAACCACCATAAAAACCAGACAGCAAATTAAACCCTTCACTATTAGACTAGTAAGTCAGCTACATAAAGCATCACAATGGGAATGCTGTTTAACAGATGTGTGATTTTCACCCAGTGGATGTTACTGGCATACCACAGAGGGGTGCAGAAGGGACACAGTTGCTATCCCTGAGGTTTAAAAAATGGTTCCTTTGGTGAACTTTAGCTTACCTAATCTTTTTTTACCACCACCCATCTTTTCTTTCACAATGAAAATGGCATTTTAAAAACATTCTTCCTAACCCCTAAAGTTGCTGCCTTGATAGCAACTTGGCAAAGGAAATGTCCCACAAAGGGACGTGCATGCCGAGTTCAAACTCTTATTAGCATTTTATGCATTAAGACATGATGCATATTACGTTTCATAAATGGCTGCTGAAGCATTTAATAAATTTAAATGCCCAACCAGCATAGTGAAAAATTTACATAGTATTTCCCAGTATGTGTTTCATCAGTAAGGTTGTTAAGAACCAGCTGGCTCTCCCTAATTCACAAAGGTTAGATTTGGGAGAATTTCTCCAAAATGCATTTTAGGAGCCACGGATACTAGATGCAAAATTGAAGCCAAAGACATGCAGTTGAACAACTTAAAATAAGGATATTTAAAACCATCCAAGCAACCAGAACAACATACTGCACGTGTATTATACACTTACACACCTGGTATTAAACTAGTAAGGAGAAAAGAAGCAAATATGCTATGGAAGTGGGCAAAAGAACTGAAGGAACTACAGCTTCACTCTTTTTTCCTGTGTTCTGCCCTGTGAAATTCAATGTTCAACACATCCTAGAACATTAAATAATGGTTTATTCTTTTCACCTATCCAGTGCCAGACTTTGACACCATTTCAAAATGTTAATAGTCTCCTCATCACTGCGCAAGATCATATTACAAAATGGGGACCCGAGAACAAAAACATGCAAAGGTAGACTGCAATACCATAGGTGTCAAAAACTGCAGTACATACCAAAAAATATACATTTTAGCACTTTGGTATGTCCTTCACCTACTGGAAGAGTAGACAATGTTCCAGTCACCCCCTTTGAATAGGAAGCTGAACACAGTCATGAAGATGACCAGAAAAAGTGCCCCAACTGCAGCAATTATCACACTGCACAGCTGCCTATTTCCACCAAACTAGTGCAGCTGCCTACCCAGATATACACTCCCAGCCTTTTGAGCATCACAGCTGATGGCTTCTGACAGGCCAATAGGCTGATTATTTATTAATAGGTAAAACTTCCACATTTGAAAGACAGCAGCTTTCTCCCCAAACTTAGCTCCTCATGGAATTCTTGAACCACATCATCCTGGTCTAACCTCTAGATGTCACCGTACCATAGTTACTCCAAAATACTCTGTTCTGTCAAAGCTCAAGTGCCCCAGCTGCAGACTGGAGCTAACAGACAGTCATTCATTACCCACCCTCTAACTGCATCTTAAGGAAGAAGTTTCTCATTGCTTTATATTACTGTCTTTAGTGTCAAGATAATTTTTTTTAACATTATTCTTTCCAAACTGTTTACAAAAGGTATGTTTAAGCATTTGTCAGGACAAAAAAGCAACCTAATCCTATGTTTCACCAAGAAACAAAGACCCAACTTTAACTCATGCTCTGGAAAAGCATCCCTCTGTCCTCTGACTACAATGCAGCACAGTAATACAGGACATCTAAATTAGCCTGCTGAACAAAGCAATTTGAGTGCCTCCCATTACTTACTCCATGAATTCACACCACTAACAAACACAGGAATATATCTCAGTGACCAAAACAACAACAAAAAAAAAAATCTTGAAATTTAATCTTAATTATTGTCTTATCAGGACAAAGCTATCCTAAGCCTCTCAATCTTCATAGAGAGGTTGTTTACAAAGGCCTAGAGTGATAGGATACGGGGCAATGGATCAAACTAGAGAAGAGCAGATTAAGATTGGATGTTAGGAACAGGTTCTTTACCATAAGGGTAGTGGAACACCAGAACAGGTTGCCCAGGGAGGTGGTTGAGGCCCCATCCCTGGAGATATTCAAGGTGACATGCAACAGGGCTCTAGGCAACCCAATCTAGTTGAGGAGGCCCCTGTGTACTGCAGAAGGCACTGGTCTAGATGACCTTTGGAGACCCCTTCCAACCCAGATCATTCCATTCCATTCTATTCTTTCATCACGTGTGTATTGTGACTAGTAACACTACCAGAACTCAGACCTCAACTTCATGTTATTTTCTTCTTTATTAATTGCTACGGTCTCAGAACTGAATTTTATGTTCATGCAAATACATAAATATAAACAAATTTTGTCACCCAAGCCATTAATTATAAATTCACAAATACATTAATCTTAAATATTTTCCCTTTCTGCATTACTGAAAATGAAGTAGCACAGACCCAGATTAAAAGATTATTGCAGGTTGAGGATAGATATTATACACAGCCAGAATGGTGTTCAGGAAATTTTGCTGTACATACAGCTACATATCACAAAATCATAGAATGCTTTGGGATGAAAGGGACTTTTAAAGCTCATTTAGTCAAATCCCTCTGTAGACAACAAGAATGCCTTTAAATCAAGTTGCTCAGAGCCTCATTCAACCTGACTTTGTATGTTTCCAGAGACGGGACACCTGCCATCTCTCCGGATAACTTGTTCCAGTATTTCACCACCCTCATTAGATAAGGAAGAAAATTTTTTCAGTCCTAATCTACAATCTTTAGCTCAAAAACATTACCCCTTATCTTGTCACAACAGGCTCCACTAAAAAGCCTGTCCTCATCTTTCCTGTAGTCAGCATTTTTACAGTCATGTTTTTCATGTAGCAAACATCCATAAGGCATGGCTCCCTTCAGGCAGCATCCAATTTTACAGTCTTAACCAAATCAAAAGAAAACACAACCTGCACTAATTATGTGCTGCTGGAATACTCCAGCTGAGTATCAAGTTCAGATCTGCCCTGTGAACAAGAATTTCCTGAAAAGCTGGTAAAACTCACCTGTCCTAAGACTTAACATAAAAACTGGTAATGGGCAAACATTTTAATTTTTGTTTTTCAGAATTTTTTCAAAACTAAATCACCTTTCAAAACTTCTGACTTGAATCTACCAACCTAAGCATAAATTTATATAGAAACGATAGACTAAAAATTTGCACAAATCAGCACCAACATAGACACTGCTGTGTGGGCCAGAAGAACCCAGATGAAATCTCTATCATGTGCACTACCCAAAGAAGTACAGAAACCTGTATATATATAAGCAATATTTTCACTAATACTTGTGAAGGATCAGGACACTAGAGACAGAAGAATTTTTGTGCATTAACCATTAGTGTGAGTAGTCAGCATTAAAAAAAACCACCCACAACACTATTCCAAGCAATACTAAGTTGTGACAGTAAAGCACCATAGGAAGCGCTAAACATAGATCTCTGCAGACATTCCTCTGCCGCCTTTGATGTACAAATAAATATGAACTTCATGCCACAGCACATGGCTCTGATTAATCTTTCTTCCCTTTAAATACACTTGGGCTTTGCTAACACATAAGTTTATTTTATTTGACATAGTTTGCTGCATTATTTCCCAGACTGACTAAAAACAGAATGTATGAAGAGAGATTTCCAGCATGTCCCTTGAACTTTGCAGATAAATCATAAAAAAAGGAACAGTGTGATTTCTCTCTCAGAGACCTACAGAATATTGGTCATATTAACTGAACAAGTAGAATTTATGCTGTAAAATGCTCATCAAAAAAGCTTCTAAAACAAAGCTCTGTAGAAGCATTTCTACAAAAATTTTCAAAGCCATTAAGAAACCTTAAGGACTTCAGTATAGTTGTCTTATATTTCAGATTCATCTGAAGTTTCTGTAAGAATGATTTACGTTGCTTCACCTTGCAAGTGAAGTTAAGGCTACTTCCACTGTTCTAAAAAAAGACATGCAATCCTTTTTCTTTTGGCTTTTCTTAATTATTAATCTTGCAAAAACTAGGACAACCAGCCTGTGGGACACTGGTGCTCACATGTCCTTTTTCAGACTGTATTGACTGCTTTCTACCACACACAGTTAACACATCCCACAGGATTGCTCAGCCATATGTGAACCTGCTACAACAGTGCATCCACATGAGCATTTACAGACCACTACACACAACAAACCAAACAGAAGCTCCCAAAATACTTCTATCAGACTTACGGAGGATGGGTAAAGAAGGTCAGCCTGTTTCTGAACTTCCATCTGTAGTTTATCACACAGAATGAGTAATGCTGCCATAGCTGCTAACTCCATTTCTTCTGAATTAATTTGTACAGAGATCAAAAGACAGTGAGTTAACTGCTTTTCCTACAGTAGTAAAATATTACTTACAGCAAGGCAGCATTTCTGCATTTCTGACAAGGTGACAGTTGCTTACAAATTTCAGCTAAGTCTAATGCAGCTTTACTCTTCTGATTAGCCAAGTAATCTCTTTGCTATACACAACTATGGAGTGTAAGCATCATCTCCTGTATTTGTTTGCATCATGAACTTAAAAGCTTGCTGAGCCAGACTGTAGAGGATGTGCATTTTCTAAATCAAGATGAAAACAACAAAAAACCTACAACGCAGACCACACATTATGTATAAATTCAGCAGCCAAATTCACCACAGACCAGATGCAAAAAAACCCAAACAAACAAACAACGAACTGTGAATGGCTTTGATTCATACCCTGGGAGTTCACGCAGTCTCTTGCTTGACTTGCATTGCTCTTATGTTGTTCATCTAATACATTTGTTTTTTCTTCCCCCCTCCCCCCCCCCCCCAAATTCTTCTACTCCTTTGCTAAAGTATCCCAACTTCAGCATCTGAAAGGCACTACACTCCCCATTCCCTCAAAATTTCTCTCCCCTTTAGCCTCATATTCCTTAACAGGGTATCTGGTGTCTGCTGCTCTTACACTCTTTCCTGGCCTCAAATTGACAACAAAAATTCTTGATCAATTTCAGCTGATGGCAATTCATTTTTAATCTAGGATGACAATTTCAGGGGAAAATCCCAAGTAAATACTGGTTTGTATACAAACTGTAAATCCAGAATCGCTTCTTTAAAAAACTGAAAGACTAAGGAAGGGTTTCATGACAGTAATACAATCCCAAAGAAAGCCTGCTTCCAGAATAATCTAAGTCTTGCAACAGTCCACTTGCAGTAACAAAAGAGAAAACTGCCTCACAGACTTTTCAGATGCTCCTTTAGGAAAGTGTTAGGGCTGTGAGACAATGCACACCTCAGATTGACTTCAACGTGGATCAGTGCTAGATCCAATACTATACCACACATTTATGAGCAATCTCGAATTAAGGACAGTAGCGACTGATGAAATCCATGGATGACAGTAGACTGGCGATGGTACGTAGTGACAACAGAACATTCTAATGGACAGAATGATGAACCCATTCAAACACAGTAACTTCAGAATAGAGAAGCGATGCAGAGCCAAGTAGGCAAATAAAAAAATAAAAACATGGGCAAGGAAAAAGGCATCCCACAGAGTAGTAGTGCAGAGAGGTGGGAAACCAGGTGTCATAACCTATACCTAACTGGACCTGAGCTTCCAGTTCATATTAAATATTGAAGAAATTAGTTACTTTAATATAGAAATAGGAAAACAGCAAACAACAAAAAACAAAACCCAGCAAAATAAACCAAAGTGAGTGGTCTGCCTCCCTAATTATTTCTACTTTTAAACCAGAAAACAAATAGCTAAAAGTTTAGCTTAGAAAGATGATCTGTAGGTAGGAGTAAAGCTCACATTTGTAAAATGGGAAAGAGACATGAAAAAATAGCAAGAGAAGGTTAAGGTACTTCTGTATGAAGGTTGTTGAAAATAAATTACTTGACAGTTATTTGGCTGTATCACATGCTATACAAACATCTGCTTTTCAGAAAAAAACTTGGAATTTCTGCATGAAAGAGAACCCAAAATATCTACAGAAAGATTTAAATTTCAATGCAAAATTAAATTATACTTCTGAAACCTAAGAGAAAAATTACATACAATTGTCGACATCATCAATTACAAGGATTTTCCCCCAATTTTTTGCATGGATATGATTACTAATTTAAATACAAACATTATTAGGCATATTGTTAATGGTGTGTGTTTCTTTGGGTTTTTTGGTGGTTGTTTTTTTTCCCCCCAATCTTGATCAACATTTCCCCAAAGAGCTGTTCCTAAATTATTCAGTGTAGTAAGACAAGAATCCCCACTGATAATGTAGTTGGAAATCAGAGCTTTAATCAGCTAATAATATTCTAAGACAGATTTAAAAGGCTTTTGAAATTGAAGTCAAAACAATAATAGGTTTAAATGATTAAAAGGGATTAAGAAAGTCAGGAAAGTTCATAGCCTGTTAATCACCAGACTGTGGAAAACTATGATCATTTAATAGGGTCAGCTCTATCACTCTGGACTTAAGCATATAGTAGTGGCCATGTCAAAACAGTTTTCTTAACTATAAAGGGCCAAGCTAAAAATTCAAGATTCTTAAATACTTCCAAGATACAGATTAAAAACAAACAGAACAAACAAAATCCAGTAAAATTTTGAAGTATCTTCCTGCAAGACTTTTTAAAAAGCTGTACACACTCTGTACATTATTTTGAAAATTGGTAGTCTGAATTCTATACTCATTACACTTAGTAATGTATTTTGTTGACCTTTATATGGTGATTTTCTTCAACTAAAATAAAACATTGATTTCCAGTTAATTTTTATCATCAACACAAACCAGCTTTACCAATCTTGCATTAAAGTTTCATTTACATGAAAACTTATCAAAACCCCATTAGAAGTAACATGCACATAACCTGAGCAGTAATAAACTGAAAAGCTCCTGTTCTATTCCTAGTTATTCACTACTACTTGCCATTATCACTACAAAATTTGTTGTTCATACCAATCTACACCAGTTCTACAAAAGATCCTTTCAGCACTAGTACTGAAATCTCCATATACATGGCTGCTGCAAGGTGCTCTGCTTTCAGAAGGAAATTGTAACAAAATACTATTCAGCAAAGGTAGTCTAGGGTGGTTCTGGATGTGATCCTGAGATTCTCCTGCCTAGACTTACAGATTATTTTCATGAATTATTCTACATAAAGACTCTCTGCATGCCATATACAAATAGCATTACCAGCTATTCAGTTGAGCTTCTTCACACTTGAAAATGAATCTTTCATCTCCTTCCTTTAAGGAGAGGTCAGACTTGTACAGCAACGTGCTTTAGGTGTCAGGACGAAGTTCAGTATGCTCTATTCTGCAGTAAGACAGGTTAATACTCTGAACAAACCAACAAAGGCAGTAACATTACACTATTCCAAACAGAAAACATCAGTTAGGCTGCATAAACATAAGTATTGTAACTGAACTTTTTCCTCATATTAGAATACATTCTGTCTCTATCTCTGAATGAAAAAATTGAAACAGAATTTACAAAAAAAAAAAAAGTCTCTCTAGTACAAAGAAAGAAATGTTGCACAAATAAAAATCACTTGTGACACAGCAAAATTATGCTCCAGTGAAGAACTCAAACCACAAGGTCAGTGGAACACACTCTAATAAAAAAGAAATTATAGCAATCAGATTGGGGGGGGGGGGGGTAGGGGTGTGAAGGGCTTTGATCTCTTTGCCACACAGCAACTCTACAATGAAGCTCCCCAGAGACGTGTGATATTCTGTACACTTTCCTCCTCTACTGGAAGGCCTGGGAAACCAAATTAGAAATTAAAATATTTACTTTGTAACTACAGTTCTTACTTTGAAAAAGAACAGATGAAGTATGCTATCTTGAAGCCATGTAAGACACTAAGATTAAAACTTCTGCATTGCCATATACCATTCTTGGTTTTCCAGTAACATTCATAGCTGAGAGTGCATGCCACCTTTACTTGGAATCAGGCACTGAATTTGGTCAGTTTCACTTCTTATGAAGGAAGATGAATGTTATTTCCTCTCTAGCGTGACAGCATCATCTTACTATGATCTTTACTGCCTATCTTCCTACCAGCAGGAAGCTCCTGTCGCATCAAAACACCAAAACTCAGCCTCAGCATTAAAGAAATAAATAGCCTCAGCAATATAAGGTTTGAAAAAATGTCCATAGTAGTATTTGTATTTCTGTAACTTCTTGCTACTCTTGACTTTTTACAGCTCGTCGTATTAAGCAGTCATACGCTCCCCTTGCCACTCTGTCGTGCATCTCAGATTCTTTGCATTGAAATGAAATTATTTCTGCTGTCACTTCATGATGAGAAAAAGAATATAGAAGGAAAAAAAAAAAAAAAAATCACTGGAGTAAGCTGGGGAAATATTCAGCCAATATTTAGTTCCCTAGTCTTCAAGTGATTAGAAGACAGATACAAACTCACAGGTTTCAAATAGAACTAAAAAAATATTAAAAAAGTAATTTTTATGTTCAAAAAGAGCTTTTCTTAGTGGATTTTTTTTTGAGTTGTGCTAAAATATATAGCATTGTTTTATAAGATTTGGCACAGGTCAAAAGAAGAATGTAATGGCATAGCTGGGCATATAGCACAAATATCTACACTAGTAACTCATGAATTCATAATTGAATCTCGCTACAGCAATTACCAAAATACACGCACTTTCAATGAAATAGTCTAATTTCTTATGACAGAGAGGAATCAAGGGTTTGTGAAGTGACTTTGTCTCCAGCTCTGCATTCAATATAAACTTACTAGGGAACTGTAGGCTTCATGGCATCCTGAAGTCTGCAATGCTTATTTAGTCTCCAGTAAGTTGGAGCACTGGTGTTTCTGCCCTGACAAAAATAGCATAAAACAGCACTCAAACAGCTGGTTTACCCTTCTCCAGCCTTTCACTACAAGAAAACAAGAGCAGCAATTAAGAGGAAGACAGGCTGCCTACACCCTCTCCCTGTGGCTACAGCAGAGACCACAGGTCCACGTCCAGAAAGGAATAGGACAAGTGCAGGCAAAGCACTGAGCAGGCCTGGACGTGGTTCTGTGACACAGAGAGAGCATAATGGTATTAGAGATCAACAGTGGCATAAGCACCTCCTAACTCCACAATTGACAGTAACACTGATGTGGTATTTGCACAGTGTTCAGGAATGGCCTGATGAAATAGCAAGTTAATAAAAAGTAAAAAAAAAAAAAATCAGTATTTAACTTCAAAAGGAAGGACAGAACATCTGTCTACACATAATGGAAGAAAAGAAGCTGAAATGGCAAATAAATGGAAAAGAAATGTGTTTCTTTTTTAAAGCAAGTAGTAATAAGCACTGTAATTTACTTCAGCTTTTAAACTTTGTTTTTTAAAAAAAAATTCTTAAGGGTAGTCCAACCCCTTTTAAAATATCATTAAAAGGTGATCTTTTCTAAGAGGTAACAAATCTATTGCACCTACAGTAAAAAAACCAGATAACATGACAATTGTTAATTTTTGGACTCTTTAATTCACAAGAGCACAAACCATTTGCCATATTAGCACGGTAACTAAAGGGGAGGAAGGGGAAATCTATCATTTCTTATGTGAATAGGAAACAGTATTAAAATCTCATGTTATTACCCTGTAATTAAAAAGAATGCCTGCAACCATACCCAGAACATGAATCAGTATTTTTATCTAGTATATGCTGAATAAAAACCCATCTCATAATTGTGTAATCAGGAAACTCTGAGATGAAAAGTTTTTCAGTACCATCAGCGAGTATTACTTTCAAAGAAAAAGCTTTACCATCTAGTTTTGGATCTATTCCAGTTCTCTACCAAGAAGCCCATCTTTTTCTATCAAATACATCCTCAGCAAGGTTCTTTTCATTTAATCTTACTGCCCGTTTAAAACCAGAAAAACATGCAAGCTCTTCCACTTAAGTTCCTTGCTGGCATTGATGAGGCTAATGGAAATCAGTATCTCATCATTTGCCTTGTAATGCAGCTGCCTAAACTTTGTGAATAAATTTTTACTTGGGAGTGGAATGAAAATAGAGATATACTCTGTCTTTCTATGTGTCTATTAGGTGTCTCAAGGTTATTCTGAGGAAAACAATTCATCCAAGAACTAGGTATGTTCTATTGACATGCATGAAATTAGCAAGTTGTCTGAAGAAATGCAAAAATAAAAACTATGATGCCACAATTTGCAGTTTATTACTAGGTGAGCATTTAAGAAAGTGAAAACATAATAAAGAGAAGACATAACAACAAGCAAAATACATCCTATCCTTTAGCATCCTATTTTACAGGTAAATAAGTAGTTAAAAGTTCCTCTATAAACACTGCTTAAGCTCAATACACCCCAAAAACATCACAACTCCTCATGCACAAGTCTATCACTGCATAGGTAGACTTTTCAAATAGCCTTTTGCAAATGGCACTTAACTAAAATATTTCACTCATTTAAGCTGCATGTTTAACTGAAAGCACTAGGGAAAATTATCAGGCTTGTAGAAAGCTCTAATTATGATGTGCCTAGAAATTTGGCAGTATTTCTGACATTAGTACTGAGAGGACCTTTTTAGGACAGCCATCATTACCTAAGTTTTCTCAAGCAAACACAGGAGTTTTCATAATTCAGCAGCAGTCAGATGATGCAATTTGGCTCAGCAGTTTCAACAATGTTCAATGTTCAGACTCTGAGATAAGATAAATTGACTTCTACAGATGTAACTCCAATACATGAAGTAATAATAAAATCCTCATCTGTTCAGCTTCTCTGCCAAATCAGGCAATACAGAAGATACTTCTTAAAGAAACCCTTCACAAGGATTATTTAAACAATGGAACATAATATAGTAAGCTATCTCTAAAAAGAAAAAAACTAGGTTTTTTTTAAGTAACATTCTCAGGAACAAGTTTTAAAGTTAATACTATGTACTTTCTAGCACATTCAGCATTGTACTGACTTATAACACAATCCCCAACTCAAAGCAATACAAAAGTTCAGAGGGTTGATGAAGCATATGGAGTCAAAGTAAAGACATCAGAGAAACTGAAAAAGCTGCATGTTTTCAGGGGGTTTTCCCACCTTAAATATGGTAGCAAAGTCCGTATCTGGAGCTTGCACATTCTTTGATCCTGCAGCCTCCTAGTACAGAATCACCCCTGGTCATTCTCAGTCTTCAAGCTCACTGCAGCATATTTTTGGAGAATGGCTTGGTTTGCATGGTAACCTTAACACCACGTTGAAACCTGAATTCAGGGATCAAAGAATCACCTTTGACGGTGTAAAAGCTATTCAGGCTCTTAGCCACTTGAAGTTAACTGCATGAGCTGTGTTTTGATTTTTTGGCTATGGAAAGTTAGATTCAAGCAAAGTTAACAGAACTGAAAATGTTGAGAATAACACACAGCAGAATGGCTAAAGTACACGGCTACAAAGAACAATGTAAATTTAATGCAAGTAGGCAGATGTTTTCCATTTCAGCTGCTTCTCAAACCTTTGCCTAATTTATAATCCAAATTCCCACAAGAGCAGAAAAAAGATTAAAAATGCACAGCTTCATAATTTCCATCACAACAAACACTAAAACAGCCTCAAAAAATAAAAGTTTAACCTTACCAGATGTTAACACTGTCTAGGAGTAAAGTTTGTGCTTTGCTAATCCATCTTCTCCCAACAGTAACTCTGCTGTGAGGAAAGGTAGGAATAACCAAGAATCTTGGGATCTCAGTAATGACCTAAATGCTTTCAATGCTGCAGAAAAGTTGGTAGCACACTGCAAGAAATTCATACACTTATTTGTGAAATTACAGATCAAAATGAGAGGATTTCTTCCTTCATTGTGATGATATTTTGTTTTTCATTGAAGTCATTGTTTCTCTCCGTTGAATACATTCTCTTCCCTTTGGGAAGGGGGAGGGTTTATAGAGAGTCTCACTCCTTAGTGGCCAGCCCAGCCCTGCCCTAACTCTTGACACATACATTTACCATCAACACCACTCCAAAACAATCTGAAGACCCCATTCATTCTCCCTCTCCTATTACTTTAAACTTGGGGAGGGGAGGTGTTTCAGTGAAAAGTAAAAAGAATATAAATTAATTTTGTGGTTTACAGATAGTTCATGTTCACAACAGTGTCACAGACAAGGCAGGGTGGAAAACTAAGAAGCAGAAGGCTTTGAAAGCCACTAAGTAATCAAATAGCAACTTGTATTCCTGGACAATGGTGGTGATCAAATAATCAGTCTGGAGACAGCATATACAATGGAATTTGGAATCCAGATTAGTAAACATACCTCACTTCTGAAGAGCTCAGATGGGCACAGTGAAGTTTTGATACAAATTCAGAGCACCTCTCCTAGAAATAGTCTAGGAAAGGCTTAAAGCATTCCAAACCTTGTCAAGAGAGCAAAAGACCTTGGATCCCAGCTTAAATCAAAAGCCACCCTGAAGAAAGGTGACAGGAATATGCTGACAACCCAAACTCAAAATACCCAGCCAACCTTCCAACATGGCTTGTTTACTCACACCAGTATTATAAGGCAGCTAGCTGTTTTAATTTTCCTAGGGGTAGGACTACATTATGTATTTATTTTCAGGTTTATTTACAGCATGGATTGTAGGCTACTTAAATATTGTTAAAAGGACCCCTATGCTGTTTCCATTTAGGTTTTCTTAATAGAAATTTAAAAAAAAAAAAAAAAAAAGTCTGGTTACAGGATTCATTTTAATATTCTCTCATTTCATTGTGAATATGCACTGATTAAACTTGCAACACCTAGTCCTTTATTCTGAACAACGGTATTTATTCTTAAAACCAGTTATACAAGAGAGGAAGATAAACTAACAGAAACAGTGAAAAAGTTAAAAAATACTGGGTGTTTACATAAGCTCCTTCCTCATTTTATTTAACTACCTTTTCAAGCCAGAGCTCAGCATGTCTGACGGCCCCTCCAATTGAAGAGGTGAGAGACAGACTTCAGAGTTAATTTCTGCCAAGATACCACGAGCTCACACTTTGTAGTTGTGATGGATGCACACCTTGTTTCACAAGAAAACACAGAGTAGGCTGATATGATCAACCATTTCTCTGTCAAATGATTCACAGCCCTGAAGTATCAATGTTCTTGCACCTCCCTGCAGCATTTGAACTGACAACTTCATTCTAGTTGTTCTGCAGGTAGGATTGCTATTTATCTCCCTTCACAAGATGACGAAGTGTAGGATTTGATTACCATTTCAGGAAGTACTGCAAAAGGTAGTTGGACTTAAGAGCAGAAACGTGCTGGTCTTTGTTAAATGGGCTACTACACATACACTCACCAATAAGGCACTAGAAATAAAATCAGATACATGAGAAGGTAGGTAAGCCGCCCAGTTTTCAGGTTATTACCAGAGCCATGACACTATGAACAGGTTCCCTGTGAAACTCTTGTTGCTTATTGCTTTAAGTAATGCAATACTTCACAAAGGCATTTTGGCAGTAAAGATATGCTCACAGAGCATATGCTGTTCCAGGAGATAATTTAACTTGTCTGACAGGACTCAAAATTGAGTACATAAAGCTTCTAATTTTTAAATTAGATTCTGCAGAGCACATGGGGTGCAGTGAGAAGCACAGTGCAAATCTTGCTGCAACACAGATCCCACCACCTCTCAGAACAGCAATTTATAAGGAGCTTTGTTGGGCTGGGGGCATTACTTCTGTTCAGAGACTGGTTTTCAAGTTATTTCAAAAGAAACATACAGCAGAGGCATCAGAATAATTTACTTCTTCAGAAATGGAGTGTGTGTCTTAAGTATTCACATTTCAGATGTTTGAGATTGATAGACTCCATTACACTCTTGTCTTTTGCCTCCAGCTTGTAATACTCAGGCTCCCACTTAAACACACCTTTAGATAAAACTTCAGTGATAAAATAACTGTTGCAAAACAAATTATTGCTGCTATTATTAAAAGCTTCAGATGAAAATATTTGTGACTGGCAGTACAAATTCACAAATAAAAACTCTGCACTTAAAGTTTATTTGATGATGTGAAATTTATTCTTGACCCAGTATTCATATTCATAACTAAAAGAATGACTAGAAAAATATTACTAACCTTTAAAATTAAACAAGGAATTGTGAGCACTCTAATATTAAATCAACTTACTCATTGCTTGAAATCAAGTGAAAGCTACTGGAAGAAAGAGACTTCACGCAGGATTTAAAAAGGCAAGTGTATTTCACACCTCTTGACACATCTCTAAGCTGATCAGAGAATGAGTAAGCTTAATGTCAACAGTAACACACAGCAGCAAACCAATGATATATGATTATATGGATGGTAGCCTAACAACTAGGCTTAAGCAAGATAACAGACTACGTAAGTGGTCCTGTTCTTTACTGATAAATTAGAATACTTTAACAACAGTACACTTGCACAACCTGTCTTGGAGTGCTACAGAAATGGCTTATTTGCCCCAAAGTCTTCACAGAAGAAAGGAAAGAGCACTGTAAATCAGAAGTAGTGCACAGATAAACAGAAGCTACCTACATCTTACTGACATTGACAACTGCTTCCGACTAAAGGCTAGCAAAAACAGGATGAAAGACTACAATAAATAATTGTTAGAGAGCAATAAATATTAAAACCACATTAAAACACTGAATGTTTTCATTGACACCCCCACCTTCATATAGCTAGAACCATCAAATGAATGCTATCATGTTGGCTTCCTTCAGAAGAAGGCCAGAATCCTATGAAGATCTGCACAGATTTAACATTACACAGGCAGGTAGTTTATTTATAAGCATCATCCAGGAAACAAAATTGACATTAAAAAGAAAATAATAATCCAAGACTCACTTGTCAAGGAAGTCTTTGTCCACAACTGCACAGATATCAAGCAGAGGATTTCCCATTCCAAAGAGGACATTTTCACTGTAAGAGAATCAATTTCTCAAGTTAGCTCAGTGTTAGTTTATTGCTATTAATACAATATGTTGAAGACATTTCTTTTATTAGATATTAAAAAGGAAATTTTATCTAGAATACAACTCAAGAACAAAAAGATATGCAAAAAGTCACATGGAGACCTGGCATATAGACAAAAGAGTTACATTTGAGTGAATGATCATCCTACAATAATGTCTGATCAACATACAGACTGTAAGAAGTCAAGAGTACATAAAGTTACATATTCTGTTAAGCTGTCATTCACTCAGATAAAGAATTACAGCTTCATATAGCTTTTCAAAATTGCAGTTTAGAATATCAAATTTTAAGCACAGGGAGCATCAGACCAGGTTATAAGAATTACACTGAACAAACATAGTTGCTGAATTTACTCTGCTACTAACCAATAACAAAATGAAATTAAGCTGACAGTGCAGGATCGATAGTCTCTATCTGAAACAGCATAGTCATTTACTGCTAAGAACATGTGTATTTTTTCATCCATTTGAAATCCATTACCATGACATATGCCAGTTAAGACATCACCAATACTGCCAACAGCTGAAAGACCTGGCTTTAACTCTTTTCTTAAATTCAGAGACCATGTGTTACATTTTCCTGAATAGCATGCACTTGGGTGATAATACCAAAGGATTAGGTACGTAGCCTAGTGTTGAGTGAATGCAGCTGTTCTCAAAGGCTGCCTAAAACTCCATCTAAACCCATCACATTCCTTGCTAAGCTAACACCTGCCACCTCCAACTGGCACAGCAAACCCTTACTCTAAGCCACCAAAGGTGGCTTCAGTATGACCATACTCCTCCCTTGTTGCCGTGTCTGTATCAAGTATTTGCAGAGAAATCACATTCCCTGTCTCTCCATCCCCCCAGAAGTACTACTTTAACACTGCAGTTATATCTCATGTTCATCTGCAATTTATTCAAAGCTGCAAGAGCGTCACCTCAATCTCAAAACCAGTGAGTTTTCAATTGTTCTGAGCCATCTAGAGCAAGCTAAATGTTTTAGAGACTCAACATCTGTCTACTAAGTAATAGATTTCATTAATTTCTGCTCAACAGGATAGGAAAATAAATAAAACAAGCAGAAAGGGGAAGATACAGAACTATCTCATTGTGTCCAACAGAGGTTGGAAACCCATTCACTTCCTCTCACAGCATCTACAAAAAGCCACTAGCTGAGAAATACTTGTCAGATTTGAAGCTACCTGCAGCAAGTACACAATCAAACTTCTTCCTATTTACAATAGCACGTTAGCCTCCATTAAATGCTAAATTCTCACGTCTGGAAATGAAGACTTGGAAAACTTGATTAATAACCTTGATCTTGAGACACAGCAAACCATGCTTTAAGTATCCTAAATTTTCTTGTAGCTTTAACGACAGACCTTTACAACCTATTTCACTGTAAGTGAAAAGTGCAAGACAGTTTGTGAAGACAGAGCCAAAAAATCCAGCTCACTGTATCCTTCTGTACTTGATGTTTAGCTGATTCTCATATTCTCAAAGCTTCTATGCATCAATAACTTTACACCTACACTTCAGGAAAAGGCATGCATCATGCCTATATTCAGGAAAAAGAAACTGCTTCAAAACCCCTCTGAAATACAGATGACATGTTGATGTCACTGCCTGTGAAGAAGTTACCTTGTTCAACAGAAAAGCAAAATAGAAACTAACCAACATTTAACAAGCAGTGGGGCAGCAGAACATACTGGTTGGTATACTAGAAACAGCACAAGAGCAGCTTTGTACTGGCTAAGCACCCACACAAGCTCTATCACACAAATAACAGGCATACATACTTCATGTATGGCAGCAGCAGCAGCAGGAACTAGCACCACTTTCAGTGCCACTTAATTCAGGAAGCTCTTTACATCAGACAAGAAGTCTTGTTCCATCCACAGGCCTTTCTTCTCCCATAGTATTTAATAATCAGCCCCATTCAAATATTCCAGAGGCTATGTAGTAGGGTGCCATCTGGGATGCCAAGTTTTAAAAGCCAAAGTAGCTATCACCAGACTAGCACGTGTATGTTCAGAAACACTCCCCTAAAATTTCTGGGCAAACTCTCCCCAACTTGAGCATACTTGTTTCTTGCAACCTAAAAGCAGAGCAGAACTTGACTGCTTTTCAAACACACACACACCTCACAGATGAAGAGTGAATTGCAATTTTTTTACGTTGAAGCAATGTAATTCATGAAATATAAATAAATCTTCACCTGCTAATCATGGCATTTTGTTTGGAGATTGCCAAGATGATTCATTTTCACAAATAGCCACTGTTTCACATCTGAGCCACCACAAGTTCCAGAAGTAATGAAATTAAACTAAAAAAAAAACTACCAAATTTTAAAAATTCCACATAAATAGTGAGCTACTCTACAATCATTTTTAAGAAGTCCACAAAATTAACTGTAACTGAATGATGAGGAAAGCTGTGTCTATTACTATGGTTATGCATCACTAATGCTCTGTGTTGCAGGCATTTTATAAAATACTGTCCTGTTTAAAGGTGGCTGCTGAACATGAGCAGTACTGTATCAAACTATCACACTGTTATTATTTCATGCTGCTCTGCACTTCAGTGAAAGAGCAACATCAAAATTATCAGTGAAAGCGTATTATTAGTTACTGGCACAGAGACAGGAATATTTTGAGCCTTTGGATACTGATGTGTCTAGCTTACACGAAAAAAAAAAAAACCAAACCACCAAACCCACATTATTTCTTTAAAAGTGTTTTTTTCCTTGCTGATTTGCTGGAAAAGAATTCTCATCTATGTAACAGTAACAATTCATTTAAAAAGCCAGGTTGAAAATTTTGCCTTCTGTTTGCTCTGTAACAGCCTCACACAACATCCGCTTAACATTAAACTCTTATGCTGAAACATTTTACAGTCAAAAAGCCTTAATAAGATATGAGTGCCAGTTGTGTGACAACCTGCTGAATGTTGTCTTCCATTTGCAAGTACAAGATATGGTTGCATAAGATTCAAAATGTTTGCATTTCTACAGGATTTCTTTACACTGTTAACAGTAAGGCCAAACAAGGCGTGTTCTAAGCCTGCTCTGAGCATATCCATTTCGGTCTCAAAGGAACATAACTAAAAAAACAAAACATTTAACACAAGATTTGAATTTATCAAAAATAATTTTATGTACACCTAAAACAATAATGGTACCAGATTCATAGCATTGGAATAAGCTCTCAGCTAAGAACTTCTCGTATTCCACTTTACCCATACAAGAAAGGGAGTGATAAGACACTGTTAACCATAACTTGTCTGACACTAAAAGCACCTCAGAATTATCCTATGATTCCAGACTTCAGACAATTTCTATTGCTTCACTCATCAGCAAATAAATAGTACACAGACCTTAAACATACAGGTAGCTTGTAGACTGCTCACATGCTTTCCCTACTTAGGTCTGGAGTAAAGGCAGTATTTGGCTAAGGAGTTACATGTTTACATACTGTCTTAGAGTAGTATCTTCAGAGAAGGCTTCATTCATTATGAAATTTTCATAGCCTTTCAGAGTGACACATTCACAGGTTCCAACTTTGAAGCCAAGCCTAAAAGCCTTGACCTTACGTAAGCAAGGCTGCTGCAGAAAAAAAAAAAAAAAAAAGCAAAAACCAAACACCCACACAACCGTTCCACCACTACCCAGCTCCTTCCCCAGCTGCACTAATTCCACAAGCTCCAACGGTGAGACACTACTGCAATTTCAAAGTTATCGTACGTACTCGGCCAGAAACTGTGAAAATCAATACAGTGAGTTACAAGGATGAAGAGAGGAGATGGGAGTTGCCTTCAACAGCCATTGAACTTGCAGTCTGTAATTTTAGGCGTTTCTTTAGCAACTGAAGAACTGATCAAAATAACTACACGATGACGGCTACCAGTTCACTTCATAATACCCTACCTCAAGATTAAGTGCTGTAGGGAGCAAAATTGGTCATAATAATTCCTTTTACTAGATGTTAAGTGTTTCTCATTCTTCAGTTATTGCTGATTAACTGGTACCACCGCAGTCCCGATAGGCTCTTAAGAGCCCTGCCCGTTACCAGTATCCTGCTTCTTGTGATTTGAGATTCACTTAAAACTAGGTTCCAGACATGGCATAACACAACGATGCTTTAATATTCAAACGTGGCTGCCGGAGTCCCACGACATCCGTCCTCCCACCCCCACGGGCGGACCCCGCCGCGGTCTGGAGTGTCATCGCCGCAGAGCGACGCCGCACGAAACCCCACACATGCCCCAGCCGCCACCCCCCGGGTCACCTCTGGAAGCCCAGCTGTACCCAGCACATCGCTTCTCGGGGCTCTCGCCAGGGCGAGCTGCTGAGGACTGGCATCGCCCCCACCTGCCCGTCAGAAATAAACTCCGCGCGTCCCGGGCGCGGGGGGCCCCGCCAGCCTGAGGGATCGGGAGGAAACCTGCACGCCTCTCCCCCCTCACCCCGGTGGTGGGGAGCGGGGGCGTGCAGCCGCAAAACCAACTCTCGGTATACGAAAAGAAGGAGAGAATGAAGGTACTCCGTAGCCTAATTACACGGCTGGAGAATGAGGCAAGACCTGATCTCCAGCGGAATATCGCGCCGGGCGCCCCCGCTTCCCAAGGCAGAAGCGCATCAGGACTCGCCGCCCCTTCCCTCGGGGCGCGGGGCTGGGCTGCGAGAGCCGCGTCGGCGAATTTGCATTACCTGAGGGTGGGCATGGCTCCCAGCCCGACCGCCCGCGGCAGAGCTCTGCTGGTAGCGGTATCGGTTACCAGCAGCTGCGCCCGTCACGCCTGCCGAGTCGCCCGCCTCAGCCGCGACTGAGCCACCGGCCACTGCTCGGTCGACCCACCCGCGCGCCACCACCCCGCCCCGCCCGCCCGCACAGCTCGCCATTGGCTAGGCGGCTGTCAAAGGCGGGCCCGGGCCCTCGGCGGAGAGGGGCACCGGGCAGCCGGCAACCCCGGGAGGCGGGGGCCTCGGCGCGCTGGCGACTAGCCCCGCGCCCCGGTTCAGAAGCGCACGGTACCAAGCAGCGCCGCCTACTCGGCGGCCTGAGCTCCCCGGCCGCCATCTTTGGTATGGGCAGAGAGCACACTCCTCCAGCATTCCTTCTCCTGTCGCCTGCCCGTCCCAGCCCGAACAAGCAATTACAGTCGCCACTGCTGATTTTAAAAAGTGTTCATTGGAGGCAGAGAAGTGCGGAGCTCGAGTCGCATTGCCCACATTAAAGATGGCCAGCAGAACCCCTGGCATCGTTGCCCCTCAGCTGTCACAGGGTCGTGGGAACTTCTAACCCCAACCGCCCCCCCGCCGGGGCTGCTCCTGGGGCAACAGCCACGCTCCCGACTCGGGCGCCTGCCTCCCGCCCCACTGCCGTTCCCGGCCTGCTGGCCCCCTCCCCCCCCCCCCCCCCGCCCACTGACTGCTCCCTCCGCCCGACACGCGATTTTTACAGACTCGACAAGAACGCGTTTTCACTCTTTTTATTTGTGTGTTGGATCACACCTTAACGCTGCCTTGGGTGACCTTCAGGGAAGCGTTTCTCCTCAGCCGCCACCGCCAGGCATCAGCACCCGGTGCCAGCGAAGATCGCGACCCTGCGCAGCCGGGCGGCGGCGGGCTCTCACTTCAGATCCAGGGAGATCTGTTTTATTCCCGGGTTGCCGGAGCGCCTAGGAGCCACCTGTGGTACACAGCCACGGGACGTTACTTTATCTTTCCAACCTACCAGAGGGCAAAAGTGGAGACACAGATGAGATGCGGGCCCGTTTGCGAGAGGAAAAAAAATAAAAAGGCTGCCCTTCGTTGCCTAACCTATTTCTTGTCCACTTGGCACGCAAGCAGAACGGCCGTATAGGAAAGGCGAAGCATCGGTAAAGATAGGTTCTAACTCCCACCCTTCCTACTCGCTTGATCTTTATTTGGTTGTCAGTTATTGCTACCTCACGCACATCTTGCGCTTATTTTGTTAACTTACCAACACCAGAAACACTGATTCATGAAACTGATGTCAGAAGAGGTTGTTTTTGCCAAAAATAAATCCCATGTTGTCAACTACTGCTGTGTCACCTCTAATATTTGAATTTTACAAATTCCTAATTGGTTGTTTACCTTAGTTTCCTTTCCCATCTACAAAATAGGTATATTGTACTCAGAAAAAATAAAGCTAAGCTTTTCAGCTATTTCTGATTTTGGGGTGCTTCAGAAGAGACAATGCCAAAATTTCAGACGTATGAACACAAGAACTACAACATCACATGAGGATAACAGGAATATACCTGATGTAGGACAAGTCCCCTATGTTCTCTAAATTGGACACTCAAATTAATTACTTGCAAAGTCCTTGTTAAGCATGTCAGTGGGAAACACATCCATGCCTTCACTGTTACAAAACACCATACAATCAGGTCTCAAATCCTGATGGAGGATTTTGAACTCAACATGTAAATACTGTATTTGGATATATAATGCTGTACCTGCTGATCCACATTGAACAACAGATTATTCCTAGTTTAACAATTTCAGTACCTAACAGCCAAACCTCTGTTTTGTAACTGAAAATGGTGAGGGGGTGGGGGGTAATCCCATCACAGGTAAGTGTAACAATAGTAGTAACAGAGCTTGGTCTTATTGGTCCCATCACTGTATTTTAAATAATAAATCCTTTTTTTTTTTTTCTTTCTTTTAAATATAGATTCTTTCATAAATAATTGGATGCCTCTAACATGCACATAATATTTAAATAAAAATAGATATAATACATTAACATAATCTATAGAGTAATTTGTTACATACAACTACATATTATGAGTATTAAGATACACAGTTCAAATGAGGTACCGTAAACTGTAACTTTTTACTAGTTCAACAAGATAGAATTGAGTGTTTTTGTAAGATATTAAACAGCTTTTCATGAAAAAGCATGTATGACATCTCCTTTTATGAACTTCCAACTATTCCCAAGTACCTGATCATCTTGCTTGTACTATCACATACCCACAGGTTCTACCACACTAATATCTTTGAGGCATTACCTACCACAGGTTTTTTCATCATTTGCCAGGGAATTTCTAGATGTCCCAACACATAAATGGGTAACACCAACTAAGGTATCCCTGCAAAAATGGTAATTCATTGCTTATGGTCATTCACAGATTACCTTTATGATGTTTGCGCAACAAATTATACTTGCAGTCACATCACATATATGCTGGGCTGTTTGCTCAGCCTCCCTGACGCTTTCCAAACTTGCTCTGCTTGTCCAGGGTAGCTGACCTGTGCTTTTACCTGTGTCTTGGCTTCAGAAATTCATGAGTGAAATACAGAATTCGCAGCTGGAGCATGGTATGAATTCAGAATGAACTGCACCCCTACCTGATGCAACAACAGGTAAGCACATGAGATTTTTTTTAATTGCTCTTTAATAAAGTAATCCATCAAACTTTGCATTTTATAAATTCGTAACTTGTCTATACAAGATAAAGGCAATCTAGGCCCAAGCCTTGAGCTAATGTGTTATGTTTCACAGCATACACATCTGGTATAAATCATCTAGTTTGCAATACGTAAACAAAACGTTCTCCAATAATTTCCGTATTTCACTTTATTTCTACAAAGCACAAAACTAAGATTAATCTCAGATAAGCTGCCCACTCTTCTGTCTTGGCAAGACAGAAGAATGATCTTTTACATAATAGCCTAAGTAGACATTATAAAATGGGACTAGCAAGCAGGAAGTCTATAAATTCTCTTTCAGTAACAGCACTTTGCAGAGCTTGCATATATTTTCTATTAGATCAATGGTTGTTTTGAACTTTTCTACAGAAAGAATTTAATTTTTCAACATAAGATGTACTTTAATCTTGTATGGATCTACCAGCAAAGGAGGTTTGGATGATGATGATGATGATGATTATTATTATTATTAATTATTATTATTATTACCATCCCACTTCTTTTCATTCAGCTTCCCAAACCACACAGCTGTAAAAGCAAAGGGAAATCTTAAAATCTAAGTCTTCATCAGGGATGCTAATGACAGAGAGGTTAGAGTAGATGATCTCTGATGTCCCTTCCAGCCTAAGCCATTTTATGATTCTATGATACTGCAGACACCTGTACTTTTTTTTCCATCTTATTCTAGTCAAATAGCCCAGTCCTTAAGACAGCTAAACTGCTTTGAAGCACTGAGCATACAAGGAAATAAATAAATAACTCTCTCACTGTAAATGAAATCCCAAGGTAGCATAAATCCAGTGAGTAGTTTTATGTTACCATATCTACCATATCCTTCAAGCACGGAACAGCTTCAACTGTGCTCAAATAATCATTATAGCAATGACTACAGATCAAAATTGAAAGAAATCCCTTTGCCTTCACTGAATTCTGAGTAATACCCAAGGACTTCTCTCCTTCACACAAAATGCTTTGGTATTTATTGTATAAATAATATTAGTATGTAAATTGAAATTATTTTAAAAGCAGTTTGTGTGAATAAAAAATGAGCAGCCTTGAGAAAACATAGTGTTAACACGGTATCTGCAAGTTCTAGTTACTATTTTTCAAAAAGGTAAGGTCTTTTAAAACATTGCCAGCAAATACTAATTAACGACCTTTAGATAGCAACCCATTCCCTGCTCCTGAAACTGGTTTTGTGAAATGTTTGTGTACCATGCCTGTGTAAGTAACTACTCAAATTCAGTATCACAACCTTGAACCACAAGTCAGAACGTTGCTTCAAATATTGCCACATGAAATATACCTCAGCAACAGAAGAGTAAACCAGAGTCTCATTCTACAGAATGTGCATTTCACGTTATTGCACTGACACCGTATTCAACTATTTCTACATTCACTCCAGACAACTTTCTGGGCATCTTCCTTGTCTTTTCATAAGTAATATCAGTAAATCAAACTAGAGAAGTAATTCTATGCAAGCTGTTTTATTAGCTAAAAAGAAGTAACTTGCAAACCTCAGAAAAATTCAGATGAACTACAGGATCCATGATGAAATAGGTATATTTGCACTGGCTGCCCTCCCACAGATAATGAAGCAGCTGTCAGGACAAGACTAGTCCTGTTGACTTCAGGGAAGCAGCACACCAAGTCAGAGTATCTGCAAAGACTATTATGTCTAAACTATCACTGTTTGTCAGTATGACTCTTCCAGCCAGGTAGGCTGCAGGTAACTTTAATAATGGAAGAACAAGACACCACCCACACTCATGGTCCAAAGCAGAAAGAGCTTTCCCAAGATCTCCTCTTTCCTCAGGCTACACTTCTTCTCATAAAGCAAGGAATTACTTGAATTAGAAGGATGAAAACACCCTAACAAGCCCCTGTAATCCAAGAACACAAAACTGTGGAAATATGACACACACAGTGAGAAATCCCTCAGGATTACATCGGGGGCAGGTGAAGACACATGTTCACCTAAACAGTAATTTGAGAGTCACACATTCGAACACTGGAAACAAGGCCTGAACTGTTAGGAGCAAGGTACTATCCAGGCTGCAAGTCATTACAGTTTTGGATATATTTCTGTCAACACACTTTGAAGGGAAGGTTGCTGCTGTCATGTCCTAAACAAAACACAACTGGCAAAGTCTATTACTAGTCTCTTCAAAACCATTACAGTATCACAGTATCACAGTATAACTTAGGTTGGAAAGGACCTCGAGGATCATCGAGTCCAACCTATCAACACAGACCCCATGACTAGACTATGGCACCAAGTGCCACGTCCAATCTTCTCCTGAACGCCTCCAGGGACGATGACTCAACCACCTCCCCGGGCAACCCGTTCCAATGACGAATGACTCGCTCGGTGAAGAACTTCCTCCTCACCTCGAGTCTAAACCTCCCCTGGCGCACCTTGAGACTGTGTCCCCTTGTTCTGGTGCTGGTTGCCTGGGAGAAGAGGCCAACCCCTCCCTGGCTACAGCCACCTTTCAGGTAGTTATAGAGAGCAATGAGGTCACCCCTGAGCCTCCTCTTCTCCAGGCTAAACAATCCCATTAGTTTGTCTGCTTTCTAAGGGGCCTAATACATCTGAAGTAAGTGTACTGCTTTTACTCTTCTGGGAGCAAACACTGCATGGTGCTTGAGTTTCAGATTTTTGTACTAAAAGGCCATCAAGAGTACTCATATGGCTAAAGCTACTCATACTTGCAGACAGAGAAAGCAGAAAATGAGAAAGGAACAAGCCATGAAATAAATACAAATGGGGAGTGAGGTGAAATTAAAAAAAAATAATTACTAAATTCTAACTAAAAGCTCTCTTAGAGCTCATTTAAAATATATAGAATCTTCTTTCATTTGTAGAGAGCTGATGAACAAATAAGCTAAATTAAAAGCCAGCTTATGAAGAAAACTTAAAATACATGAAATGAACAATATTCACCACTATCAACCTGTCTAAAATTTAGTGGAAGAGTAATGACAAATTACTGATTTTGATAACAATTACCCAAAGTGTTTGACAATTTATTCTGAAAACAAAGAACTGTCTAATAGCAATCCAAGAGGAATATTGTACTTTGCACTTTTAGTATAAAGTATTTGTCCAATGCTTACGTTGTCTTCATGTAGATAAATTGATTTGTCCCAAAAACCAACCACATCATGACTATTCAATCAATACAGCAGCTGCAGAATAGCCAGAAGGCCATAATACAGCAGAGGGGGACTTGACAGTGGAGGATTTCTCAAGTTTGTCCATGTATTACTCCTGCATGCATGCATATTTCTATACAGATATGTACATATAAGCTCAAATATTTCTAGAGAGAATGTCCAAATTCTTTCCTAACTCTATCAGTCTGTTAATGAAAGTCCTGTTGCAGTTTTCACAGACTTCCAAGATAAAAATCACCCCAAATATAAAAGGACACAAATCCTTAGTAAGTTCTCCACTACAGAAACACCTCATGATGCTTCTAGTAAACTGACGCTACCACTCACTAACAAGCCATTTGCAGTTTTGCAAGCCTGTTTTCTGTTCAAACAGTACAGTTTAAACACAATGATATTTTATTTCACACAGCAGAGATGCAGTCAGGAGCCTGAAACAACGCAGCATGCATTAATGGCCTTGCCTAAAGCCCGTTGGTTTTAGTGAGGACTTGCACCCGTCAAAAAAGACAATGCAAAACCTGCTGCCCAGCAGATTAATGTCAGCACAATGCATTGTTTTGCTGGGAACACTAGTTTGGGTCTCAGGCTTTGTATCCTGCTCACTGGGTGGCAAAAGCTGGCCATCCTATATTGCTTTCAAATAACTTTAGCTGAATCGGGTCAGCACTGCCTACCTCATGAGGGAGCAATATTTGCTTTCCTTTGCCTGAAAGGATCAAAAAGGACTAAAAAAACCCCGTATGTATCCACAAAACACTCCTGATGCCATTTTGAGAGAGAAAATTACAAAAAATGTAAGGGAAGGCAACATTTGTTATTGTTGACAAGGTACAGCTTTTATTACAGACTGGAATTGAAAATTTTCAATGTAATTTTTTAATACAAAAATAGTTTTCAGTAGCCACAAGAAAGATTCTGGTTCTTATCATATAGGAGAACAAGGAAGGTACCAGACCATCCTTGTAAAGTCCATTTAGGCTTCCTCACAGAAGTCATTGGTCATTGGAATGGGCTGCCCAGGGACGTGGTGGAGTCACCATCACTGGAGGTGTTTAAGAAGAGACTGGACGAGGCACTTGGTGCCATGGTTTAGTTGATTCGATGGTGTTGGGTGATGGGTTGGACTTGATGATCTCAAAGGTCTTTTCCAACCTGGTCTATTCTATTCTATTCTATTCGACATGATCTTCTGAGAAGGCTGGAAAGCCTCATATCTGAATGTCAAGAACAAGGGATACTCTACTAATTCTTGGTATAATAATTTTATTTATCTCCCAACATTTTCTGGACCTTATGTAGCAATGCTTTGCATCAACAAGCAAACCTCGCTACAAATACAAAGTCAAGGAACCTTGACCATTCTGTTACCTGCTATGCTGGCTTATAACACAGGACAAAGTCCCACAGCAGCACTTGGGTAAACACGTTCTTGCAGCTAGGTTCAAACAATCACAGAGGTCTGCCAAATCTAGTCCAACCACCTCACTCCACAAGTCCAACCTGCAGCCCACAACACAATTAAGTTTATTTGATCACCAGTTAATTGTGGCATTTATCCTTTTACAAAACATACCTGGAGTCTAGGTTATACTTCATAGTGAAATAACTTGAAATAGAATTAGAGTGAACAAGTTCTAACAACATTCCTCATGTTTTAGCTATCAATCTGGTTGATTCTGTGATCCTCATGGACCACTCCAATCTTAAACCTTAGGAAAGCATTATTCTCAGTTTCATCAGTTGTTATCAGAGCATGTCACCATAGCCTTCCATTCCATTGTAAACATCCTTTGCATTTTTAATTCAGTACATCAATACTGTTCTCAGATTATTTTTTTTCCATGTTTAGGCTTGAGGCAGGCAAAATGCAGTTTTCTCTAATAAACTTTATAAAAAGAAAAATTGATATTTCCAGTTTCTCAGCCTACCTTGCTTTAAGGTCCATGTAAATAGCTGATGCTTTTTAATTGCAACCTTACACAGTTGCCTGTCATTTATTTGCTTTCAGAGCTCAGTTACATTTTTCCTTCTCCACTATCTGCTGCTGAGTTTGTCAACTATTAGACTTAAAAAGTCACTCAGCTGCCAAAGGAGCAAGCACCCTGATTTTGACGAACAGGATTCATTCAGTGAGGTTAGGACCAAAAAGGACCATTCTCATCTCAGTACTAAAACTCATCTCTTTTATGCTGTATTTGAGCAAGTTATTATAATTGCCAAGGTAACTTTGAACCTCTCAAGCCTTATGTAATTAATGGTTTTCATATACTGAATACCTGGAAGGAGATCAGCTATTCTACAATTATATTCATGTCTGAATAATCCCAAGAAAACAAATCAGAAACCGCACCAACAGAAGCTCCACTATACCTCTCTCAGTACTCATTTTGATCGTGCCTCCTACATTGAGAAACCTTATATTTTTCTGCTATGACATTTAAAAATAAATTACGTGTTTCTGTGCAGGCCGTCAATCACATGGGATTCAGTCAGCGATACTACAGAGATCACACAAATAAGGAAGTATAGCAAATGGCACAGATTATTTCAATATGAAAACATTTTAAAATATTCCACGTGTCCTGCAGAAAATGTATCTGTTAAGGAGTATTTATAGATAATTAAGTTCCTGTCTGACGGGGACAGAGTCCCCCTCAAGCGTATAGTTTCAAAGACGGACAACAAGGAGTGACAGCCCCAGCTGTGTTTCAGTAGCGGGAAGCATAACTGCAGGCAGTTTTCACTTCCACCGCACGACCTCATCTAGGTGCTCAAAAGCTTTTTGGCGCTAACCGATCTCGAAGCCTAAGCAACGCGAGGGCCCCGGCTACGAAGCGCCCAACCCGGCGGCGTCCCTGGGCAAATGCCGATGCCGGACACCGGTACTCTCGCAGCGGCCACCAGCAAGAGAAGCAGGCACAGGGACGCCGCAGCACCGTAGCGGGACGACCCCATCGCTCGCCTCCACGTGCGCTCTCCGCCGCCGGGAGGGGAGCGCGGACCCGTCACGGGGCCGTCCGCGCCGCAGCCAGCCCGGCCGAGCTCAGCCCAGCGGAACGCTCCCGGAGAGACCCTGACCGCGCACCGTGGTCTCGTGTCTCGTCCTCCACCACGGGCAGCACCGGCGGCACCCGGCGACCCTCTACTGTCCACCTGGGGTTCTTCGTGAAAAAGAGCCCTTCCCTGGCACCCATTACCTGAGTTGCTTTTGCTCCAGCTTGAGCTTCTTTGCTTGCGGCTCTCCCGCTGCCATCTTCGCGCTGGGCAGCGTGCGGCGTGCAGCGCGCTCTGCTCACCCCGACCAGCCCCGTCCCGCCCCGCCGGCCGCGCCGGCACCGCCACTGTGGAAGGCGGGGACGGTGGGGCGGGCGGGCGGCCGTGCCGGGTGCCTGACGGGGAGGGGAGAAAAGGCCGAGCCGCCTGCCACCTTTCGCAGTTGTTGCGCTGCCGTGGCGCCCGCTCGGATGTTTTTACCTCTTGGAGACAGTCTCTGTCCCTTGTCCGAGGCCAAAGGACGACAGGGGGCGGTTGGCAGCTGGCTTGGCAGCGGGGCTGGGGGAAGGGGGGAGGGAGCGAGCCCGTTATTCGCCGCTCGGCGCAGGCAGCGTCCCGGCCGCCCGCGCCTCCGACGAGGGGCGGCCCCGCACGCCGCCGGGCCTCGCCGCCATCTTGGCCGCTGCCCCGGGAGCGGGCCGCACCGGGTCGGGGGAGGTACGTGGGGCGTAGGGGAGCCTGGACCTCACCGAGGGGCGAGGGGGTGTTGGTTTGCGTGTTCGGGGGAAGCGGCGATGGCCGCCGTGGGGCGAGCTTCGGCGGTTGCTGTGGAACCCCGGCCCGGCGGGAGCCTCCTGTGTGCAGCTGCTAGCAGCTCTGGGGTGGCTGAAGTCGGCCAGGGGCGGCATCCTTGCTATAGTGGGAGCGGGAGAATGCTCCGTTAGTCGGAGGCTGCCCGTTTTACCTCTGTGCATTTCGGGTTTTCGGTATCCATTTAAATACAACATAAGTCCCATATTTAATTACAACCCCTGCTTTTCCGGGCTCCGGTGCGGGTGTCTGTCACAGTTGTAGGTGTGCGGGGCCTCGACCTGAGGTGAAGTGAGGACGAGTCTGTCCTGCCTTCTAACCGGAGTCTCATCAGCATCCCCCAGTCCGCGGTGTATCCGCATAGACTACTCTCGAAAATTATACGCAGTGATGAGAAGGAGAGATTGTGCACAGGGAGGTCATGTAGTTTAGTTTTTAGGGAAGATAGCACGGGGCCTGCAGGAGGGATGATGGAGGAGCTGCTATTCAAGGCTATATACAAAACCTGCAGCAAAGATGCACCGCGGTGGGCATAGGGGGCTGTAAGAGGAATACCACCCAGATCGTTTGAGCCTTTCTTCAGCACCGCTGTTGTATGATGGTTGTCATCACGCTGTATTTGTTTAATTAGCGAGGGTCTCTGAATGCAGATTTGCATAGTATTGCGCAGGAAATTAGTCTGTTGTCATGCATCACTGTATTGCACATCACTTCTACCCTGTACAGCGGCTTAACGGGTTTGAGTGGAGGTTATTGCTTCTTTTGTTTCAGTGCTAATCATCCTTGAGCTAGCAATGCACTTGCCATCTTTTCAGTGTTATGAGCGATTTGTACCTATTAGGTATTGATCAAACTGGAAGAATAGTTTCACTGTTAATGTAGCTATTGTATAAACAGTCAGGCAAAAGATCATAGTCAAATAATAAAAATTCATGTGCATAGGAGGCAGACTGTGGTATGTGAAAGGAAAAGCTATGTTGCAAGAAAAGCACAAGCAAATTAAATTACTCATGCAAAAGGTAAAAATGGTGGAATCAGTGTTTTACAAAACAAAAAAAAACACAACACTTCCCAGCAGATTTGAATTGTACACAACTTCTCATTTATTTTAAAGACAATTGGAATAGTGTTTCAATGTCTGAGATTTAATCTGTGGTGTGTTGGGTGTTAACTCAGAAACACAAGCAAACCTGGTTTTGCAAAAAATAAAAATGGGGCCAGCAGATCCTTATCTGTCTGTCTGTACACACCTGAACATTCCTTGAAGATGGCAAATTAAACCTTAAGACCACTCCACACACTCTAGTGCTTAATTTTGCTGTCCTTCCCCAGAAATTAAATTTCCTGTTGTGCACCAGCCAAGTCCCAATTACTCTTTCAAACACTGCTCCTCTTACAAGTGGTTCTGCATAAGAACTGTCATAGGGAGTCATGAAAAAAGTTGAAATCCTTGAGGTAGAGAGGTCTGAACAGCAGGTGGCAAGTGGCAGCTGTACTTTGTGGATGCAGTAATGGGAAGAAACCTAATTAAACCTTTTTAAAATGTTATGTCCCTTTCTCTGATTTCCTTTTTATCCCACCCCCCCAACTCATAGCTTCCTATATAGCTTTCAAAGCTTAGTTATTATAGAAAATAAATATTTCTCATACTTCTGCAACATAATACATTGGAGGCTTCTTTGTAACAGGAACTTCTTAGATTATTTAAGACTTGCTATTCAGAATCCTGATTTTATTCATAGATGGAAGAATGAGAGTGTTGTCCTGCACTCATAGAAGACAAGGGAGGAAAAAGTGATTATATGCCTTCTTTCTGCTGTTGTATTCCAATTAGTGGCAGAGTGCACCCACATTAGTAAGAGCAGTCATTTACAGCAGGGTTCCAATGATACTTTCTAGCTTTGATCTAAGTGTTTCAGTAGTGCATGGCTCTTTGCCACTGTGCTTGTCCTTTCTGGAACCTCAAGTACCTCTTAAAATAGAGTCTGAAAAACAGCAGTATAAAGCTGGTAGGACTGTCACTCTAGCCCATCAGACTTACTAGAGCAGTGATTTGAGAGCACAGTGGAAAACACCTTCTCAAAGAACTACTGAGATGAGGCTTTTATAGCCTGTGATTGAATCCTGTTGTCCTGAGTTCTCCATGGCTTAACTGGAATATGAGCCTCATTACCAGTCTGTTCCTGAAGACCACATGACACTAAGTGAGTGACAAGATACCACCTTACCTGTGTCCATTTGGTCTTCTCTATTCGGTGCTGCTTCAGAGAGTGAATTTCTTAAGTGGTCTCTTAGAAATCCTTAAGTGTCCAATCTGGATGTAAGCTGTGTTAGAAATGTTCCTAATTAATGTAAAAGTTTAGTTTTAGCAGTGAGTTTTCAACTGGTTTAATGTAGGGTTTTTTTTCTAAGAATCTCTTGATTTTACAGCAAAGCTTTCTGCTATTTCAGGTCCCAAAGGGAACTACAGTTATTTAGGATCTAAAACTACCCTATGATTCAAGATCTAATATTGTTTTGTGGACAAGAGATAGAACTATCTTGCCAGCAATTAGAAGATTTATACTGGAACTAAACTGAGCAGAGGCACCATGCAAATATATTACTGGAAAGCTCATCAGTCAGTAGATTAAATGCTGCACAAATTCTGTGCAGGCTCAGATTGCTATTCGTAAAAGCATGAGAAAAGCTGGAAATTTTGTTATGGATACCAAACATTGACTTAAGATAACTTCCAAGTATTGTCAAAGGACTGTGTCCATTTGAAAACAATTCCAGAAAGTTACTAACTGTGTTTTAAATGAGAGTGAAGATAAATAAATGCATACTGAGCATCTGGGAAGCAGTGTTTAACAAGAATTATCTTGCTGATAAAATATGCATCGTAGTAGTTGTACAGACAACTAACAGAGGGACACCAGGCAGTTCTTAAGAAGGGTTGTAAAAAATGGATCTACTTCAATGGGCAGATGGCTAAGCCATGGGTATCTTCTAAGTAAAATGATTAATGACACATGAGCAGTAGCTGTAAGATGTGCTAACAATGATGGGAACTTTACAAGAGCTGTGGCATTGTAGCACATTCTCATTTTAGTAAGATCTGGGGCTTCCAGGTATATCAGTTTTAATCACAGCCTCTAACACTATGTTGGGTTTGTCCAGCCAGTTACACATATGTAAGGAGCTGCTGTATTGGCTGTCTTGAAGAAGGACTTGTCTTTATTAGGCTTGCTGTTTTAAGAGCTGGTGAGTGGTGTTGGGTAGTTGGGGAGCAAAGGTTGTCTAGTTTTAACACATCTGTGGTGCATTTTTGACAGATCTTGACTTTATAGGAAAAAGCTAAACTACCAACCTGCTGGTTGTTACAAAAAATATAGCTTTAAAATGGAAATAAAGCTGCCTAACTTAGCTTATTTCTCCAGATTACTTTAGGCATTTAATTACTTTCTGTTCACTTGTCACTAGAAGTTCCTTTCCATAAATACATAACACAGGCTCAGACAGTCCATTCCCACTAATCCTTCCACCCTTCAGAGTATCTGCATCAAATGTAGGAAACACGGAAGCTGTGGAATACTTTCCTAGTGTTGGTCCCATTTTGACCCAGTTTCAGTAATTATTACTAGCTTTAAAGTGCATTGCAGAGGTCAAATGTAGGGAACATGGAGGCTGTGGAATACTTTCCTAGTGTTGGTCCCATTTTGACCCAGTTTCAGTAATTATTACTAGCTCTAAAGTGCATTGCAGAGGTCAAATGTAGGAAACATGGAAGCTGTGGAGTACATTCCCAGTGGTGGTCCCATTCTGACCCAGTTTCAGTAATTATTACTAGCTCTAAAGCACATTTTAGAGGTCAGTGATAAATTCCTTACTTCCTGGTTTTCAGAGGTTTGACTGTAATTCAGCTCAGTGTTATGGAAAGCAGCTGGTAATAGTATTTCTGCATTATTTTAAAATATTTCATTGTAGCTAAGGACAAACATTATGTGCAATCAGTCTTTTCCCCATGCTCACAGCATCTCCCTCTTGCCAATGAGCTCCATTTCTTTTGTGAGCCTGCGTGACTTCAGTCCAGATGTTTCTGTGCCAAGAGACTGAAAAAATAGTAACATTGCAAAATCCAGATTTAATTTTAAAAAAAAGAAAAAAGATACAGACCTGGAAACAGCAAGGTGCCTCAGTTGAAGTGTTTAGTTCTATGAGGACTTAAAATTCTGGTAGGATGGAAATAACTCTAAAGAATCGTGGAGTTTCCTGTGTCAGAGCAAGGGTGGAAAAGAAGCAGCTGTAAAACCTCTGCTGGGCTGCTTGTTACTGCAGTGCCTGCAAGATGACACATCCAGCTGGCAGCCAGTCACTAGTGGTGTCCTCCAGGGATCAGTGTGGGGCCCCATCCTGCTCAATAACTTTATTGATGATCATCAGTAAATTTGCAGGTGACACCAAGTTTAGGGCAGATACTGATCTGTTAGAGGGTAGGAGGGCTCTGCAGAGGGATCCTGACAGGCTGGACGAATGGGCAGAATCCAGCGGCATTAGGGGTTTGGAGCACAGCCCTCTGAAGAAAGGCTGAAGGAGCTGGGGTTCCTTAGCCTGGAGAAGAGGAGGCTCAGAGGAGACCTTATTGCTGTCTACAACTACTTGAAAGGAGGTTGTAGCCAGATGGGGGTTGGTCTCTTCTCCCAGGCAGCCACCAACAGAACAAGAGGACACAGTCTCAAGCTGTGCTGGGGGGGTTTAGGCTGGATGTTAGGAAGAAATTCTTCACAGAGTGATTGCCATTGGAATGGGCTGCCCAGGGAGGTGGTAAAGTCACCATCACTGGAGGTGTTTAAGAAGAGACTGGATGAGATATTTGGTGCTGTGGTTTAGTTGATTAGATGGTGTTGGATGATAGGTTGGTCTCAATGATCTCGAAGGTCCGGTTCTATTCTGTTCTGTTCCGTTCCATTCCGTTCCATTCCATTCCATTCCATTCCATTCCATTCCATTCCATTCCATTCCATTCCATTCCATTCCATTCCATTCCATTCCGCCATCTACAACTACCTGAAAGGAGGCGGGTGAGGGTTGGTCTCTTCTCCCAGGCAACCTGTGACAGAATGAGAGGACAGTCTCAATCTGTGCCAGGGGAGGTTTAGGTTGGATGTTAGGAAGCAATTCTTCACAGAAAGAGTGATTGGCCATTAGAATGGCTGCCCAGGGAGGTGGGGGCGTCACCATCACTGCAGGTGTTTAAGAAGAGACTGGATGAGGCACTTAGTGCTATGGTTTAGTTGGTTAGATGGTGATAGGTTGGACTCGGTGGTCTTGAAGGTCTTTTCCAACCTGGTTAATTTTGTATTCTTTATTCATCATCATCATCAATGCCTTCTAGTCAGGTGTATGGAAGGCTGTCAGTTTACTAAAAATGAGCTTGAATGGCTTTTTCTGGAGTAAAGATGCAAACAATTAGGTATGTCTTCAGTGTGCTTCTTAGGTAGGCCTAAAGCATAGAAACTGGGGGATGTCCTTTTTGAAAGAAGCACACTGTCAGAATTTTACACAGAGTACTTTGCTGCTGCCATATCAAGGTGGTATATGTGTGCGTTGCCTCATAGGTATTCTCATAATTCTTAACCTTTGGTGGTACACTTTTGCTACTGTTTGTGTTGTTTTTTTAAAACTTTCAAACTCTGATTCAAGACCTTTGCCCTCAAAGTGCTACAGCTGTTAACGTGCTTTGCTGTTTGGCCACAAGTATTAACTTGACCTATTGGTGTGAGGAATCTTACTGTTACTAGATTGATTTCTTATGTTCAGCATTTTAAAATCTTTTTAGTCTTTGCAAATCTAATATTCTGCTGAGACAGAAGAAGGTAGGGTACTGGGAAATTAATTCAGGTGTCTCAAATTAAGTTTGCCCCTGAAAAATTGACTAGCAGGAAGGTCTTTGGTATTAAGAGCATTGTCAGTAATTTTTGTTAAATAATAGCTTACATAAGATGTTTTTGTAGTTACCAGTTGTAAGATACCCAACATGAAATCCATCTTTAATTGGCTGGTGCCAATTGTTTGATGGTGTGTGGGCTACATCAAATTACTTAGTCCTGTGTAAAACAGACTGATGTCCTCACTGTTGTATGAGCTTCTTCATTATAGTCAGTGTTGTGAAGCGTACCAGCTGAGCTGCTTGTTGACTGACAGGGCAGGGCTTGTACCCAGGCGTCTGCCTGCTCTATGCTTAAGCTGCAAGGAGAGAGCTTTGATATTCCAGAGCAGCACATTAGTGTAGTGCTAAAACTTGTAAAGGAGGTAAGGAGCATATGAGGGGTTTTGAAGGGAACTCTTCGTGCTAGCAGCAGAATAATTATTCGTCATGGGAAATCTTGCAATCTCTGTCCTCCTACCTAGAAGACAAGATAGGCAGGTAGGTGGGATTTTACTGCTCAGGTTCCATGGGTACAGTGTAAACCCATAATCAGCCACACATAGTCCCCTGTATCAGTTTGCTATTCCAATTCACTATGGGACCACACAAACGCTTGTATGAACACAGCCAGTACCTGAGCAGCCTGGGGCAGTTGAGTATGTGGGGCAGTGGTCCAATGCTCCTTTCTGGCTACCCGTGTCCTCTCTCAATTGCTTCTCAAGTCATGGTCTAATATCCTAATTGCAGCTTGTGGCAAAAGAAGAGGCCCTGCAAACACAGCCACTTCACACACCAGGAACTTGCTGTGGGTGGAGTAGAACAAAGTGCTGTATTTAGGTAGTGTTTATCTCGACCTGCTGCATGGCTGTGTTTGTTGAACATACATTGTGACAGGTACAGTAATTTCTGATCAATAGAATCTATGAGCATTAACTGCAGGAAACCTGCTAGGGCTTAAAAACATTGTCAGGCATTGCTGATATGCTTTGTCAGGGTATCATTCAAAGCTGCCTGCAGTCCTGAATAGTTTCTCCATGGTAGGCTGTAGATCAAGTCTTCTGAAAATGATCAAGTCTTCCTGGTGCTTCTTCTGCTGAAAACTCTCCTATGCCCCTTTGTGTGCATTTAGTAGGAATTAGTCTTCTATTTGTTAACAAACATGCTATTGTATCCATATTAAAATGTACAGAGAACTCTATTAAGCTTTATAGCTGATCACCTTCATATGTTTGGGCTTCCTTGGTGTGGAACAATACTGACATTCAGTGGTTGATTATACTTATCACCATTGTGTGACTATCCAGGAGATTTGGGAGGGTTTTAATGTTCAGCACTGGCTAAATTCAGAACATGTTTAGTTGAACTGGATTAAAGCAATTGTGTCCAGGCTCCTTTATAAATGCTGTGCTCACAGTATTAAAGTTGTATATTGTTTTTGTTGTGGTTTTTTTTTTTAACAGACTAATTTAGAGATTAATTCAGTCCTGGAGAGATACATAGAAACACGCAATAACACTTTTTTAGCTTTGCTTCCTTTCCTGCTCTGAAGCAAATTGGCAGTGAGAGTTTCCAAAAGAACTTCCTCCTATATATCATATCAACTTAGTTGAATTTTTCTATTCATGCTTTGACTTTAGGTCTTCTTGTGTCTACCACCAGTCAGTGTGCTCTTAGCAGGAGTTGTCTTAAGACCTGGCAAGACCCCAGTAAAGATGAGGACATTGCTGTCATGCATTTGAAGGAGCAGCTGGAGTTCAGAATTTGAAAAGCTGGATCTTGGCTCCCTTACAACATCTGCTGACTTAGGTGGAGGGAAATAGAATGCTAACTACCTTCTTTAGTAGTCCTTTTCACCTTCTCTAGTGAGCTTTGAAAGACTGTAGGGCCATTTTTCAGTGTTACAAGTGTGTTGGCAAGTCAGTCTAGTACTCTGCAAAGTTTAGATTCAGACACAGCAACAAGAGCTTGCTCTGGATGGAGTCAAGTGCTTATTCCAGTATTTTGGAGTGAGGCTTAATCATACAGTGTTTGGACTCCTTTAAATCTCTCTGGAGTGGTCCATTTACATCTAGATGCCTCTGTGCCATATTCATGTTTGTGTCAGACTTTAACAGTAGCAAAGGAGCAAATTTTGTCTGCATTTTTAGAATAAACCTTTATTTAGAATAAACCAAACCAGGTTGGAAGAGACCTTCAAGATCATCGCGTCCAACCCATCAACCAATCCAACCCACCCAAACAGCTAACCCATGGCACCAAGCACCCCATCAAGTCTCCTCCTGAACACCTCCAATGACAGCAACTCCACCACCTCCTTGGGCAGCCCATTCCAATGGGCAATCACTCTCTCTGTATAGAACTTCTTCCTAACATCCAACCTAAACCTCCCCTGGTGCAGCCTGAGACTGTGTCCTCTTGTTCTGTTGGTGGCTGCCTGGGAGAAGAGACCAACCTCTGCCTGTCTACAACCTCCCTTCAGGTAGTTGTAGAGAGTAATAAGGTCACCCCTGAGTCTCCTCTTCACCAGGCTAAGCAATCCCAGCTCCCTCAGTCTTTCCTCATAGGGCTTGTGTTCCAAACCTCTCACCAACTTTGTTGCCCTTCTCTGGACTCGTTCCAGCAAGTCAACATCCTTCCTAAACTGAGGGGGCCAGAACTGGACACAGTACTCAAGGTGCAGCCTAACCAGTGCAGCGTACAGGGGCAGAATGACCTCCCTGCTCCTTCTGGTCACACTGTTCCTGATGCAGGCCAGGATGCCATTGGCCCTCTTGGCTGCCTGGGCACACTGCAGGCTCATGTTCAGCCTACCATTGACCAAACATCCTAAGAGTAGTGAAAACTATGATGGATTTTCAGTAGGTGTGTTTGGCTTCTCTTGGACGTGCAGAGTTGATGGTGGTCTTAATGTTTCAGGTTGTAGATGCCCAGTAACTGCTAGGTCTCCTTCCAGACATGTTTTAATTCCTCCAAAGACTGAATAAACTTCAGAACATCTCCAATGTTACCATCTGCCTATTTCCACCAACTCCTCTGCATTAGCTATAGCACACTCCAGCAATGTAGTAAGTTATTTCAGGAATCTGATCTGACCAGAAACTCCTTTATCTGGGTCAATTTACTGCAGGACCAGTTTGCTAATATAGGTAACTGCAGAACCATAAATGTACTCAGCTCAGCACCTGGAAGGCAAAAAGGATGAATAGCCCTTCAACTTCAGAATGAATTTGTGGAGGATGTAAGTACCAGGGTAGCTTCACCTTGAAGAGCCAGTGCTTAGGTTACAATCTCTTTTGTTTTCTAGGCCTGAATTTAAACCTGAACCTTGTTTTTGTCAGAGAATAATTATGCTGTAGGTTAGCCAAAGCATTATATCTGTCTCACATAAAGGCTAAAGAGATAATTGAAGTCTGATAGTATTTGTTTCTTCTGTAGATGTGGAGAAAACAGTTTATTCACTTTGTTTGAATCGAGAGCTTATTTCACTTACTATCTCATTGAAAGTTGAGAAATAGTCTGGGAATGAGGTTTTTTTAAAGGCAGATAAGCTTGTTGTCCCATGAATAAAATGAACAATCAGTGGCTGAGGTATGTTATTTGTAAATCTTTAAAGATACAAGAAAAAAGTTTCATTCTTTATCTGCAATTCATACTCCCGCTTTTCATTGGTAAGCTAGTTTGTAAGTGTAAAACATTTTATGTAAACATACTTAATGTGTCAAGCACATTAGAGGCAATTTTATTCATTAAATCAGATTTAAACTCCTAGTTTTGTGTAGTTTTAAGGAATTCCAACCCTTTATCCAAGTACAGCTTGGCATGGATCATAAGAAAAAATAATAATCAGCCAGCAAAGCAAAGAAAAATCCACTTTTGTAGTTCAGTAGCTGAAGGTGACAAGGTGAAGAGCTGTATTGTTAAGATAGCACAATTCTCAGTTGTGTGTTAACTCTTACACAAACTCCTCTGCTTAGGAAACTTGATAGTGAAGTTAACCCTTGCATGTTGCCAAACGCTTTTAAGTGAGTGCCAACTCATGAGAGTCAAACTTGCCTTAAGAAATTATTTACAAATACCAAGTAGGGGTGAATGTGGAAATGAAGGGTGCTAGCTTCTTGCTTACATTGTGATATATGTTAGCGACTTAATCCAGGTTGAAATATTTTGTGGTGGAACACTCCTCTAAATAAAGAAAATGTAATTTAAAGCAAAGCAGTAACACAGATTTTTTTTTCTTAAGTTCACAGCGAATGTTGATAAAGAACACCGTTCTAAGAAAGGCAGTCTGGAAGAAGAAATAATGTGAATCCTCATATGCTTTTGTTTATTTTTAACTTTCCAACAGAAAATGATCCACAGCCTGTTTCTTATAAACTGTTCTGGTGATATATTCTTGGAGAAGCACTGGAAGAGCATTGTGAGCCAGTCTGTGTGTGATTATTTCTTTGAAGCTCAGGAGAAAGCAATCGATGTTGAGAATGTGCCTCCTGTCATCTCAACACCACATCACTACCTCATCAGCATCTATCGGGATAAAATCTTCTTTGTGTCTGTCATACAGACAGAAGTGCCGCCGCTCTTTGTCATTGAATTTCTGCACCGCGTGGCTGACACTTTCCAGGTCTGTCACCGTTACATAATTTTAAAACTGAAATAATTTCAAGGAAATTTTTGTATAAACTTCTATTAAAGAAAGGTAGTAAACCCTCCTGTCGGTGCCTTTTCCCCTTTGCAATATTTAAGTCAAGCACTGGAAAAGAAGGTATGTTTTGGTTATTGATTTAATTTACAGTTACCAGCATACATGCACTAAACTCCAAATCCCACTTTTTAAATGCTATCTTTTTTTTGCCCTCTAAGCTTTTGTGCTCTTACATAGATAAAAAGGAGCATGCAGTCATGAAGCAGTCTGTATGGAGGAAAGAGCTCCAAAGCACTGATCAGTGTTCAGCATATTTCACAGATACCATAAATAAAGGAACCTCTGTGAAGACTGAGCACTGCCAAAAGATAGCCTCTTTATTACTGGAGTTCTTTAACTGAAGATGTGTTACCATTCACAATGCAACATCTATACTATCTATACTGTTCACACTGTCTTAATCAGTTTATAAATGTAACCTTAATCATTTGATGCCATCAGACTACAGAGGCAGCTAGTTATCATAGGGACCAAAATTCCTGGACATGTTGAAGGGTTTCTGTAAGCAAAAATGAAAAATAAAGAAAACCCACTTTTGCAAAGCATTTCAACAGGGATAAACTCCCCTCTCCTCTGTAATCTCTGATTTGTTTAGGATTACTTCGGTGAATGCTCAGAGACTGCAATTAAGGACAATGTAGTTATTGTGTATGAACTTCTAGAAGAAATGTTAGACAATGGTTTTCCGCTGGCAACAGAATCTAACATACTGAAGGAACTGATTAAGCCTCCTACAATTTTGCGCTCCGTTGTCAACTCCATCACAGGTATGAAATGATTTTCAGCAGTGACTGGCTGCTTAAAAACAAAGCCATGCCATGCTTTGTAACTAAAAAGTGATAGCATAGTGGTGTACATCTGCAAATCAGGGTGACTGCCCTGACAGGTCTTGCAATTAAGAGATGAATAAAAGCAACATCCTCCTTATTTGCTGTTTATGCCTGGCCCCTTTGATCTTCCTCGTGACACTGCCTGGTCCAGTCACAGCTGCTGAAGTCTCTCAGGAATAGCAGTTCCCAGCACATACTGGAGACAGGTGTTCTGGGATTGGTACAGAGCTAGCCCCAAGTCCTGAATAACTAAAGGGCATTGGAGAAGGCTGCACATTTTATAGGAAATCATTATAGAAATGTATATAACAGGTATTTAAACTAGTTGCTGTCTGGGAACAGATAGCACGAAGGGAAGCAAAAAGCCTGACCTCAGCCCCCTCACCACCCCCACTGCCATCATTGTCCATCATGTTTGGAGCTGGTATCAGGCTGTTGTATAAGTGTTGTGTCTTGCACTGAGGGAGCCAAATGTCAGTCAGCTGAGCTAGTGGAATCTGCTTGTCTGGCAAGCAAGTGGAAGGGACATACACCGTTAAGTGTCACATGGTGTCAAAGCTATGGGAGATGTTTGCCTGTACATTGTGTTAGATAAGGGTAGTAGGTGAGCTGCAGGGCCACACAGTGGTAGTGCTGGAAGGAGCTCAGCTTTGAGGTAGCACATGTGGTTTAGCCTTTGCATATAAATCTCACCGGTTTTGGTTTCTGGTTTTCTGTTGGGTTTTTCTAAATGTGATTTTGGATGTCAGTAGAATCCATCTACAGAAAAATATAAAACCATCTGTGACATTAATGGACTGGGTGCTCCACTGTATGGGGAATTAAGACTCCTGAAGCCAAGGGTTACAACATCAAATCCTCTTGTTTTATCTAAAGCCTTATTAGAATTCCCTAGGAGCCTAAAGCACTGCCCAGGGCAGCCTACATCTTGTCACTGTCAACAGCCCAGTCCTGGGCAGATGGTAATTAGTAGTGTGAGAGCCCTTCTGCCTACCTGGTCTACCAGCTCAGGCTGAATAGTGCTGCTGCACTCTGCAAGGCTGCTGAGGGGCACAAGACATGGAAATGACAAGTGCTGTCCATCAGAGATGCAGTGAAAGTGAGGAAATGGTTGCAACTCCTCCCCAATGTGTTACAGTACCAGGACAGGCTTCAGTGATGCTTTTTTCTATGTGAGTTACTTTATTAGCTCAAAAGAAGGAAGGAAAACTTCCATTTTCTGCTAGGTGAGGGCCTACCCAGCAGATTGGATAGAAACAACAACTGCTGGTGCGTGGCCTCTCAGTGAAGCTGTTTCATGTGGCAGGACACACTTATCACATTCATCATGCAAAAGATCCCAGGTGTGAACTGTAGCCCTGTCCTGAGACTAGAAGAGGGAGTTGTTTTCATTGTACTGCTATTCCAAGGTTGTGCATCACCTTGCATCACCTAAGTCCCAGAAGTGATAAGATGATTGTTTTTTTTCTTAAAGGATTCATCGGTTTACTTTATAACTGGGTAGCTCAGGAAGCCCTTCTCTCACATGGAGTGGTGTTAAGGACCAGAAGCTGAGTGTGACAGCAAGGCAAGCAAGGGCAGTGGTATCAATTTTGAGGCTCCCAGAAACTGAGCCAACAGGTCAGTGTCAGGTTTGGGGTCAGATGACAGTCATCTACATCTCAATGATTGCCAGGGAAGTCCATCATGATGACACAGGTCGAGCCAGAAAGTCAAGTCTATGGGCTAGAGTCTGGATAGTTTGGCATATGGTCAGGTGTAGACATTGCTGTCACGTTGCTGCAAGCAGCCATGTTCAGATGGGTACCAAGGGGAAGTGCTTCAGCCTGACAACTGCTTCCAAGCAAAGGAGGTAGGAGCCCTCCCTAAGCCTTCTCCCAGGCCTTTCTTCATAGCAATTCCTGTCAGTAAATCAGTCCTGAAGGCAAACAGCTAAAACGCAGGAGAAGTGTTAGGTGTGCTTCAGGCCTTCACAAGGAGCTGTAACATTTTAAATTGTTGAATTCTTTGCAGGACCCAGCCCCACATCTCAGCCATCTTGATCAGCTATTAGTTTAGTAATTTTTTAAAGGATGGTCTTAGAACCTCCTCCCACTCCAAGCCCCTGCTGACCTGATCCTTGAGTTTTGCTGTGCAAAATGGAGTCCAAAAACCATTGAGTCCATACACATGCTTAAAGTTCATTCAAGACACTTAATGGCTGAAATTTTAGTGGTCCAGGTTCCAGTCTGCAGTTTTGGGGGTCAAATCTTGCTTTGATGCTTAATTTTGGCAGTTGAAACATTTACCTTGCAATTAGTTACTGATTGATTTCCTGTTCATTTTTAAGGCAGTAGTAATGTAGGTGACACACTTCCCACCGGACAGTTGTCCAACATCCCTTGGCGCAGAGCAGGAGTAAAATACACAAACAATGAAGCCTATTTTGATGTCATCGAAGAAATTGATGCAATTATAGACAAATCAGGTAAATGCCTTGCAAACTCATTTTTTATTTGTTGAGTGTGTTTACATTTAGCTGCTGATGTTTAGAGAGAATGCAGCCCATTTGCACGCTTTATATACATGAATTTGTATCTTAAATAGCAATACTATTTAAAATAATGTGCCCAAATATGTTTCTTCAGTTTGTCTTAAAATAGCAGTATGCTCTAAGCTCTTTCGAGAACATCCACAAGACACATTCTCTACTTAGATGTTCCCTGTATATTGATTATCTCTTCAGAGATGTAAATGGAAAGAGTATTGGAAGTTTTAAATGTGATGAGAAAATTGCCTTCCACTGTTCCCATCAGCAATTTACTGTAGTCCTTGTAGGCCTTCAAATGGACAAGCTTTCATTAGCTTTCTTATGACAGCAGGACAAAACTTGATGCAGAACAGCTGGACAGTATTGTTTTCCCTATATATAAACTGGAGCTAGCTATAATGAAGCACAATGATACTCTTTTATGTGAACAAAACATGATCTCTTCAAACCCAAAAATCTTTAATCTGATATTTACCTCTAAAGATGGACTGATAACTTGCGTAAATGTTACATAAGAAGCAGAAAAAAGTGATCCAAAACTGCTGCGCTATGGACAGGCTGTTGCCTGTTAGCTTTCATCTAAAACAAGATCTCTTCTTGTCAGGCAAAGTGCTGACCCACAGTTTCCCCTTCTTCACTAGATCAGCAATAGTTTCTACATGTCTGTTAAAATAAACTTTGCTTGTAGGGCTTACTAGTCCATTGGTCTGCTCATTCCTTTCTGTCCCTATAGGACATTGAAGGAAATGTGCCTTTCCTGGATAAGATGGCTTGTTTTCTTGCTTTGGGTTTTTTTTTTGAGGTGTTTCAGGGTTGGGTTTGTTTGGGTGGGGTTTTTTTTGCTATAAATCTACTTAATATCAAGATGAGTATGTAATCACACTGTTAAACAAGCCATGCTTGTGAAAGCCAAGGTTATCTGGAACATTACAGCACAAACTTACTGTGTTTTGATGTGTGTCAGCTTCTCTACACCACTTGTTAGTTTTCTGGAGACAGGCTACAGATATTAAATAAAGGAAAATTCAGAGCTTGCATAGTCAGAACTTATTTGCTCACTGCTGGAAACCAATTCAAGCACATCCAGTACTAGTCCTGTGTAACAGCTGGCACAAGTATCAGTAGCTGATCTGGGACAAGCTGTTTGCTCTGGCTCATGTGTTTTAACAAGCTGCCCAGGCCACAGGTAACTGAAATTACCTTTCCTGTCTGTGCTTGGCATGTTCTTGAGTGTTGTGCAAATGTCATCTCTGTCCTCTAGCTGCACTTCACAATATTTGTTAGGTCCTTTATAATAACGTTAAGTCAAGCGTCTTCTTTTTTTCCCCCCTCCAGGTTCCACAGTCTTTGCAGAAATCCAAGGTGTTATTGATTCATGTATTAAGCTCTCTGGAATGCCAGATCTTTCTCTTTCTTTCATGGTAAATTTAATATATATATATTTTGGAACTTTAATTGCTGAGGATTTATTTTTCTTAATAATCAGAGTTAAAACAATTTTAAGCATGCAGTCTATGTTCCACATGCATATTGTACAAGTTGCTGCATCGGGCAGTAGTTGGAATGGCTTTTGCCTGTACATAAAAACACACTCACAGGAACTGCTGTACCAGGTCAGACTAGAAATCCATCTAGCTCAGTAACATATCTTAGAATCTTAAGAAATATGCACTGTGTAGATAAGTAGCTGGTAGCTAGTTCAGACTGCTGATACTTGATGAGACTTACCATTTCGCCACTGCTTACAGAACCCACGGCTTCTGGATGACGTCAGCTTCCATCCATGTATTCGGTTCAAACGCTGGGAGTCTGAGAGAGTCCTTTCATTTATTCCTCCTGATGGCAATTTCAGATTGATCTCCTACCGTGTCAGTTCACAGAAGTATGTTTCCATTTAGACACACTAGTTCTTCAGATATGCCATCTACCTACTTTACATCTGAGTAACTGTAGATATCTCCTGGTTAGTGGGGGGGGAGGGATTTGCATTGTTGCTAAAACACACATTCTCAGGTTTTGTCTTAGCTGTTGCTTTGTCTCCACTAAAACAAGAAAACTTTTTTTTTTTCCCAGTGATCTGCTGATACTCAGCGATCATTTTTCAAGGAGATAAACCACACATAGCTAATATTGGGCTATTCATTCCTGGTAATCATTGTTGCTGCTAGATGCTTTGTGGCCAAGTCTGTATACATGAAAGATTCTGACCTTAATATGAAGAGGAAAGCAAAAAGTCTGAAGGTATTTGCAAGCTAAGTCTGATTTGACTGGTGGCTGTTCTGAGCATTGGCTCAGTGAGACAGACAAAAAAAGAGGGAAAAAGATTAGCACAAGTGATTTGGGGGGAAAAATCCTGTGATTCTCTGCTAGTAAAATCACTTCAACAATGATGTTAGCGAGCTGAGTATCACTTTTCAGTTGTGAAACAGCCTAGCTGTAACTTGACTACTTGCCAGAGAAACAAGAGCTATTCATGAGCAAGAGCTATTTTTCCCCCTTTTTTTTTCTTTTCCCCAGAGAATTAGCCAGGATGCTCTCAGCTGTTGTCTTCTCTTTTCAGCTTGGTTGCAATTCCTGTCTATGTGAAACACATGATCAGTTTTAAGGAAAGTAGTTCTTCAGGAAGATTTGATGTTACCATTGGACCAAAACAGAATATGGGGAAAACGGTGGAAGGAGTTGTCATGACAGTTCACATGCCAAAGGCTGTACTTAATATGAACCTCAGTGCTACACAAGGCAGCTATACATTTGACCCAGTTACTAAAGTAAGTCTTAATTTTTTTATTTACCTAAATGTCTAAGACAACATTAGAAGTCATACATACTTGCAGAACACTGGAGAAGTGTCCCACGCTTAGAAAACTTTCCCTTCGGTGTACGTGTGTAAATTTAAATAGTCACTTTCTTTAAAAGTCACTTTTCTAACTTCAGTACTCACCAGCTGTGATTTCTGGTGTTAGCAGTCTCCTTTCTCTTCTTTCCTGCTCTTCCACTCTCCTAAGCATTTTTCTTTAGTGAATGCAGCAGTGTTTTGCTGGTGGTTTCAGATGTGGTATGACTTAGAGTCTGTGTTCTCTAAAAGATACCTACCTAGAGCAAATGCAGTAGACTTGAAAAATAGGTACTCAGAAAAATAGGGGACAGAAGATGAAAAAAAAATCTCTTCCAAAATATGTCTGAAGACACGCAGGGAGGAAAACAAAGGGTCTGAAAAACTGTATTGGGAATCCTGCTTTCTTGCCTCTGAGTCAGGGATTGACGCCTCAAGTTCCTAAAGCTCCTGAGCTTTTTAGTACACAGGAAGCATTTTGCTGAAATGCAGACTGAACCAAATCATTCTGCTGGATCTTAACTCCCTGCACTGAACTTTCTGCTGCCCTTGGAATATCTCAGTCAGTAACTGATTTGAATTGCAAGTGAAAGCTTTCCAAGCAACATTTTGTTTCTTTTGAACAGGCTCATAGATCATAAAATGGTTTAGGTTGGAAGGGATCTTGAGGATATTTCTAAACACCCTGCCATGGACAGGGACACCTTTCACTAGACCAGTTTGCTCAAGGCCTCATCCAACCTGGCCCTGAACACCTTCAGGGAGGGGGCATCCATGACCTCCCTGGGCTACCTGTTCCAGTGTCTCAAAAGACCTGATCTTGTAAAAACAAAACCACCAATGAAACCACTCCGCAGAATTAAATTATACTGTGTTTTTATCAAGAGTTAGATATCTAAGTAGATCATAACTCAAAAGTTTGTAAAAGTGAGGAGAACAGTTTTCAATAAGAAAAAAACCCTCTTGTGAGAGAGTAAAAGGCCAGCTTGGTTCCATGGATTTTCTCTCCAAGTGTGAAAATCAGTGGGAAAGAAACGGCCCTTAGAAAAGTTACTATAGCTTAAACATCTCCTTTTACCAATGTCTTGCTACTGACTTTCTCATTCTGTTTACATTCCTGTGACCTTTGTGCTGGTTACTCTACTTGCTTCATGGATCTAGCTGACCCAGTCTGACAACTGGAACAATGACTATTACTGAGGGAACAAGATCTGTTAAGTGCACAGACCAACTGAAGAGTGCTGACAGGGCAAAAGAAAGGCTGAGAAAGAAAAGACACCGTAACTGCAGGAACCTGAAATGTGCCTCCTTCCAGCCAGTGGGATAATTCTCAGGGCTATCAGGCTGCTTTCTGTACCCATGCTAGAAACAGAAAGTTAGACATGAACTTGACCTTGTAGTAGGTGGTTTCCTAGAAAGCTACTGCTACTATTCTCTCTTTCCTGACAAGGTATTGACATGGGACGTTGGCAAAATTACCCCTCAAAAGCTACCAAACCTGAAGGGTATAGTGAACCTGCAGTCTGGGGCCCCCAAGCCAGAGGAGAATCCAAGTTTAAACATCCAGTTTAAGATACAACAGCTTGCAATTTCAGGTGAGTGGATGGGTGTTACATGACATTGTTATTGAATGAATGAATACCAGTAGGACATGCAGTGGGAAACTGTTGATCTTTTAATTGACGATATTGATCTGATGTCTGCTTGGTCCAAAACAGTGAAGTCTGGTTTACCCAAATCTGGCAGTCACTGGAAGACTCCCTTGCTGGGCAGTGTGAATTCCTAATTGGTTTGCTCAAAACTCTGAGATTTTTCTTTGTTAACATGTGAATTAAGCCTGCAAATTTATCCTTCCAGTGAAGAGTGATGATTTAGCATGCTGCTTTTGACTTGCTTTAGCCTTATACCACTAAAGTCCTTTACAGTTTTTAGAAACTCTGTTAAAGAACGTCCTTCTAATTAATCTCCCCTTCTGGAACTGGTTAGTTTTTTATCTTCAAAACAATAGGCAAGAAAAGTCAGAGCAAAGTCTGTAGAGTAAGTGCAAGACTAAGTTTATAGCAAACAAGGCCTCCATCTGCAGACTTAAATCACATGAGTTGTCCATGTGTAAATTGCTTCTGCAAACAAGGTTTGCGGGGGTAAGACCCAACAGATCAAAGACTTATATTTGGAAAGAAGGAGGATGAGTGAAGGCAGTAAATGAGAATTGGTGGTAGTATATGTAGTACCTTTCTAGATAGGTATGAGGCTGTGGTCCTTTTGCTTCCTAAACTGCTGAGTAAATAAGTTAGTCCTTGTGTAAAAGCAGAACTTTCCAGTTTCCTCCTAAACTTGCAATCCACTAGTGTAAATCTAGCAAAACACAGTGGACCAAATAGCTGGATGCCAGAAATAATGAACCTGTCAGAAAATGGGAGACAACCTTAACCTTAGGTTATTGATGGCTACTAGCACTTCTGAATTTGTAGCAGAGGGATTGATGATCTTTGGAATACTGTTTTAGAGTGAAAATAATGTAAATCTTGCCCTTTGCTTCATCTACATCATTGGAAATGAGAGCCAGGGAAGATGGATTTGTTCAGTAGCTCATCCCTTGGTACGAGGATGTTGTCCAGTATAAATGAAACAAATTGTTGCTCTACTAGGGCAGCTAAGATTAGGTGGTAAGAATATTTCCTTCTGCTATTTAAACCTAGATGAAATTGTGAAAGGAAGGAAAATTAGCTTGCTACCCAATCTCTACATGCTTCAAGAAAGTAGGACTTCTGAGCAGACTGATGTGATTGCTGCCTTTAACTTTGTATTTTTGTCCTTTTCAGGACTGAAAGTGAACCGCCTAGACATGTATGGAGAGAAATACAAGCCTTTTAAAGGTGTCAAATATATAACAAAAGCAGGAAAATTCCAAGTCAGGACATGATAAGATGCTCTACACCAAGAGGAGATTCCCCTTAAAAAAAACTTTGACTGCTTAGTGACTTCTGTTGCTATCGGTTAGGTGCCAATTAATTGACTCTGATTAGTTTGGGATCAAAGCATTTGTGCACAGCAGCTTTTAAAATGAAAGCATAGTTTGGTTTTTTCTTAAGATGGCTTTAAAATAAGGTACTTTTTTTCTAATACACCTTCACTCTTTTTTTACTGGATTGTTGTGCTGGTTTGATATAGGTGATCCACAAAATCACACTGTCACAAACACTACACTGCCAGTCAGATACCAAAGCCCAGAGGCCAAGCACATTATGAAGGTCAGAGAGGCCACTGGAAAAGTCTTGTTGTGGCACATTTTGCTGCTGCAGCTGCCTGCAAAGAAAGCTCAGCTATCCTCACAGCCCACAGCAAGCTGGCATTCCACAAAGCACCATGTAATCTCCCTTCAGAAATAGAGAGCAACGGTGAGAGGGGCAGGGGTCCCATAGGGGCCTAGGATATAGCAAGCACTGCTCCTGAGAAAGAGCTTCTGGTGAAGAAAAAAAGGTTCCTTGTTTACAAGAAATCGCCTTTCTTAAGAAGCATTTGCCTTAATCAGCTTTCATTTGTGCCATCTGCAGATGAGCTGATAAAAACCAGCTTGCATTTGGTCTGGGAGGTGATTGTTGCTTCAGTAATCCACTTTCTTCCATTCAATCCAATCATTGCCATCTCTTTTTTTTAAGAATACAGTTGCAGAGAGTAAGATTTTTTATGTGAAGCCTTTGCTTTGAATTAGATGTTCCACTTGTTCAAAGTGGATGCCACTGAATTTGTGTCATGTGTACATGGGAGTGAAGCTTTTTAGATAGCACAATACAAGTGTCAAGTGTATTTAATAGTTGTGTGCTTTAATGTTAATGAAATAAAGGGAACTCTACTGCAAATACATCTTTTGTGAAATGTTCATGCTACTGTAAATCATTCATGATGCTCTTAGGCAGGAAACATCTGATATCATTTAACTGTGTGACTATTTGCTGCATCTTTAGTGAACTTGAGCACTGTGCAGCCATACAAAGTTAGAAGGAGCATTTAGGAACAGAGCAGATAATCTCCCTTTCCTGTTTCTTTTTACTTTTTAGTGGAGAACAATTAGTGTTTAGGTTATAGCTTTTCAAAAACAGTGATGGTGGAAAGCTGACTCAGCTTTTCTTTATATACAGCATAAACTGATGTCTGTAAACCAATACAAGCTTCATAGTACCCATCAGGTATCCAGCTCACTACCCAATCATCCAGACTTGACTTCCCCAGTTTAGCTGTAAGGATGCTCTGGGAGAGGGTGTCGTGCTGAGATCATGACATCAACTGCTCTACTATCATCTATCCACCTGGCTCTGTCCTCATAAAAGGCTATCAGGTTGGTTAAACGTGACTTCCCCTTGGTAAAACCATGCTGATTGTCTCCCTTCTTTATGTGCCTAGAGACAGTGCCAAGGATAAACTGCTCCATCACCTTTCCAGGGATGGAGGTAAAGCTGACCAATCTGTAATTACCTGGATCCTCCTTCTTGCCCTTTTTGAAGACTGGAATGACATTTGCTTTCTTCCAGTCCTCAGGCACCTCTCCCATTCTCCACAGCTTACCAAGGATGACAGGGAGTGGCCTATCAACAACTTTCGCCAGCTCCCTCAGCACCCATAAGTACATCTAACCCCGTCCTCATCAACCAAGGCAAAGCTGTCCTTTATCCTGACTTCCTTTGGGGCCACAGGAGTCTCCTGAGGAAAGTCTCCAGCAGAATAGACAAGGAAAGTATTCAGCAGCTTTGCCATCATTTCATTCTCTATCGCCAGGGCATGCAGCTGGGCCTACATCACCAATAGCCTTAGTTTTACCTGCAATGTATTTGAAGAAACTCTGTTTTCCTTAACCTCTTTTGCAAGGGTTAATTCCAAGGAGGTCTTAGCTTTCCTACCTGCCCCCCTGCATCCTCTGACAGCAGTCATATTCCTCCCTAGGGGCCAGCCCCTTCTTCCATGAGCTGTACACTCAGTACATTCTAGCTGCTCACTCATGTATAGAGTACTCCACCACCTCGCCTTGTTGACCTGTCATTCTTAAAAAGGACATAGCCATCCATGACCACATTCCAGTCATGTGAGCTGTCCCACCACCTCTCTGTAATTGTCACCAGACCATAACCCCTTGACCACACAGAGATTTTTAACTCCTGCTGTTTATTCCCTGTGCTGCCTGGATTGGTGTGCAGACAATGTCAGTGATGTCACAGTAGACCCCACTGCTCTGTCACCAGGAATACTCACAAGCTGGTATTTGTACAAATGCATTTTTATTTTTTTAACAGAACCAAAGAAAGGTTGAAAACAGACTATAGAATACATTGCTTTATAAACACAGTTTCATAGTGGTAAAACATTTCTAAGAGACATTCATGGCATTTTTCAAATTTTTGCTGCATTTAGGTCTGAAGACCAATAGCTTTTGAAAAAGTAGCGATTGCATAAGGTGGACAAGAATCTGAGCATCTACAAAACACTTGAGAACTTAGAGTAAACATTCTGGAAGAGTATCAAAGGCAACCATGATTCATAACTTTCCTGCAAACATTCCTCAAACAAAAACTGATCTTTGGCATACAATTATGTATTAGAGGCATTTGTAATATTGCATTAATATCAATCAAGCAGCTAAATGGTGACACTAACAAACCAAAATCTCAGAGAAGCCTGAATTGGGAAGGAAGAAATGTGAGGAGCATTGAAAAGTAACATAGGAAGACTATTTAAAAAATCCCTTAAAATAACCCCTACCTATTCTGTGTTATTTACTATTAAATAGAAGTTACTACATTATGTTAAAGATCTGTTATAAACCAACCAAATGCAAGACATTCAGGTTAAGGCTCTGGTACCCCTTCTTTCCTTTTCCTGTAACTACCTGCAACAGGAAGAGAATATGAAGGGAAGATTGCAAGTACCATGTATTTCATAAACACCCAGACACAAGGAGTGAATTAAAGATTAACATGTTTTCTCTTGCTAAGGTCAGTTTGAGGCAGGTGTCTTACAATCAATTTCACTTCCCTTTTTAGATAACAGTGCAATGCAGGGGAGGAGGGGACAAAGTCCAAGTGTTGCAGCTAGGTAAAGGACAGTTGACTATTCTGTCTCTTCCTTTGAGCTGTTAAGATTGAGCAGTTTTTCAACAAGGGCACTTCAGTTAAAAGGTGGCTTGATCATGCAACCAAATTAAGAGGGCATCGTGAGGTCAATGCTGATCTAGGCAGAAGTCTGCAAGTGTTCCTTGCAGATGTACAGAGCTTCATTCTAAAACAGTAATTCTCCTGTCACTGTGAAAAGAAACTATGCCAGCAAATAAATAAACGTGTACATCAGCATACATATATCTACGAAGGCATGTTCAGTTATGGAAGGACAAAAGCATTCCAATTCTGTTGTAGTAACTGGGGGGGAGGGCAGGGCAGCAGATTCTGGGTTGGTATTTTTTGTTGTCATTCTGGGCAGGGGGAGTTAATCCTGGTATTCCTCTTGTACTGTACTGAAATACTTTGCAGTGAATGTTAGTGGCACAGTGTTGAGAGCTTGAGCCTTATGTCTGGAGACCTTAAATCATGGAACTCTTTTAATCTTGCTCAATTCAGTAATGTATTGAGCTAAAAAATCCTGCTTCTCTTAAGCTAGTTGCATGTCCAGGACCAGAAAGTGTCTCATGCTTCCCTTTTGAAAAATCAGTTGAGCGCACACAGTTATTCTTTTCTGCCTCTTCCCTTCATTTAATGTTATTCCAACCACTCAAGGTAGAAATTAGAGCAATTTTCAGTTGAAAAAGAACTTTTGCCTCACTGCCCGTGTCTCCAACAAGGCACAAGCTTTTTGGAACCCATGGACTTCAGGGACCTGAAATCTTTTATAGGTAGTCTGATGGCTGCCAGCGAGCAGTTGTTCCTAATGCTAAACATACTGGGACATTTTTGCTGGTTTTGAAATCTCAAAAATCTCTTTTCAGGTTCTAGTTTTTGTTGGAAGTAGAGTTGCCAGGCAAAAGTCAAAAGCAAAAAGTATCTTTTCAGACATGGAATTTTAATCTTCAGTTTACCACTGCTCTGCTGCCCTCCTCCCCACCTTAGTTAAACCCCACACCACCCATCACTTCTGCATGGTTTAAGAACAGCTGGCTGAAATCCTCTTGGAAAGTTTAATGTCCCTAATAAACTGCCAACTAACCAATAGTGTCCTAGACTCTCAACACAAGCTTAAAGTGAAGTCCATGTTTTATATCACATAGAAACTTCTGCAATACACAGTGCATAAATGAAATGTGCTTCTGGGAATACAGAATTCATGAAGAGAATCTCAAAAAGGATACAAAAAAGGATAGGAACTGTCTACTGTCAGAACCAGCGTGAGGTGTTCAGTATCAAATGCGTTCCAAATACATTTGCAATGCATTCCCTTATAATTCATACCCTTAGAATGGGGCATTAACATAAGCTAATCTTATGATCCTGAATACAGCACCTTTTGTTGTTAATAGATCTCTTCTGTTTCCAAAACAAGGCATTTTATGTTACACAAAACAATACTTCTGTGGCAAGTGTTTACTGATACCATGGGGTCTTTCTGACCCACCGAAGAGTGAATCCAGCATCTGTTCTTATCTTAATGGATGCTGCTTCAGCTTCTCTCACAGTTTCCTTCACAGACTGCATGAGATTTTGGGCATTGTGGACCAACATCTCCGTTGCCTGTCATGAAAAAGAAAAGTTTCAAGTATATTATTAAATAACCACATTCAGGACAGCAGTATGGAAATTCTTTGTGCATGAGGACTTAAAAGCTTTAAGTCTCAAAATAGAATAATTCTCTCAAGCAAAACCTTAGGATTCCAACTGAAAATATGTTTGATGATCTCTGGAAGACATTTCTAATCCCAAGAATTCTGTAATTTGGAAGCTAATAGCATTGCAAGAACATTGATGTTGCTGGAGAATAAATACGTTTGCCTCATCCCACCAGAGGGCAGTGCTACTCCTTCGATGTCAGAGCAGCAGCACATGCAAGAGCCAGTTCTATCCTAAGTGTGCTTTTTACTATTTACTACTTGTCAGTCAAGGAGATTAACAAGTTGTTCATATAAAAACGTAGAGGAATTTTTGTGCTTGGGAAGGATTGATGTCCCTCTGTTAAACAGTAGCTTTTGAGCCAGAAACCAAGGTGCTATACTAAAATGATCTTCACTATACAAGGAGCTGAGGTAAGCTTCCAAACATTGAGTTCCCAGAAGAGAGGTGGTATTACATGTTGCATATTTCTCTCCATCAACCCAATCGACAATTCCACACTCTCTCTCACCTGTTCTGACTCTTCATCGCTGATATTGGTTCTGCCCAGCATGGTAGCTTTGACAGTGGAGAGAATTTTCAGTTGCGTACTGATGGTTGGGATTCGCTCACAAACCTAAGGGATGTGGATAAAAAACACTTCACATTGTAAACTCAGCCAGTACATTACCTACTGCATTTTTCAGATAAAACTTCTTGATTTTGTTTTTCTATTAGCTAAGGAATAAGCACAGCTCTCCATCTTATAACCTTCAAGACTCTGACACAGGTTGGCAGGATACTTGAATCTTGCTTTGGGAATCTCCGGGATAGTGTCATTTTTCCTTTACTTCACATATTCCTCGGGGGCCTGCTTGATTAGGAATGGGATAACTTACATTTGGCTGAGACTAAAAAAAACTAATGAGTGTTGTATTTCTGCTATTATTTGATACAAAGGAACAAGTAGAAGAAATACAGAGCCATGCAGGCTCAGGACAGATCAGTGTTCATAGCACAGCAATTTTTCAAAACCTGTTTGGACACTAGCATCTTCCTCTCACCTGTAAATAAACCTATCCTTTACAAACATACGGCTATGGGATCTAAAAACAGACAGAGAACTTGACAATGCTTTTTAAGCCAATGCAAGATACATATAACTCATGGCCACAACTCCTGTGCTCGCTCACAGTAAGAGAGGGGAATTAAAAAACCCCACACACCACAGAGCAACCAACCATCCAAGAACCAAACCCAGCCTTTACCAGTTAAATCATTACCTGCAAGAGGTTTGTTCTAATGCGCTTGTCAGTGCACTGCTTTGCCACCTCTTTGGCCAATCGAGTGACTTCATCTGATGCCTTGGCAATATCCTTTGCACACTGAATAAGAGCACGCTTGTTTCCACTACCTCCTCTCACCAGGCGTGACATCTCTGCCATTAGCAGAGCCATTCGTTTAGCAGCAGCAATGATGTCATTACCCTGAGGGGAACAACGCAAGTTAGTGTTTGTGTCACGACAGAAACTTCATAAAAGTCATGACTGAATGTCAGTCTATATGTTGGTAGGAACCCTTTCCAGAAGTTACAGGTGAAAGAATCGTTTGTGAACACAGAAGAGGTTTCTTCAAGGAACAGGGGAGATCTGTACTAATCATATGTTTCTAATATTTTTCTTCTTAATATTCAGGAAAAAACTTCACTTCAAAACTGGAAAAGAAGTGGCAAAGTGTTAGTTTATCCATGGAATTCTATTTACTGCTCCACTGGCTAGGTTTAAGACAAAACGTTATTAGCATGTGAAATTCTAGATTTCCCCAAAAAGGCTTTTTCTGAATTAAGATGTGCGCTGCATAGCTTGGTAAACCAAACAGCACTAAGTTAAACAATACAGTCACAACAGTTGAGCATAAAATTTTCAGTGGCATCTGAAACTGAAGTTGTTAAGGCCTCAGCTATTCTGCTATAATGCCAGAGAATGAATAGAAGAGAATCCAAGTCTTGCTTTTTGACAAAATCTCCCCCTTTAAAATAAAGCTTCCAGGAGAGAATATGATAGTTCAAAAGATAATCTAATGTTGTTTCTTACATTAAAATTTATGTTTCTTGTACATCAAAATGACAGAGTAACATTTTGGAGAAATATTTGAAAAATGTGAATTAAGCATGACCACAGCAGAACCATTTCTTATACGCTGTTCCAGAGAGAAACCTAGTGCAACAAAAATCAGACCTAGATGATCAACTGTTAGTATATTTACATTCACCCTTGTAGACAAAATTGTTAGACCAAAGTGAAGTATGTGGTGCCATGAAACATTCCCGTTATGTGGGTGAGGTATTAGAGTGAGTTTCAGTATGAGCACACCCCTTCCTTGGTGTAGTCCACAATTAATGACTAATGAAGTTCAGAGTGAAGACTAGACGGTGAGAATCCAGCTTTGCAAATACTATTCTCTATCCCTGTGCACACTTTTGTGGCTCACTACTAGCAAATTCCAGAACAACTCTCAGATTTTTCCAGATACAGATGACGAAAAGCTGAACTGTTAATTACCGTGACCTAATAACTACACAGTTTGCTAGTATAACCAGTTAGGATGCCAGTGACATAACACAAGGTATTTCCATGTTTTCACGTAGGAGGAGCAAGAAATTAGGGCCAGTGTCATTTACGAAGCTCTCTAACAAGTTATCCAAGCATCAGAATCTGAAAAGGATAAGAAGAGTTTTAAAGCCCTTTATTAAAATGGTTTAGTATATCTATGTAAAAATATGCACACAAATGTACACAGACACACACCCCCCTATGCTTTGTTTATTATAGGGCACCAACCCTGCTTTTTGCAGCATGCTACAGAGTGACCAGTCTTGCAAACATTTGTGCTTAGACAGAAGAGACAGGCTACTTGTGAATGAACCCCACAGTAAGATTTCCACTGGTTTCATATCAGCATAACCTCAGCAGCTAACAGCATTCAGTGCAGGTTCTTAATAGAAGAATTTTCTCGAGACTAGCAGTTGCAGTACAGCCAAGCACAAGCCAGCAGTCAGTCCCCTTCAATAAACACTGCCATACAAAGCCATTCCTCATCGGGAGGTATGTTAATTGATGGCATCAATGGCGGCAAAGAACAATAGACATGTTAAATGACTTATTGAATTCTGTATACTCTGCTGTGTCTGGAAATCATTAAGAAACCATTACCCATGGCTTCCCAGGTAGCTCAAAAGAATGTGGCAGGAAGGAAGGTAACTCCTACTACAATTTGAAAACTGCTATAGGAGAGAAGAACAGGCAGACACAAAGGGAGAGGAAGCCTTTGAAGATTAATAAGTGACCCAACTCAAGCTTCAATCCCCACTGACAAACAGATCTAGCAAAGTTGTGAAGCCAATCTCAGTCTTTAAAATTAAATGCAGACACAAGTACTTATTCATTCAGAATGGCAGGGCCCAGCAGGGTTCAAGAGTGATGCAAATGTGTCAGCATTCCAAATGGCTGGATGCACACGGATCAGTCCCCAGGGAGACTCAGGAGTACCTTACTGGACCACTTGGTTGCTTCTCGATGTAGAGACTGAGCAGCAGCCAGAATGGGCTGGTTAACGGGCTGATTGGTTGGCATTAACAGCAGCTCAGGCTCGTAATCATCTTCAATGTCATAGGGGAGAGTGAATTCAACATCTGCATGATCCTCCTCATCTATAGCTACACCAGCCTCAGCCGCTTCATTAATCACAGTCACATCAGGCTTTGCAGGTGGCAGCAAGGGTGGAGAAATGGGATAGTTAGCACAAGAAGCAATATTTGGTAGAAGAGCATGAGCTGAGCCTGGTTTAGTGACCAAAACATCCTGTTGGTCTCTCAGGATCTGACAAGCCAGCTCTAGGATCAGGTAAAAGGGAGGAAGGGAAGGAATAAGAGATTAGCAGAAGGAAACAAACATTCCACCTGTGAATCAAAATATTAAGAAGTTGTAAGTCAAAGATGCAGCAACTTTCAACTGAGCTTACAGCTTGTACAAGTGTAGGCTGACTTGCAGAACAACATTTTTCTGGCAAGACAATGGTGAAATGAATGATTTTTTGGTTTCAATGAAAGGCATTTTGACTGCACAGAAGCAGGCAGAAGCAGCTGATGAGTGTGTTATTTGTGCAGATAGAAAGCTTTGTCTGGGAGTCCATTCACATACATGTGGTAAGAAGAGATAGCAGAAAAACCACTGACATTGCTTGATGTAGAATGGAAAAACAAAAGAACCGGGATGGAAGACCCTGTAGAAGTGAGTATTGAAGTACTGCAGATAACATGAAATAGAACAAGAAAAGGAGGTGATACTGGATGTTAGGAATGTGTATTACAGTTCTTTAAAAAGACTGAAACAGAATTAGTAGAGTAAGAATATTATGAAGCATATGAAATACTGTTTTGCCACAAGGTTGTACCCATTTCCTTCAAAAAAATAAAAAGATTCAAGCAAATATATTGTGTTAGAGTCAAACAGGAGAGGTAATAAATACAGGTATTTATACAGCATTATTTCAATACAAAAATATTTCAATACAAAAATATTCTGCCAATTTATTAACTATTTGTTTGAGTAAAGCCAAGTCTGAAAGAAGGCAAGCTATCCTTACCAAAACCTATGTATTTTCAACTGTGTTTTACTTAACATATGGCCTCTTAGAGAAAAAAAACACACACCACCACACACAAACAAAACAATCACATCATCTACACCAGCGAAAACACAACGACATTTTGGAAGAAATTTGTAACTTTTTATATACTGCCAAATCAACTCACTATCAAAAATCAACATCTATTTAGGTCCTAATTGAATGGCAGGTTTCCAAATATCCCTCATTTTCTGATTTATCCAATGAAGAGGAAAGGCAGGTAAAGCTAAAGCAATTGACAGCGTTCAATTTGTGTTCCATGAGAAAAATGGAATATATAAGCCCAAAACCCATTCTGTGGAATTTATGTGAAGAAAAAAATAAGCTATTTTAAATATTATAGGAACAAAGGATATTACAGAAACATTTTGAAGGATTAAACAGGTGTTCACCTCCTCTGGATGTGTAACACATGATAAAGTAACAGTAGACTAACTTAACTGGGGGGAGGGAGGAGCAGAAAACAGTTGACCCTCTGTTTGCTGTGCTTCAGTATGAGCAAGACCTTTTGTTTCTGTCTTTCCAGATCTAACCCATTTTCCTCAAACTCTCTTCCACCCAAGAGGTGACTTCAGAGACCCAGAAAATGTTTTTAAACCTTCTTCCCCTCAAATATGCCATCAGAATAACTGTACATTTATTGCTAAAATGGGACTGCTTAAAAAGAATGAGAAGGACATGTGTTAGGCTATCTTACTGGTTTGTTGGTCTCAAATTAAAGCAAGAGCAATGAAGAGTGTTTTATAATCTCAAGACACTAAGCCTAGAGATTTTTCATAATCAGCAAAGAGTTTTAATGTCTGCTGCTTGGCTTTGATAAATATTTCTATATATATTATGTAGGTAATAATATATATATATGTAGATTATTTCATATGCGTTATAGTAAAAGCATTTTACTACCTACTATGTGTTAAGTTACCTATTTGGGGATTCAAACATCAAAACACTTTGAGGAAGCTGAAATGTGGTGGAAGGAAGAAGTGGAGATTTTAAAAATCAAATTCTGGCCTTTCATTTGTACCTGTAGAAGCCTGAATCTCAGAAGTTCCTACTGAGCTGCTGCCAGAGAGAAAAACTGGCTTTGTAGGTGGAAAAAAGTTTGTGTTAGCATTTACAGGACTTAAAAATCCATGCTAGATTGTCTGAAATGGTAAGGAAATGAAGGATTTTGGCCTCAGTAACAAGTGTTACTGCAAAAAAAGAATGAGACCAGGCCATCTATGTATGGTCACTTCTCTGATCATAAATGTACTGGATTAACTGCAAAGTAGGCTTGCAGCTCTTTTCAGACTTAAAACAAAGCAGCTTATGATACCTGCAGGTGAATTCTGCAACATCCATACAGACTTTTCAGTCACTTAAAGAGTGTTCAACATCTTCATTAATGACCTACATGAAGGGACAGAGTGTACTATCACAAAGCTTGCTGATGATACAAAACTGGGAGAAGTGGCTGACACAGCAGAAGGCAGTGATGCCATTCAGTAAGATCTGGACAGTGAGGAGAGTTGAGTAGAGGCAAACCTCATGAAGTTCAACCAGGGCAAGTGTTAGAGTCCTGCACCTGAGGAGGAATAACCCCATGCATCAGCACAGGTTAGGGGTTGATCTATTGGAAAGCAGCTCTGCAGAGAAGGACCTGGGAATCCTGGTGGACAACAATTTAACCATGGCCCAGCCAGGCAACCTTATGGTGAAGGCGGCCAACAGTATTCTGTGGTGCATTAAGAAATGTGCATGCAGTAGGTTGAGGGAAGTTATCTTGCCCCTCCCATCTGCCCTACTAAAGTCACATCCGGAGGGCTATCTACAATTATGGACTGCCCAGTTCAAGAGAGAAGGGTGACTACTGGACACTAAGCAATGGCAGGCTATGAGGATGATTAGGAGACTAGAGTATCCCTCATACAAGGAGAGGCTGAAAGCTGGGGCTCTTTAGCCTGGAGAAGAGAAGACTGAAAGGGATTCTTATCAACACTTATAAATAACTAAAGGGCAAGGACCAAGAGGATGAGGCTGGGCTCTTTTCATTGGTGCCCAGTAATAGGACAAAGGGCAATGGGTATAAACCAGAACACAGGAGGTTTCACTTGAACTTAAACTATAACTTTTCCTTTGAGGGTGACAGAGCACTGGAACAGGCTGCCCAGAGAGATTGTCATCCTAGAAAGGCCTATGTGTTAATAGCTCTCTAGGCAATATTAGCATCAAGGACCACAAAACAGCTTAGCATACAAGGCATATTTGTGTTCACAGAGGTACACTAATAAAGTATTAGAGCAATTCCAAATATTAGAACAGTTGACTCAGTCTGACTGTGACCTTGAAGGAGTTTCCAATTCCTCCTACTGCAGTGTTTTTACTGTTGTCTATAAAAGTTCTCTGTTTTTGAGATAACTGACTCTGGACCAAATGCTGAGCCAAAAAAGGATTAAACAAAGTCAAATTCTGTTTTCTCACCACTTCTTACCTTACTAGACCATTTCCGGGCTTCATCGTGCAACTGCCTAGCAGCCATCATCATGGGTTGATTAATAGCTTCCCCTGCTTTCTGTTCTGGGAACTCTTCATCCTTTTCTTCAGGTGGTGGTGGTCTGGGCGGGGGAACCTCACCTTCTGGCAGTGGTGGTTTTGGAGGAGCAAGCTCATCAGTCAACTGAAAAAGGCAAAAACTTTATTCAGCACAGTGAAACAGTACATGTGTTGAGTTAAGCGTGGTGTCACAGCAAGGCGTGATTTCACCACCTCGTGCCTTTTTCCATTTTCTCAAGTACACTCTGTTAGAAGTGCCACCACGTTTTCACCTCTTGTTTTGGAAGATGCATCGGTGTGGTTTAGAATTAAGACTACTTACATGCATGCCACATCATGCATTTTATTTCTAAGGAATAAAGATATACCCAAGTAATTTCAGTGCATGATCCACAACTGTGTTTTGTATTACAAACTAAGGCTGCACTTACATGAAGGTGCTCAAGGTCAGGAGGAGGAGGGGGAAAATCTGGCTCCTGAGGCTGGAAAGCTTCTCTGACTTTGGCCACAGCTCCCAGAATTCTGTATCCAGAATCCAAGAAACTCTTCTGCAAACCTGAAGAAAAATCCCATTACCAGTTTAACAGCATTCTGTAATATTTAGAAGAGCAACACTACCCAAAAGTTATTTCTATGACATACTGTGCTGACTACACTTTTAAATATTAAAAAGACAAAAAAGTTCAAAGACTACCAAAACTTTTGCAGTGGATTTATGCTTGAAATGTTAGCATAATATGCAACACAAAATAACCTAGCTTGAGTGTTGAGAAACAGTCACTCTCTCAACAGCCAAAGTAATTCCCAAAACAGCTTTGGGAATGAAAGAAATCGTGTGATGTTCTCCTACATGAAGTAGTACTACTGATAACCAGCAACAAATACATCTAGTAAAGTGTATGAAATCACACAGTGAACTAAAATGCTGAACTTTTTTTTCTGTTGTTGAATGTGCCAAAGGTCTGTGGTTGCATTTTAGAAGAGCAGGATTCAGCAGTTCCATGTGGCAACCTTCATTTCAACATTCTGGGATTCAAGTGTACACAATACTTGCATAAGAGGACACACAGCTATACAAGACAAAGTGAGCACTACTTCAGCCAGTGAAAAATACATTTGAAATCGGCTAACTGAATTCTTACCAGGATCAGAAATGTTTCCTGCCACGGCCTTAGCATCCATTACCATCGGTGATATAGTTTTGCTGAGCTCATCAGAGGCTGCTTTCACAGCCTCACGAAATTTAGGGTCTTCTGAATTTTCAACCTCTCTTTTTGCTACCAGCAGGATGCGGTTTGCTCGCCTAGCTATGCTGGTAGCACCAGCTACAAGCATCTGAGGCTGAACGTTGGCCATTGCAACTTTACATTTATCAAGATCTTTTTTAATAGCCTCTTCCGAAGCATCCAACAGAGATTTAGTATCAATAGCTTCATCCACCAACCCTAGAATAAAAGTAAAACACATCAGTATTCCAGGAACATCTGGTATTCCACAGACTGTTCAGAACCAGGGAAGTAGGCATTTTCAAACTGGAGGATGGAGAGGGACAGAAGGGGGCATGGAAATCAGACTGAATGTACTACTGAAGTTTCACTTCCAATTATGTGGCACCTCCATCACAGTAACTATAGTCAAGCTGTTTCCCACTAACAATATCACCAACTCTTACTCATCTACCATAGTATGTTGCATGAGTCAAGGACTGGCTCACATAATATATGCACTGCACTGAGTCTCTTCCTCCCACCAAATTTCTGTAAGCATATTCAGTACTTTCTGTACCTCTCTTATTCATTCAACAGGAAATATCCCTCTGGCTGTGCTTTTGCAGGAGTGTGATATATAGTGACAAGGGAGTAAGATTTAAAATACCCATGATTTAATTATAGGGATGAAGAAAGAGGTAGTATACAGTCAGGAGATTAACAGACCAGTGCAAAGAATCGGCAGTTTGGAAAGACAGCAGCATTTAAGAGTCTCAGCAAGGTTAGTAGATCAGTAGCCATGTTTTATTCACTGCTGTCATCAAGCTGACAGATTATTCTGAACATGTTTTCTTATCCCCACTTAATTATCTGTCCTCGTTCAACATGTCAAGATTAGGCAGACAAAACCTCAAGTTGCTACACTGATATACTGCTCGAATAGCAATTGCCAGAAATACTATCCTGACTTTTCCACATAAGAACTAAAGCCAAATGTGTTTCCCTGAAGCTCAGAATTAACACACATGAAGCAATTCATACTCTACCTGTCATTTTTTCAACATTATCAATCCATTGGTTTTTCATGGTCTCAAAATGTTCATAAGCAGCCTGATTGCCAGGATTTCTCAGGAGGATACGAGCAGCTGATACTACCTGTCAACAGAAAACATTTGTAGTTACAGAAGTATCAGTACCTCATGACAACATCTTAATTTGTTGGTTTTGGGTTTTTTTTTCAGGAATAGATCTGTAGCTCCTTATCTGGAACACCATTCCGTTAATTTTAGTTCAGCATCTAGCTACCTGAAGATTTAACAACGCTTCTGGAATTTGTTGACATGCACTTTTTTTGCCTCAAAATTGCTAATACAATCTTAAAAGCACTTCCTGAAAGCAGTATGGTATAACACTTATTCCACCACCAAAATTTTAGATGGAAGTGTAGATGGAATTATGGAGCATTTTTTCCCCTTACATATTTTACTGAAGCTCAAGTAATTTTGTTTCAAGGATCACAGTATATATCTGGTTGGAAGAGACCTCAAAGATCATCCAGTCCAACCCTTGACCCAGCACTGAAAGGTCAACACTAGACCATGTCCCTAAATGCCAGCTCCACATGCTGCTTGAACAGCCCCCCTAAAGATGGTGACTCCACCACTATCCTGGGTAGACAATGCCAGTATTTGCTAACCCTTTCAGTGAAGAAGTATTTCCTAACATGCAGCCTAAACCTCCCAAGGCACAGCCTAAAACCATTTCTTCTAGCCCTGTCACTTGTCATCAAGAAGAGGCTGTCCCCACTCCTTGCTCCAGCCCCACTTCATGTAGATGTAGAGTGTGTTAGTGTTTCCCCCTCAGCCTCCTCTTCTCTAAACTGAGCAACCCCAGCTCCCTCAGACATTCCTTATAGGTCATGTGGTCCAAGATAAGTCACCGACATCTCTGTCCAAAATCTGCAGAGTAAGATTTGCCATTTGATCAGCTTATTCTACTTGTTATCTCACACACAAAATATTTGCCACTCTCATTTTAAGTGTCAACGCTATGTTCCTTGCTGGTATTAACATCTTTCTCTGAGAACAGAAGCAACAGAAGTTGTCTCCAGCCCTCCATGTAGTCTTTTGAGACTAGGGAAGCAAACCTGTGGAGTGAGTTCCCTTGCTGACTTCACTGTTGCCTGAATGCCCTCCACAGTAGTTTTATTCGCAGTCCCAACTGCAGCTGCTTTTTCTGCTGTAGCTCCCAGTTTAGCAGCATGGTTTTCGAAGTTTGCTGCTCTTTCATCAAACACCTAGTTATCAGAAAAGACAAGCCATTAAAAAAGCCTAAATTCCCTCACAGAATACACAATTTCTTCTAAGTGTCAAATACCAGAGACACCTTCAAAACATCCAAAGTTAATTCATCTCCCCTGAGGACACAAAAGTTTAAAGATTAAAAAAATTAAAATGGCTTCAAGATTACTGGATTTTCTTACAACTCATCTGGGCAACAAAGGATACTACCACACTATTTTTGAGGTGTTAAATATGCTAATTCATGATGACAACTACTGTAAAAAAAAAAGAAATAGTGCATTAAAAACTGTTTTAGGTAATAGAGGTTACTCTTGGATTATGGGTGTGAAGATAAACTACATTCGGAAGATAAATACAAAATTTTACCCTAAAAATTGAAGCTTTACATAAGAATAAAATTTCTTCCTTCTACAATCCTTAGTTACTCAAGGAACTGAATACTCTGACAAGAAGTTATACTGTCAAAAAGCTGAATTCCCCAAAGCCTTGGGAATCATTTTTGTTGTGTTAAATCATGTAGACAAAGCTGTCAGTCAGAGGTTTTAGATACTTCATATCTAGCCAGCAGCTTAGAAGCACTGGAAACTATATCTAGCACAAGAACAGGTGGAATCTCTTGATCAGTATTGGCATGAATTTCACTGTTTTAATCATCATTATGTTGAGATACACAGTACAACAACTAGTGTGCCAGTGATCTTTGCACAAGATCTTTTAGCATGCTGAAGGCAACACAGTATGAACATCACAGGAGAAGACTTTGCCATTTCTTGAGGTCAGGGACAATACAGTTTCCTGGCATGTACAGCACACTTTGCAAGAGTCCAGACAGATTTACATGACAAGGCTGTGAAACTTAACCTTAATAAAAAAGATACAGATTAATTTCCCAAAATATCAGTTCAGGTAAAATAAAACAGTAACTCAACTTCCACATGGGAAAAAGACCACCTGGGTATACTTGCCTCATCTCTATTGGGAGCATCAGAGGGAGCAGTGGCTGCTACTGCTAACAGTTTAATAGGAGTTGTAGTATCACTGAACACATCAGAAACCTCCTGGGTCATCGCCTCTTGCATCCGTGCTTTAAGATCCTTAAAAAAATAAAGAAGCAAAAATATTAGCATATGGTACAACAGTATTGAGCTTGTAGGGATTCAAATCCCATAAACCTCTTCTTCCAAAGAAAGCCCAATACAATGCCATTTAAGATGAAATGATCTTAAAAGCATGATCAATTAATCGCTTTTTACATAGTTTGAAATACAAGAAGCTTACATACCAGTCCCTGAAGCAGCATCAGAAGCTATGAACAGCACAATTTGAAACCTCACCCTCTGAATTTGCAATACTAACAGACAGTTTCCTTTTAAAATGAGACCTACCGAACGTTTGGTTCAAGCATCTCAACTCAGCCAGCAGATTTATTTTTTTACTGTGCTTTTGTTTTCATTGATGCCCCATACATACAAGCAACTTAGCTTGGGAGTGCAAATAGTTCAGCACGCGATGTGTTTCACTGTACAAGAGCATATTTTCACCTTTAGTGAGTCCTGAAGCTGAGCAGCAATTGCCCTGGCTTGAGGAGACTCTCCCTCCCCTCTTGCTGCAAGGTCAGCTAGCTGAGCAGCCAGTTGGTCAACACGGTCACATTTGGCAAGCAGGTCTTGACGATAAGGTCCCATCATGACATTGGCCAAACGACGACCTTCTGCAACCAGACCCCGAATTGCTGCCTGGCCTACAGTCAAGGAAGTGATATTACATTAAGATACAGTGGAACAAAAAACTGAAAGCATAAATCAGGTGCACAATTTAGTGGTACTTCAGATTTCAACTCTCTAGGTAGTAGAGCAGATCATCTGCAGCTTATCATGGTGTAAAAGGAATTAACTCTTACCAGTTTCTTTTTGCTTAGTACAGTAACTCCAGCTTGAGATGCATCCTTTTTAACTAGTCTGGCAAATTTAACCATAACAGCTATCAAGTAGTCCTACATAACTAGTCTAGTCACTCCAATAGAAAGCACTTGCAGATTCACAGTGCTGCAATCAATTTCCACATCATCGCAAGTCATTAGAAGACAAAAAGGAAGAGGGAGGAAAAAGCCAAGAAGAAAACAAAAGAAAAAGCACAATGTCCTCTCCCAGGACTCCACAAGCGATGGGTGAGAAGCATCAAGTGTCCAGGATGTGCCTGCACAGTGTGTCAAGAGTTTTTCTGTTGAAAATGGATTATAGTGTGGATGATATCTTTCTTGCATTCACAGAAGCTTCCCATTCTTTCATACGAATCTGTTCTTTCAAAAACACAATAGTAATCTTTTCTTTCTTTGAAGTCATTTTAATCTGACTAATGCAAACTCATGATTAAGTACAGAATTACTTAGAATGAAATCACAGGTCCTGGACTATACACGAATCATTCAGCACTGCCACCATCATTTTAGATGCTGTTTTTTAATTGTACTTGGTTGGCTGCACTTAAGCAGAACGCTTCATACATCCATTCAGTAGTTCAATACTTCTTACCTAGTCTGTATCTGGCAGTTAAAGACTTCAGCCAGTACTCAGCTATTCATAACTTAAAATGGCTGCATGTAAATATTTGTAGCAGCTAACACTACTGAAGTGGCTTATATTTTTAACAGAATAAAACATAGAACCTGCCTCACAACTTTGAAGTTCAGTTTGTGTTGAAGCACTACTGAGATTACTGCAAACAGAGTTATTTGTGACATGATCTTTACTATTGCAGAGAACACTGTAGTATTTTCACATTATTGTGGCACTGAAAATATCAGGTCCAAACTGCTGAAATAGGCATGGATCTATCTTTGTACGCTAATAAGAGCAAGGCGCACTCTAAAGTTCATCTGTTCTACAGCACACATTGTCCTCTGCTTCAAAGTTGTTCTTTTCAGAAGGTATAGAGAATCATAGCCCAGCTTGATTCAATATTGCAGCCAGGACTTGGCTATAAACCTCCAGCAATGAACTGTAGGTCTTCACATCAGTGAAGAGTTTCCATAAGCCTTCAGTGTCTCAGGAGTCGTTTCAGTCATAACAATTACTAACAAGTTTTATAATTTAACTGTGGGGCACAGCACACACAGAAACACTTACCTACTCCCCGATCAGCAACTGTAGGATTGTCTATCCACCTTTGAGCTTGCTCAATTTTGCCTTCCAAATGGACAGCTGCTTTAACTGGCCTAGTATTTGCTACAGCCCTGTTTGTTTTGGACTGTAAATTCTGAAGTGATGTAGCTATTTGCTTAGCCAGTGCACGGGCCTCAGGAGAATCACCTTTTCCCCTAAGGATTAAAAGAAAGTATAGTCATATGAAGATCTGTAACTAGCCCCACATTCAGCAGGAAGATACAATGAAAGGTACTACTACATTTTTAAAAAAGATCAAATTTGGCACTTGAGTCTCAGTAAATAACGTATATCCATCACCCATAAACCCACTCCTCACACTTCTCTACTGTTCAGCACAGCGTTGGAGCAAAGTATAGTACCATCATTGATAATACCAATGCATTATTTCCCATACTGATGGCTGTCTAATGAGCAACTGCAAAAATGTCACACAAATTACAAGCAGAAAAGTAAACAGCAAGAGATGCAAGGCCATAGATATACTTTAAAAGAGGGAGCACATTAAGATGCAAGAGCTACATCTCAATGAAAACTTGATTCAATTGTCTAACTAATGAAGCAAAAAAAAAAAATCATTTATCTGCACATTGAACAACACAGTTTCTGCAATAGCTGTTTCTCCACTTTGATTCTCAAGTGTCCTCTACAAAACTGACAGAAATAATAATTTCTGATAGTCTTATCTTAGTAGTTTGCAGTTACAACTCAGAACATTGACCCTAACTCAAGTGTCAGATAGTCCACCTTTCCACTGGTTTTTGCTAAGCAGTTTACTAAGTAATGACATTTGTTTATACAGACAGACTTATATTTCACATTATTTCATTCCTTTGAAGTGCTTTGACAATACAAGAGGGATAATTTTTGGCTTTGGTTTGCCTGTCAAATATTCCCTAGGCAGTAGGAAGAAAGTATTTTCTAGGCAATAAACTCTAGTTACTGTATTTTATAGTGCAAGTTGGGCTTTGGGATAAAAGTCATTAGGCTGAAACACTAAAAAGGATGCCATATATTTAACACTACATTTTTGTAAAGGATGTTAAAAAGTTACCTTCCTCCCACCTAGGAACTGAGCAATTGTTCACATTCTGTCTGTACTAAATGCAGGATAGAAATGTCCATTCCCAGTCCTTGGAGGAAAATATACTTCCCAATTAATCATCACATCAATATTCTGATTCTGTGCAGCACTTTGAACTACAAATGAAAGCAATTCAATAACTTAGCAGTGATAAAAATAATACATACTGTCGTCGCAATTCTGACAGCTTTGCTGTCAAAGCAGAGATTTCCCCCAGGGAACGAAGGATATCATCTCTCTCTTTAGGCTCTTCACATAATTCTGCAACTTTTCTTGCCTCAGCCATAATTCCTCGAATATGTTCTTCTCCTTCGTTGCCCCCATTCGGATCCGCAAGCCAATTCTTAGTGAAAAGTAGTTGTGTTTGAGCGAAGATAAGCAGTAATATTAACTCCATAGAGACTTTTAAACAAAAAGAATTACCAATACAGCTTTCAAAACTTTAACAGAAGATGCTTGTCAAAAGCATTTCCTGTTTATTTAATACCATGAAGTTTTTCTATTATCTAGCAGACTTTCCATTCTGAAAAAAAAAGATATTGAACTAGATGAAATCTACCCAAAGATTTTTACATTCTCTTCCTTCCAAACATTTCCCAACAGTAATTCCAGACAGAAAACTTAAATTATGGATTTGGAGACTCACAATTGGGCTTTCAGAAAAAAAAAAAAAAACAACAAAATTTAGGAGAGATTCTATTGTACACAGTGTAGCACCCTTACAGAGCTCCTCCTAAAAAGTCTTATTATCATTTCATTTGACATATATTATAGTCATGTATATGTATACATAATTATATACACATATTTAGATAAGGTATATATAGAAGGTTCATTACTTGGTGAATCATCACCACTGGGTAACAGACTGGCCACTGAGGGAGACTAAAGATGCAAAAAGAAAGGATGAACTAAAAGAAAAAGTAATTTCATTAACATTGTTTTGCTCTTGTCATGAATATGAAGTTCTAGATTCTGAACTTCATTCCCAAAGCAGAGCCCTAAGGCACAGCTCTGGTGCTAGCCACAAGTAAATCTGTGCAGTCTGAAACTTGCCCTTTTCTCTAATAAGGTCAGTCAGTTTATGTCCCAGTTTGGTGTGCTTCCTTGTTTTCATTTCATAACATTGATTTTTTTTTATTTTAGCAGTGCTATATAAATTCGGGGGGGGGGGGGGAAATCATGCAGCAAAAACGTCCACAACCAGTAAATTACCAAGCTGAAGTTTCTCTTTATAAAACCAAGTATCCCCTAACAAGTAATTGTGTTTTTTCTTGTGAACAACTGCAATAGTTCAGTAAAACAGCTCTAGCAGCAGTAATATAACCATGTTCTGAAGTGTTTATTAAATCTTTAACAGTACCTGGGCAGCATCAATCTTCTTAGCAATTGCCTGCTTTGAGTTTGTCATGGCCTCCAGTTTGCGGGCTGCATTCTCCACTTTTGCAGTGAGCAAATCCAGACCTTGTGACACCTGCTGTGCTTTCTGCATAGCCATGGGTGTAGCACCCTGTCCTCTGCCCAAAACAAAAAGAGCATCCCAGATTCAGCTCAGGATTGAATAAAGCTGTACTTCATTGAAGAGGTAGTAAAAACTGTTTATGAGCATCCCCAGCAATTACTGAAAGAGATTCAGTATTTAATGGGATGTAGTTTCCACCCCCCTCTGGGGAAACTCCAACTCAACAATTTCTGCTCATCATATTATATAGTTATTATTTCACATATTAATAGGTATTATTCTTATCAGAAGACATTGAAGTAAAAAATGCAAGATACAGCTACTGGGCTTCTCTCCTGCAGGTTAGTAATTGATACAACTGTGATCTCAGAAAAATCATTTTAGTAATACTAAGAAACTGTCCATTAAAAGTAGCAGACTTACCTAGCTCGGAGTTCAGCTAGTTGATCAGTCATCTGGCCCAGTGTTTTGCATGTCCCCAGAATCTCTCTGCGTTCTTTGCCAGCACACAGTTCCCCTGCTTTTCCAGCTTCATCAAGGATCTGCCTTATCGCTTGCTCACCAGCATCACCTAAAATGTAGAAACAGTTAGCAAAACAAACTAGACATTCCTTACCAGTTCCTGAGTAAACTGGTAGTTTCAAGTCCCACCACAAACTGCATCAGGTTCAGTCATGGAAATACATGTATCATGAACTCTAAGATACGCACCCAATGTAACAGCATTTCTGAAGCCATGAAGTATAGCCTTAATGTACATCATATGCCATCTATTTCAAGTAATTTAATCATTCTGTTATCATAGCTTAATTTCTATCAATACTTTATATGTAGAATCTGTAATTCAAACTGGGAAGGGAAAAAGCAACATGGCAAGACTCACGGAGACTTAACTTCAGCCAGTTGTAAGCCTGATTTGATTTTGGCTAAATAAGATGCAAGAGCAATATCCCTTTTACTTGAAACCCACCCTGATTCACCAAGTAACACAGTAAAATCTGCTTTGCAGTAAGGTCTATCATCAGTATAAGCAGCAGCTCCACAGACACTTAACAGGCCACTTCCTCTGAAACTTAAGCCAAAAGAGAGTTTTAAAAGTTGGAAGTCTTTCAGATAAGGTCTTTCACAATCCAAACGTCAAAGGCTTTTTCCTACCTTTCTTTGCTTTAAAGATACACACAAGGACAAAGCCTTTACATAAAGGTGACTCAAAGGTACAGTATTTACAGTAGGGTTTCATGTTAAAAATTTAATGTCAAGACTGAAAGAAAAATACTTAAAGATGGCTGATCTAAAATTATACACATTTGAAAACACAAAAGGATGGATTTTAAATATTAGCTATGACAGCAGTTAAATGGTGTTCAATGCAATTTATGGGGTTTTCTTTTTACTGTTGGGACACAGAAAAACCATGTATGTTATGGAGACTATATTATTTAGACAACTGAATAGCAGCAAAGCTTTGACAGGTCATTTGACACTTGTTCCCCTCCAGTATCTAAAGAAAGGAACAAATGAAGGCTCCTTGAGAACCATCCATGTAAGGCTTACTAATGCTTTACAGTAATTTTGTCTTAAACAGAATTATTTGGATATTTAAAATGAAACAAAGAAAAATTCATTGTGCTGTTATTTTTTAAAAAGTATTACCTGGAGGTGCATTTGGATCTCTCAGCCAACCTTTTGCCTGATTCATCTTTGAGTCTATTAAGGCTAAAGCTCTTTTCATAGCTTCAGTGTCCTTTACGAAAGAGAAAACACCAAAATGATTTGCAAAAAAAAATAATAAATAATAATCAAAGCACAAATAATCACAGCCAAAGCTGACAGAAGTGCTATAAAGCAGAGTCTACTTCTGGAAACAAATCCACATAAACAGCTCAAAACCCCATTTTCAAACTTGCAGGTCATAATCACTTCTTTCCAATCAAGACAGACATTTTCATTTCACTCAAAATGCAGAAGATATGCATGCAGTTTTAGTGGGTTTTGTATTCCTTTATTTAACAGTGATTTAATTTCTAAAGTCAGAGCTCTAAAAAGCACACATCTTGGAGTTAGTTCTATTTTCTTCCTTAATGTAGATCAGGACATATAGAGAAGTTGTAACAATAAGATTACATTTTGAAAAATTGAAATTGGTCAGTGAATTTTACTACTTACTTCAGTTTAAGAGGCTGAGCCTCTACATTTTTCACCTGCTCTGCTGCTTAAAGTCTTAACAGTTGCTGCTTGCAGAAAAGCAGACTGCCTGCTAATACCTGGAATTCTCAAATATGGAATTTCATGTCTTAGGAAACAAAGGCACGTATGCACAGAGTTTTCATCTGAGAAATCCTCTTCCAGGAGGATCATAGAAACGGCATGTTGGACCATTTTGTTGCTATTATCCATCACCTATTTCAGTAGAGAAGATAAAGGCATACAGTTCTGCTTTCTCCGCATACTCTGTTAATTGTTCATTTGTCATCTCTCCACTAGAGGCCAGAAGTTTTCTATCTTACCCAAATGGAAAGCTATCAAAAAGAGTAGCAAGTATCTTAAGTAGAAAGGTGGGAAAGTGCCAAAAGAGCTTTTACCACATGTCATAGAAATAATTTGAAACACATCTAACATCCCATGATTAGTATACAGATGATGAAAAGAAGCTTGGCTCATGTTATTAACTGAATTCAACTGTCTATGTTCAACTTTCACTAAGAGAAGCCTACTAGCATTAGTGATCAGTATCTGGCACAGTACGTGATACCCTGACAACACTAAAAAACTGCCACATTTTATTCGTTCTGCATGCTCATTCTCAAAGACATATGTCAACATCACCATCAACATTTTGGCATTTTTTTTCAGGCACATTGTGCTGTCAGCTATCTGTAAGGTGCTATAATGTAATTCAGCAACCAACTTTCCAAAAGATCATGTGACACTGCTGGGTATTTAAAAAGCTCTTGAATCACAGCCTGACAGAAGAACTGTTTTCACCTGTTTGGTTCTCAAGTCTAGAAACTTGGTCTCAGAATTAGGTCATGACCTTTTTAAGAAGAGTAAGATAAACAACTAGGTGTGGGAAATGGGCACATTCTTTTAAAAGTTATCTTCTCTATAGATTGATATCTGTGCAATTAATGTTTAAGACAAGCAAACAGTCACTTAAATATTCAAATTCATATAATAAAACACCTTAGTAGCAGCGACGATAGAGGTTAAGTGCTCTGTTGTTTCATATATGGGCCCATATAGTCTGGGCCAAATGGCCCCCTACAGGCCTGTCTACCCAGAAACAGTCTGAAACAAAGAACTGAATGAATATTTAAAAAGGCAACAGATGTTGCTTAGTGTGCTGATGAGGCGATAGTTGTGGGATGGCTGAAAAAAAGTGTTGGGAAAACTCTTTGCTTTCCCTTTTTATTAACACAGGTTTTTGTGTTGTCTCAGCTGTCTGCAAAGCTGCAGCTTCAGCAACATTATATAGAAGACTGAATTGAAAACCTTATATCCAGGAACAAAAAAAACCACAAAAACACAAACAACCACAACCAAGGTTATTTTAGCTTTTACACTCATGATTTTGTAACTGCTAGCACTAGTAAGCGCTAGCAAGCCCTATCTGTCCTATCATATGATGGCTATATAACTCCAGTGTAAATCTTGCTATCCTGCTTATCCCTGCACACATTTCCAAGATACCATTCCCTTTTCCTCTTAGAAAATTAAAAATAAATTTAAAAAAATCCATAGCAGTTGAACTGCTCCAGGACACCTGCTTTTAAAGCATAGATTTCCCCATTTTCACAGCTCAAAACATCATGGCAAGTAATGCCTCTCAGATTTGCAATGAAAGCCCCTCATCAGGCTAATGTAAAGCATTTTTAAATAGGGCATTAAAATACATCTTTCTTGAGGTTTCTCGGTATTGCACTTTTGTTTCTGCCACAGTGGCATCTGGCATCAGATACTTGGCAAGCAACAAATGCATAGCAATCCTGACATATCTGGACTTACGCACCAATTGAGTCTATTAAGCAGGAAGACAGAAGTAGGAATACTCAATTTAAACAAAGAGCAGCTTACTCAAGGTCTTAAAACTTTTTGGAAGTGTCTTGATACTGCTGATTTCTGGACCTGTTTAAATGCCTGCTCCTTCCTAAACAGCTACATATGTTTAAAATTTTAGTCTTTGGGATGTGACTGTGAAGTATCCATTCTAAGCAAGAGAAAAAAAAGAAATCCTACAGCTACCCTGCAAAAAAGGTTTCATATAGAGTAGTTTCATCAGCCAAAAAGGATTTATTTTACTCCTCTCCCCGTGGTTCCCCTCTAGGCCAAAGGGGTTTCCCCTTTTCCAGTTAGTGGGGACTTCCCTGTACTGCCATGGCTTTTGGAGTATGATGGAGAGTGGCCTAGCAACCTCATCCACCAGTTCCCTCAGCACCTGTGGGTACAGCCCATCACATCCCATGGACATGAACATTTTCAGGTTCTTCAGATGTTGAAGGAAATAGGCAAAGCCAGCCTTCCAGCAGTATAGATAGCTGAGTCACCATCCAGGGTTCAGTCCTGCAAGACACTGGGTAGTTCTCAGCTTTCTACAGCTTTTAGTGCTCTCCATTTCAATGGAAGTGGAATGTGTTTGAATTGAATATTACTTCAAGTTTCTTTAAAAAATAAACACTGAAATCAAACAAGAGAAAGCTCCATTCCCCAGGAAAATGCAAAGTTCAAAGATAAAAGGTACAAAGCTATGAACAGAAGAAATAAATACAGATTTTTAAAGGCCCCCCCACCTCCCTTCCCCAAGGTTTTGTAAAGAGATGATTTTTTGCCAGTATTTGAATTCTAAATCAGCATGCAATTTCGAATAAATAAATAAATGCAGTGTTGGTGCAAACAGAGACAGTTGCAATACAATGACAGTCATGTGAATTTCAGAGTCTAGAAAGACCAACAAATCGTTTACAAATAAAGCTTACAACTTTGACTCCACACACTTGTTCATTCTTCACTACCTCTAAGTAGATTTTGTAATACTTCAATGTATAAACCATTCAGGATGAAATAATAAATATTAACTCCATCCTCAACAATACTATACAGGTAAAAATTCAAGGCAGTGCACACCCAAGTACACCTTACTTTGTTCCACAAAAACACATGCAAGAGTAATCTCAAGGAGAATTAAAAAGAGTTCCTCTGCCTTCCTCACAGAGAAATAGTAAGTCAACCATTAGATCTTTTCAGTATCTGCATATATCTGTATTAGATAGCCATTAGGAAACTATTTCCTGCTTCTTATCCCACTGCATTTTTCAACTTAAATTCTTTGTCATAACTGTTTGGACTATTTGCCCAGTGCTACAGCTCCAAATTTTCAGTGCACCTTAATTTAAGAAAAACAAACCACAAACCAAAACCAACCAACAACCATTACTACTAAGCTCTTTTGTTTCAGAAAATACAGGAATGCTCAACTGAAAAAATACTGAGCTGAAAAAACCCACACAGAAAACCAAAGTTTTATGCTTAGACTTGAAAAATTAATCATCTGAACTGAAAGAAGGTCACTGGTGAAATACTATGGAACGGACTAAATACCTGATTTACTAAAGCTTTCTGGCTTTGAAGAAAGTTTGCCCCTGCAAACCCTATTCCCCACACTGGTAGCTACAGAGGCTAGTCATACAAATCACCACAGAAGCATTCTGCAAGGATGTGCTCTAAAATCTTGGGCTAATTCTAATCAGACTCAGTCAGAATTCAGCTAGCAATTACTATTCCCTTTGCAACTGCCAATTCCACATATAGGTGGACAGAGCTAATGAGACCATGTGAAAACCTCCATATGTAAATATGTAAGTATGGTGTCACAGCTGGCACAAGAATACAAAATTGCACAGCACACAGTCTGCACACAGCACAAAATCCCACATGCATGCTTTCTGGGGTTTAGTACAGTAGAGGTGTAGGCTGTGGAAGAAAGCTTACCTTCTAAAGGTGAGAAAAGGGTAAGAAACAGGACAACAAAAACAAAGATGCAGAAAGTAGTCATAATAAGGAAGTGATTGTGACAAAATTCAAAAGGCAAACTGAGGACCAAGTGCCAAACAATATAGGACAAAGTGATTTTAATGCCTAGATTACATCAGGGTTAGATTTTCTGCAACATTTTATTTGTTAATAAATCTGGCTTCGAGTCCAAATATTTTCTTGAATGTATGCAGGGTTACTTGTGACTCTAACCCTTAAAAAAATAATAAACTCATTCCTTCAGCAAATTCACTTCAAGGCACTAAAAATTAAAAACTGGTAGGTATTCCAGTTACATAGCTATTCTTATTTGTAAGGCCACATCAATACCTAACCAATTTTGTCTGTGAGGCCGACTTCATGGTCTGCTAGACATTTCAGCATCTTCAGTGGGTATCACTCAAGAGCACCACTTAACTCCTGAATGAGTTATAAGGAGCCAATACTGTCTACATGCCAGCTTCACAGACATCACACTTATGCATAAAGGATATTTAGCCTAACATATTTCTTTGAAACAAGGTTAGCACTTGAAGTTTGCTTCCATGTCCAGACTGAAAACGAGACTTCAGACCTTTTACACAAGGTACAATCACAGCAGCCTACCTTTTCTAGTATTATCCAGGAGAAAAGTCTCAGGTCATCTCACCTATCAATGTTTAGCTACAAGACCAGCTTAATGTATAGAATGGTGAATTTTATATCTAACTTTCCTCTGTCAAATATGCTTATGTATCATAGCTCTGTGTATATTTAAAATAATAGTAAGCAACAACAAAAAATAAATCTTTCTCCAAGAGGAATATGCTGTATTGCTGGATTTACAAACCATGCCAAAACTAAACTGAACAAATCTAAGTCTTCTGTTTGACCAGGTGCAGTAAACCCCTAAACCACTTTCACACACCACTCTGCTTTTACTTAGCTTGTTGAGGGAAAGCAAAATGTGAAAGACAAATACAATCATATCTGAAGACAGTCTTGGACTTTGAAGAGACTGCACAACTGATGTACAAATGCATTGTTCAGTCTCAAAACACAAGGTTGTAAGTGTATACCACAGTACATACAAATTAAAACTTCTATATACGAATGGAGGTATAAAACCTACCTTGCTCGCCCAGGCATCTTCATCCCAAGAAGTGAGTTGTAATACACGGATTATTTCATTTATCTCTGCACTCATCTTCTCTACTGTGAAATTGCGATTTTTCAAGGCCTCTTCTATTCCCTGACTTTTAGAATTTTTTGTAGTTACAAAAATTTTCATAGCTGTGAAAATACCATAGATCAGAAAAAGGTATGTGCAGGACACGATCAATGCTCAAGGTAACCTCCTACTGCATTTATACAGAACTAGTACATTTTGTTTTGCAGGGACCATTTTATCTCAAAGACACTGCACTTTTAATTCAAGAAGCACAGTTATTTGCAACTAGTACAGAAGCAACGTCCAGGCTGTTTCCAATAATCTTAAGGTGTTGGAACCCTAAATCAAAACAGACAGCAATTTAGAATGATATTAAAAATTTAACACTGAAAATACCTGAAATGAGTACAGGCAATAGCTCCTTTACAGTATTCATGGAGTTCACCAACATAACCCTATGCTCCTGGTGAGTTAACTCCTGCTGTCTCTCATCAATCATTTTGGCCATCTTGGTCATGCCTAAAAAAGAATGTGATTGAACATACTCATAAAGAAAGAAGTGTAGTATTAAGTCTAATTTGCAACAGTTCAACAAAGTTTAATGAGTTATGACAACTATGTTAGTTTAAAACATATTTTTCATATTAGCAGCTGTTAAATCATGTTGCAGATGCTTCAGAGAAGCTACCTAGTCACTATGCAAAGTATAACAGGCTCCTCAAAATTCTTCTTCAGTAATGAAATAGAAAAATCCCTGAAATGATTGATTCAGTACACACAGTCCCTTCATTAACTCTGGAACCCAGTTTACAGGCTGGGTTTTTTGGTCTTTTTTATTTTCTTTTCTGTTGATCAAAGCCTTAAGTGTGAATGACAGAAAAAGTTAAGTGGTTGGTTTGTTTGCCTTGAGGTTCTACCGGAGCTCAAGAACTGCATCTACTTATACTTCAGTTGTGCTAGAAATATTTCATCACTCCAGAAGAATGGAAAGAATTACATTTATTCTAGAGCTATTCTAGATCTATTTTCAATACCTAAGACTTGTGAGGTTTACCACACAGCACATGTTCAAAACTTCAGACACTGCTTAATAAAAATTTAAGCCAATTTAAATTGGTGCTGTTGCAGTCCTACTCTCTCTCACCCCTACAGCTGACAAAACTGAAAGAAAACACTCTAGTCTGGTTAAATTACTTTTCTTCTGGTTAGCATCTTAGGCTTTAATGATAATACTGAAAAGAAGTAGAATCCCCACAATGGCAGCATACAGGGGTAGGATGTGCAGAATCACCTTTCCTTTCAAATTACAAATGACTAAATATGTAATCAAGTTCTCCTCTCTATTTCCAACATAAAACCTTTAAAACTTTATTGATTTTGAGTGCACATGCTCATATTCCTGTTATTTATGTCGTGTTCATATTAAGGTTCAGATGTCCATTGATACAGCTAAAGGGAACAAGGACTACAGGCGTAACAAATTTTGTAGCCATAGGCTGTAAATCTTGAACTGCATTTAGCTTAGACAGAGATGGTGCTTCTAAGGCATGCCAGCAGCACCAGATTAGCTATTAAGAACATCATGGAATCCTAGAACTGTTTAGGTTGGAAGAGACCTTTAAGATTACCAAGTCCAACTGTTGACCCAGCACAACCAAATCCAGGATTTATAGCCTATCTTTAATAAAGGTACAGAAGTCTATGTGTCACTCACCAAAACTGAAACATTTGCCCAACATGTATCACCTCTATTATACACACATACCAGTACATTGCGTATGCCAAATAAAGTAAACTGAAGTTTGAGGAAACTTCATTTTCAAGACAGATGACAGTGACCACAGAGGAACTAAAATTGCATATATTAAGACAAAGGACAAGTTTGACAGAAAGAAGATCCATTTTTGCTTCACCTTTTCCTGTTTGAAATGAGACAAACATTTAATTGAAGATAACTTCTGACACAACAAAAATAGTTTAAGGAAAGCTATCTCTTCAAATAAAGCTTTTTTCACATCTAGAAACAAAGTAAAATAAAACCAGGATTATCTACAAACATGCCCTGGGACATAAGAACAGCTAGTAATTTCATTTATTAACTAGTTATTCTTATGCTACATGCATATTCTTATTTATGAAGTACTAACTAGATACCTGCTCTGTTTATATAAGCCATCTTTAATTCAATGTAATTTAATTCTTATGCTAACAGCTCAACAACTAGACTTTATAGAATGCTTTTGTTAAATACCTGAACTACTTCATGCCTGATGAAACTAAAATGTTTGTAGTAGTAGATAGAGATTCATGGTAGTTTCCTCTATAGAAACCCTGTGCTTTACTTACTAATCACTTCCACCAGTCAAAGTGTGAGTTAACACACTGAACCAGCACGTAGTGAAGGAGCATCAAATAACAGACTGTATTTCTGCAACAGCTGGGGTTTCTGTATTATACTGCAAGACAGCTATTTCTGCAGCCTCACTAAAATGCAAATTCCTAGCAAATAGCTTATACTACTCAAGATACTCCAAGGCCTGACCATCTCAGTCAGTACAGACATTTTACCTGCTTAACAGTCTTCATCTATAGCTGCAACTGCACAGCTTTTTCTACTTGTTTCACTCTAACGCACACTTACTTCTCGCTTATAATGTATGACAAGTACAGCATGTATCAACTGTGTAGTACATATAATTTACCAACATCTCAACTCTTCTACATTCTTGAAAAGAGAATGGAAATCAGAAAGCACTCATCATTGACCTACTAGTTTAAAACTCTTTCCAACAGACACTTTCAAGTAACTGTTTTAATCACTGTCCAAAGACTCAAAACCTAGGTGAGAAGGTGCTGAGGGTAAAAAATGGTAGTGGAAAAGACTGTATTTAGTGTTCATGATAGGCTGTAGCAAATCAAACCTGGCCCTAGGTTCTTTGTGTATGTCACCAAATCCTCCATAGTCTCTACTACTTCCGCCACGGTCAGATATTCCAATATTCCCTTGCAGACTCGGATGATTTTACGGACCTAAAAAAGGAACATCCCATCATTTATTAGCTGAAGCTAAGCTACTCTTTTATTAGCAATGTAAACCTATTATTAGAACAGGTATAGCATTTGCTAATATGACTTATGGTCTCAAAGGTCTGAGATACTCATTAATTACCCACAATACCATTATTCAAGAGAACTATATTAACGAAGACAGTTATTTAATCAGCATTCCACTCTGAGCAAGGCAAAACCCTATTTTCAGTGTTTTCATTTCACATGATCAAATGACAGCTTTGAGAGAACAGGTTACAAGCAGGTGCCTTTAAGTACACTAGCATGCTCAAGGTTTTACTGATTAAATTGCAATGAAAAAGTATTTAACTTGAACCACAAAGCAAAGATACGTAGAAATAAGACTTCAGGCATTGTTCAGCATACAGGTTTGCATAAGGACAAAACATTCCAGTGGGACAGACCCAACATCTTAATCTTTCCAGATTCACAGAAAAAAATCTGTGAAGACTACTTTATTTACTACTGGACATCTGCCTCAGCTTAACTTTAAGTTGATATTTGATTCCAAAACAGAGTTCTGTCATTTAATTTTCTAACCTTCTGAACCACATGGCTTCTGAAAACACCACATACAGTTCTCATCGAAGAATGAGTTAACATCAACATCCCTAACAACATGAGCTTCATTTCCTCATAGCAGCATGTTTGCAATTTTCAAATGAGCAAGAAACATTCCCAGAAAGAAAGATCCATAACAAAGACATATTTTCAAATAAGAAACATTTAAAACTTTTAAGTTCCCAACTGTAGCTTTTTTTTGTCTCACCAGATGGACAAACAGCACTTCTGAGCTTTTTGGCTTGCGCAGCAGCAAAAATACAGCAACTGTTAGATCCATCAGAACACGTCTTCCGGTTGACCAACCAGACAGGCCCAGAATTTGTATTACCTCTCATGCCCCAAGGCCAATTAAACTGCCATAGCTTATGAGTGAGATACATGTTAGACTTGGGCTTTTCAATGAAAGTTTACAGAGAATGAGGACCAGTAACAGGTAAGGTGAAGAGAACACAGAAGAGTGTCAGGAAAATCTAACACCAGGGTTGATGGGATCCGGCCTTTTTAAGGAATAATCACAGGCAATACTTTAACATTACTTCACACAGAGCCACAAGCCTAAGTTCCTCCTGGAATGCAAACTACACCTCCAAGGCACAAATACCTATTTTTGCCTCCAAGGTAAACATAACCAAAACCACACTCATTTAATACACCTAGACTAAGCTAATTCAGCTAGGTAAATATTTGAAATCAGTAATACCCATGTCAATCATGCTGAGATTCCTACCTCTGCTTCATCAAATGTCAGAAGCAAGTCTGATGTTCCAGAAAGGATGCCTCTTGACCCATCAATTAAATAGTCACGAGCTGGTACTGAATAAGGATCTGCTTGCAGCATCTGTGCAGCCCGAACAAGTTTGGTGCAGGCATTCTCCACTCTGAAAAGTCAGATAAAGCTTGCTGATTAGTTTCTGTCTATGTGACAAGAGAGTTGAGAAAATGCTGGACTCGTTTTTAACTTTACTACTTAAAGCATTGTAAGCAAACTTATCATTCTACACTTCCATAAAGCAAGATTACAGAATCACGGAATGCACACCCCCAACTAGATCAGAGCTTCATCAAGCCTTCTCGTGTTTATTTCACCAAGAAAGTAACCAATAACTGCATGACAGAAATAAAAGCAATCTTCCAATGAAGGGAATGTCTGATCTATCCCATGCACAGCAGTCAGTGTTGTTGAGAAGTCCCAACACAGTAAAACACATTTTGTTCTTTATAACAAGGGAGGGAATAAGACAAAACAACTATGCTTTTGGACTTCACAAAGTAATTGCTAATTGTTATCAACCTTGTATTTGCATTGTCATTCAGTAATCATTTGCTATTCATAAATGACAGCTACACATTAAGAATAAAACCCCCTATTATTAGGAAAACTAAAACAGTGCCCTGCTTGGAGCTGTAATCCAGTTCTTCAGAGCATCAACATTTGCACCAGGCAGCATTTTAAATAGGCACAAAATGTAGTGATAAGGTATTAATTTCTAATGCAGCTTGCAATACCAGATTTCAAATTAAAAATGAGGTATTGCAAGGTACTACAGTATGTAACTAGAGTAACACAGAAGGTACTACAATAGGCAAATGAGCTCTGAAATCACATTCCATCAAGCCATTTCACACAATTTTTTTTTAAATTTCAAGTACTTAAACAGCAAAAAGTTTTTGGTTTTGCTCTCCTGTAATTACTTAATCACAGCTTAAAGGAATATAAAATTCAGTTCCATGTTAGCTATGCCACTCTCAACTGCAATTAGAGTACACTGACTGACTTCTACATTCGGTCCCATTTAACAGAAATTTAAGTGTAGCCTCATACACAGGCTTTATGCATATGAGTGCTGTGTACCTAATTCAAGTTACAGGAGATTCCAACAAACATTAAACCCTTTTACTACAGCAATACTGTTGCTTATCACAAATTTTTCATGCTTGTCATACAGCCTATTTTTTACTGACCACTTGGACATACTTGAATCATTTTCAGTTATGTACTCCTGGTTCAGTACCACTGGAAAGTTACACAATTAGCTCATTTTCTCCTCTACATTCCCTGTTAATACAAACGGCAGAATTTAGTGGTTACATCTGAACTTAACTATACTAGAAATAAGACACTCATTACATGAAAAAAAATTCTGAAATTAAAGTTTTCAGTTAATGACTCCTTCGAATAGACTGAATTGGGCCAGTCCTCAGTGAGATGTTTACTCAGCACATCAGATGGTGCTAACTCATAACTGCATAAGAAAAAACAGGAGAACATCAATGAAGATAGTGGGAATGGTCTTCTCATTACCATGCAACATACTTAGTTGTATTACCAAAGTCAATTGACTTCACTAAATTAGATTTCCCCACTTGCTTCTCATTTATTCTTTTCAATTCTGCTAAGACAGGAATTAAACAAATCGCCTATTCAGCCACCTTAGAGCTATAGGCTCCAAAACACTTCATTTCCTACAGCTCAATCTCATGGTCATCTGTTTAATACTAATAATTATCTCAAGGCTGACTTTTTCATTTGTACAAAAAAGAATCAATGTAAACAAAATACCCTAGAAACCACCACAACCAATGAAAAATAAAGTTTCTGAAGACTGAAAGTTTTATTCCACAGTTTTTAGAGCTGAACTTCCAAAAGGTAAACTTGCATTTTACTTGTACAGTGTCCATTTTCTACAAACTTCCCAAAGAATTTGAAAGACCTCAAGAGTATGCACTATCTACAAAAAAAGCAAAGTGGTGTTTTAAAAACATGCATTTTAGGAAAAGGACAAGAATTTGGGGGAAGGTAATTCAATTAATTATTTTTTTTTAACAACAAAATGAACCAAAAAAACCTACAAATACTCACTGAGATGAACCAAGAATCACATGCATTCAGAAGTTTTGAATACAGGTTCATTGCTATGGTGAATTTTCTAATCCCTATATTATACTGCAACCTAAAGAAATGCCAGCCTTGTAAAAAACACTTTTAGTTTTGAGATATGATTGCAATAAAGCTATGTTAACACCAGCCAAATTCTTTGTGGAGAAGTCATGGCATTTTCAATTATATTTCTTTTGGTAGTCAAGTGTGTTCCTTATGAAGTGTGAAGGGAGGGGGAAAAAAATTAGCTTATGCTAAACTACTGGTTTAGATTTCTAGGTTCAGGATTTGCCCAGAGATGCCAGCCCCAAGATACCAATGTCTTTGATACTTGAATAAAGCTTGCTTCAATTTCCAATCACTTCAGTTTTAGTGAGTTGACTTACTACAGATTATTTGCAGTTCTAAAAACAAAGTTAGAATAAAATACATTTTTTACACAGTTTCAGCTTGGCTAATAAAATCATGTTGATACATAATAGCAATACTGCTTGTTTTGTTAAATTAGGTTGTGTGTGCAAGTTTAAGGCAGACAAATTTGTATTCTCTGTGCAAACAATTTGGGTGTTACCCTATTTTTTGTCTAGAGATTACATCTCTTTCCTTCTTTAGAAGGTAAGTATAGCAAGTGTTGCAAACACATTGCAAGACATGCGATGTAAGTTATATGCATTACTCACACTCCCTGGAGATAAAGAACACAGCATTTTTTAACTCTAGGTCAATAGTTCCAATGTGGATTATGTCAGTAGCAAGCAAAGGGATGCATCATAGCTTTTCAGCAGCCAAGAAATTATTTTGCTGCACAACCATACTAGTACTGAAAAACTTTACCATCATTTACTACAAACCAGTCTCATGCATGCCAAAATTTAAGCTTTGAAAAGAATAAAAAGATCTCCTCCCTCATCCTTCAAGACTGGCTCCCTTGCAACTAGTGGTCCTCCCCAGTGGGCAAAATATGGACAGGGAATGAGGTGCTAGCATATACACACTGTTCCTTATCCCATCATCCATATACCAGCACAAGTTCTGCTGGAGCACTCTCTTAGAGACAAATGCATATATCTGAACTAACACTTAAACAAAACTCCCTCCTCTCAAGAAAAAAATAAAATAAAAACACCAAATAATAATATTTTTTTAAAAGTTAAAACCAGCAAAAATCCTCCTCTTCATGTCCTGCATCCAAATCCTACCCTTTAAAGCAGGAAAAGGTAAAGCTCCCTTGGCAGCTCACCTATAACTGTCATTTCTCCCTACTACATAGATATCAGCACCAATACATTCCACAGTGTTAGTAAGGGATTTATAACATGTGCTAGTTCATTTTGATATAAAGCCCACATTAATCAAAATCCAAATGCAATAGATCATCATTCATAAAGGCCATTGGACCTTCCTAATTCAAATTATTGCTTCTAGGGTATTAAGTAAACATTTTGTAAAGTAGGTTTCATTACTGTGACAGTAATCTTTGTTTATGATTTTTCTTTGTATCACAATTCAAGCAGTCATAAATTGCTGCAGGAAAACCTCTTTCATCAGCATAAAGTGGTACTATTCAGCAGTGCTTGTACCACAATCCTGCAGTAATTAAAATACTCAAATCTTCACGATCTTCTAAGTATTGATCCAGGACTGTTAACAGTATAGCAATCTCTTTTCCTTAATCTCTTGTCTAAGTTAAGAAGAAAATGGAAATTAGCTACAAATTCAACACATGCTAGAAAATGAGCTGCCTCAAAACTGCAAGTTCATATGCAATTCATCAAGAGCTTCCCTGAAAAACAAAACAAACAATAATTTGAACCCCTCTACACCAAATAAAGATCATATAGCAGGATCACAGTACAGTGGATCATAACAGAGGCACACTGAGCTCAGCATCCTATCTCCAAAAGTAGCTGCAAGTTGATGCCTAAGGGTAAAACAGGGTAAGCATTTAGGATACTTCCTCTGGAGTGCTTTCCTATCCTCCAAGTATTTTCAGTTCTTAAAATTTCTTGCAGTTTGTCTATTTGATAACCCACAATGGATTCCTCTAAATAGTTATCTATTAATCTTAAATATATATATAAAGAATTTTAACAGTACATGGCTTGTGGTACAAATAATCTCACCCTATTGTTAGTTTATGCTATCTTAGAGCAATGTCACCATCAAGTTCTTGTACAAGCAGAGAAGTACAAGTTTCTGTCTTTGTCATGCAGCTTGTACTTCTTCAGACCTTTGTCAGGGCTTCCATCAGCTATCCCAGGCTGAAAGGTTCCAGTCACCTTACCTTTACCTTATACATAAGCAATTTGTTCACAAAGTCCTTCTGTGAGCTTTTTTCAGTTCTACTACAGCCTTTATGAAATGGAGGGGTCACAAGTGCATGCAGTATTTAATGCATGGGAGGAAAATATGTAGTGATATTTTGGCCTTTTATCTTTTGCTGATAAGCCTAATGCTTTTTTGACCACTAGTGAGCATATACAGTAGACGCTTTTGCCAATGGATAGAATAGAATAGACCAGACCAGGTTGGAAGAGACCTTCAAGATCATCGTGTCCAACCTATCATCCAACACCACCTAATCAACTAACCCATGGCACCAAGCACCCTGACAAGTCTCCTCCTGAACACCTCCAGTGATGGCGACTCCACCATCTCCCCGGGCAGCCCATTCCAATGGGCAATCACTCTCTGTTTAAAACTTCCTCCTGACCTCCAGCCTGAACCTCCTCTGGCGCAGCCTGAGACTGTGTCCTCTTGTTCTGGTGCTGGCTGCCTGGGAGAAGAGACCAACCTCTGCCTGTCTACAACCCCCCCTTAAGGTAGTTGTAGACAGCAATAAGGTCACCCCTGAGTCTCCTCCTCTCCAGGCTAAGCAACTCCAGCTTCCTCAGCCTCTCCTCATAGGGCTTGTTTTCCAAGCCCCTCACCAACTTTGTTGCCCTTCTCTGGACACGCTCCAAAACCCTGCTCACTATTGGCAATCACAGTTCAGAGTCAGCATCCTGAAACTAGGCCTACCGCTCCCCACGTGCACCAGTTCAACTCTTTCAGAACATCATCCACACTTATTATCAAGACCTTCAGTTTAATAATGTCCTGCTCTAATTTCTTAATTACCCATTAATCTCAACACCCTGTGCAGGACATTGAGTCATCAGCAAGTACTTTCATTTCGCAGATCACCCTGGTTTCCAGACATTTACAAACATGATGAAAAGCAAAACCCCAGCAGAACTCTATACGCCTACAGACAACCTCCCACCGCTGTCAGAGATACCCATTTTTTTTTCTTTCACTAACAATTATCTGTTTTCCATATACGAACTTTTTTTATTATTATCCTATGGCTACTTCACTTCCTTAAAAGCTTTCAGACTAAACTTTTTTGGCCAAAAAGTTTAGACATCACTGTTGTATCACCTAGAACACCCTTATCCCTGTTTCTAATATTTCTGTATTTATAAGGCAGAACTTCCCTCCACAGAAACACTGTAATGTACTCAAAGTAAATCCTATGTGTTTGAGATCTGTTAATTTCCTTCTCTAGTATAGAATTTCTAGTCATTTTCTCCAAAGATGTTAAACCTACAGACTTCCTATTCCCTAGACTCCCCTAGGAAGTTTCTCAGGCAGTAGCATCACCTTGATTAACATACCAGGTGATCTCAAGTGAGAGACTGCACTTCACTATAAATTGAGCTATTTAATTCTTGAATTCTTATGCTAATAATATTTGGTCCTAAACATGTTTTTTATTATTGTTCGCTTTGTCAGCTTACAATGCAACACACTAAATACTTTTTAATTGCCTAATGAATTTTCTCTTTAGACAATTTCTGTTCCTCATCTTAGTATTTTCTTACTTACCTTAATGCTTTCTTGTTTCAACTACCCGCCCAGTTTGTGTTTGGGAACAAAATAAAATATTAATACAACACTAATACAGAGACCACTTAAAAGTTTGTCAGTTGGCAATAAAAAGTTTAGTAATTCCACAACAAGAGGTATGATTTTTAAAACTTAAAGCAGCAGCAAGAGGAAGTCAGTTGGACTTGACACCAAGTCAAAGAATTAATAGTGTCAGTCACTTCTCTTTAAGTGTCTTAAATTTCCAGGCAGTAACATTATGCATAAGCTGCATATAGTAGCAGATTCACACTTTTCCGCAGTGTGCTGGCAGAAAGGTTATGTTTGACAGAGGTCAGAGTCAAGACTCCAAAGAGATATTCAAACAAGATCAATTTCTAATCTGTACAGCAGAAATGAGTAACAATGGTCTATCATTGGGAAAGATTTCCTGTACCTACAATAGAAGATTTACAATAAAATGAATTTACTTGATAAATGCTGGTGGCATATCCCTTTTCAAGATCTGGTCTTCTGTTGTCTGCACCGTCTCTTTTCCAACCTGCAGGAAAAAAGTCATACTTCAGATTCAGAGTTTCACTGTAAAATCTAGATACAAAGAAATAGCAAAACAGCAACAAAAAACATAACTATTTCTACTAAGGATAATTCCTTGCACTAGGTTTGCCATCTCTCTTTTTGAAACAATTACTTACTGTGGTTAGTTCAATGCCTTAAAAAAAAAAAAAAAAAATCACACAATGTTTCCTGCCAGCATCTCTGCCACATTAACTCAAAGGACACACTTTTCCCTTTCCCCCTCTATTCCCACCCAATAGAAACAACACCATTTGTTTGCTGCACTTAGTTATAAAATCTCCCAGAACTCTGAAGGCTTCCCTCTCTCCTTAATGCCTGTGAGTCAGAAATCATTCAGTATTCCTAAGATTGGAAGAGACCTCAAAGATCATCGAGTCCAACCTGTCACCACAAAGAGAGCCCCACAGTTACAGACATTCAGTATTCCTAAGATTAATCATGTTCAGAGTGAAAGCACATTACCCCTGGCTATTCAACCTTGTCTATTAGAAAAATTTAGTTTGTTACAGAGAATACACCCCACATCAGCATTCACACCACTCTTTAGGCAAAAATAATTATGTGGAAGCTAATGAAGAGAAAGATAGAGTAAGATCTGGAGTTCACTACACACTGGCTCTTATATTATACAATAGAAGTCTTTATAATTGGTAGTTGGCTTTCTGAACTGTGAGATCACCAACTTGACAAAATATTTCCAGCTCCTTTGTTTGCTCTATTTTCCAGCTGAATAAGCTATTCAGAAAGGCATCACAAAGCAGAAGGTCTTTAACACAGACACTAGTTTGTGTTAACAGCTGCCAGGACTGCTTGAGCTAGACAAGATAGCTCTGAAAATCTCTGCTCAGCTGGTGCTTAAAGATTTGCTGGTTTTTGACAGAAGCTGTAGTGTGCCAGCATGCACAGCACTTGCCACTTCTAATGCTGTATAGCCCTCCAGGAGCACCACTTCCTTGTACATCTATACTGCTTGTTAACTGTGTTACCCTAATCTGGTCCTTTTCAGAGGGGCTTTACCGAAGTACAGTATCCTAGTATTTTTTGACTCACAGAGTTGAACTAGCTTACTTTTGAGTCTAGTACTAGACTCACAAGTAATCACATACTTAGAGGCAATAATGGGAAGAGCAGAGAGGAGGTTACAAGTCTTCAGTTTTATGCTAGGTTTCTGTCTCATGCTCACTATAGGCTCACTAATGGCCATGGTCCCTCCTAGTGTCAAAGCAATACTGCAGTGCTGTACACCTTGATTTCCTGTCCTGTTTCCTGAGACAGAGTTACAAGACCTCACCAGAGAACATGCCTGCTTTGTTCTCATTATTAACAATGCATTCATGAAACCTATTCTTTGTATTTCTCATGCTTCTATGTCCATGATAAATATGACACAGAAAAGATGTGCATAAACTTTGAATTGCACACTGTTCAGACAGAAGGCTATCACCAGGTGATAATGTAGAGTAACTTTCCCAAGAACTACGCCTTTGAGGTTACTCTTGTAGCTGTACCAATCTGCATATAGTTCAGTATATCTAAGAAACAGTTCAGGATATATAGCTTTGCAAGAATGTATGAAGAGGAAAGTTTACAAAGGGGACTTGAGTTTGAGATTCATTTTAACCATCATTGTTACTTTCTACTGATCAGTGAGGAGTAACCAAGAAAGAACTGCTCAAGTTATAATACATTGAACATCAAGTGTAAGTTACTTCTACTTTTATTAGACAACACAAAAAGCATTTCTTCATTCAGCTTGGAAAACATAAGTGTCTTCTTGTAAAAGGATACATTTAAGGTCACTACTCAAGCATTATTAACTACAGGTAGATATATAGTACACCCTGTAGATATTTATACATGCACGTACATGGTACTAGCTAGCCTTAGCAAAGAATGTCCTTTAGTCTTCATATGACAGTAACATATAGGATTTGAATCCATTTTCTCTTTTCAGGGGGATTTTGAACCTCAAAACTGTCCTAAACTCTAAAAACATTTCTCTTCAAAGGCCATCACACAACAAAATTTTATTCCACCACTGAACAGGCAGTTTCAAAATATGAAGCCAGATTTGTGACTACCCCAGAAGAGTTGTGTGGGTTTTCCTTTTTAACTTCATGGTTATAGAGATTTGGTTGGTTTCTTACTTTGTTTTAGTAAGATCTAATTTCTTGGGACTTAATCTTACATAGCCTAAATGCAGCATAAGGTAGAGACTGAATCAACTTTTACCTTCTCCATATTCCAATACCAAGGCAATGAAGATTTATTTTAAGCAGTACTTATGCATTCTCTAGTTGCAGACAGGTGGCTTGTTGAACTTCATATTAAAACAGAACAATTATCTGGTAACAGTATACATGTTAAGAACACGGGATTCTTACAGGGGTTTCACCTTCTGAAGGGTAAGAATGGAGAACCAAAGTCCATTGATGACCAGGCTGGGATACACAGTAACTTTTTTACCTCAGTCCTCACTGTTAATCTTGCTCCTCACCCTTCCAAACTAGGTGAGGAGGACCAGCAGGGTAAAGTCCTACTCCTAGGGAGTAGTTTTATTTATCTGTTGTTTTGGGGGTTTTGTTTTAATAGATTCTTCTGCATGCCTATATTCACAATAGGAATTTGATAGTTTGCCAAATGCTGGAAGTGACATTTTCCCTTGCTATTTACAGGATTTCCTCAGTTAAAAAAAGGAATACAAGCCTAGAAGAATTAGTTCTTGTGATGTTCCAGAAGCCAATTGAAAGCATCTGTCAAAGTAGCATGGAGCTCAGAAGTATCCCTGCATGATCATCTACAGGCCTGCCTGTGACAATAGCAGGACCCCAGGTTTGTTACAAGAAATAAGCTACCACAGAAGTTATGCTTGACATACTGAAGTACCTACCACTCTAAGTGACCTAGTCACCTCACATTAAAATCCAGTTCCTGGTTTATGTATTCTTTCACGCACTGCAAGCTTCGAGAAAGAATAGAGATATGATAATTGGAAGATTAAATCTTGCATCAAGGATTTGTTGCATATCACTGCAGTTCCATGAAGTTATCTGTAATTTTTCTCAATTACTTTGGATGTCAATCCTAAAAAAACATCTTACATACTTGCTATAACTTTATAGTGACAGCAGTTTCTACACTGCATACCCAAGTATAGAATCCATTTCAAAACAAGTTGCCAGTCCTCTCCCTCCACCCCATAGTTTAGGAAAGCAAAACTGGCCTAGATTTCAAGACTTCCCATCCATCAAGCAGAACCAGCAACAAGCCAAAGTTACACCAAATTTATACCTACTGCTTGCTGGCATAGATGTACATTTCATTCCAGACTTAAAAATATAACATGGGCAGGGAGAATTACATACACATGAAAGCATTTTGAATTCAGGTCACATACTGAGGGGTCTTAATCACACATGACAATAGAAGGAAAAACATGAGGGAAGTTAATGGTATGTAATTGTGTATCCTATATTCAGAGTTCATCCCACCTTAGGGCACGTGCACTGAAAGCCTAAAAAGAAGCTCCTTTATCTCAAACTGAGTTCAGAGACAGTTTGTCTCAGTGGGTTCAGAAGCAGGAAGGACTCAGTAACTAATTCACAATTGTTTAGCTTTCCCTTTGTGAAACAAATCATTGGAGCCAAATCACACGGCAAGCTTTTAGGAAGGAGATCTAGCAGCAAAAGAGAAGCAAAATGGGACTTCACTGTTTACCTTAATTGTTGGCACAGTATTCCGATTGCTGCTTCTGTCTTTATGGTATCAAGTAGATCCAGTAGCCAGCATTTCAAACTACTTTACTTCGCTGTTTTAGGAATAGCTGTTGTACTGAAGTCTGGTTCATGACACCCTGACAGTTACCATGTGGTAAATGTCAGCAAAACAGAGTTGCACACATCCTGGCAAGGCACAAAATTTTGCCAGATGCAAGTAACAGCTTTGGGATACAGCATGAAGCTTCTTGATCCTACCCAAAACTTCACAAGTCATCCAAAAATCATCATCAGTTGACAAACAGCTTTCAGTAAATAGAACTTCATGCAAAGGGAACAGAAGAGAGAAGCAATGTTGAAGTGTGTTCAGAAGAAAACAAAGAGTGCAGGTTTGCAAGTCACTCCTCACAACTTAACCTATATCACTCAGTAAGACCCAAAATAGTCCATTATAACAAGGTACAGCTTTCTTTTAAACACAAAACTTTTGTTTTCAAAGGCCCTCTTGGGAGGGTGATTAAGATAAATTCAATTGCTTCAGGTTAAGGAAATCAGGCTGTCTAATTAAAACACATACCTATGAAATTAGAACCATACGGAGGCTAGTGAGCAGTATCATTTGGGTACCAAAATGCTTATTCATGTTGCTGATGTCTACTAACTCTGTTAGCAGTATAGAGTTGAAGCCTGGATGGTTCAACTAATTAGAGGACACACAACTTAAAAGAAACAAAAGCACAGACTGAACTCTTATAATTTGGAAATTAGCTCTACTATCAAAAGAAAAGTTTCTTCATCTAAACCAGTACTTGCCATTTAAAACTACTTAGAACTATTTCCAGACAAGTAACGCAAGTCAGCTCTGACCCTTTGCATGTACAAGACACTTGGAAAAATAAGATACAGCAACTGTCTCTACAAATGAGATTTACAGTTGCAACTAACTAACTTTACTAGGAAGTTTAAGTGTCTCATATCAAGCGGCACACAGACTTACAAAGCTCTTCCAGATCATTTCCATGTGTACCCAGACCTGTCAATTACTTTTCAGAACACCTCTTAAACTAAAATGTAGGTTGGCTACCAGGCACTGCTATTTGTTGCATGCAAACTCATATTGAATTCCAAATATTGGACTGTTCAACACTGATTTTTTTCCCTTTTCCATGGGCTTCCCTTATGAGCTCTCTAAAGAAGCAGTGAGTAGTTCTGGAGTAACAGGTTTGGGTTTTTTCCCTAAGCTCAAGACAAAAACAGTTTCCTGCAGGAAGATAAAATTCATAAGCTTGACAAACAAAAAGCTGCTTAATAGCAGGGGAGGTGGGAAAAAATACCAATCACTACCAATATACATCAAATCAGAAACAAGACTCACTTTTTCACATATAGAGGAAATACATTTATCAGATAAATATAAAGAATACTCACCACCCCACAGCACTATCTACTACTACCTACCACTATCCACTTTGCCAAAGCTCCTGTCTTAAGTTCACCTTTCATTCTAAGCAACTCTGAAGTTATTGTGACAATTCTCCGAGCTCTTCCCATGACACTGTCTGAAGTTACTGAACTTGTTCTCATTTGCGTGTTGGTGGTGCTGGCTTATTTATCTGCTGCCTTGTAAAGAAAGTATCTGTTTCTGTTACTGTGATGTGTTACAAAAACCATGGGTTGAGTGCTGAACAATGTACTAAACCAGAGAAGGAGTAAGAGATGCTACCTTAACCTACTTAAATCAAACTTCAAATGCAGCAACTAGACAGAGCTCAATCTCTTATGACTTTGTTTAATCTCAGTGTTTCCCACATGGGAAACATACTGATCTATTCCTCTTTTACTCAACTAACAGTTCAAGCATACACTAAATAATAGCGTTAATCATTGCTCACATGTTAATTGTGACATTTTGATTAGCTACAACAGTATGTAGTCACATCAAATAGAATAAGGACTAGAAAAGATGAGCTGTTTTCCAAAGGACCATGCTCATTTACAGTATCAGTAAAAACTTTGCATCAAGTTTGATACATTTATGTGATTATTTCCCAGCTTGGTTTTGGCTTCAGTGCTCACAACAACTTCTACCAGCTTTGCTAGGAATACCGCACATGGAAGATGACCCACTTACATGCACAGTCATCACAAAGAATTTGCAAACTATTACAAAACAGCCACTTGACAGAAATATCTGATCAAGAATGCTTAAAAATGAATAAAATTATCTAGTATTAGTTCCAAAATCAAAGGAAGACTTGCTCAGCTGTTAAAAACCATTTAAGAAACCTTAAGCTTATTTCACAGTCAAGTAACAAACTACTTTTGACATCCAGAAAAAGCTTTAAAAACTATTACTTTCATTAGTATTTACTACTTACTACTTGACTCACAATAATAAATAATATTCTTAGTAGGGATTATTAGCCTTTACTACACAATAGAATACAAAGAATAGAATTAACTAGGTTGGAAAAGGCCTTCGAGGTCAAGTCCAAGCTATCTCCCAACAATATCTCATCAACTAAACCATAGCACCAAGCTCCCCATCCAGTCTCTTCTTAAATACCTCCAGTGCTGGCAGCTCCACCACATTATTGCATAGTAGCAGATGTTACAAATGTAGCTGGAATCTCCTAATTTTGGATGATATAACCAGTTAAGAGCAGTGTAATCCAATTTCTAGTTGTCACTGACTCCTTTGAGAATTATCTTTTATTTCATTCTACACACTATGACATTCAACAAGGCCAGTTCTTGCACTTGAGTTACAACCACCCCACACAATGCTACAGAAGAGGGGCTGGAATGCTGTACATAGAGAAGGCCCAGGGGGCGTCAGTGTCGATTGATGGCTGGCTGAATGAGTGAGCAGTGCAGTCAGGTGGCCATGAATGCCAGCAGCATCCTGGCCTGTATCACAAATAGTGTGAGAAGCAGGACCAAAGAAGCAATTGTCTGTGTATGTAGCACCAGTGAGGCCTCACTTCAAATACTGTGTTTGGTTTTGGGGCCCTTCGCTACAAGAAGTACATTTTGGTGCTAAAGTGGGTCCAGAAGGGCAAAGCAGCTGGTGAAGGGTCTAGAGAAGAGACAAGAAGCAGCTGAAGGAACTGGGGTTGGTTCATCCAGAGAAAATGATTCTCAGGGGAGAGCTTCTGACTCCCTACAACTACTGCAAATGAGGTTGTAGCAAGGTGGGTGTTGCTCTCTTCTCCCTAGTGACAAGTGACAGGACAAGAGAAAAAGGCTTCAAGTTGTACCAGGGGACATTTAGATTGAGTAACAGAACAAACTTCTTCACTGAAAGGGTTCTCAAACACTGGAATAGGCTCCCCAATGAGTTGGTTGAATCCCCAACGCTGAGGATGTTTATAAGATGCATAGATGTGGTGCTGAGGGACATGGTTTAGCATCAGACTTGGCAGAGTCAAGTAATGGTTCAACTTGATGATCTTATAGGTCTGTTCCAACCAAAGTAATTCTACAATATTTAGACACTGGTGTACAGAGAGACTGAGTGGAAAAACATCTTCTGAGGTCAACCTTGAGCAAAGTCACAAAAATAAAAGTGGACACACCAGAACAAGTAACCTTTCCAGCAATTTCCAACTGTTTCAAACAGATATTTTCCCAATGATAACTGTTAGGATAAGCATTCATTACTATCACACAATGCAGTATTAAAAACTTCTCCTAAGCAATTTTGGTGACTACATGAATGTATGTTAGCAACTGACAAGATTTCCATTGTTTTGGTAAGAAGATTGAACAAGTCATCTTGCATACATCTCAACCTTAGCATTAATGGTCTCATTCGATTATGTGCTACTATATCCCATTTGGAGATTGACAGATTAACCATTTGTTGCTTTTGCACAAGTATTTTGCTCATTTACCTGTGGAAAGGCCGAGAACACCAGGTTCATTCAGCAAGGGTCAGGGGAGACTATCACCATGTACTAGTGCATAAAGAGTGCCTACTGGGAGGATGGAGACTCCCTTTTTACAAGGAGTCACATGGGAAAAACAATAGGTACAAACTACTCCTGGGGAATGTCCAACTGGAATCCATAAGAAAAATTTTCACAATGACAGGCGTTAGACATTGGAATAATCTCCCCAGAGAAGTAGTGCATTCCCCTACGCCGGATAGTTTTAAAAGTCAGTTTAGAGTGCTGGGCCAACTCATTTAAACTACACTATGACCTAGAAAGGTTGGACCAGATGATCCTTGAGGTCCCTTCCAACCTGGCGTTCTGTGTTTTATGAGAAGTCCATTTGTTCAAAGTGTAACTGACTGCAGTCACCGGGAACCAAATTCACCCAAAAGCTCTTGCAATTTAATTGGGTCTCACATGTACTGACCATCAGTCTGTTTGTGCTCCTTGGGAGAAATTATTTATGCTGGGAAACAAAACAAGGCCTGCATAGGAAAAGAAAGTTTAAGTTACGCTTCCCTCCTTAAAAACAGTTGCAATATGCAGCCCTTTCCAAACTCAGGAAAAGGTTTGAAGGCAGAGGAAGCAACTCAGGTTGAACAACAAGTTCTAGATGACAGCTTTTAATAGCTTCCCTGCCTGACAGGGGTCTTCAGACTTCTGCAACTGAAAAGCTGATACTCCGTAAAGGCTGTAAGACTAGAATGGGCAAGGAAGTGGATATGGACTTTCCTGGCTCACCCTTTAGTAAGCTTCCCATTTTGATGCACCTGCTTCTTTCATTATATAGCAATTACTTGACGACAATTAGAGGGGAAAAAAAAAAACAAAAAACAGACAAAAAAACACCACCACCCCCCCCAAAAAAAGAAAGTGCCCCACACCCCCAACATCACCACTACAAACAAAAACCAAAACCCAGACAGGAACAGCTATTGCTTGCCTTCAAACAAACTTAGTTACTTAAATAACAAGTGTCACACTAGTTATATGGTGCAGACCAGAACACTCCTCATCAATTCAGGACATACACAAACAATTGCTACTTTGTCACTTCTGTGACTACAGTTATGAAATTAATTTCTACAGCTGTTTTCTCATGCACTCTTCAGCTTAAGGAGGGACAGGCTTGCGTCTAATTTGTGCAAAGACTCAGCTATAAGTTTAATACTACTGTACATTAATTCCACAAGCAGGTCCCAAAGACACACTGAAGTTTGGCATAAAGAAAACATACCCTCTTTGAAAGAGGATCAGGTACATTTGCTATTCTGTGGGTATAACCACTGATGGAAAATGCAATGCAGTTTCATTGCATCAGGTTTCTTCATAATAATTCTGAGCCAAACAGGAACAAGATGCACAACTCTCCTATGGGAATGGTTCCTTTTTTCCTCCACTCTAATGGAGAGCCCTGAAGTGAATCATCAGTTTCCCACCCTACCCACAAAGTCGGGGTACTAGGACACTCTTCCAACAAAGAAACCATCATCAACTATGAGTCAACGAGGTGACAGTTGCAATAATCATGGATAGTTAGGAGCAGGTTTTTTCCCTTCTTGCCCCTTTCAGCAGCCAGTATTGTCACCTGTCAACCATAATTCATTATGGAAATAATGATTCATTATTTACATAACAAACATTACAGAACATTTACTTCAGAATATTTTTTTTTCCTGAAGTGACTTGTTCAGTATATTTTTATAGAAAATTTTGGTTCTAGTCTTAGAATAGGGGCAAGTACAAGTCATATCTCAGTAGACGTTATTTAGGCAAACAAGAGAAAGGTTTGCCCTCTACTGATTTTATATATAATTCTTCATGTTTTTACAGATGCACTAGGACCTGAAACTAGTACAGGAACAAATTATACCTGCTTCCAAGTATTATGCACGTAGGGCTTTCCCCTCACAGTTCAGTTTCAAGCTGCTAAGGTACTAGGGTCATGTTTTAAGGAGGTAATTATGGCTGAAACATTTGTAACTGAAAACAAGATCCAGCCTTTGTTTCAACATTTCATCTCTCTGTGCAGCAAATAATCTTGTATCCACAAAGTGTCTTAGTGTCTTCTGAAATGCAGGTAGCTGCAATAACCACTCCCTCTGTGGTGTATTTCCATACTTCAACACAAACTGCTTCTTTAGACTCCAATTACATGACCTTATTTCAGGTTAATTCTCTTCTGCCTGCTGTCAAAGATTAAGGAAGAAATTATACAATTAAGCATTCCAATTAATTGAGTGGATGCACTTATAACAGTTACACAGCGACGGAAAAAGATACTTGACTGTTCAAATTAGATAACAACAATACTCCTTGGTAAGGGCTCCTTCCTGCTGCTGTGTTTAAAGATAAATGCCAGAAAGGTTACAATTTCGCAGGAATTAGGAACCACTGCTGAAGAGACAAGTTCTGTACAATGAAAAACTGTTTATCTGCATTTGATCAAGTGATAGAATAGAATGTGTCACTAAAGGGGAAAAAACCCACAAACATACAAACAAAAACACCCTAAACAAACCACAAAACACCACCACATGGAAAAGTTTGAGTCTAGTTTGCAGTCATACTTGCTTCACAGTGGAAAAATGGCAGCAGAAAATTTATATGAAGACAAAGTATCTAATGTTAATAATATGTGGTAAAAAAAAACCAAACCACACAGCCAGTAAGATTTAGTAAAACAATGCAGTCAGAAACAAGAGCTTGGCAACAGCACTCAAAAGCTTTACATGAAGTAGGGATAAAGAGGCTAGTGTTAGCTACATGAGAAACCACTACCAAAGTTTAGTACTGAAGACAAGGACTAAAATGGATTCTCCTTTGGAAAATTAATTGGCAAGAGTGTTATTCAACCTTTTTATTTTAAGAATTCCAGCAGATCTGAAACAGGAAGAATACTCAAGCATTTGGAACAACCACTTCATTATTTCAGGCATCATTTCTAGTAACTAGCATTAATACAGCATGTTTGATTACACATCTTTAAAAACACTGCTTGGTTCTGCCCTCCTCTGCCCTCCCAAACACTTGCTTCATCAATCCAAATTTTAACTATACTGGGGAAGGAAAGGGACCTGTAAATTACATTTATAACTTTAGAATTTAAGTGGGGTAAGTGTAAAGCATACTGAACCATGCTTTATTAAATTCTATAAAAGGAATTCCCTGTTAACTATCCAATACTAGTGGGGGGGGAACAATAGAAAAACCTTGTTGCAAAGCTATATGACAACAAAGTTACAAGAAGTCAGGAACAAAACACTACAGATTGAACTTCATAGAGACTTAACTCTTCCTTCCCTGGTGCAATTCACTTGCACAGCAGAAATTACATGTCAAGTTTTCCAGAACAGGAGTGGTATACAGCATACTGTTGGCATATGGAATTTCTGTCCAACTGCCATTTTAATGTTAGCCCTTCTACAATACTATCAGGTTTTACACCCCAAAAGCAAGCTGTATGCAATTACTAATGGATGCATTCACCATCTCTGCACATGTAAAGGAACAGAGAACAAAAGCTTCCTTTTAAAACTGGTGGAAGGACTGGGTATAAATTAAGTCTCCAAACATTACAGGACAAAAAGATTACTCCTTTCAAATCAGAAGCTGATATATCACTTACGTAAAAGATAATTCCTAACAGATGAAAGGAAGTTCACAATGTGCTTCACAAAATTGCTTTCTGTCCAATTAACTGTTAATCATTCTTCTCTCTGTCCCTCACATGCACACATCCCAACTGGTTTTATGCACTCACAGAGCATATAGTTACAGTTCCCAAAGAGACTGCGGATACACTTCAGTAGAATGTTCTATATCAAAAAAGGAAATTATTTAAAGCATACTCTATCACTAATCTGGGTGAAGAGGAGACTTGTGATAAGACCTAGAAACATACAAATAAAACACTCAGATCATCAGGAATCTTCTCGTATTCTCATTGACTTGTCACTAACTTGAAGTTCTGTAAAGTTAGATGAACTGCTGTAACATGACATTTCTTCAAGCTTGCAGACTTCTGAATGAAAAAAAAGAAAAAAAATGGAGCTGAGGAAGCACAGATCTATACATAGCCCATGACAAGTTACAAACATCACAAAAGAAAAAGTTACTACAGCTCCTTAAGAGCCATTTTCTGTGCTGAGCAGGAAAACCTTCGAGGAAAAAGTTTACTTTTTTCTTTTTTTCCTGTCTTCTCCATCCTTTTCCAAGGTACATAAATATTGCAAACTATTTGTTCCCTTAAAAAAGGAGAAGCACTAAGCTGTCTTCAACTCATCCCTCTCTTGTGTACCCTGAGATATACACAAGTCACTTATGCCAGAAGATGACGTAGGGATGAGTAAACTGGTATACCATCCACTCCGAACAGACCATTTAACCTCTTTTTGAGTGTTCCACCATGTATTTGACTTTTCCTGCTGCAGGCATGACAAGGATTTCAAGGCAGGCTGCATTTTTCAGATTTTCAAGTTGGTGGTTTGCAAAAGTCAGTAAGATAATTCAAATCCTATCCAGAGAAAATGCATAGTTCTTTCTGCAAAGCCCTGCAACCTCAGACAAGTTCGAGTCCACGTTATGCACCCAGAATATGCCTTTTGATTCAAGTGATAATACTTCATCCAGTAAGATGAGATAGGACAGCCACTGGAGCTACACTAAAGGCAGGTCTTCCATAGTTTAAGGTTTGTTTGTTTTCAGCTTTCTGTCATTGCTTAAGTACTGGTATAGAGTTTCACATGTTTTGAGATTAATCTGTGTGGTTTCAGTTGTACATAGATGGGGTGGGCATCAGCTGGTGTTAGTTTGAAAAGGCTGACCCCAACTTCAGGAAATAACAAAAACTTGACATGAATGCCTGTTTGACCCAGTCCCAGAGGGTGTTATTCTCAGCAAGTAGAATCTCTAAATAAAATTAATCCTACTCTAGACTGCATTTATTGACTTTTACAATTAGAGCTTGGCCCTACTCTTCTTAAAATCTGATAAACCATGACTACATGGCAAGTGTTCATAAGGTAAGGAGACTCCTATTGACTATTATCCTAACCTGGTTGTTGTGACTAGCAACCAAGGCGCATAAAGATGTCAGTATAGTTTCATAAGCCTCCAAATCTCAGTAAGTAAATAATGGCATATCACAGGATCCACCCAGAATATATTAATAAAGTAAATTTTCCCCAGTTAAGAAACAATGGAAGAGAAATTGCATGCATGTAGACACCTATGAAAAGATTCAAAGACAAAAGGACAGTATGTAAAGCTTTAAGGATGGAAAGGCAGAAGCTGCATCATCCCTTAGACAAGTGCTGGGCTTTCAGAGCACATTTCTGTTATGAAATGTCTGCCACTTCATTTGTGACCATAAGCATCATACTTCACTTTTACTCAGATGGCTCAAGCTACATCAAAATGAAGGACAGAGGAACAGGTAATTATCAGGCAGTTCAGGTATTTCAGAGCACTGACCTGGTTCAACAACCCAGCCTCTGAAATGTCAACATCTTGAGTTGCTGATCCTGCTGCAATACTTAAACTACATGTATTTCCCAAGTCCCTTTGCGGGTTCCCCTATCTCAAGTCTCAGGCACAGGGTTATTTGCTTCACCCATGGTACTGCTGGTATTTGGTAAAGCAGCAGCTGTGTAGCAGCTCTGTCCAAAAGAGTGGAAAGAAGTTACAACAGCAAACTGTGCCTGCACAGAAGAAATCCAGAACCAATACAAGTGAATGGAGTTTAAAACGTTAGAGAAGGATTCTCCCCCTGCCTCTCTTTGGCAGTGATATAACACTCTGAACATAAATGGCTATAAATTCACTACTGGAAAGTAGATTCTTAGCAAGCTTCAAAGTATTCCCTTCCTTGACTATTTTGAACCCCAGCCGATTCTCCTGCAGCATTAGATCTTTAGGTACAAGAAATGCCAGCAAAGCTTCAAACCTCCCATAAAAGGCACACTTCCATTCCTAATACCAGTCAACAAAAACATTAAGCTCTTCAGTTAAAAAAAACAAAACCACAAACTTATTTAGCAAACTATTAATTTTGTGACATTAATCTGAACACCCTCCCTCACATTCCCAGCTCACATCAAAGGTTATTTTTGTGCAAAAAAAAGTTTCTGCCACTTCTATGAGTGAAATCTTGGCATGGGCAAAACACACCTTACCTCACAGTTAAGAAATTTCATCAAATTGCATCAAAACAAATTACGTTGTTCTGCAAAAGCTACCGCCATAGAATCAAACTGTCACACCTTGAGAACTACTACAGAATACCAAGTCTTTGATGTTGACAAGAAAGAGACCAACTTGGAAAGATTTAGTTATCTCATTGACTTCAACACTGACTTGGACTACCCCTTCCATAGGATTACTTAAAAATTAGGTTCTGGCAAGGAAACACTCCTATAGTAGGTCTTCCTGGGCATACAAAACATATACTAAAAATACTCATGAAACTTAAGGCGGTTTCAGGCAAACCTTAAAATACAGCACATGCATTTCTGACACAAAACACAGAAACATGCTGAATGGCAAACTGAAGAAAAAGTTCTCATATAAAAGTCTGTACTCAATTATCTAGGAGGATGATATGACTCCCTTTTCACATTGAATTCCCTCAGTTTAAGACTCTCATATCTATCAACCTGTGTTTCATCTTGCATATTGTTTTAACTCCATCTCAGGAATGTCTACAAAAACTTGACAGTTTATTTTAAAAAAGATTACTGCACATGGCTCACTTCTCATTTCCTAGCCCATTTCCTCACGTAGGACATAACCTAGGCCTTGCACAAGAATAGGTCTCCACATTGCTGCTACCAGGCATTACTTACAGATGCAATAGTTACATGAATTAAGTATCGCACTTTGTGACAAGCCAGAAGGACAGAGAATGGTGCAGCTGCATGCTGCAAACTATCACTTACTGAAAAACTTCTCTGCTGGTCAATACTTACCATTATGTAAGCTTTGTGACACTCCTGCAAGCAGCTACATTACTATCTTGGTTGTAAGGACAATTTCACCTTTGCTGTCACCTGTGAAGCCACTAGAAGGCTTGCAAGTTAGACAACATACCTATACAAATATTCCTGCTTCTGTGAAACAGTTCCACAAATCACATTTACACTTCAGAATGATGCTCTGAAAACATACCTCCAAATAAGAAACAGACATTAAATCTGGATTTTTCCTAATGCAGTCAAAGTTGTATAATAACAGATCAGGGCATCTTCCTTCTAAGCACCACCTTGGATTATACCAGTCCTCTTTGATCCATTTGTGAATTAACACAGAAAAATCATTCAACACTTCAGTTTTCTTGCCTGCTAGCTAGAGAACAGGCCAGGCTTCCAAAATGAAAGAAGAGATGTCATTTGCAAGCTGTACAAAGAAACTAACTCTGTGTCTGCAATTCTCTAATAAATGCTACTTTATCAGATCAGGTTTCTTTTGAGAATCAAAGAGGGGGAGGAAGAATACAATACAGTCACACAACCCAGCCATACAAGCTTAGAGAGACTTAGCATTGGTCTTCCTTTCAAGGAAAAGTATTTCACACACTCAGGCTTCACACCCTTACAGCTAATATACCTATTACATCAGTTCATTGCTACAGACCAATTGTTCTTCATAAACACAAGTTTCAGCTACAGTTAGCAAGAACAAGTATTCCAGACAGTACGGCCTGTAAAATTCATGGAGTCATGGGGACCAAGAGTTGCCTCTACACTATATAAAAAATGGAAAACCTCAAAGTTACCCTAGCAGTAGCAAGCGCTACAGGCCAAAAGCTCAGGAACACATCACATATACATGACAGCTTCTTATATCCACAATCCTCATGATTTCTGTGCATTAACACATCAGTTAACAGTGACACCATTATTTTAACTGTATGTAGCTATCTTGTTTTAAGGTAAAGTTTGCTGGCAAGGAATACCACTTGCCACAAATGACTTAAGAATTCTATAGAATTCAAAGTGAACAAGTAACTTCCGATGTTCAAAAACCAACTTAGATTACCTGTAAATCAATTCACCAGAAGTACAACGTATTACCAGGTAAAGAAATGCAGTTTTGCATACTCTTGCAATATGAAATAACTTATTTCTGCTTTGCTCTACTTCTGATGTAATTTGGTTATAAAAGTATTAGTACAACTAAAACATTTTGAATGTATTAGTCACTTGCACTTCTCATACTTAAATAACGGTTTCAAATACTCGGTTCTTAAGGAGACAAACCAAGTATAGCTACTTTTCATGAGGTGGAGAAACTCAAGTCAATTTTTAGCCACCTTTAGCTTCCTGCAAGAAAACATTAACACACTCTCGAGACTGTGTCACAAACAGAACAAACTACAACTCCGAACTTAGTCGAGAAACCACAGGTTTGTTCGTGCACTGATAATGAACTGACAGTCTTCACCAAGGGTATTGTGTTTGGGTTTTTTAAGGATAGGATCACACCAAGTAAGCGTTTTGCCTTTCCAAGACAGCAAAAAAGCCCACGGCATATCAGAGACATCTGTGAAGCATTTTTGGGTGCTCCCTGCACTGAGCGGATAGGACGGTATAAACAGCAACAGTTACAGCCTTTCCCTGCACTTCAACGTGATGGTGTTCCTCAGGTGAAGAAAAGAGGCTTCTTCAGTCATAACAGTGGTCAACAGCTCACCGTTATGGACAACTTATTGCTCCGCGGCACCGCTCGCCGAGCTCCTTCGCCGGCCAGGGCGGGAACAGCCGAAGGCGGCTCCCAGATACGAGCTGCAGAAGTCCAGAATGCCTCTCAACTTAACCCCTTCCCGGCCCCAGCCTCGTCACCGGCGACACGGTTCCACCGGCAGCGCCGCTGGGAAAACCTCCCTGTTAACGGGCGCCTGTCAGGCGGCCAGCACACCTGTAGGCCGGGGCAGGCGGGTTCCGCGGCCACGGGCCCCCGAAGTTGGCCTCGGCGGCCAAAGTTACTCCCGGCAGGAGGAGCGAAGGAGGCGGGCCAGCCGGCTACCACTACTCACCCGCACCAGGTTGCTGACAGCGGCCTGCACGGCCGACACAGGGGCGGTGAGGTCTGGAATGGCCTTGCCGTCCACCTCTCCTTCCTCGTGCATGATGACCAGGTGGGAGATCTGCTGGGCCACCGGCTCCAGGATGCTCTCGATGGTGCGCGTGTGGAAGACGGGCATGGCGGCAGCGGGGTTGGGGCCCGAACTCCGCACAAACTCCTGGCAAACTCTGTCCTTACGGGATGGCGCCCCACAGGGAAAGCCGCGGCCTCCACACAAGGCAGTAGAAGAGGAAAACAAACGACCTCGCCCCTCAGCCAACTACAGCAACCCAGAGCGGCAGCTCCTAGTTCAGGCTAGCGGCAACGGGACTCGAACTCGCTTTTCCTTCCCCTGGCAGCGCCCACCCCACACTGGCACCACTCCTCAACCAGGAGGCGGCTTTTCAACCACCACAACCTACCACTCCCACAGCATCCCGCCTCCTCGGCCGCCCTCTCCCAATGGCCGAGCTGGGACAGCCGATCCCAGTGGCGCAATAAAACGTCCATCAACATTCCAGAGCCTCCCTCCCCCTCTGCCTTTCCCGCACCACCCGCCTTCCCAACCAAGCCTGGTTGCGCGGGCGCTGGTTTCCCAGCGTTCAGATGACGTCAGACATTCTAGTGTCCATATAAGGAGACGATTAGAGCTGGAGTGCCGGGATAGTGGCAGGGGGAGCAGAGAATTGAGAGGGTGGCGGCAGCATTGGCATTCCAGTGCTCCGCCCCTCTCACGCCCCGTCGGCGGCAGAAGTTTGGTCCGTTGGGCTGAGATAAGATCGCCCGGCGGAGTGCTGTGGCCAGGTATAATTGGGAAAGGGGTGGCCGAAGGGAGGTGGCATCCCTCCACCGCTTCCCCCCGGCTCCTAGTTGCCCTTATGGATGGCTTCCCCTGGGGAGCGCTCCTTACGCCGCTGGCGCGACCTGCTTCCCCTGCAACACTCTCCCCATAGTCCTCTCCGCAGAACGCTCGTCGCCCAGGGCGCGGTTCTAACCGCTTCCGTCCCCCCGAGAAGTGGTGGGAGGCGGTGGAGGCCACTGCGCAAGGACCGCTTCCCGCCCGCGCCCCGCCTGAGGTGAAGAGGGGAGGGTGGAGCAATGTCCTAGTCGGCCTGCTCTCTGTGAGCCGTCCTTAGGCTGAAGGAGACGTGGTGGGACAGCAGCCGTCGCCCTGGTAGTGCTCCTTCAGGAGAGTTGTCGGGCGGCCCGCTGCTTGGGGTCAGTGCCGGGCGGTGACAGGCGCTGGGGCGGTAAGCAGCCCTGCGAGGCGAGAGTAAATCCTGGTTCAGGGTTTTTACCGTTGTAATCTGGTGATAAGAGAGCACTGCTGTGGGAGCTCATTTGAATACATTTAGGTGAGCGACGTGATTTGGGGGGAACGAATATAAATCTTAGAGTGTGGCATAAACTCTGGCTGCCCCGTACCGCCGATGCTGAGCGCGGCTGCCGATGGCTGCATCCCGAGGAGTGCAGTGCCACAGCCCTGCTCCTTGGCAGCGCGAGGTTGCCCGCCTTAGCCAGCCTTCCGCCTGCTACTGATGGTCAGCTGCCCGCTCCCCCCACGTTTCAGCGCTGTTATTTACAAGAGCGCCTGCAAACACCACTGACAGTAAAATGTAAAACAGGGAGTGCTCACATTGAGCACTACCCTGGCTGCCTGTGTAGTGTCTCTTGACACTGGGAGTACTCAAAGTAGTAAAATTAAGCACCTGAGTAAGGGGTTACAGGATTGTGGACTGCTTCCTTTACACGGTAAAGATAGAATTAAATTGGGGAAATTATTACTAGCTTTGAGATATTTTTCTCTTTGTCCTGGTGCTGCTATTTTTAAGCTGTTAATTGATGTTCCTGTCAGACTAGCTTTCACTCCTAACTGTTTCAAAGCAAACTGTGGCTTCTATGCAGTGTTTGAACACAGCCAGCCCTACAAAAGATACAGGGACACACAAAAAGACTAGTTAGGCTCTGGTGTGTACAAGGATCTGTCTTTGTAACTTCTAATACCAGGGTGGTTGTTGGAGCTAAAGGAGACTTAAAAGTCTTAGGCCCAAAGAGTTAAGAAAAAACGGGGGTTGCAGGATTTGCTATGTTGGCAACGTCTTTAGCTCAATTATTTTGTGGCTCTTTCAGTATGCTGGGCATTGCATTTACATGTGTGTATTTACTGAATCTGCAGTGTTAGAAGTCATAACTCATTTCAGCCTTATCCAATTCAATTTTCTTTGGTTAGGCTTGATAACACATAATCAGATTATGTCATTGTCATTCAAAACATACCTAAAATAGCAGCCTCTCAGCTGTAACCAGTATTTTAAGTCACATGAACTATATGCCATAAGAGTATGTTATGTTGCTAGCTGTTTGCTATAGAGCACTGTAGTTAGTGTTTCTAGTACATGCATTCTCAGCAGTGCCCCTTTAGTATACTATGGAGCAGTAACAACACCACACATTAAAAATCCTTCTGGATAGTAATGTGCAGTAGCTGGGAATTCTGAAAAACAATTAGCCCGTATTGTGAAATCATAATCTGCTAAATTCTGTTTTATGGAAGTATGCAAACCTAATAAAGGACATGTTTAGTAATTTGTGGGGCTTGCACATGATTAAAAATAATTGCTCTGAGATGTTGTATACTGAGTTTTGGATGAAATATATGTGTGCGTGCATATGTCTTAAAGTGTTACCTGATCATTATAAAAGGCTGCCTTCGTGGCTTTAATAGTAATAGTTACTACAGGCAAAGTAAAATATAGAGCAGAAAGACAGATTCAGAGCCTTCTGAATCTCTACTTATCTACTGGACCAAAATATGTATATTTGAAGGGGTGCTGATGCTAGAGTTTGTGTCACTATTTGGGATACATTGGTGTAATCTTTGTCAATACAAAAATCATATTTTATTGTCTGTACTACATGACTGTATTGCAGGCCTATCACTAAAATTCCCTGCCTGCTATTGATGTGGCTACCTAATTTTTGAAGCCACATCTGGCAAAATACCATGTGATTAATAACAGTACATGTAGAACTGCTTTTGTGTGTTTGTGGGTTTGGACTTTTTAAGTACCACTTCTACAGTGTTGTTTCTTTCATTTGCAGTGTTCAGACATGTCACATTGATGTTATATAAATATCAGCTTTGTAGCAGTTACTTTTTTTCAAAATCAGTTTATTTGCCCTTTGCACTAGCCAATTTGTAATTATATATTAATTATGCTGCTACTGGGCAATTGCTTCTCTAATTTATAGAGTTTTATTAACTCAACAGGTCCTAACATATGGTTAGAAGGTAACTACAGATTTGGTCACAATATCTTCCATTTATTGAGCCCAAAATGCATGAATTCTTTTGTTCTCTCCCAGTATAGTATTATACATGCAACAATGATTCCCCACTGAGGGGGTAAAAAAAAAATATGCTGAACATCCCTTCCTTAACACACACTCAAAATCTTAGTATTGTTAAGAAGCAGTACCTATTATTAGCATGACAGTGATGACTGGCATCTTGAATAAGTTAAAAGTGGTTAGAATGAGAAGATTAGCTGTTAAGACTCTCTTTTCATGTTTTTTATTATTTCATAAGAACTCAGGTGAGTTAAACCCATCTCTGCAGGAAACTTGAACAGAAATCTCTGACTTTAGTGCCATATTGTCTCACTGTCCCAGACAATCAGTTAATAAATATTCCTTTTCTCCTACATAATGAAGTCTTTTAATGAAGCAAAGAAATCCTCTTTACTTCCACTGATGTAAATTAGATGTACAAATACAAAAGTAATAGGCTTTTATAGACCAAAGGAGAAGACTGTACTTAAGTAGCTGCAATGCAGTCACCTCCACAGTAACTGTCACTGAGTTCTATATTCCATGGTCCATGTACATGGCACGGCACTGCAGCTGCAAGCAACAGGAGCAGTGCAACAGAACTATTTTCAAAGAGCTTAATGAACTCATCTGTAATTATAAGGGAGCTTGCCTGTACTAATACTTCATTGAAATGTGTGTGCCTGGTTAGCTCTAAGCACTAAACTACATTTTACAGGAGTTATTTCCAGTATTAGGTACCACAGCAGAGAAGGATTAGATTTTCTAGGCAAAAGTGCTTGGCTGTAATAATCACTTTCCCTGGAATATTGATGTTGTTCCTGACTGCACCAACTTCTCACTTTTACCTGATTAGCTGCCTGAGAAAAGTTTACAGGAATTCCATATTCTTATATTGCATAAACTTGATTGCATTTCTGTCTTGATCTTAGAAGATTTAAGCATATGTTAAAATTTAGAATCTCTTTATCAGCTTTTGGAGGATTTGAAGCCACTGTTGATCAGTGGAGGTAGACTGTAAAGTTAATGCATTCTGCACTTTCCTTCTTCCTAAGGAGGAAGCAATGGATGATTGAAGTTAAAATAAAAATCTTTCTGTGGTAATATCTGCCTTAAACATAAATTTTAAATTTGCCATGGGTTTGTTGTAGAATGGTGTTACTATATTGAGAGTGTGTAGGTGACTGGCACAGAAGGATTAAATTTCACATTTGAGAAATGACAACCTAGGGGAAAGAAAGAGCAGACTACTAAGGAGGTATGATAGTGTAACTCTACCATAATAGTCTGTCAGTATGCCTTGCCCTTATAAAGGTGACATTCGCCATGAAACTCGGTTGGGTTCTCTTTAGTTCTGAGTTTTGCCTGCCTGTATTCTAGGAACTGCAAGGAGACCAACAAGGATTGGAAAATTTGAATCACAGTTGTCAGCCCCTCTGAATACAACCTTTGTTTCATCACAATGCTTCTTAGCTCCTAGATATCCATCTACAGATGTGTTGTGTCGTTAAAACATAATGGGGCTTGGATCTGCAGAGAATGCTCCTACCAAGTCACTCTCTCCTTCAAGGAGTTTCTGCACAGCTATGTAGCATCTACTCGAAAACTCAAAAGTGAAAATGTAGTTTACTTTTTCACCTTCTTAATTACTGTGTCAACTGCTCTGAAGGTCTTTAATTATGAAGATTTTTCAGTCCTCATAGATTCGTCATGGCTTAAATAATTATCTTATTTAGCATGCATACTAAAGAGTTGTAGCTTTGTATTGGTAGTTATAGGAGTTATCTGCCATCAGAAAGTACTAAATGGCCAAATTAGGCCATACTTAAAGAAGACATTGCTTGCTAGCAACAAATTTCTGTATACATGGAGATATCCACAAAATAAATCACATTGGCACACTTTTTAGTTTCTTAGCTGTTTCATATTAATTAATTCATCTTGACTAAAACTCTTAGTGTCCCTGACCTCAGAGGAGCTCCGAGTAATTACAATGAAGAAAGAACATTAACACAAAAATACTTCCTTCTTCCTGCCCTGAGACCTGAACTTACAATTATTTTTACATAAGTGGACCTTATGTGAAAATTCAGACTTGCAGAAAATTCAGTAGGAGCCATTGTAAGATTGCTCTGTGAATGTATACATTTTGTTCTCTGTTCCTCGTAAAATTGCAGTGATGTCACAAAAAGAACACTCTGTATTCAACACTGCACCACCCGTAGATTCAAAGACCATTAGGACTGTAGTGAGACTTTTATCATGCTCCAAAAGGAAGAATCCAAAAGAACACTGATCCATGCAACACTGAACTTGAAAAAAATATCCTCATGACACATTATGTCCGTATGGTTTGGGTTAGAACCTTTTTAAAGTGTACTGAAAACACGATTGTCTTTCTCTTAATCTCCTCTGTAGCTCCTTTCCTAGCTACTAGGAGTTAAATTGTGATTCTCACACATAGAGAAGATCCCTGTGCTTTGCCTTACTTTCCTGTAGAGGTCAAATATTAGTGGATCAGATTTTTACCCCATTACACAAATGAGGTTATCCATATGAGTATTCAAAGATAGGAATGAGAGGTTCATAAGACTTGTAAAGGAGCTTGGCTATAAATTATTACTTTTCTTAAAATATTTTAAAATCCTTCCCATTTAAGTTATATTCCATATGGTATCACTTATTCAGTACACTGACAAAAAAGAAACCAAAATACACTTCATTAACAAAAAATTTAAAGTTTTTTGAAACTGGCAGATGTTTGGATGCTGCTGTCTTGGAACTGCGGGAAGATGAGAAGCAAAAAATCAAGATTGCTGCAGATGCCCTAAAATTTCAGGGGCAAAATGAAATCCCAGTTAGGTTTTGGGTGCTCTGCATGGAAAAATGCTCCTGATGGCAGGCATCAGTATTTTCCATCCAAGTGTGTTATTCTTTACTGTTGCATACTGTGTCAGCATTGTTAATTAAATATGGTACACATAGTGAAGTGTGTGCAAACTGCTGCCAAATGAGGGTCAATAGCCCCAGCAGTGTTGCAGTGTGCAAAGCATGCTGCACTTGTGGAACATTTTCTCCTGAAACAACTTTCTGCATTAATTACAGTTTCCTTCACAGAGCAGTTAGCTAAGCCTATACTCACATTTTTCACTCGTACTGTATTTGATTTACATCAGCTGAAGGAAACAGTAATGTGCAACAGTGACTCTGGAATTTAAACAGAAACCCACAAGGGATCTCCATACTGCAGGGTGACTTCCAAATATGGGAGAAGAGAAGCAGCCGTAGTAGCCTGGGAAGCCATCCTCAGCACAGCAAGGGACAAAACAGTTGGGAGTACGTTAATTTCTTGGAATTTGTTCAGAAAGGTGTCTGCTGTAATAATTTAGTCGGAATACTGGAATTAAATACAAATACTGTGATAGCAGAAAGAAGCATTGTTGAACATTAACTGTCTAGGGCCTAAAAAACAGCTATTTTTTTAATAGCAGCTATTTTATTAATTCTATTTTTCAGGTTATAGTAGTGCACATACTCTGCCGGTACCAATCTGTTGGGTTTGCAGATTTATGAGGAAGACTCGTAGGAACACTTGTGAAAAGATTAGTGGGGCTTACTACCAGGTCTGATGGAAATTCTGCCAGAAGAGCCTTCCTCAAAAGAACTAAATACAGCGATATTTAGGCTCCACATTCTGCAAGTCCTTATTCAAAGGCTTAACAAGAGTTTTAAATACATATTTAACATAGGGAAGACCTTTTTAAAAAGCCCCAAGAAAGCAGAGGATCAACAGGTTCTAACTACTAGCTGGTAGATCCATTTTATTTAGCTGTTGCAGATTATTGAGGCTTCTGACCTCCATAAGTAATGGTAGCTGTACATCAGCCAGGCACATGGAGAAGCAGTGGCCTACAGACCACAGAAGTACAGAGCTGAATCAAAAATGGCAAGTCTGACAGAGTGGAAGGCTGAAAAGTGGTTCATGTTTCTAGTGAGTTTACAGACTGAGTGAGTTTACAGACTGCTAGTGAGTTTACAGACTGCTTTTTAAGTGGTGCCCTTATTGGTTGCATTATAGACAAGGTTCAGGACCTGGAGATAAATCAGGCTTTTAGAAACAATCAAAGAAAATGGAGCCAATGTCTTATAAATTGAAATGCCATTAAGAAAGCCCTCATATGGAGCTAGGCTTTTTAAAAGAAAATAATTCATGGGCTGCTTTCCCTTGTGAAAGAGCTGTGAATTTTCTTAGAATAGCTCAATCAAGACAGGCTGTGAAAGAAATAGGCAGCTTGTTGTCTTGGGAGACTTTATTAAAGTGAAAGTGGAGGGGAAATTTTTGTATTTTTCTTTTCAAATTACATAAAGGAAATACCCTATGTTCTGTTGGATAAAAATATTTGATTGCACTGTTTCAAACTTCTGAAACTGCATCTGCTCTCTGAACAAGAACTGCATTTTGGTTTTTTAGGATGGTATGTTATGGTGATATATACAAGAGTACATTATATCTCATTAGGCAAAAGCATCTGTATTTCTCTTGGCGGAGTATAAGCAATTTGTTCTGTGTCTTCATGCCTTTTGTCTACCACTAACATCAAAATACAGGTGCTTTGTACAGTTGTCATGGGAAGGACTCCTTCCAAAATTTCAAGTCACTCAAATTAGGTTTGTAATGTTAAAGTTGAGTCATAGTGATTCAGCTAATGTGCCATCAGTGAAAGATTTAGAGGTGGTACTAAATTACACCACTAGCTTTCAGAGCAGTCCAAAAGAGGAAATGTTGCAACTTTGATAAAATTGTTCCTGTCTAACTACAGAAATGTTGTACTTTATTCTAGGAAGACATTGTTTTGGCTGCTGTTTGAAAGATGTATTTTACTCCTCAAAAGGTCTAAACCCTAGTGTCTGATTTGGTTCTGCTATTCACCTTCCATCCTTGTACATCATAATGAAATCTGAAAATCAGTTTGCAATGATATAAAAGGCTCTCCGTTGCAATACATGCTTAAACTGCTCAGGCTTTTGTTGGAGAATTATAAACTAAATAAAAAGTGCTATACATAGCTGTAAATGACAAAATAAGGGCTTCTGAATGTTAAGTACTTACAAGTTCAGTAGAGACCTTTTCACAATATCATCATAAAAAGATGTTATTGATTCCAGAAGTTTATATGGAACAAAGTTCAAAAGTCCAAAATGTTCAAAAGCTATTTGAACATATCCACAGTAGCTAATCCCATCAGGGCCTATTAAACACAGAGACACTATTTCTGGCTCACAAAGCTTCTCAGCTTTAGACTTTTTCTCAGCTGGATATGAGTACTTTGGGAATTTTTATTTTGTTCTTGCCCCCTCTTGGTACTCTTTCATAGACACCTACTTTTAGTAGCTGTCAGAGCTGGCATAGTATGCTAGATGACACATCTGTCATTGTTGTGTTGTTCTTGTAAAATGATTCTCTTCTAACACCTCAAATCAAGAAAGGACCAAAACTGGCGTCAGGGTAATGAGAAACTTCAGGGCGATTATGCGCCCTACAAAAGTAACTCGTTATCTGCTGTTGCTGTTACTTCCTCTTTTCTGTGTGACTGAGCTTTTCTTCTGCTAGAATTAACTCGTCTCTGTTACAACAGAGATACATATTGTATTAACACAGCGCTGTTTCTATTTCAAAACTAGTGATAGTGTGAGGGAAAGGAGAATGCATGCTGCATCATGTCCTGACCCTATGGACAGCTGTGGACACAGTGATCTGAGAGGCACAGCTGCAGGTCAGGTCATGGAATGAACTTGCATCTAGTCATGTGGCAGAGACGACAAACTTCTAACTGCCGCATGTGTTTTTAACATTCAAAACTTGAGCTCTAATAAAAAAAAAAAAAATTTAAAAGATAGCCTTTTGTATACTCCTGTGCACCTTAATGACATGCTTATGGCACTGTAATTTGGAGTAACTTTGTGGCATCTCTTTAAAAAAAAAAAAAAAAAAAAGAGGAAGAAGAAGCCTGGAAACAGCCTCCCATGGCTTTATGCAAACCTATTTTCTTTCCTGTTTCTAACCATCTCTAACTAACATAGCTTAACATTTCCATGTGTCTTTAATTAGGTTTTCATTTCTCTTGGAAACTGGGAAAGAGGGCAGAGAAAACATAATGCAATAGAAACCCAGGGAAAATTAAATCTGAAAATGACGTGAAGAAGACAGACTGAACAAAGAACTGAGGCAGGGTGAAAATTTATTTTAGGAAAATCATATATGAGCATTCTACATACAGAACTGCTTAGTGTATCTAAGGGGTTTCAAGAATGGAGGAGAGAATTTTATTTTGTACATTAAATGACAGTGAGCTTAGACTTTCTTTTAGCAAAGGAAACATACCTTCTATATTTTAATTTCAATGTAGTAATAAAAGAGAGAAGGAATATGGGTTCAAACCGAGGCAAAACATTTTAAGAAATTCCCCCATATCTGAGTTATCACAGTATCACAGTAGCACTAAGGTTGGAAGAGACCTCAAAGATCATCGAGTACAACCTGTCACCACAGACCTCATGACTAGACCATGGCACCAATTGCCATGTCCAATCTCCTCTTGAAAACCTCCAGGGATGGTGACTCCACCACCTCCCTGGGCAGTCCATTCCAATGGCTGACTCTCTCCGTGAAGAACTTTCTCCTCACCTTGAGCCTAAACTTCCCCTGGTGCAGCTTGAGACTGTGTCCCCTTGTTCTGGTGCTGGTTGCCTGGGAGAAGAGACCAACCCCCTCCCGGCTACAACCACCTTTCAGGTAGTTGTAGAGGGCAATGAGGTCAGCCCTGAGCCTCCTCTTCTCCAGGCTAAACAATCCCAGCTCCCTCAGCCTCTCCTCATAGGGCTTGTGCTCAAGGCCTCTCACCAGCCTTGTTGCCCTTCTCTGGACACGTTCAAGTATATCGATATCCTTCTTAAACTGAGGGGCCCAGAACTGTACGCAGTACTCAAGGTGTGGCCTAACCAGTGCAGAGTACAGGGGCACAATGACTTCCTTGCTCATGCATCCACAGCACAAAATCCTTGGGACATCAAGCTTTCTTCATCTCCTGTATGAAACTAGTACTTCTGCAGTTTTCAGGAAGAGTTAAAAATACTATCATTAAGTGTATTTCCAAATGCAACTATCAGCAAGGAAGGCCTTGTACTGTGGTAGCTGTTGTCAGTAGGGCTCTATACAGGCAATGAATTTCAGAGGGCTAGTCGTGGTACTTGATGGCTACAAAATGTATCACCTTTGCACGGTTGCTTTCTGAACCTTGCAGCTGAAAAAATATCTGGAGATAACACAGTAATCTTTAATACTAGACACTGGAGTCTGGTTTTCCTTCTAGCTGTCTAGTTGCAAGTGCAAGATCAACATCAGTTTAATATCTGAAGTACAAAAAGAATTGTGTTTCATGGATCCACATGGCCCAAACCCTAGAAGTAAGTTCCCTTCAAATGGTTATAGAAAGGACTCCAACAGTCTGTGGACACCTTTGATTGAATGTCAAATGTCCAATGCCAAGATGAAATATCAATGTTAAGTGCAAATGGTAGGACATAAACCTACCGGTGCAAGAAGAGAAGCACTGCATGAGAGCAAACAAGCATTATTTATCTTCTTAATAAATAAATAATAATAAAAAAGGCAGCATAAAGAACACAAGTTTTTTCAACAATAATATGACACATGATCTATAACACAGCCTTTAATAGTGGCTGCAAGCAGATAAGCTCAGAGCAACTGTATGACTGGGGGACTGTGGCTTGTGCACTGAAATCCTGCAGATCATCTGAGTCGTACAATGGTCTACACTACTGTCAGGGAAGGAGGAAGTGTAAACCCTCTGTCCTGGCTGCTGCCTTTATGCTCTCTCCATCACTCACAAAATAGGAAGGAGTGGAGTTGCAACCAGGGCTTGACCTTAGCTTCTGTCTCTAAGAAAGAAAAAGAGCAAATAAAACTGGAGAAAATCACAACCAACCAACCAAAAAAAACCCAAATCCCAAAACAAAACAAAAACAGCCACAACAACCTCCCCACCCCTGCTGCACCTAATCTACAAACAACACAATATGCTGAATCTGCATACCTTACATTCTTCTCAGGGTCTCTCCCATCCAGGATTGGAGCTTCATAAAGGCAAGAACTTGTGAGGCCCAGGAGTAGAAAAAGAGGGAGTGTGGACATGTAGGGAGCAGAGAGAGAGCTCCCCAGTAGATGCAGCACTGGAAGAACAGGTGCCAGAGGCCAGGGGTTGAAGTGCCTTGTCACAGAAGAGCTATGTAAAGAATCTTGCACAGCACCTGTCCATAGTGTCCCTGGCTTGGTTGTTCTGAGGTAACATCTAAAAGTTGCCAATATATATTAAAAAAAGAAAAAAAAGAGATAACAATGATATCATTTACTTGAAAAGATTCATTTAGAAAGATTCAGCTCTGGGACAAACTGAGGCAAAAATGGAGTCTTAAGGAAAGAAGTAGCCATTATGATAAAAAAACTGATCTTTTACTGATAATAAAATAACTTAAAAGTACAGTATATTTTAAATACTGATAATGGCCTACAGGCAGCTTGGAGCATGCAATAAAACATGTTAGATATTCTTAAGTTACAGCTGTTAAATATTCTTAAGTTACAGCTTACTTTCAGTACATTTAAATATATGGACACTACAGAAACATTCCAGGGAATTAACTGTGCAGCTTATACTACTGCAGAATGGAGAGCTGTGCTGCTTCTCTCCATATCCATCCAGTATGTGATTCTCCTACCCCATTTAGAATCAAAGGAGTTTGTTTCTTTCTCTTCCACCGTTTCCCATTTGCTTTCTGTCGAATGAATTTCAAGCAAGGCAATACATGGGAAACAAGGTGTCACTGACCTCCTGGCCTGCAAAATTGAAGATGGCAGCTGACACCTTAGATACTTAGTTTCTTGCAGTTGCTGCAGTCAAAATATAGCTTTTACAGTGAGAAGAGGTAATCTGGCACTACAGCTAATGGTACTGCAAACGTTTCCACATGCAGGGAATGCTCCAGAGCTTTGTGAACATCTCCAAGCTGCTGCTGCTGCTTTTTATTTATTTCCCATCCAACTAGTACCCTACAGCCCCACTGAGTTCAGACTTCTCAGTATTCCAGAGGCAGACAAAAATACTTTAGATGTGAGAAAGTACTTCCTATCTGCATTTTCCTAGGAGCAAAAATACTTACACAGACTTTTCACAGGAAGATAGCGGTTGTCATATATATTAGACCACTTACCTGCCAAGTCTGATCAGATGGTACCCAGTTCTGACACTTTCAGAAGGTGTAACAAACTCTACTTAGGAATTCTTACCCAAGATAGGAGAATGGTTTTGTTGGCTTCTTTTTTCACCTTGGTAATGTGATAGTGAATTTCTCCTGTTAATTTTCTTGCATCCTGAAATGTTTAGCAAGCATATTTCTGCCATGAAATAGTACATGCTGGGTCATAATTTAGATGCATGCATTCCACTACATGTGAATATCCCTCAAGGGTACCCCTTTATACAGGCTGTGTGATTCATGTACTGGTAACATGACATTCAGAAGTATTGGCGGCTCAGTGGGTAGCGCATCAGACCCTTAATGGGAAGGTTGTGATTTCAAGCCTGCAGTGGGCAGTAGTGTCCTCCCTACTCTAGTCATGAGGTCTGTGGTGACAGGTTGGACTCGATGATCTTTGAGGTCTCTTCCAACCTTAGGAATACTGATACTGATTTGGACTTACAGAACTGCTGAGCTTGCATAACTCCAGTCGTAGTCTACAGGAATTACAGACAGCATATAATGATTTGGCATTATCAACAGTGAATACTCCTATATTTTTGACACAAAAATGACTATTTTTAAATAACTGGAAATATTGTTTAGTGGTAATAATAATCAATTTATCTGCTGCTGGATTGATCTCCCTATTTGTGAATGTTCTGTTTTCCCTGCAAGTAATGGTATTACTTGTACTTACTACTGCTCTTTGCAAGTTCATTCAGCACTCCATATTTTTCAAAGGGTGGGTTAAATATGAGCTAATGTGTAGTACTATTTTCTTAGGTTGGCATGGAATAACTCCTTATTTTAGAAAAGAAGGAACTGAAACTATTTTAAAATAAACATGTCTTTCATTCTTTAATAGTGCCTGGAAATTTCTAAGTTGTATATTTAGACTTTGTGGACAGCTTAGTCTGATGACTCTCTTTGAACCCCTTGAAAGCACTTTCTGTTTGCTTTTAATTTATGTGATTTGACTTTGACACAGTAATTGTGCAACTGACTGTTAATGCACTCAGATGTGTTAAGAACACATCTCAGTGTTAGCATCCCAGTGTAATGGTTTTAGCCAGTGGTTTTGAATATAGCACTGAATTAGCACCTGATTACATTGATTGGATCTCTTCCACTGTTTCTGGATATTCTAAGCTAATTCTTTTAACTTCTCTAGCTCCTGTAGTATACACAGCTGAGAATCCATTTTCTTGAATACTTTAGGTGTTAGATTCCAGATAGAGGTGAAATGGCATGCCTTATGTCTTGATGGTCTTTTTTTCTCTGCACTTCCATTCTTGAAATGTTTGGCATAGTTACAACTTTCTTACATGGGGATGATTTATTTATGTAAAATACACAATTGTAAGACTTCTGGATGTTTCTTAAATGCTTAAAGGACTGTTTGACCATGTAGAAGAAAACTTAATACTAGATACTAGTTGTATATACAAGTGTGAAAAAAAGCAGAGCTTATACCTCCATAATTTCTACATAAGAATAGAATAGACCAGATATGATTTCACACAGATTTCAGTATTTAGCCCGATTTTGTAAAATTTATCCAAGTCCTGAGTGTACACATCTTTGCTGAAATAGTTTTCTCATTCAATCAAGTAGCAGAACTCACACATATTTTTTTACAGAGCAAGTTTACTCCTTAACTTCAAAGAATTTATGTGACTTGTAAAAAAACCCACAAACCTTTTTCCTATTTGAGCATTACCAGAGCTCTTCATTTTGAAGAAACTTGCAGAATTAATGCAACAGAATTATATGTTTAGGTTATGTGCACATTATTTCCAAACACATTCAGTCTAGACTTAGACTTAGACCTCTAAACTCTTGACAGTCCAGAGGTGCTCCTGGATATTGCAAAGGAAGCTGTGAAGCAGAGCAGGAGCTGCTCTTGGACTGTGTACATAAACACCTTGAACATTACTCAGTTTAGAACTAAAATTCTGTTTAAAACTGAATCTGACTTCTTGCACCAAATAAATTGCTTCTGCTGTACAAATTCCAGGTACTAATTTAGCTATAGATGTGTTCAATGGTGTTTAATCACAATAAGTAGTGATAGGGTAAAACATAATGCACAGTTTCTGCTAGATCACCTTTGGCAATAAAGTATTTAGTAAATTGCAGAGACAGAGTGAATGAGGTACCTTTGTGAAGAGCAACAAAGAAATAAGTTGTATATGGGAGGCTTTCAAACTATGATGGAAACTGGGGAATATCAATTCAGTCATGAGTATTGTTGACAAGTTCTAACATCTTCCAGAACATCTTCTAGAGTTTCCAGAGCTTCCAGACACACTAGAAGATGACAAACAGCTCATACAGGCATCTGAGACAGAATTTATATAGTCTGTAACATTCCAACATGCTTTTTGTTAATGATACCCTGCTAGTATTACAAAACTGCTATTAGCATTCTCCTGAGAGGTGAGCATAGCCCCTCGGTTATGTTTAAACCACTGATCGGAAGTGCTTCAACTGCAGTTGGAGGCAGTGCCACCCATTTGCTAACAATTTACAGAGTTAGAGTAGAATAGAATAGAATAGAATAGAATAGAATAGAATAGAATAGAATAGAATAGAATAGAATAGAATAGAATAGAATAGAATAGGATTGGAAAAGACCTTTGAGATCATCGATTCCAACCTATCATCCAACACTAATCAACTACACCATGGCACCAAGCACCCCATCCAGACTCTTCCTAGACACCTGCAGTGATGGTGACTCCTCCACCTCCCTGGGCAGCACATTCCAATGGCAAATCACTCTTTCTATGAAGAACTTCTTCCTACCATCCAGCCTAAACCTCCCCTGGTGCAGCTTGAGACTGTGTCCTCTTGTTCTGGTGCTTGTTGCCTGGGAGAAGAGACCAGCCCCCACCTGGCTACAGCTTCCCTTCAGGTAGTTGTAAACAGCAGTGAGGTCTCCCCTGAGCCTCCTCTTCTCCAGGCTAAGCATAGAATTATAGAATCAGTCAGCTCCCTCAGGCTCTCCTCATAGGGCTTGTGCTCCAAATCCCTCACCACCTTTGTTGCCCTTCTCTGGACACATTCCAGCAAGTCAACATCTTTCCTAAACTGTGGGGCCCAGAACTGGACGCAGGACTCAAGGTGTGGCCTAACCAGTGCTGAGTACAGGGGCAGAATGACCTCCCTGCTCCTGCTGGCCACAGTGTTCCTGATACAGGCCAGGATGCCATTTGCCTTCATGGCCATGTGGGCACACTGCAGGCTCATGTTCAGCCTTCTATCAACCAGTACCCCCAGGTCTGCTCTCCAGCCACTCTGACCCCAGCCTGTAACGCTGCATGGGGTTGTTGTGGCCAATGCGTAGAACCCGGCACTTGGATGTGTTAAATCTCATGCCGTTGGACTCTGCCCATCTGTCCTACCTGTCATGGTCCCTCTGCAGAGCTCTCCTACCCTCTAATAGATCAACACCTGCCCCCAGCGTGGTGTCATCTGCAGACTTACTGATGATGGACACGATACCCTCATCCAAATCATCGATAAAGATATTAAAGAGCATGGGGCCCAGCACGGATCCCTGGGGCACACCACTGGTGACTGGCCGCCAGCTGGATGTGGCACCATTCACCACCACTCTCTGGGCTCGGCCCTCCAGCCAGTTTCTAACCCAGCACAGCGTGTTGTGGTCCAAGCCATGAGCTGACAGCTTAGCCAGCAGTTTGCTGTGGGGGACGGTGTCAAAGGCCTTACTGAAGTCCAGGTAGACCGCATCCACAGGCCTCCCCACATCCACCAGGCAGTCACCTGATCCTAGAAGGAGATCAGGTTGGTCAGGCAGGACCTGCCCTTCCTAAATCCATGCTGACTGGGCCTGATCCCTTGGCCATCCTGTAAGTGCTGTGTTATTGCACTCAAGATGACCTGTTCCATAATCTTGCCTGGCACTGAGGTCAGGCTGACAGGTCTGTAATTCCCTGGCTCATTCACCTGGCCTTTCTTGTGGATGGGCATCACATTGGCCAGCTTCCAGTCATTTGGAACCTCTCCAGTGAGCCAGGACTGTTGACAAATGATGGAGAGCGGCTTGGCCAGCTCATCTGCCAGCTCTCTCAGTACCCTGGGGTACTCTCTTCAGTACCCTGAAGAACTGGGCATCCCAAGTAGCACTCAGAAGGTTAGCAGAAAGACAAGTACTTCTTGCATTGAGAATTGTATGTAGTTACCATGAAAAAAGTCAGTAAGGCAGTGGAAACTATAATTTTATTTGAACTTTGTCTTCTGCAAAGACACAAAGGCCTTGTCTTAATTGCAAGTCAAGTCTGCAGATGCTGATGATGAGGAAAAGGTACAACTTCCAGTCTTGTAAGAGACTGGGTGTTGGTGGATATAAAACTGAGTACAAGCCAGCAATGTGCTCTAGCAGCCTAGAGAGCCAATCACATCCTGAGCTGCATCAAGAGAAGCATCGCCAGCAGGTCAGGGGGGTGATTCTGCCCCTCTACTCTGCTCTTGTGAGACCCCACCTGGAGTATTATGTTCAGCTCTGGGGCCCTCAGCGGAAGAAAGACATGGACCTGCTTGAGAGGAGGGCCACAGAGATGATGAGGGAGCTGGAACATCTGCTGTGAGGACAGGCTGAGAGAGTTGGGTTTGTTCAGCCTGAAGAAGAGAAAGTGCTAGGGAAAACTTATTGCAGCCTTCCAGTGCTTAAAGGGGCCCTTACAGGAAAGATAGGGAAGGATTATGACATGAGGTAATGATTTAACACTGAGAGAAGGTAAATCCAAATTACTACAAAGAAAATCTTTACTTGAGGGCAAAATGGATAGGGCTTTGAGCAATCTGGTCTAGTGGAAGGTGTCCCTACCCATGGCAGCGGAGTTGGAACAAGATGATCATTAAGGTCTCTTCCAACCCAAAGTATTCTATGATTCTGTGATGAAAACTGCTTTCATTACATCAGTTCAGATAATTTTCTAATCCCCACTAACTCAGCATTCAATGGCACTGACTTTAAAACTTTTTTTGTTCTTAGCCTTACTATTTCTGCTAATAGAGCACTGTTTCTTGTTGTCTTTAGTTATTTAACATGACACAAACTGTTAAATGAGTATATATAATTCCCAAAGCTATCTTGTGGAGAAAAGGTCAGATATGGGCCACTCTAATTCAATCCCAGAAAGTAGTTTGTGCCACAACACTTGATTACAATAATACATGACTTCATGACTTTTCAATAATTGATCTACTTTCTTTTGTCCCCATTAAATGTGCTAGCTTAGTAGTATTCAGTGTGTCTTGGGATAATCTTGATCAGTGTCCAGTACAGGCCTAGGAAGAGATTCAGAATTTTCCTTTATTTAATGTCAGATATTTTTGTTACGTGGATAATGTCTATAAATCTTTTGCAACGGAAGCTGACAGTCTGATTGCTTCTGAAACTTAGTAATCTCAGAGATGGTTACTCTAGGCAATACCTCGTATAGCTTGGGAAATTAGATTTTTAGAGCACCATGTTGTCATTCATAAATATGAATTCCGCTTCTGCAGAAGTTCCTGGTTTTGTCTGGGGCCTTGAAAGCTCTGCAGTGCTTCCCTTAGTGAGACCTGTCAGGGAAGCTGTATCACCTTTTCCATCTTCAATTTAAAGCTGTGTGATGACAGAAAGCTAATGGCTAAACTTCTGTAAAATTAATCAGTCAACTTTATGATGTTTTCTGGAAATATTTCTCTGAAGTGTCAGGTCATTTGAAGGTTAAAGACAGTTCATAATTTTTAAACATATTTTGATTCTGAGAAGGGATTATGCAATGGCTTTGGAACACTCTGTGTTTGCACATTGATAGCTATCTCCAATCTTATCTGTTTATGAATAAAATGCTATTTCTGACAGGTACTGCTACAAATTCTGATTAGAAAGTGAAAGCCAGGGATGATTTTCTTCCTGTTTATTAATTCTTTGCAGTAAAGAGCTCGAGTACAGGAATGAAAACAGAAGATGCCAACTTCTATCGCCAATGTTCATAAGCGTGGTTTGAAATATACCATAAAGCAAACAAAACAAAAAACACAACCCAAAACGCAACAACAAAACCAACAAGAAAAAAGCTAACAAACCAAACCAAATCGAACAACAAAATAAAATACCAAAACTCCAAACAAACAAAAGGAAATTTAAAAAAAAAAAAAAAAAAACAAACCCAAAACCCACAACCGAAACCAAGCAGATGTGCTTTGAGTTTTAACTGGCACTTTCAGAAGTTAACTCTTAGTATAGTGTCCTGGATTAACAAAACCCACTCTTATAAGTCCCTTGCCCCTAACACAAACGGAAGGGAAAGGAACACAAAAACATCCTGGATTGAGATAAGGAGTTTACTGAGATAATACAATGCACAATTACCTTAACCTATGTGCAGGAAAGTGCAGCAAAATGCAGACACAGCAGCAGAAGCCATCAATGAAATGGTTCCCCCCAACCCAAGCAGCAGAAAAGACCAATACTCCTAATCTGGGAACTGAAAGCAGCAGCGGAACAGGAAGCCTGTCATGTTACAATCCAAGCCCCATGATACTTTGACAGCACTTTAATGTCGAAGCTGTCATGATGGCAGCATGGTATTGAGTATCATCAGCAGATTCAACTCAACCCTTGACATGTAGAAAGAACCAGGTGTCTTTTGCTTAGAAAATTTGCTGCAGTGTATTCAAACATAAATTTAGGCCAGTCTCTGGCTTGAAACTATCTGAAGCAGAGCATCAGCAATGAGAAGGCTGTTGTAATTTAAATTTCACAGGATGCTGAGTTACTATGCAGAATCCCTACATTACCACAATCTTTTGAACCATCATTCATTCTAGCAACATGTGTAGGCAACTCAACAAATACTGTCTCCCAGATTTCTAGCAGGTGTAGTGCTTGATTATTGCGAGCTTCCTCTTCCTCAGGACTGACTGTTGTAACAATGTGGTATACTTTAGTTGCTAGAACTGTTCCATGTTTTCTTATCTGTAAATCCACATTTGCTAGCCGTTATGCACAAAAGAGAAGGACTCAAAAATAATAAGGCTGATCAATATTGCTATAAAACAAAATTAAATGCAGTTTTACAGCAACTAAAGCTATGAGGTTTTCCCCATCAGGGTGGTTTGGTTGGGGTTTTTTTGCTTTAGTGGAGAAAAGAGATTTGGGACCTTGTAAGTATCCACTCTTAACTTTTCATCCTACTAAGTGTTCTGTGAAAATACTTTCTGTAATCTAAAATAAGACACATGGACCGGAAGTATAAAGCTGCTGTTTTGATGTGGGAAACTAAAGGCAGATTCAAAGTTCCATGAGTCAGGGGTTTTGGATTGTTTACTTGGGAAGACCTCAGTTTCTGTTGCTTTGTCAGTGCTAGACACACAAAAAGAAAATTCATCAAAGTATGTTAGCTACATGGAGAATAATCCCTTCTCTCCCCTCCATTTCACTCAGCTGTCACTGGCTGTATAATTGGCACATGTACAAATGAACTCTCCTGCCCCTGAGAAAAGCCTTGGGGGAATAGCTGCTGGAGATATTAACATTTCAGTTTGTTCCTGTTTATCTATTGACAAAAATATGCTGCTTGCATCTCTGTCAGGCTAATCTATTAAAGAAGCTTCATTGGGGTTTGTTGTGTTAACACTGGTCACAGCTGCTGTGTATCACAATGGTTGGCGATTACTTCTTATTTTGGGGCAGAAAATGGAATGTGAGGAACTGGGGCATCTCTTAACAATTGCTATATAAGTATGCCTTTGTTGCTACAGTGACCAGAATCCTTGAGGGCATCTCATGAACTGACTCTGATTCACAAGACTTGGCACCACACAACCCTCCAGTAGGCCGTAGAACTTACATGGTGCTAAGACCTTGTACTGACTCTGTACAAATGATGAATATCAGCACCCCTGCTGTGTATCAAGCTGAGCAAGTGTTGATGGGGCCATACTGCTAGTAACTGCAGGAAACAATATGAGAAGTGAGACTTGAGCCCATGTACTGGTGCAGTCTCCTTTGTTATGGTGTATCTTCTGAATTGTCAACAGTCAAAGCTGTCCTCCATCTGGTTTCTTCACTGAATTCTATGCTGCTAAGCTATGCTCTGTTTAGATATTTTCTTGATCCTTGCTGGAAATTTTCTTGAGTATCAGACTCCTAAGATAATAAATATTTCTTCCAATCTCCAGCCCTACTGTATCCTCTTTAATACAGAATTTTTTATGTCAAACCCAAAACATTTTCAATTACCTTTCACAGAATCAGATTGGTTTGGGTTTGAAGAGACCTTGAAGATCACCTAGTCCAACCCCATAGCAGATCTCAGTAAATGAATGGATATATATTACAGTGACTCTTTTTCTGTGTATGTACATCAGGGCAGGAGCAAGACCTCATCATGCAGTGTTAATCTGTACTGCACCTTTTTTTTTTTTTCTGATTCTTGCAAAACAGTTAGTGTAGTTACTCAAAATACTGCAATTACTTTGTCTGTCTTACCTCTCAGTGATTAGGGCAATCTCTGCTTTAAGCAGAATCACTGCCTTTAGAATGTTCCCTGATATATAACAGCCATGATTTTATGACCCCAGTAGCCAAATAAAGTCTAAATTCAGACAAGTTTGACTCAGCAAATTCTAGAATATCAAGACATAACCTCCAGTTAAAAAAAAAGGGGGAAAAATTTTCAATTAAAAAAAAAAAGTTAGTAAAAGTTTGAAAAGACAGGCAGGAACTGGGAGCATGGTACAGGAATCAGTTGATTTTGACTATTGGTTCAGTAATGAACCTTTTGCTTAATTTAATATGATGATTTAGTCTCATGATGGCTAAGACAATAAGAACATCATTTAATATATAAGGTCCTCCTATATATCCATTCTCTTCCTCTGCCTCTACCTCAAAATCTTTTACAAAGCCACTGCAGGCAACTTGAGAACAGCTTGAGAGCAAAACTTGTAATGTAAGAACATGTGAGTAAATCCCACGATGATCAGAAAATGTGACTCTCCCAGTGATCATGATTATGATCTTGTGACCAGTGGAAGGGATTGCTAAGATGTCTTATAGACTGACATAAGCATTTTCTTACCTTCTAGAAAGCCGAGTCTGCTGCTTCTATTCAATTATGTCTTCCTTAGAGAGACTTGTTTCTTCAGTTTCCTCAGAGTGCCAATGACATTCCTTTCAGGTAAAATAAAATTCTTATGAATCCATGTTTTTGTGGTCTGTTTTCAGTTCTGACACTGAGATATGTCTATTATCAGACAAGTCTGGAACAGGTTTAATATTTACACATCTCAGAGCAGTGAGTCACATATTGGTTCTGTCCAGTAAGGCATATAGAGTTCATCATGAAATACAGAGTTATTTCCAGACAGGGGCCCTCTCTGGAAAGTGTTAACAGGTGGACACCCTAGCAGATAAATTAACGTCTGCTCTTTAAGAGAGGGTTATTTTTACTGCCACTCTGAGTTTAGTGACTGCAAGTGTACCATGCAATGATATACAGAAAGCATTTATAGTTAGAATTATGTGGACCTGTCCCACATTTTTAAAGCATAAAGGGCAAAGAGTCTGATAATGTGTTTGCATTTGCATATTCATAACACCAACAGAAGGAGATTATTTGATTTCTAGGCACAGAATTAATTTGATCATGTAGACTGAGAGAACAGGATCATGAATAGAGGGCACTCAATATAAATGTACAGAATCATTTTACATGAAAATGCAGCTTGTCTTTGTGGGGTGACTGATCACAATAAGTTTACAGCCAAGTGAACATATCTAGAATTTTCATATGCTTATATATGAGAAGCTATCTAAGGAAAAAAGCATTTTTGTCTCTTTTGTTTGGTTTGTTTGTTTGTTTTTACTTGGGGAGATATTATTTGTAGCTTCTCAGAAAATCTGTGTCTTTTTCCCAGGCTCTCCCTTTGTTTTGTACACTTGGAAAAGCATGCATGTCCATGAAACAGAAGAATTTCTATGCAGAAAGTCAAACCGGTAACTGCATGTAATACTTTTGTCTACTTAAGACTTGTCTACTTGTCACTTGTGACATTTTCATTGTCTGAGCCTGAATGGATGGGCAGTGACCTGCATGCTCCCCTCTAGCCCAGCAGCTCTGGTTCTGGCTCTTAGCATGGCTCATAGCGACTTCATTGCCTTTGACACCACTGTGCTCAAAACCTCGAGAACCACCAGTGCCCCTTGTGCATGTAGAACAGTGGTGTCTTATAAAAGCATGATACATTTCTACAGTGTTCCTGACAGGAAGGAGTTCAGCTTTATCTGGGTCCAATTTTATGGATTTTGTACAACAGAAAGCCTATAACAGCTAGATAAAATGATGTCTCATCATGCTATAAACAGAGCTTAAGTTTAGGATTGAGGAATTCAGTGGTGAATCACCTGACCTCTCCTTCCCACTTACTGAATATATTACATGTTTCTAGAAAATTCTGCATTAGTCATACTATAAAAATCTGGTTTTATTCATGGATTGCATTGCACATCCTTAACTGAAAAAAGGGGGGTTGAGGCCCCATATGCTCTTCTAGCCAGGCCACTAACATCACATATTTTAAGACATATGCTATGTGTATCTTCATTTCTAGGTCTTTTCTGAAACACTCAGTGTGAATGCCAAATAGAGGCATGCTTTTGATGAGTATCTTTTCTCTAGAAACTGGGCTGAGAGCCACAGACTTGCTTCCAGGGAACCACCAAAGCTTCTTTTAATTTGATGACCTAAGTTGCTGTTGAATTTGGATGAACTCAGACAAGTTTATATGTGAAAATGTCTGTCTTTCATTGCTAATCCTTTGAGCTATTCAGTAGTTTAAAATCCTCTCCTTGTAGCCTTAAAAAGGCTACATCTCTATCCAGACACTTTCAATGTTCTGCTTTCAGGCTTTAACACATTTCAAGACTCTTCCTATGTTTAGGATGATACTGATAACTGCAAAGAAAGCCTTTTAGCAAAGATGTTTGCAACATCAGCCAGCATACAGTATTTCTTTTACTGAGGTGTAGACATGCTTAATTCACTAAGATACATTGCTTGTATATTTTAAAATGGTATTTTCTAGGAAAAGACATCAAGCATGTAGTCAGGCTATCTGATGTCTTGCTTTAAAAAATTCACCAACAATAAAAATATAATAAAATCTCCTTTTAAGAAAGTGGGCAGAAAAAATCGTGTCATAGTTCTCAAAGTAACATACAAGAGGTTGGAATACAGCACAATAGCACTGGAAAGGAATAACATGCCTGAGTTCAGAATAGTCAATGCTTCATATAAAGAGGCTTTGAGACAGGAGAAGAAGAGACTTTCCTGTTCTGGGCTCTCATGTGTAGAACACATTTTGACACTGCAGCCTTCTTTCCAAAGCTGGGCAATTGGAGGGGTCACCATTGTTCTATCACACTGGAGAGAAGTTCATGTTCCCCTAGCCAAGCTACTTCAAATTCTTCTAAAACTCTGAAAATTACTTCCCTGTTGGTGAATCTTTTGCTTTCTATTTACAGTTGTTATTTAGTATTAGGCTGAAACCAAGACTTTTGATGATTTTAACAGCCAAGAAAGTGTATAAGTAAAAAAGTGTAAGTATGAAATCAATAACCAAGTGGTTATTAAATCTGTGAAGCTCTACAGAGATACTTAGTATCTTCTGATAACATATTTTCTTCCCTTCTTTAATCTTAAGACTTAAATTGAGGTGATGATCATTAATTCAGGTAAATTTTAAGATAGATGGTGGCATAAAAGGATTGGGGGGGGCAGGGTGTTGGATATTCTCTACAGCAGCATTTGCCATCTTCTATCAAACAAATTACAACTTGAAGCTACTCAGGGAAATTGTTGTAAGAATAATTTTTTTTTTGTTACAGAGAGTCAGATATAATCAACCATTCTGGAAAATGGAACCCTGTAGACTCAGAGAATCTGAAGTTGTCTGAACTTGTCAGCATAGGGAGATCTGTGCTTGTTTAGTGTGAAATAAAAATGTTCATAGCTACAATGAGCAGTAGGAAATGGAGGATACTTATTTTTTTCTGAACTTCAAAAAGCATCGTAACAGGCACTCATCTAAGTACTGTACTCTTTTGGTAAGGTGGCATGGTGGTAGTGTCTACTGTCCTAATGTGATATTGTTAGGCAAGCATATTCCTACCTCTTCCCATATACTAAAAAGGTACCAGGAAATGCTGTACTCAAAAATGGAGAGGCAGTTCAACCTTTAACAAGGTAGGGTTGCATTTTTCTCTGATGAGACTCTGGAAAGAACTGGACTGAACATGGAGTTTATTTAGTTTTAAACCCATTCCAAGTGCCCCTCCTACTACATTACGCTACACATGATGTTTACAAATGCAAAAGCGGCAATATATTTTACATCCCAAAACAATCATCAGTTCTAGCTGTCAATCCTATGGTGAAGATAGATGCTAAAAATCTTGACACATTCCTCCCTGTGAAACACAGTATTTTACACAATAGTTCACTTTAAAGCATGCTAACAGATTAAAACAAATGTCTAAGAAGCAGAGCCTGATCTCCCTAGTGTTTTTTTTTTCCTTTATTTGCCTTACACCAGAAACTTTAGCAAAATGCTCCCACATATCACAAAGCCTCCCTTGTACAGACGAAGAGGGAATGCTCTTGTTTCCATGCACCCTAGGGGGCTTGCTGAAACACCCCTGTGTTGCCCTGCCTTGCCAGTGCCCTGGAAGCAGCCTGACTGAGCGGAACATCAGATTTGTTCCAGGCGCTGCTGGCTACCAGCACGTTGTAGGACTAACTTGCAAGGAATGCTCTCCTTGGCAGGCAGCCCCCTCCTGGCATGGGCACCAGATTGTATCAACTATAATTGCTATTTATGTTTTTTCTTGTTGTTTATATGAATCACAGCTAAGAAATTTAGGTTATCTTTGAACAACTCATACAGTGGGAAGTCTGACAGTAGGTAGAGAATAATATAAATTATTTTTAATTGAATCTACAATTTTTTGAGCTGAGAGAGAAAATAATTTTCTGCTTGAGCTTGGAGCTCCAAATCCCAGAACTGCTGACTCTTAGGACTCCCAGCAGCATCAAAACATTGCTGTGTGTCCTGGAAAAAGTTTCTTAAACATTTCTCTTGATCTTCTTTTACTTACACTTCTCTCTGTTTTCTGTTAATTTGCTTTTTGTTCAACTGCTTTGAAATTAATGTAAGTAGGCATGCCCACAGGTATAAAAATATTCCAGCACCAATGTAATGGGTTGGGGCAGACCCCCTCCCCATCACAGGCAGAAATAACGACTCAAGGGGATTGCAAAAGTGATGGAAAGTTTAAATAGAAAAACAATAAAAAACAACAATGAAAGCTTTACAGAGAACCACAAGCACTGTGACAAAAGAGAGAAATCCCAGAACATACCCAAGAACGTCCCATCCCCACCTGGGGGTACACTCAACCCCCACAGGGCTCTTTCTCCCCCCCCAACCCAGCTCACACCATTTTACCTAGGCAGCAGATGGGGACGAAAGAGGAAGTGAAGACCCCATGCTGATCTATTATAGGGGAGCAGGGCATTATGGGAAATGGAATACCTGGTTTCCTGTGACCACCCCCTGGGCTGGGCCCACCCCTTGGGGCCTCCCAGGTGTGGTCTGTGCAGTGGCATCCAGGCCAGCACCCAGCCTAAACCACCACAAACCAAGAATAATATCACCTGTATTTGATGGGTTTGATGATGTGTTAAAATCTGAGCTTCTTTGTCTGTGAAGGAAATACCTAAACAAAATGCTAATTCTGGTTTTGACTGAAACTAAGAAACAATTAAAAACATAAGAACGACCCTGTACTTCTATTTTGCTTTTTTTCCAAACAAATATACCAAAGTATGTATGAAATTCCTGAGCTGGGCCCTGCTGTAAGTATCCAACAGCTTTGATCCAGGTTTGCACTCCCAGAACCCCCGGGACATACTCATTGTCACTGGGATTCTGGAAAGTGTTGAGTAAACAGCTGTGCATACACAGTAATTCTGGCATGTCCTAAAAGCAGGTGCCTGCTGTGCAAGTACAGTGTTGTATGAATGCAGGCAGCTTTGATCAGGAATCCCCAAGCAGAAATGCATTTATTCTTTTCTGTATGTCACTACTAAAGCAGACCAAAAAAAAAATCCAAACCAAAACAAAAAAACCTTTCTGCAAAAGAGGAAAGATTACATCTGGGTTTTTTGGATGCCTACCATAACAACCTAGGCAAATAAATCTACCCTTTGGTGCTGTAGAATAACCTTCTGCAGCACGTATTGGGTAGTAGAGACTTCCATGTTAATACCGGAAGTTCTAAACAAGGGAGGTTGTAAGTGTTTTCCTCTACTTCTTGTGCTTGATTGTGGGATAAAATAGTATATACTTCTTGCATTTATACAGTGTGGTTAGTGCCTCTGAAATTGTGTTATGTAAATAAAAGTGCTAATTTAAACTTTCATAATGTTGCTAGGTGCCAATAATCTGGCAGTTTGAGTTTTGCATTCCTTTTAACCACTACTATGCATTTAATTCTAAATGCAGTAGTTCATATTTCACTTTGCAAACAAGAAGCACCTATCAAGCATCACTATTTATGGTGACAAACTTATTTGCCATTCCAGTAAATTTATCATTCAATTAAAACATAATATTCTTTCAAAGCTTAGGCTCTATATAGTCAGAAGAGTGCTAATTTCGATGCAGACATATATTCCAACTGTGAGTATTCCCAAATATGTGCATTTTCATCAAGTCATCCACAGTTACATGAGGAAATGGGTTGCTTGTGTAACAGAGAAACCATATATGTAAAACATCCGGAGACCCAAGAAAGCAAAGTATCATGACTATTTAATGCCATCATGCAGCTAGAACAGAAATAGAAAGGTTGGTGACTTGGAAACAAGAGGCAGAAGGCCTGAGCTGATTAGGGACACCCTGCCAATGCCAGTGCTTTCTGTTGCCTTCAGACTGGCATTGTGTAAGAACAGGCACAACACCTACCCTGTGTAGAAAAACAAGATATTGTTTAGTAAAAGGCAAGTAAAAAAGTTTTGAGGCACATTGCATAGGTGACTCACTCAAAGGAAAGGTTATGGCAAATTTTTCAGTATCTCACACATAAGGCTAAACTTTGGGTAAGCCACTCTGAATGCATACACTTGGGCAGCAAGCAATCTCCCTGCAGCAGCAATAGTGTGTCACTGAGTATCCTGACTCCCAGTATCCAAAACATCAGGCTCAGGCTGCAAAAGATGTACAAGCTGAGCTGTTTGCTGTCCTGACACAATCATTTAAATGCACAGAATTATTTATCATATCTTATTTACTTTGTTCCAAACTCCAGTTAGCACAGATCTCTGAAAACATGGGTTTGTGCAGGACAGATGAGATGCTTTACTATGATGCAGTTGCACACTCAAGAATCAAAGGTCTTTTTTGGTGTAATCCTACCTAGAAATTGTTGTGATAAACTGGGAAATCTTCATGTTTTATAAACATGAAGTACAAAACCAAGAACCAGTCCATTAGGTTTAAGTCATTCTGAATAAATGGTTCTAGACATACTGATAATTTAAATAGTGACTAACCACAAACTGCCTTCCAGTTGTTCAGGTTCCTTTTTAGTTGGTTGGTTGCTTTTTGTTTTATTTTGTTTGGTTTTGATTGGTTGGTTTTAAATCTTTATAACTCTTAAAAATACAATGTAGCCCAGAGAAGAATGGCAGGGAAGTGTTGGTTCCTTTCATAAATACTCTACTGAAATGATATTTCTGTCCTTTCTAATGAAGAAAAGGGTTTTTTCCAGTATTTAGTTATTTTTTCCCAAACCTGTAGTAATGTTTCAATTAAATTATCATATATGTTAAATTCTAGCAGTTGTCTAGCCTGTGTAGGAATGTGAGTCTTCCATTTTCCCACTGTTCCCTTCCCTTCCCTTCCCTTCCCTTCCCTTCCCTTCCCTTCCCTTCCCTTCCCTTCCCTTCCCTTCCCTTCCCTTCCCTTCCCTTCCCTTCCCTTCCCTTCCCTTCCCTTCCCTTCCCTTCCCTTCCCTTCCCTTCCCTTCCCTTCCTTTCCCTTCCCCTTCCCCTTCCCCTTCCCCTTCCCCTTCCCCTTCCCCTTCCCCTTCCCCTTCCCCTTTTGTATTAATTACTGAGGCAGAACACAGTGTTATTGCTATTTTCTATCTCACACCAAGTAAACAAAAGGAAAAAGATAATGGACATTTACATACTAGCCTACATTTCTTGGGTTTCTGTTCAAAGTCATATTCAGGATCTGTATTTTGACAAGCACTGATGAAATTTGGGAGGGTTAATGCAATAATGTGGAGCTGGCTTCATTCTGTTGCATTTGATTGCCATAAATTGTAGCTTTCTCTAATGCCTTTGTAATTGTACTGATAATGCTGTTGGGCTGTCAGGGACACTTTGTAAAGAGCATCTGCTGCAGGTGTTGCCACAAATATGGTGTAGCACAGGTGTCTTTATGATCATTAGTATCTAGCAATTTTAGCAATCCACCCAACTGCAGCTTGCCTTTAGGAATGCATACTTAAATAGATGTATTTTTAAGTGTATGTTATCTTCTTTTCTTGTTCTTGATGACTTAGGAGCTTTCTGTGCTTTGAACTCTCAAACTGTAGTCTAACTGGGAGGAACAGCACTTAAATATGGCATTTTTAGAGCATAGATTACAAGGCAAAGAATTCCATCCTGAAACAGCTGGCTGATAAATTACATTCCACACTAATCAGCATGTCATAGTGCAGGATTTACATGGTCAATAGCAAGTATCAACCAATTATAAAGTGAATTAATCACTATTTCTGTCTCTTAACCAGAGTACTATCTGTACAGTACTTTATTTCTGTGCCCACTAAGCTGTAATTTCCTAGTCATCTGGAGAAAGATGCAATTACGTGGAAACTGATTCTGGGGAACGAAACCTGAGTGTGCTTGGAGTTTTTAAGCTGGAGGATGCTAAAATAATGTTCTTAGTTCAGCTTCAGGAAATACAATTTTACCTTGATTAGGCAATACTGTTTTTCACACTTGAGAGATGACACAATGACTCTGAAACACGATTTTGTCTTTCAGGTCTGGGTATACAGTTGATGCTTGTAGAAGAATCTCGGGTCCTATTTCATACAGGAAACCAAGCATCACACAGCATGTGAGTGCATGTGGCACATGCACATGAGAGATATGCCTGTAAACAGATGTCAAATTAAAGTAGGTGGGTAAGGAAAGGAAAAACTGCTAACAAAGAAAGAGTTAGCAGTGAAACAGAGCTGTAGTCTGTTCCTCGTGATTTTTGTTCTTTGCCAATGGCTAAAAATTTCTGGCTCTGTGAGGTGTTACTCTTGGCCCAAAAGAAAAATAGTTTCTATAGCTCTTTACTTGTAGGATGTTCTTACAGCACTGGTGTATCTTATCACCTGTAAAATATAAGACTTCTGGCTGTAGGAAAAAGGCAGAGATCTAATACTTGGCTCTGATTTTATATTTTGTCTGATAATGGGCCATTGTGTTCTTCAGCTGCTCAGCAGTGTAATACTAATTCTGGATGACTGATGAGCAATGCGAGCTCATTTAGCTAAGTTTACAATGACTTTACACTGAGCTGGGGCTTTCTAGTCATCAGCAAAACTCCTTTTTGTTGCTGCCTTGTGTATGTGCAGCTAGGCAGCAGCAGGACCAAAGTTCACATATAAACCTGCACTGACCAAGAAACAAATGAAGAATGGAAATCTGAAAGGGGAAACATTTCAGATTCTGAGAAACTTTCACTGCCTCCTTAAATGATCAGTTAGCTAAAATTGTGTTTGTGTTGGTTCTGAAAATTTCTTCCTATCCTGTGATGTGGATCTGTATTGCTGATGAGACATAAACTTGCAAGGAAACAATGAAGCTATGTTGTGGCTAGTTAATTGCTGCGGTTAAAGATGATACTGGGTGGATCTGAATTTACAGAAATATAGCATACTGCTGAACCCATCATGGCTGAGGCTCACCAGTCAAGGAGGACAATATGTGGCAGTCCACTGAAGGAAACAGAATGAAGAGATGTTCATGAGCTATCCTGTATTTCTAAGAAGGAATCATAACTGGCATGTCAGTTGTCGGTCCTTGCCTTCTCTTGCCTTCATTTTGAAATCTTTCTGTCACAACGAATGGGGGGTCCCAGTCAAATCCTGCCAACTCCCTCTTGACTCACATGTTTGTTGTAGACTTTTTTCATTTTTTGCTTATGCTGTCTTAAGCCTGGATCTGTAAGCAATAACTATAGGATGGGTAATTAATGTACTTCAATAGATAAGAATGCTGGCCTCTTACTACCTAAAATTATGAGAATTTTTCAGTTTAAGGAATGATATCACATTGACACAAGTTATTTGCTCAGCTCACTGGTTCAACTGCAATTATTTCTGATTTTCATTATGCAGGTGTTGCAATATCTAATTTAGGGGGGAAAGGCATAACTTTCATTTACGGGAAATTATTTGTGAGCTAATGGTACTATGGAGCCTGACCTGACCTTTCAGGAGTGCCTTCTAACTTCAAGGACTGCAAACATTTGTAAACATAATTAATAAAAATTGATTTGGAATCATAGATGAAAATGAGACAAGGGAGCACTATAAAATTTACTTCAACTTTTCACCTCCATGTTTGTAACTAGAGTCTTCTTAAGCTAAGTCCATGGAATTGATGTCATATATTTCATGGGCATCTTCAGCAATCCCAAAGGATTGCTTCAGGGTTAGCTAAAAAATGTTCTTTTATTATTTACCAGTGACTCATTTGTAACCATCTGCCACTCCTTTTCCTTGAGTAAATATTGGCAAATGTTGTTGCTGCAAAAACAAGTCAGCTCTACATCACAGCTTTCTCAGATTCCAGCACAATGGCTTTGCCAGGATAAGGCAAATAGTTTATCTGGAAGCTGTGACAACCAGATGGGTCTTTCTTACACAATGCAAATCAGAGTAACCCTGAAGCTGTGCCATCTGATGATGAGAAGATCAGGACTGAGGTCAGGAAGTAATAAAGATCTATACCTCACTCATTTCAGTTATGCCATGGGACCTGATCTGTTTTGGCTTAGCTAAGAACATTCTTCTGGATTAAAGGAAAGAGTAAGGGTAGATGATGGTTCTGTGAAATCCACTTGGGTTCTTATTTCTGGGAGAACCTTTTGGATGCTAGTGATGACTAGTGTTCTTACTTCCTTCATCAGGACCATAACAGACAAAAGACCCCTGAAATACACATATATTTTATTTTCATGCTGTGACATGCAGTTGTATCTAACTTCCATGCTTTCAGCTTCTCTTTCATCTTCATTGTAGAGTTGTGAAATCCTCTGTGACCTGATACAGCACATAGATTTTTCAAAAAGTGACCTCTTGATATAGAACAGCAGACAGTATTTTTTCCTACCTTTATGAGTCCATCTGGGGTTTTCTTGGGTTTTGTTTGTTGCTTGTTTTGTTTTGTTTTTAAATTATCTGAATATCTTTGCTGTATTCTTAGTTAGAAATCAGTGAACCAAAATTGTATTGTCATTGATTTGGTACTTACCAGCTTTCCCAAATAAGACATTACAGGGTCCTAAATGGCTGTGCCTTTGAGGTTTAGTAGTAGACTGGCTCCTATTTGCTTTCAAGGTAACCTTTCATGTTTGCTAGAGAGTACTTTGAATATATGCCCAAAACCACTGAAGTAATTTATTCCATCCCATCTAACTTCAAAGGCTATTTCTGTCACTCTCTCCTGAGCAAGCTAGATTCTGGTAAAAGGATGATTTGTCCAAATGTCTTTCTTTCATCTACACTGGTAGTTGGTCAGTGCATACCCAGTACTGTGCAATGCAGCCTGGAGGTGCTCTGCTAAGTCTGGACAATTTAGCTTGGCTACTAGAAGCAGTATGGTTACATGGTCATGTATGTGGCTTCACCTCTGCTAAAATTCTCAGGTTTGTGTTTGGCCTGGTCATGGTGAATAGAGCGTCAGCAGAGTGAAATGATGCCTAGCCAGCAAGAGGGAACAACACACCCAAACAAAACAAACAGTACTTTTTCATGTTTTGATGTGCTATTCCAGCTGATTCTGATAGTAGGTATTGGGTCCTTCAATCTGGCTTTTCATCAAAGAAGAAACTAGTGATGTGAAAGTCTGCTACATCCTTCTTGCTACATGGAGGCCTAGAAAATAAGCTTTTTTTTTCCTAAGACTTCAAACTAGCTTGCACACAAAGAAAAAAAGATTCTTTGGAGACATCAGTGATATTACTGAGTGATATGTAGACCTAGTTTGTGGAAACTAGATCTTAGGCAAAATTATTGGGTGATGTGAAAATTCTTAGGAATAGGCAGAAGAAGATATTTAAAGGCCACGTTACAGCTTGCTGGCTGCTTGAAAAGCAGGGCTATTGACTTGGTGCATGGAAAACCCATACTTTGCATGACTTAGAGTGATGTAGGATGAAAATCCACATCAAATACTTACAACCCATATTAAAATATTAAAACAGGGACTTGTATCAGATTGTCCTGAACCTTTGTGCTCTTGCAAAAGTATTGAAAGTCTTTGCCTGCATTCATTGCAAAGGGAAAATAGCACTAATCTGGGGAGCCTGGAAGATTCTGCAGAACTGAATTAATATACGCTGGTCTAGTTCTGTGTTATTGTTATTGTGGTGCAGCATGTGAAAGTGGAACAAATGTTAGCAATATTATAACTACTCAGATTTGTTTTCTGTTTGCTTAGGCTTCCCTGTGTGAACATTACATCACAAATATACTTACAGAGAGTTCAAGTACAAGAATATTGTGCAGACTTCTGTATCCCTTCTCTTCTCTGCCCTTCTCCATAAACCTCTAAAATCCTGGCTTTCCTTTGTGATTCATGAGGGTTTTTTTCATTTTTTTTCTTGTCCTGCAGTGCAGGATTCTTGTGCACTAGGCCACCTATTTTAAAATAAGTATTATCTGTGACTGTGAGAGAGATGCTGAGGTGAAGGAAGACAAGAATTTTGCAAGTTCTTGGGAGAGCTAGTTTTAAAGGTAATTTTCTGTACTTGATACACCAGCCCCAGCTGAGAAACCTAACTGCAGCTGATTTAATTGCTTTGCCATAATCTTTCCCAGTATGACATTAAGCATTTAGTGGCTTGGTGACAATGAGGTAAAGTTGTCTTGGAGAGTGCTCTAATCAGGGATGCAGGAAGACCCTTGATCTCTTTGTACACAGATAATAGAAAAAAAACACCACAATGTATTTCATGCAAATCATCTTCTGACATCAACAATTACCTGTTCTGTAAGGATGTATGCTTGCATCATTGCAATCAAAGCTGTCATTCTTCTCATAGTTCTAGCTAGGTCAGTGTCAGCTGAATGAAGTCGAAGAGGGCTTTCACAGTGGGAGGTTACTTTGATTGTTAGTATTTGCATCTAGTCATCAAGCAGTGTAACTAAAGGCTTGTAGTCCCGTATCAGAATGACCACTCATGAAATCTAAATCCTCGTTCCTTTTGGTTTGTACAGCTTTAGCTTATTTCTTAATTTAAATAAATAAAAATAAAAAATTGATAATGGCTAACTGGAGTGTCAGAATGTTTTTATAGGAATACCTATCTTAACAACCAATATGCTACTTTTTAGTGCATTGATGCTCTTTTAGATTCCAAATAGAGGCTCATCTCCATACTTACTTCCTTTGTGTTGGAATTACCTGTTCTAATTAGTTTAAAGGCTTGAGAAGTTTTATGTCTTCCTCCGCTGCTAAGCTTATTTTCCTTCTGAACATTCCAGCAACCATCTAGGTACAAAATACATGATATTGCAGTGTTGCTCATTTGGCTTGGTAGTGCAGCTTTTGCAGCAAATTCAATTAAGACATCAATGTTAGGCTATGCTAATGGTAATAAATTCCCCATTTAATAGAAGTTATGCTTTGATGGTTTTTCACATCATTTTAATTAATCAGTGTAAGTGCTAACCAAAAAAATGAAGTGGCTTAAGCCATAGAAAGTAACTGTCTTCTGCTAAGTACCACACAAAAACTCATTACAGTGCTTACCAGATGGATGTATAAATTAATGTGACTTCCCTGAGTATATAGCTTTCAGCTTTTTTATTTTGTGTTTTTATTAGTCCTACTAATGTGTCATAAATTAAATAAAACTATTAAAAGCATGAAAGCCTAATGCAAAAATGTAGTGCTTATATTGTGTAATTACAGACAATAACTAATATGATTTTGTAAGTATGGTTCGTTTCACTGTGCCTTGAAATGGGAGTCACTACTAAAGCAAATAATCTACATAAAATGTAACTCTTTCTTTCCTTATGAATTTGAGAAACAGAGGAGTCAAGTTGTCTGGCTTTTGCTATGGCTTTTGCATGATGTTCAGGGCTTCTGCTCTCAATTTCAGAAGCAAATCTGGGACTACAGGCATCCCCTCCTTGGTCAGTGATTGAGCTCCCTTTGCCATTTGCAGGGGAAGGTTGCAGTCAAGTTGTGACTATTTACCATTTTACATAAGGCTGGCAATGTTGGTTGTTTGCTTCTGGTAGACTACATAGAGAGATTTGTTAAATTATATCCCCTTTGCTCACTTGGCCAATACTCAGAGCATTAATGTTTTAACAGATATTGATGCTGACTCATGGAACTCTAGCGGAAGAGGGAGAAGGTTGTGCATCTGGCATGCTCAAGGTCATGTTGTGGATTCATGTGCTTGTGGGACAGTGCAGAGCCACTAGGCAGCTGCTCAGAAAATGTACACTGCTGCCACATCTGCTCCTCCTGAAACTCCATGAACAAGACATAGCAAAAAGCTACAGGAAAATCCTGGCACTAAAAATACATGAAATGCAGACTCTGTGGCACAAGTGGGAAAGTGCATAAACTGAGGTCTAATTGAGTGAGTCATATGCTCAGAGCAATGAGATTTGACAGGTTTAAGTGAGGAAAACCCCAGAGGGGCTCTTCAGAGAAAGAGTACTGTTGCCACAGCAGTTCAGTTCATTCTCACCCTCTTGCTAGAACTGTTTTGAAACTATGACTTGCAAGATATAAACTGCGTACGAAGTTCATACTTCTGTGTTTTGTAGTGTCTTGAATCTCTTGGCTGAGATTTCTTTGCAGGCATTTGATGTCACCAAGGTATATTTCTGTTTCATGACAATCTGGAATTAAGGGTAAGAGAAAGCTGTCCATTTCTCCTTCTGGAACAAGTACTTGGTGCCTGTTGCAAGATTCAGTGTGAGCTGCTGCCATTGAGGAGGACAGAGCTAAATGCTTGTGCTCAATCGTGGAAAAAAAAATTAAAATCTTGGCATTTTATTCATTAGGACATAATCTAGATAAAAGTGAACTGGCAGAGGATTTTTCTTCCCTTTTTTTAAAATATGGAACTCTTTAGCATGTATTGTATTGGTAAAACAGCTGATTGAAAAATGATGTGCAACATAAATATTATTTCTGATTTTGGCTCCAGCTGAAGGAAGACACATGCAGAGGAGATGAGAAAAGATGCATAATAAGAAATCTGACCTTACATGTTCTTTTACTCAAGAGAAGCCCATAAAAGAATAGCTTACTTTTAAAAAACATTTAACTGAAGTCACCAATGCACTTGAATAAATAAGTTTAACCATTCCTTTCCAACTAACAACTGCCATGGTGTTTGATTCCCTAACAGCATGCTGTAAAAGCAATTGCAGACTAATCTATTCTATACCTACCTCAGTTTTGTCAGTTCAGAGTAGTCAAGCAAGTCCTACAACTTAGTTTTATTCCTCTCCTGTATCAGAGGCAGAGAAATAGCCCTGACACTAGTCCTGTTCAATGATGAAGTTGCTCTTGAGTCTCATTAATATAACAAATTAGTATGCTCTCCTGAACTGGCACATTTTATGGTTTTAGCCTCTGTTCCCTAGGAAGACACTGCCATTTAAGAATCAAATCTGTCCAGTGAAGTAAAATGAAGTAATTTCCCCCTCTCTTTATATGTTTTTTCTATCTAAGGAGTATTCCAAACAGCATTTTAAATTATTCAAGGCTCCATAGCCTGTGGAATTTTCAATCTGTTGGAAACAGCTGAAAAATAAAACCCACATGCTCCACTGGCTCTGTGTGTGAGAGTCTGCATTTTAAACCAGAGCTGCTGCAAATACTGTAGCTTGAGCCTGTATTGCTTGGTGTTGACAACTACATTATGATGAGGGGGAATTATTCAAAGCCAAATAACTATTCAGGGGGTAGTGTGAAACAATGAAAATGAGATTGCTAGAGGGGAAAATATATGCAAGAGTTTGTACAGATAGGAAAGAAAACCGGGTTCATTTGCTGAAGCACTGCTTTCCTCTTCAGCAGACTTTAATCTCTTTACACCAGATGAAATAAAGCTGTGATATATTTCACAGCAAAACGCAAGTTCAACAAAGGCAAGTGTAGGGTACTGCACCCAGGAAGGAATAACCCCATGTATCAGTACAATTTGGGGTTTGACCTGCTGGAAAGCTGCTTTGTGGAAAAAGACCTGGGAGTCCTGGTGGACAACAGAATGACCATGAGCCAGCAATGTGCCCTTGTGGCCAAGAAGGCCAATGGTACCCTGGAGTGCTTTAAGAAGAGTGTGGCAAGCAGGTCGAGGGAAGTTCTCGCCCTCTACTCTGCCCTGGTGAGGCCATACCTGGAGTATTGTGTCCAGTTCTGGGCTCCCCAGTTCCAGAGGGACAGGGAACTGCTTGAGAGGATACTGCAAAAGGCTACAAAGATAAATAGGGGACAGGAACATCTGTCTTACAAAGAATATTTGAGGGATTTGGGGCTTTTTAGCTTGGAGAAGACTGATCAATGCTTATAAATATTTAAAGTGTGGGCATCAGAAGAATGGGGCCAGTCTTTTTTTCAGTGTTACCCAGCAACAGGGCAAGAGCTAATGGGCATAAACTGGAACAAAGGAAGTTCCATCTGAACACCAGAAGGGACATCTTTACTCTGAGGGCGGCAGAGCACTGAAACAGGCTGCACAGAGAGGAGGTGGAGTCTCCATCTCTAGAATAATTTAAAACCCACCTGGATGCCACCAGGCACCAGTACAGACTAGGGGTTGTCCTGCTGGAAAGCAGCTCTGTAGAGAAAGACCTTGGAGTCCTAAAGGACAGCAAGTTATCCATGAGACAGCTACATGCCATTGTGGCCAAGACAGCCAAGGGCATCCTGAGGCACATTAAGAAAGTGTGTCCAGAGGGTCTAGGGAGGTTCTCTTCCCTCTCTACTCTGCCCTGCTGAGATCAAACATGGGATACTGTGTCCAGTTTTGGTTTCCCCAAATCAAGAGAGACAGGAATCAGCTGGAGGGAGTCCAATGGAGATCTATGAGGGTGATTGTAGGACTTGAATATCTCTCCTGTGAAGAAAGACAGAGAGAACTGGGGTTATTATGCTTGAGAGGAGAAGGCTGAGAGGGGATCTTATCAACATCTATAAATATCTGAAGGGTGGGTGTCAAGATAAAAGTGCCAGTCTCTTTTTGGTGGTGTCAGGACAGGACAAGGAAAATGGATATGAGCTGGAACACAGCAGGTTCCACCTCAACATGAGGAAACATTTCTTTGCAGTGAGGGTGATAGAGCACTGGAACAGGCTGCCCAGAGAGGTTGTGTAGTCTTCTCTGGAGACTTTCAAACCCAGCTCAGATGCATTTCTGTGCAACCTGCCCTAGGTGATCCTGCTTTGGCAGGGGGATTGGACTTGATGTTCTCTGGAGTTCCCTTCCATCCAGAAAGAGAGATCCTACCTTACCTCTGTCAATGCCTGTGACTACTCTTAGACTGACCATTTGATATGGATGTTTGAGAGCTAAATAATGATGTATGTGCACTGTCTTGCAAAAGATCCAAACAAGATATCAGCTATGTAAGCACTACGAAAGAACAAAGAGTTGCAAAAAACAGGAGTTGTTCATAATGAAAGACACTAATATATGAATTAATTTATGGGAGCCAGTAAGTGTGTGTTTGCATTCAAGTGCATAATTCTGGTTTTGTAGATGTGCTAGAAGATACCAGTTCTCCAGACCCTGTTCAGTGCCTCAATATTATATGTTAAATATCTCCCATTGCTGAAGCTTTAATAACCTTCTTATAGACACTGGAAGACCGCCATGCAGAGCGTAGCCTGAGCAGTAACAGTAGACCTTCTTCATTAAACTTCAGTCTCCAGCAGGGCCTGAAGATGATGGCTATTTAATGTCCATCTTCTGCATGAAAGAAATTTTTCCTGCGTAATGCCATCTTGAGTTTATGAAGCGTATGTGAAAAGGTCAAATGCATCTTGTTGAGGAAGTTAATTATTTAACTGTTAAATTTATTTTAATTTGCAACTGAATGCTTTAGAAAAATGTCTTCTACATTAAATTGTCTTAACTTTTTCAGTCAGAATTTATCTTTTCAGTGAAAAGAAATCTACTTACTTATTTTTGGAATCTGAATCACCATTTTTTTGCAATTGATCAATTTGAGAAAGAATTTTGAAAATTACTAAAGATTATGAAAATTACCTCCTCCTTTAACTTTTTTTTTTTTTTTTTTTTTTAATGCTGACTGCTACAGCGTAATTCCTTTTGCTTTCAAAACATGGTATAGCATATACTATGCTATATATATGTATGCTATATATATATGCTATATATATACTATGGCTGGGGTCAGAGTGGCTGGAGGGCAGCCAGGCAGAGAGGGACCTGGGGGTGCTGGTTGATGGTAGGCTGAACATGAGCCTGCAGTGTGCCCAGGCAGCCAGGAGGGCCAATGGCATCCTGGCCTGCATTAAGAACAGTGTGGCCAGCAGGAGCAGGGAGGTCATTCTGCCCCTGTACACTGCACTGGTTAGGCCACACCTCGAGTACTGTGTCCAGTTCTGGGCCCCTCAGTTTAGGAAGGATGTTGACTTGCTGGAACGAGTCCAGAAAAGGGCAATGAAGTTAGTGAGGGGCTTGGAACACAAGCCCTAGGAGGAGAGACTGAGGGAGCTGGGGCTGCTTAGCCTGGAGAGGAGGAGACTCAGGGGTGACCTTATTGCTCTCTACAACTACCTGAAGGGGGGTTGTAGACAGGCAGAGGTTGGTCTCTTCTCCCATGCAGCCAGCACCAGAACAAAAGGACACAGTCTCAGGCTGCGCCAGGGGAAGTTCAGGCTGGAGGTCAGGAGGAAGTTTTACACAGAGAGAGTGATTGCCTATTGGAATGGACTGCCCGGGGAGGTGGTGGAATCACCATCACTGGAGGTGTTCAGGAGGAGACTTGACAGGGTGCTTGGTGGCATGGGTTAGTTGATTAGGTGGTGTTGGATGATAGGTTGGATGCGATGATCCTGAAGGTCTCTTCCAACCTGGTCTATTCTATTCTATTCTATTCTATTCTATTCTATTCTATTCTATTCTATTCTATTCTATTCTATTCTATTCTATTCTATTCTATTCTATTCTATATACTTGTGGCAGAAATTAGTATGAAAAGAATGAGTGATTTGTCATCATTTTACAATGCAACTGACCCACAAGGAAGTTCAACAGTAACTGGAAACTGGGTATTTTCATGTGCTGCACTCTTGTAATAGTCCATCAAGAGTATGCAACAAATTACTTAAACATTGCAAAACCAGTTTCTAATGGGAGTAAGTAATTTGCAAGAAGTTCAGAATATCTCAGGCATTCTGAGTGATGTCATGTTTGTTTGACCTCTGCAGAATGAGATTCAATAAGTGTTCAGTTTTGATCTGGAAAAGCAGCATTCGCTTCTTTAAGCAATAGCGATTTCTGTTCATATATCAATGAGAAAATAATCTTTAAAGTGCTCTTTAATGGAATGATAGGCTAGGATTATTAATTTTTTAAAAAAAATCTTTGGTATATATTTCATATTTGTCTTATAGCAATGTATTTTTTAAATGTTGATTTGATTATTTAGAGCCTGAACAAGTTTTTTGACCATACAACATATGTTTTCCAGTCTCAAGTATTTTAACAGCTTCATATTTCCCACATCCAGAATGATAAAATTTCTTAATATTTGGGTTAGTGCTTCATAAAAATTGCCAACAAATGACAGCACAGATCAGACACCCGTAGCACAGGGATGTGCAGGCTTACTTGTTAAGTGCTTTCAGGCTGGATGTTCTATTAATCTTTGTGTTTATACCTATTTTGATATTGTAATGACATTTTTACTTTCAGAATGGGACAACTTCTTGAATAACATGATTAAGATTCTCTGTGCACTGATGCCTGAACCTACCACATGCAAAGACCCATGAAATATAAACAATGAAAAATACTTTTGGCTGTCACCCAAGCGTGTCTGTATTACCATTAGAAAGCCATCGGGACTGAATTCCCCAAGCACCTGTGAAAATATCTTGAATATTGTCTTGAAGTTAAAACTTTCAGCGTCCAAAATCCACAATATTTAACCACTTTGATGCAAACTGCAGTATGGTGCTTCAACTCCAATACAATGAAGCACTCATCCATATTTGTGTATGTATTGTGAAGACCTCAGTGATATGTTTGCCAGGCCACCTCTAAGCCTCACCAGTATCTTGATCCAAGGGGTGGTGACACTGCGCAGCTCTCAGAACACTGACCTGGGTGATACCCAGAAGTACCCACGCGGCCTGAGGTTAGTATTTTCATAATAATATAAAAAATAATGTTTTCATAAGCGACGGTTACGGCGCCGCATCACTGCGTGTGTCTGGGGTATCCCGGGGGAAAGGGACCCTTCCCTCCCCGTGGGTTTTCCATAAAAACACCCTAGCCTGGGCTGCCTGGCTCCAGCCTCGCCCGCCCAGCCAGCCTGGGCTTCTGAGCGCCGCCGCCCCGGCCCTGCCGCTCGCCGCACGGGCGCCCCCAGCGGAGCCGGCTCTACCAGCGGGGGCCGTGGGAATGGTCCCGCTGAGCAGTGTGAGGAGGGCGCAGCGGGCGGGAGCGTTCCAATGGCTCTGGAGCGGCTCGAGGTGAGATCACGGCCATCGCTGTCACTCAGGGCTGTTATTCTTCTCAGGCGAGACTTAGCATTATGCTGTGTGCTCGTGATTTATGTGCCAGCTTGCTTTGCCTTTGCGGTTTTAGTGGAACTCGTGGACTGCTGGGAGGAAAACGGTAATGTACCGTACTGTTCTTTTGCAGTTTCTTCTCAAACACTGTGTCCGACGTTTCCATGCCTTCCTACGAGCGGGACATGAAATGACTGGTCTCTTTCGTGTCTGCGAAGGCTTTCCTGTGACAAGGGATTCCCGCCAGCATTCTGGCTCCTCTGCTGCCATGCGCTAGCGTTGCCTGACGCCCGGATAAGTCAGGAAGATGCAACGTAAACGTCAATTACGCTGGTTTGGCAAAGTCACAGAAAGAAGTGCAGAGAGCTGAATGCATACTACTTATTCCTTGCTCGCTTTTTCAGGAGTGCAGAGGTGAGAGAGGAACGAAGGTTATGCTATAAATAAACCCTCTTCCGTCTGATGTACATGCACAGGCTCAGTAAACTGTGCGCCGGTTGCCAGCGGCAGCGTCTCCTTTCCTGAGCCTGCGTCGCCATCTAGTGGCAATTCTGAATGTTGGGTGCTGTGAGAGAAAGGAAGCTCCCGGCCCCCTACAGCCTGGGTGATCGATTGCAGACACATGACTTAAAAGTAGATTTGAACAAAGACAAGCACGACCCATCAGAGTTTGAGTGTATCTAGGCCAACCAATGAAAGGTGTAGTTAATTCTTCGTCAGGTGTTCATAGCAGTTTTAATAGGCAATAGTGGCATTTCAAGACAGGGAAGCTGCCCTATGTGCTGGGAGCTTTGTAGGTGTGAGATTGTTTCCTGTAAAACAAGAAATTAAGAATTCAGCTGCTCTTGTAGATCATTCAGTAATAAAGGTGTCTTTTGGAGGGTGGGGGCTTTTCTCAGTGCTATATTTACAGCCTTTAAAATATTATTTCTCAGCATGAAAATCTCCAATTGATATGATTGCCCATATCTTTCATTTAAGGGCCTTTAAATTTCATTTCTGTTGCTGAATCTGAATAATAATGTCTTGATGCATCTTTGTTTCATAGCAAGATCCTATAACTAAAAAGACAAGACTAACAGTTCTATTTATCTGTAGTTTTGTTAACACAGAAAACGAGTCATTGGCTCCTGTGCAGTGATGACAACAACATGGCTGGGTACTGGTAACCTTCTAGGTAAGAAATCTCACATTCTTTTCCACTCAAAGAGCCCACAGACTGTAATTTTAGTTGTAGTGGCTGGACAACTGTAACAGATACCCAGACAATGAAAAAACAGTAATTCAGTGGCATCTGATCTTGATTGTCCCCGTAGAAACTACAGTATACCCTCTCAGGCTGTTGAAACAGGAGCTGAAGTGCAGAAGATTTGCAGGACCCTCTAATATTAAGTCAGTAGAATACATCATATATATATATATATATATGTATATAAAAACTTCTGCCTTTCTCATGAATGTGTGGTAGGAAAAAATATAGCAGAAAAGCTCATGTGTTTGTGAAATTCAGATCTTGTTAACACACTCTTTGTAAACTGTAAAATTGTCAGAGGGAAAGATGATGAACTTATTTAAATCAGTGTAGTCCAAACTATAAAACCAGTGTAGTGACAACCATAAGATTTCATGATACCTGTATACTTGTCAGTTTTCTGATACAAAGTCTAATAGCATAAATGTCAGCATAGGCATGGAGAGCCTGGCACTTTAGTCTGATGTATGTTCATTGGGACACTGTATCTAGTTGGTATTCTAAGACAAGTCAAACAACCAAACAAGAAAGCCAAGGACATATTCTTTGAAGAGTCACAATTGTAAAATGACTACTAAAATCCTTCTAGAAATAAACCAAAAACTGTCACTGCTTTAAGTCTGATAGTTTTCCTCCTTTTTTTCTGAGAGATTATTGTTCAAAATATTTTCTGGGGCAAATCTATTAATTTTTGAATGGCAGCTACTAAAAGATGCTTGTTTTTCTGCAGCATTGGCTCAGGTTCTGGCTAGCAAGTTGTAGTGCAAGATACAGCTACGACACTGAAGGGTACCTGTTCAAGGCAGTTCATGTGGCTGAGGCTGCTATAAACACAGCACATAAGCACGTTTAAAAATAAAAATGTTTGTCAGCCACATCAGTTTGTAACGTGACAGACTTCTCAGGTGCATTCGAAGATGAAGGAGTTGGAATCACAGAATCATACAATGGTCTGGGTTGGAAACAACATCCAAAGGTCATCTAGTCCAACCCCCTCTGCAGTAAGCAGGGGCATCCTCAACTGGATCAGGTTGCCCAGAGCCCTGTGAAGTCTCACTTTGAATATCACCAGGGATGGGGCCTCAACCACCTCCTTGGGCAACCTCTTCCAGTATTCCCCTACCCTCATGATAAAGAGTGTGCTCCTAACATCCAATCTAAATCTACTCTTCTGTATTTTGAAGCCATTGCCCCTTGTCCTATTGCTACAGGAATATTAGTGAAGGTTTTTTAATCATGGGTGCTGATGTGCTGTAGTAATCACAGCCAAGTACATGCTGTGATCTTCATGGAACAGCTGTAATTTCAACAGCTGCAGTGATGTTCTAATTCATACCACTTGGGGATTGTTGTGTTTTAACCCCAGACAGCAGCTAAGCACCACGCAGCCACTTGCTCACTCCTCCCCTGTCCCCACTGGGATATGGAGGAGAATTGAAAACAAGTAAAACTCATGGGTTAAGGTAAGAATAATTTAATAATTGAAAGAAAACGATGATGTAATAAGAATCAGAAGTGATCATAATAACAATTTTAAGGAAAGGAAAGGAAACATTATAATAGGGTGAAATAAACCCCAAGAACGACAAGAGATGTGCAATGCAATTGCTCATCACTCGCTGGGTGATGCTCACACATTCCTCGAGCAGCAATCTGCCCTCCAGGCCAACTCCCCCGTTTGCACACTGAGCATGACACCCTGTGGTATGGAATATCCTTTTGGCTTGTTCCGAGTCAGCTGTCCTGGCCATGCTCCTTCCCAGCTTCTTGTGCACCTGCTTGCCAGCAGAGCATGTGAAACTGAAAAATCCTTAACTTAGGGTAAGTGCTACTTAGCAACAATTGAAAACATCAGTGTGTTACCAACATTATTCTCAAATTAAATCCAAAGTACGCCACTATATCAGCTACTAGAAAATAAAATTACTTAATCCTTTACTAAATTTAGAGCACCTGAACTGTGAATAGCAGAAATACTTTGCTTCATTTTGCTTCATTTCTGATAAATGACCAAACTGCCAGAGGATGTGTTTTTATTTGTAAAGGCATCCATCTGGTGTTCTGTAATTATGCTGTCATCAAACAGGCATGAGATCCTACAATTCTTAAGAAGCCATGACTGGCAAAATCTAGTGTCTGCCTATGATTTCCATCTTCTTTTGTGATTGCCAGCTTACGATAATACTGTGCTTTGAAAGGTTTTATCACACTCAGAGGCCTCCAACTTGGAACATACTGAGGTAATTCATGCATTTGATGTCAAGTCATAGTATTACGTACAAAACCGCTTTCCAGTTATTCAGTAGAGAAATAACATTTCCACTAGCCAGTGGGGGAATAATAATTTTACTCTCTTGCCAGTTGCACATGTTACCCATTGGAAATATTTCACCCAGTGGAAGATGGAAGCAATTAATTTTATTCTAGTTTTGACTGAAATATTATTTTGATAAGAGTCTGAAAAGTTTACTCAAACCTTTTTATAGCTATTAGTTGACCATTAAGAAGTTTGCTTTTAATTGATAATTCAGAAATCTTGACCACTTTTCCTCATGGGAGTAATTTTTTCAAAGCCACTTTAAAAGAAAAAAGACAGTTCAATTGTGTAATACTATTTCTAAACTTCCCTGTGATGTCTGTATTTTTATGCAGCCCTCTGTCATCTCAGTCACTGAGGATGATAAATTATTTCATAATGAACCAGGGAACCTGAGATCAGATGATATATCAAAATCTCTTCCAGTTTCATTGCAAGAGCCCAGTACAACTGATTTTTATTGCTGTCTAAATTATTCTGAAAAAAATCCAGTGGAAGAAGTTCAATGTCACTCAGTGCCATATATTGTCATGCTTCTCTACTCTTAACAGTAATTTCATAATACTTTGATTCATTTGAGACATATAAGACCCTCTGTTCCCCTCGGGAGTCACCAACAATTACTCTCCTCTTTATGGTGCTAGTCCTGATGGTTGGTGGGGACTGATTTGCTTTGAGCATCCCCTTAGATGGTTCCTCTTCTGTCTTCTCATCCACATTGCCCTGAACGTGCAGGACCTCATACTTATTGTGCAGGGGCAACAGGGGAGGCGAAGAGGGCTGGGATGGATTCCCCATACTTCTCCTAACAGGGACCTGTACTCATCCCCCAATTTCTGGGGTCACCTCCCTCAGCAGGGGAGGTGTGTAAAGCCTGCTCCCATATATCTAACTCCCTTTCACCTTGCCTTATAGTCCCAAGTCTTGATACTTCATCCTTCAGCTCAGCCACCAACTTGAGAAGATAATTCACTTGGTCACACTTCACACAGGTGTTGTCTCCTTACCCTCCCTTCCAAGTGCCAGGGTCCAGCACTCTCTACAGCTAGTAGCCTAGACACCTGCATGCTTGTGCACTGGCTCTATCACGGTATCTACTGTTTTTCTCGTAGCCATGACACCTTAACCTATGGAAGCCAGTTTTGCCAAACATGGTCAGACACACAGAAAGCCAAGTGTGTCACAAGGTCAGACCCCAGTGCAACATGTGCATTTGGTTTTCCCTGGGCCCCAGGGTACATCTAGGCAAATCTGGGCCCTGTCCAGGACACCAGACTTCGAGTCCTTGCCCCATTGCCTTTCTCTAGCAGAATAATCCCCCAGGAAGGTTTGGGCATGGTCTGGGCCTCTCTGGCCCTACCTGTACTCTATAGAATAGTTTCCTAGCACTCCACCCCAGAGCAGAGAAAAATGTGCATATGAAATGCTTTAATTAACCAGAAGTTTAAACATTTGTTTTACTACATTCAGAACAGAAATTAATAATGGCAGTTCTGTCGGATCCTACCCTTCCCCTTTAAAGAGAGACAGGACATGTAAGAAGAATGGATTTCTTTTTAATGATATTTTAACATTCATAATATAAATAAGTTAAACAGTAAAAATAATTAAATAAAGCTTGAGGTGCCAGCCCTCATAGAAATAATTCAAATCTATAAAAAAGTAATACAGGTTTAAAAATAAAAACAGCATAAATAAAAATAAAAGTAGTTCCCATACAATATCAGATAAATGGAAATGAAGTTCGGACTTTTGACATCTGCATCATTCGATGGGTGCCAAGTCCTGAAATCCTCTCCCGGATGCATGTATAAGTCAGAGGTTTCATGATCAGATTTTTCAGGGGACCCAAGCACCTTCAGATTTGACTTAGAAGTGCAGTCAGATTTCCAACTTGCCTTCCTGTGACACAATTTAAGTGAAATTATGACACAGCTACAGGTGCCATCCTTAAGGTCTTAATATACATTGAGTCTCTACCATTCAACCCTTTACACCAAGTACTGCATCAGTCTCAGTAGCTTTCAGTTGTTCACAGTGGTAAGTGCTGATGCAGTTTTTCACTTTCTGATGCAAAGCATGATCACCTTCAGTATTGATCTTAAAAGGTTTGTTTTCTAGGACAGGAGTTTCAGTACTATTCCATGTGATGAGGAAAGATTTTAGACTCAGGTCATGTATTAAATCAATACATGAGTTAAGTTACAACTGTACCAATACTCTCAGAGCAACTGCTGGTTCATAAATGAAGTGGGCAGATAACTTGATATGCATAGTATCACACATGGGAAGACTTATTTAAATGTTAAATATTTTAGCTTCCCCCTGAGTGGTTTTCAGGTAATTCAGAGTAGTAAGATAACATATCAACCACCTCTCTGCCGCATGAAAACTGACAGATCATGAGAGCATTTAAAAGGAAAGCCTCTCATGACTTTCAGGACTTCAGTATCCTGGGACCATTATGAGCTTAACCTTCTTCATTTGAGCCCAGCTGTAGCAAAAAGGTCACTTTGGTTCAGGAAGAAAACGACTCTTGGCAATTACTGCGTTCATATTGGAGTCAATCCAGTTAAGGTATTGAGTAACTCTGGTGTAAACACCAGGCTTGTTTTCCTTTGCACAGCCATCTCCCCAGCTGACAATCCCATAAAGCATCATCCTGCCATTGTGCTCACAGACCATGGGACCACCAGAATCTCCCTGACAAGAAAACAAAACATATTAGCCATTCTCTGCAGATGTAGTCTTTGTTAACAGTGCCGGTAATTGTTTTTCTAGACTGAAACCTAGTAAATACTTATGAGCTAAAACCTCGATTTTTTTTAGAACACTGCATAGATAGAACAGAAGGCTCAGCATCTGTTGGAACTTGAAAAAATCTGGAGGTCTCTAGCTATCCCCTAGCAAGGCACAGGGAGAAGAGTTACCTTGCAAATAACACTGTATCCAAAGTTCATTTTCACAGATACTAGCCTAGTGACAAAGTCAAAGCCAACATGCCCAATTCACTATCACAGAACCAGATCTGTTTGTCCTCTTAAGGCACTTCTGACCTTAAGGACAACACTTGCTCTTTTTAATAGCTTATATGGGCCGCTTGGCACAGTAAGGATGCAGGGCAACAGATCTAGTTTTGATGTATCTGTGAGGGGCTCAGTGTGCACCTGTAATTCACTGTTTATCTTTTTCCAGAGCTCTAGTTAAAGAGGTGCAAGCTGAGACTGGAATAACTGCTGCATTATCTACCAGCCATTACTAGAATAGATTTAATAAGGCTTTGAGGAGTAACAATGCTTAAGATACTACACTTCTCAGATTTCAAAGCCTATCTGGAAGATGCAACGTCTAACTCTACGTCCCAACCTTATTCCTCAGGTTTGGCCACACTATGGGTCATCTCCATTAGGTGAACTAAATTTCTACTACACAGATTCTTTCCACTAGTAGAATTACAAAATGCAACCCACTGATCCACATAGTATACATGCATTCACAATTATTTATGAGATGAACAGTTCTACCTTGCATGCGTCAGTCCTCCATGTGGGATCTCCAGCACAGACCATGTTGTCAGTAACTCTGATATTGTCATAGTATTCATATTTGCATTTTGTCTGTGATATTAAGTTTACAGTGGCTGACATCAGTCTTTGAGCATAGAAGATGTCATCTGGAAACAAAGAATATTTAATTATTTTCACCACCCAAGACAAAACCAAACTCCCCATAACACACAGTAACAGTACTTTAAAAAAAAAATCAGTTAGCATCACCATTCTACTTCCAATTTGATACTCTTATTTCCAGCTTATGCAATATTGGTTTACTCTTGCAGTTAATAATTAAGTTTTAAAGAGAGTAAGTCTTAAATAGAAGGGGATCTATATGCAAACTATAAAGCTTGGTTTGTAGAAAGTTTGAAAATTTTCAAGGAAGTTCCACACAAATGCAATCCTTTGTTAATCTGCCAGCACAGCTGTATTTTTTTTTCTACTCATCACATCAAGAATGAAAGAAATTGCTGGTCTGTGTCTTGGCTTAATGTGATTGACAAGTGAGAAGCATCAGATAGGAAATGTTACAGACAACTAGAAAAACATGATAGCAAAGAAAAGAAAGGAAAAATAGAAAAATTAAAAGGAATCTTATTTTCAGATCAGGGTATAAAAACACCATTCGGTTCCAACATGGTGGAAGTACAACTTTGGAAAGAGACACAATTCACTTACAAAAATCCTGTTTTCCATAGCCAGCTATTTCACACTGGGTGTTATCTTTTAAGTAAAGGTTCTTCTCTGGCAAGCAGACAGTCCTGACATATTTGGATTCTACTGCACACTGTCCAGAAGTTGTTCTTATCCTCAACAAAGCTAGGAAACAAGTTGGAGAAGATACAGTTAGCTTTGTAGAGCTAGGTTTTTTTCCCCCCTCTCAAGTTCTCTGACAATACAAGTACTGGATATGCTTAATGGGAATAGTTCCAATTACACATAGCTTTTGATAGCATATCATTCCTCTCATGGCTTTTCAAATTACATTGGGTCATTTACTAACAAGCAAATTAATTTTCCAGCTCTAAGACTGTAAAACGTTTCAACTTGAATTTCCTTCCTGGAAGGAGAAGAGGCTGATAGCTCTGGGCAGATTTTTGTGAAAATGTATCTTCATACATTTTAACACCTCAGCTTCCTGACTGGCTGGTTGTAGAGGGTGGCATCTGATGCCCTGCTGACGAGAAGATAGTTTATACTGTACTTCCCACCAGAAGGGCTTATGAAGCTATTAAATTCTTATTTCTTTGGCAGCAGGAATTTGGAAGGGGTAGTAGCATTCTAAGTGTCAAGCGCAAGAGCGGTGAGTGTTTTGTGAAAATAGCTAAATGCCATCTCTGACCTTGTCAGTTTAGGGCTAAGCTTGCAGAATTCAGAGAGACTTAGAAAATTCTGGATTAATTCAGGTTAACCTTCTGCTAATGTGATACTTCATGTTGCATTCATCTACTATACGATGAAATCTACGGTGCATGCATTTTTGCATTCATTTTTACTATACAGCATGAACTGATAAAATAGGATGGCAGAAATAAGATGCTGCCACCGGTGTTTATAGAAAAGCCACACCTTGAACAGGTCCAGAGAAAAGACAGTTGCAGAGTTAACTGTGTGTCAGGTACATCTGATGTATGCCACAAGCCAGACTTATACAAATGAGAAAATCTTCCTCAGCACAGGCCTAGTTCTCACTAAGCACCTTGTTCATGTTCCCCTTCTAAAAGCAGAGCTTGAGATGATTTATGCCACAATTATATAGCCTTTAAATAGTCTCGTATCAAGACACCACCTACCAATATCATTCTCATTGCCACCTGTGTCATCGTTAAAGTCAGGATGAGAGATGATGTCATCAACCATGAACACTTGTTCCTTATCACCAGTAACATTCAGAACGGACTTCCCAAGGAACACTTTGTAGAGGGATTTGTTTTGTTGCCTTTTTGACCTAAGTGACAGTAGAGATTCATTAGGACCACCAGTTTCTGAGATTGAGGTGAACAGGAAAAACAATAAAACCCACCCATGAATGTATTTCTTCACAGCTCATCACCTTCCTGATATGACTTCAAAGTTTTGAGAACAGCTATGGTAAAACGAAATCTCAGCTCAAATTTGGGCTGCAATTTAAACTGCATAGTCCAAAATGTGCTCGTTCCACTGGACTTGGAAGCCAAGAGGCTTTGTGTTTGTGGCTGCTTTTCTTGTTTTGCTGCATTGAAATAACATTCTTGCTAAGCTACATTGTGAAGGGTTACTCATTGAGCATAATGCAAAGAAATCAGCTGAAAAAAAGCGCAAATGAGGTGTAAGAACTCTGAACTTACGGATCATGAAAACAGTGTGCTGCTGTAAGCACCCAGCAAGGGTCAATGAGGCTGCCACCACACAGAAAGTGATCGACGCCCCTGATGTTTTGGAAGATGCCAGCTACCCAAGGCTGAGACTCAATCTCTGCCTGACTTCCACCAACAATCTTGAAGTACTTGCTGATGCTCCTTTGACCACATGCATGCCCTATGAAAGGAGAAACTCGGGTCAGATTCTTATAACTATGCACTGATCCTGTATTTTAAAAGAAATACTTGAAAATTTAGACTACTTACCACACTTTTCTATGTTGCAGGGTGTTTCTCGAATGGCAAATCCCTTTTTGGTGTAACACCAGGGCCTGCTTCTTCCATTTGGGTTTCTAGAAGATAAAGGAAATGTTCTTTTCATGAGAGTACTATTAAAAATACATCTTTATCTTAGAATTATAGCTGTCCTGACAAGACCAAAAGCGTTCTGTTGCAAGATATGCCAGGGAAAATAATTATGAACTGAGTATTATTGTTGCATACTGGGAACTTTGCAGCACTGTCAACCTCAGTGGTAAGCAAGAACTCTAGATACCTCTAAGAACCCTATTCCAGTGTTTTCAGTAAAATCTTATCATTTAAATACATGCACCATCAATTGAGGCACTTCTGGAGCTGTGACAATAGAAATAATCACAGGAAGAGTGATAATTTTCTTACCTGCAGTAGTTGTGTTTGCCCAGTCCAAGTTGCAAAGCATTCCTCAAGTGAGCATGGTAACGGTCCCTCCTGATTACAGAGGGAAGGTCCCACGACAGACATTCATCTTCTGTTGCCATTCCTCTATAGTCCTCCCCATTCTCATTATAGCATGCGCTGTTAGTGTCTGAGAAAAATAAGTGCTTTGTTAGCAGCATGTTCTTCTGAGACAAACTTTATGTATCCTTCAAATGAGAAAAAGAGCCAATGCATTTTACTACAAAATAGATGATGCAAAATCTGATCTGTTACTATGAAATTGCTCTATGAATTTTGAGCATCAAGTAACATGCTTTAAGCAGGCGTATTTCTTTGTTTAGTTTCAGCATACTTCAATATAATCTATTCTGTTTCTGAACACTCCCAAACAAGTCCACTTTTTTTCCCACCACAACCAAACATTAGTGAGGGGTCAGGGACAAAACCACCCCAAAAGAAACAACCCCTGAATTTGCAGCACTATTTAGTTGCTCTTCCTCATTTTATTAGCATAAGATGCTAAAGATATCCAGTCATCTGTTCATGGGCAATACTTCCACTTGATATTTCATATTCATGACTTGTTATCTCTTAGATCCTCTAAATCAATTCAATTAGTATTAAGGAAAATAGGTACTCTACCCAGTTCACAGTGAATCCCAGTGTATCCTTCTGGGCATACGCAATGCTTAATTCCACTGAAAAGGTGATAGGTAACGCAGGTTCCTCCATTCAAACAGTGGCATGCTGCAAGTGAAGGAAGTCACTAATCAGAGGCAAAATATTTTCATGAAATAAAACACAGTTGCAAATAAAGCTTTAGATGTTGAAGTATCAATAATCTTCCTTCTTGTATGAAGATGTAATTGCAGGATAACAACTTTTTAGATTCAGATAGAAAAAGCATATTTACCCTTGTCATATAATCTGTGTTGATATGATAGCTTGTAGTGCTTCTTGCTATGAACCTAAAGGAAAAGAAAGAAGGATTTTAAGCAAAGAGTTTATTTTATGTGGTTTGATTATCTTCTTATGGTTCCAAATTCTATTCCCTACTATATACCTTCCCAGTTCAGTTTTTTTGCAGGTATTTGCCAGCTGAACCTGCTGTGTGGAATCTGAATACAAAAAGTGGAACTCTGGGCAGAACAGAAAGGAAGAAAAAACAAATGACCACAAAAGAACCAACAGACCGTACAACAAGCTGATCCTCTGTATCAGAATTTGACACTTATTTCTACTGTAAGGACCTAATCAGCTTTCAATGGTCAGTGTCCCTAAAACAGGAACAAAGCTTTTCCCCCTCCCCCTCACAGCCACCAAGCACTGCAAAGACACAACATTCTCCAACTGCCTCTCATTTTGGTAGCCTCGATGCTTCATGTTTTTGCCATTAAAACCTGCAGATTTATCCAACAGTAGGTTCTTGCCCTGTACTATGCAGGCTGAACATTTTTCTTGATGTGATTAAGTAACATTAGGTTTGTAGTATACTTTTCCCAGAGGTCAGGTGTGCTTGCCTGAGCTAAAACAAGTAATGGTAACAATAAAAAGTGATGCTTGTGAATGGTTCTGCTAATAGATAAGCTGTCATAGAAGCCAATAGTCAAAAATACTCAAATTCATATATGTTGCCTCTTTTCCAGCATCACACATTCAAGGAGAAGAGATAGAAATTGTCTTAAGGCCCAACATCCACCTCCATGAAAGATCAGTGAGATTTTGGTGTTCAGGTCTAAACGTTAAGCAAACTATCAGAAAAGCTAGATTTCTTTTTTATTGCAAGAAGTCTTTACTACTTGAAGTCTGGCAGACTTCAAATGGTCCAGAGTCAGAACAAAACACAAAGGGCTCAAACCCATGTTTCTTGGAAACGTATATGCGCATACAGAGGCAGCAAAAGAGAGAATTCAAGTCAAAAGCCTATTACACTGGCCAAAGCAGAACTATAATCAAAACCAGAAGTGGTTCCAAGTGAAATCACCCCCATTTATTTCAAAACTTACAGTATCTAGTCCCGTGACAAGTGTACCCAGTGTTACTGTGAGGCAGATGAGCAACTTCATGTTGTTAGTTAACTTCTTGCTTTGTTCCTCTTCTGTCTGTATTACTTTTATTCTAAAAATAATGCAGGAATTTAGTGTCATGTTGTAGCTTGCAACCTCAGCTTATTTTCTTCTAATGTTTTCAGTTAGTTTAGAGTAAGTCACAACACAATTGACAAAATAATTAAGCACTGATTTGCTGGGGAGTATCTGTTATTATTTATGCGTATTAGAATTAACAATTTGAAGCTTTTTTGTACACTTTGTAATACAATCAGATTTTTCTGGATCTTAAATGAAGTAGGTAAATTGGAAAACAAATCAGCACAGTAAGCTTCTGCAGTATGGAATGACAGAAATTGGCAGACATATTTAGTTGCTGTCCAGCTATTCATACCCATTTAACCAGTGATTACTGTCTTGCACCAAGAGCACTTAACATTCACATTTCAGTTCTGAAAAGGAAAGCGCCTTATTTCATCACCTCTGTGGCTGCTCACGGCATCTTGATGATAGGCACTTAGATAAGTCTGGTGACCTCACTGAGTGCCTCTGACCACTGCAAACTCTTGAGACCAGACGGTCTTGATTTTATCTCGCTTATTTACAGTATTAGAGAGGTTTAGAACATATTGTCTCCATTTCTTAAATGCAGCTGGATCTTGTAGCCAAGCATGTATAGCAATATTCCCAGGAGTGACTGTTAAAAAAACCCCTACTTTGTAAAATCAGGAGGGAAAACAGCTATACAGTGCCAATAAATCTTAAGAAAAAAATTACAATGCAAGCCATGGGATTTTTATTTTTAGTGTCCTCACATCTTAGAAAATTTGATTTTAGGAAGATTCCATGGGAATTTTAGTTATATTTACAACAGCAAGCAGTGCAACACAGTAGGAGAGGGTATGCAGAACTGATTTGATTAAGACCAGCCCCACAACGAATCAGCTTCAGAGGCTTCTACATTAGAGTAGTCCCCTAGACTGAACGCCTGCTGATATCTGGAATACATCTTCCACTTAGGTTGTATTATTCATAAGAAATGCAATTCACATACCCTAAGGGCATTTGGTAGTGTGAACTAAAACATGGGAAGTAGACATGATCACTGGATTAACGTGGAACACAGGTGACATTACCCAAACGAAAATCCTAATGCAGATTGCATAGACGTTTCATAACGTAAAAAAGAAATCATGCCTCAGGTGCTTGGGCATGCACACCTCTTGGATTCAGCTGCGATTTCAGCAGATCTTGTCCCTTACACAACGCTCATATTAAAGTAATTATTTTTAGCATATTGGGCAGCCGTGCAAGCAATTTTTCGTCTGCTACCACAATTCGCCTCTCGGGCGCAGCTCAGCAGGGCAACCAACAGCACTGCAGAGAGCTGGGGGAAGCACCCCGAGCCGCGGCTGCCAACGCAAAGAACAGCAGTCGCCCCAAGCCGGCCTACCGCCTTCGCCCTCCAGCCTCAGCGCAGTTCAAAAGCACTTACCAGCGCGGGAGGCCCGCCAAGCAGAGCGCCAAAGGATACCGATGCGGACGCCGGTGAGGCGCAGAACAACAGCTCGCCCCGGGGCGGGCAGTATAAAGACAGGGCTGGGGCGGGGCCGGCGCCATCGCTGCCGCCCTGGGGCGGGGCTGAGGCCGAGCCCGCGCCGGTCCCCCGGTTGCTGCAAGCAGTTCGGTGCTCACCGCGCCGTGAGTAAAGCCTGCTGCGGTGACTCGAGATGGAAATTGTAAATGCTGCTTCGTAGTTTCGGGGGGCGGCGGGCGGATGGTCAGAGCGAGCAAACAGCTCCGGTCAAGGTTAGCTTTCTGTGAGGGGATTCTCGGCTTCCCTCTCCCGCCCCGAGGCAGTCAGCAATTTGTTAGAGGCATTTGAGAGGTAAAAAAAGAGAGAAATGTGGGTGACAGCTGTGAGAAGAATGACTTGTGCTGAAACATGCTTAGAGATGCGAATAAGTGTGGTGAATTTTATTCACATGGCTCTGCTCGTACTGAGGATGACACTGACTCAGGTGTGGGTTAAACACAGCCCACTGGGAGGGGGTATTGGGCCAGAATGTGTGCTTCAGGCGCTGAGCGTGTGCAGAGAGCAGAGCTGCAACCAGCTGAAACACAGGACATTCGGGGCCCACAAGGTGCCCCCATGTCAGCTGCAATATATTACGACAAGGGGCTCACATCAGGGGCTAAATTCGTCTGCTCCAGAGCTACTTATAGCTCTCCCACCCCTGAGAAATCTTTTGCTCCTGAGAAATTAGTCGTGGTTTCCCCATAACTATTGCTTTCCAAAGAAATAGTCAAAGTGGAGTCCTCTCATGAGATATGAACAGAGATGTGAACTGATACAGGTCTATCTACGAATGCAGGCTACTCAAAATAGATATTTTCTAGCCCAGTTAAATGTGAATTTTATTTTATTTTATTTTTTTTGGTACTATGCTGTGAGGTTGTAGCAGTGCAGGTAATAAGAGCAAACCAGTACACAGTATTTGTGGGTATATTCATAGCTAGTGCAGGTTACTAAGATGAGGAAGGTCTCACAGGCTGTGTAGCTTATGAAAAACAGTTTCTTCAGAGGGCAGGTCTAAGCAGGTGCTGACCTGAATTTCCCTCAAGAGGAATGTTTCCTGAGCTTAAGGGGAGCATTCTTATATGTTTGATATCTAACTTTGATGGTATAAGTATGGCTTAGCTTTCTTCTTCCATCTCTACGTTCAATTTGTGTCAGATCTGTAGTATTACCATACCTTTATTTGGATACCATCCATTTAAATTCTCTATTCCTTTCTGTTCAGATCTTGAAGCTTGCATCAGAACAGACCTCACCTCTGCCAAATGCACACTGAATTCACTTTACAGAATGGCAGGAACTAAGTCAAGAGAAACAGTTTGAGCTGGAAGTCCAAAACAAAACCAGCTAAGGAATAAATCTGTCTGAATTTCAAGAGAGTAATTTTGCTCGCTCTCTCTCTGAGGTGACTGAATATACCAATATCACAAATAATAATATCCTCTGAGAAATAGGGCAGCAAATATCAAGGTAGAATCCCCATGACACTGCGTGTTCACTTTAGAGGATTGTGCAATAAATTTACCCTAGGGAATAAATTCCAACAGAGGGAAAAATAATCCAGATATTCAAGGCAGTCTAGAACATTACTCACTTAGTGAATTTTAATATGCCAACATTACACATAGTAAATGAAGAAATGGGTCATGGTTTGACTCAGTGGGGAGAGCAGGAAAGGTACCAGATGCCCAGAACAGAAGGATTCCTTGGGGCTGAACAGGTTTTCTCCTTCCTCCTCCATGGTCACAAGAAAGAGGTGCTAGGCCTTGTTGGCGTCCTCAAACTCTCAGAAAGAGAGTCAACACTAGAGCATCTGGTTTTCATCTTTCACATTTGTTGTTCCCTCAGAAGTGCTGTAGAAATGATAGAATATTGGTTGTCTTCACTCTAAGACAAGATACAACAAGATTCAAAACTCTCTTTTTCTACTCTTTGTCATATAGTTACTTAGGTTTCACTGAAGTACTTTCCAATGAGATATATCTAAAAGGCCATCAGGAATAGTGTCTGGGCTGTGATGCTCCTTTCTTTCAATCAGACTGGTAACAGTTATGGATGAGAAACTGACATGTTTGCAGTGCCATCAAATTCTTTTGGTCTCAATACTTGCACCTAGATAGGTGAATTAACTATATTTCAATAATAAAGTGAAATTATGGTTTAGCAGAGAGATATCAAAGCTAGCTGCAAACGAGTTTGCTTTGGTACCGAAGTAAACTCACAGCAGAGAAAGCTGCATGATCTCTGTGAGCATTAAGTGACTCTTATAGAAGCTGAAATGGATGAAATAATCTGAAGTTCCTGACTTAGAGCTGGCTAATGTCTGGCACAACATCTGAAGTGAGATTTCAGGTGAAACAAACTCTTGAACCCTTGCTGTGTGCCCTGCCCTGAGGCAGAGACCTTGGGAACTCTGTAGACTGGCAGTTCCAGCAAAACCTCCACCTGACCTCAAAACTGGACCTGCCTGCACAGATTGGAAATGCACAGACCCAAGGAGTGGTAGATGTGAAACATGACTACTTCTGCTGTCAAGGGGCTTTTGGTAGCTTTGGGATCATGATTTGTTCATTACTGCACAGAGTTTAGAAGGGCCTTATTATAAGACATATTATCTCTCCAGAATAAGATTGTGATAGGACAGAGGAAAATAAGGTCTTTGTTACTCAAAATCAAAATTGTTTGGAAAGAACAGTGAACAAAATGAAATGCCTACTGAAAGACTCTCAGTGTAACTTACTTGCCCAGTAGATAATGGTTAAGGACAAACCATGAGGCTTAGGGGAGAAACTCCTGTCCAGACCCATGGAGAAGTGTTGTGTTTTGAGGGCCACCTTCTGCTTTTCACTGTTCATTCTTTTTCCTTATCCATGTCTGTGGTTTCGTCACTCTGTCTCTTATCTGAATTTGGCAGGGGTATGGGCAGAATGGAAGTGGGGAAGAATTGTGAAGAAAAGAGAGATGCTATAGGAAGTGGTATGGGTGATCTTGTAGAAGACACTTTACTTGCTTACAAGGAGTACATCATCTAAATTAAAAAAACACAATTCACAAAATCTGAAGTCATTCTCTCATTTACATGATCAAGGCTCTAGTAAGAGGGCTTTATGTATTTCTATTGTCTGTACCTGGATTATAGCACAGAGTAAAGAAAATGTATACACTGATTATGAGTTGCTCATGTGATCCCAGTCTGTGAACCCTTTGCAGTCATATAGTACTTCTCTCAAAAGAGGTCTCATGGAGTGAATCCACCCCCAAAAGAGCTAGTGGGATCAGACCTACAGTCAGGCACAGTTCTTGGTTTTCTGTGATTTAGTTTTCAGTTGCTGATAAAAAAATTGCTGATTCTTTTAATTTATAGTTGAAATAACTTGAACGTTTCAGATTAATCAGACAGCCTGAATTAGCAAATTCAGAAAAAGATAACATTCCATTCCAACTAGATGAGGACACTGAACCTCTTAAGTAAATACCGGGGTTTTATCTCATGGTGGTACGCTGAAAGCCATTGTGAGCTTCACACTGATTTGCAGAAGTTGACAGGGTCAAGGTGTTATTGATTCTAGTGTTCATTTTCACAGCTGATGATAAAAATATTAAAACTAAAGAAAAATACCATCCACCACACAGTTTTTCTGGTGGGCCATCAGTAAACCCCAAAAGGGTAGAACTCACAGAAAGTTAAGTAACCCTGTAAATATTAGTAAAGAGAACTGCCCTAGAAGTGCTGTTTTATGAGGAAAGGTTCCCTTTACTGTGGTGCCCTGGTATTCCACTCTGATTTTCTCTGTCAGGAATAGGAAGTTCTACATATTTAAAATTACAGCCATTCATAGAAATCTGCCCTAAATCTGAAATTCTGCCTCTGTTAGCAGGCACTTCTGCAAGCCCCTGCTGAAAGTAATGGGGCTCAGTGCAGCGGGAGCGGACCCTTCTGTTCAAGACACCTCCAGAGTCAGAGCTCAGATGTGCCTGAGGCTTTATATCACCTGTAGTCTGGCGGCTGTGGGGTGCATGTTCTGGTTTGTATCACCTGTAAGTAATATGAGAATTAGTCTTTGGACAAGTACAATATCTTTTTTTGCCATCACGTGCCATGCCATGAAATAGAAAAATAATTTGCAAGTCATCCCTACCCATGATGCATTAAGAGGTCTAAATGTGTATGTGAGCTGTTACATGTGCCTAAACCTCTGTCATCTCACAGAGCAGGGTTAAGCCTCACGTTCAGTGTTTAGTTAGTGATTAAGAACACAAAAGCTAAGAAAACACCCAGATCCTTTTGACATGACTTGTCCTCTTCATAATAAAAATAATTTGTTAGGATTTTTTTAAAGAAACCACCTTATCACTGAATTAAGTACCCCAAAATATGTGTATAGATTATAAAGAATATAGCTATATTTACAAATTCTTTGTGTAGTGGAATAAAACCAATATTGGTTTACAGTAAATTCTGGATTATGGCAGAAAAGATTTCAATGCAATCATAAAATGTGTTACAAATTTATGGGAAATTTTCCCATGTAAACTTGTTCTGGAATATTTTAGCTTCACACAGGCATTTTTACAGTAAAACATGTTGTGTTCTCCTTTGATATTAGCCAAGTTATTTTTCTAAATCAGTTTGCTTCTAGGTCTTGAGATAATAACTATGACTGAACAAACCAGTAGATTTCAAATCGTAAACCCATGATTTTCAAATGTTACATATTATCTCACCATAAGGTTGTGATAGGACAGAGAAAAATAAGATTTTTATTACTCAAAATCAACATTGTTTGGAAAGAACATTATCACCACTCATAAAGTTAAAAATATACAACTTGCTCTTTAATTTTGTTATTTTAAATAACAGCTTGTGTGAGTCCCAGGAATTTCCAGAGTAGCTGATTTGAAGTTGAATGTGATTCATAAAAATTCTTGTTCTTTAATGACTCTTGATTACTTGTCAGTTGTTTGTGGTTGGAATCTGAAGCAAATGGTGATCTCATTTCCTCTAGGTACCATTCAGATACTCAGGTTTCTTTGTTTATTTAAAAAGTTGTTCCTTTTCCTTGCTGCCCACTGTTTTTCTCTACTATCTCTGTGTGGGTAGAAATAGCAGTGTGTCAGTTGAAGGCCGCTAGACTCTTTCTGGATGCTTGTTGACCCTACTTGTTGCTTTGCAAGCAGCAGAAGCTGCTAGCCTTATCTCTGATCTCAGCCAGGGTAATCAAAACCTTGCAAACACGCTTTAGTCACAACAAGCAACCAACTGCTGTTGGCTGAGCCGTTTTACTAAACTAGAAGAGAATGTGCATGAAGCTTTAAAACAATATAATCTCTCTCAAACGCAGTTTTGTTGAATACTCCAGCAGCATTCTTCTTCAAAGTGACTGACTGTACTAGAAGGTGATTCGGGGTACAGCCTGAGTACATTGAGCACCTGTGAAATCCTCTGTCACTGAGCCTATTTCATTCATGCGTAGAAAGTAGCTACCGGATGAATGTTTTCTTTTGTAGACAGTGTTTTGTTGCTTCTGTGAGCTGTGTTGAGATGGATATTTTGCGCAGCCATGGTCGCATCTGAGGATTTCTTCATCAGCTTGCTGTGCACCTGTTTTTCAGCTAAGTTTTGTATCGTATTTAGCATTTGTGAAAACCTATTGAAAATTAAAATCACCAATCTCTTAGATGTTTGTTGAAACTGTTTAGTTAAGACAGCCAATGTCTAAGGCAAAGATTTTTCCAGAATCTAAATAGCTTAAAATTATGATTGTGTTTGGGTCTAGGCCTATCTTTAGTTTCTAATTTCTGGTAGCACTTGGGGAAACTCACAAAAATAAGTCTTCTGAGTTTGAAGCTAGGAGGCAGAAAGCAAATACAGAGATTTTTGAGGATTAATCTGTGTCTTATTTGGTGATCTTAAGTTCTGAAATAGGATATTTTTCAAGGGAATCCTATGTGTGCCTGCCATTTACTGACCTGGAAGAGCACATTAAAATCTAACCTTGGAAATTTACAGAAACAGCCAGCTCAGACTATTGTTTCTGCAGTGCATCAGTCAGATTCCACAGGAAAACCCACAAACTGAGAGCATGCCAACTGGGAGACTTCCGCAGAAAACAGATTTGCTGAAAACTGGGAAGAGAGCAAATTCTGGGGGATGAACTCGGCATGCCATATCCTAGTGATGGTCTATCCAGGGAAGCAACGTACCGTAAGCCTTTGTGCAATACACCCAGATGAGAAAACTGGCACTGCTCAACCTCATGAGAGGCTTCCTGTGAAGATCGTTTAGAACTCCACTCCTTCATCCTCTGTCTTTGGCTTTCCTACTTTCAGTACACTGCACTGGTTAGGCCACACCTCAAGTACTGTGTCCACTTCTGGGCCCCTCAGTTTAGGAAGGATGTTGACTTGCTGGAGTGTGTCCAGAGAAGGGCAACAAAGTTGGTGAGGGGCTTGGAACACAAGCCCTAGGAAGAGAGGCTGAGGGAGCTGGGGCTGCTTAGCCTGGAGAAGAGGAGACTCAGGGGTGACCTTATTGCTCTCTACAACTACCTGAAGGGGGGTTGTAGACAGGCAGAGGTTGGTCTCTTCTCCCAGGCAGCCAGCACCAGAACAAAAGGACACAGTCTCAGGCTGCGGCAGGGGAGGTTCAGGCTGGAGGTCAGGAGGAAGTTTTACGCGGAGAGAGTGATTGCCTATTGGAATGGGCTGCCCAGGGAGGTGGTGGAATCACCATCACTGGAGGTGTTCAGGAGGAGACTTGACAGGGTGCTTGGTTACATGGGTTAGTTGATTAGGTGGTGTTGGATGATAGGTTGGATGCGATGATCTTGAAGGTCTCTTCCAACCTGGTCTATTCTATTCTATTCTATTCTATTCTATTCTATTCTATTCTATTCTATTCTATTCTATTCTATTCTATTCTATTCTATTCTATTCTATTCTATTCTATTCTACTCATGGCGGAAGATAAATGCCTAAAGTAACATAGTGAAGGAAGTAGTGATTTTACAGGCTGGCCTGCTAAGCAGTACTGATACTGTAACGGGTGTCTTAGTGGAGAAACAATTAATTGTTCCTGCTTCCAGTAGGGTATGACACTAGCTGCTGTTAAAACAGCATGTTGTACTGTTCCACTTTTCAGGTAGAATCCAGGGGTGCAGATGCAGTGGCAGAGAGCCCTGTCTGCTCAGCAAGTAGCAGTTGTCTGAGTGTATCTCTCGCTGCTCACTGGAGATGCAGGTTGCTTGCAGTCACGGCAAAGAATCATGCTTCAGTCCTTAAAGGCAGGATTGTTTTGACTGTACATGTTCAGGCACCATAGTGGCAGGCAGTGATATACATTTCTAAAGCTTTATTTATCTAAATAAATGCAAGCTACAGAAAAACAACTCTAATCATAACATTAATGGTAATAGTCATGGGTGGTTCTATGAAGTACTAAAAAAGCTCTTAAGAAAAAAGACACCCCCAGTATATTTACAGATGAAGGAAAAGGATGCAGAAAGATGGGATTGTAGAAAGCCCATAGGGCAGTACTGCCCAGTGTGTCAAGCAGAGTGTCAGTACACTTGCAAGTGAACTGCTGTTGAACAACTCAGAGAAAAGAATTTTTTAAAGAAAATAAGCAAGTTGCTTCCTGGGTGCTATTGAACAACAACATTCTTCTTGCATAAGCTCATAAAGAAGCTATGCTGTGAGGAAAGGGGAAACAGAACTAATTTGAGTATTCTAATAACAGCATGTATCTCAGGTGCCCTAATAATAGTACTTATCTTCTCTCCCACTCATTCGGATGTTTTGGCTGCAGAAAACCAAATCTTCCTTTTTTTTCTAGTTAGCTTCCTGTAACTTATTTCTAATATAGACACTGTGCTACTTTCTCTAATCTTTGTTTGCTGGCTGTTGTTTAAAGGTTATAGAGTTTAACTAAATAACATTTCTAAAGAAAGTTGTGTTTGCTCTCCTGCAATAACTTTAACACCGATCTTGTCTATGGCAGTTGCAGCTTTTATTGATAGACAAAGAGGACACACACAAAGAAAAAAAAAAAAAGAAAAAAAGAGAGAGTAAACCTTCTCATATATGATAAGCACAACAGAAAACAAAACAAAGAAACAAAAAGAATAAAAGCCCCAAACCCCCAAACTAAAACCACTCCACCCCCAAAAAAAAACCCAAACCAAAACCCTCCACACTTCTAAAAGCAACTTTTGTTTGCAAATTAGGCCTTTTTTTTTTCATCCTTGTATAACATCTTTTTCTGGTACATAGTGACCTATCATCAGTACTACCAAGTTTTTTTCCTGCCAGAAAGCAGAAACACCTTCTGTCTCCCCACTCTGGTTCCATGGAATTTTCTTGGCAATACTTGTGAAGTTCTGTGATTTTGGCTAAAAATGTTGGAAATGACAATGTTTTATTCTGAAATATATTTATTTTTTGAGCAAAATATCTCAAACTGAGATAAAACTAAACTTCCATCACTGGGAGTTTTTGGAACTACCTAGGAGTGCATCTTCCATTTGTTCCCCAAGAGGTGTCAAGAGTATGCTCACTTATCTCTACCAAGCAGTGAGTGAGGAGGCAGGCATTTAGAGGGGAGGAGAAGGCAAGATGTAGAGCAGAGTCTGTGCTAGTAAATATACAAGGCTCAGCGTCTTGGCCTGCATACTGGTATTGTTGTGGTCATGATCAGAAAGGCAGAGTCGAAGGTGGTGCAGGCTGGGGAAGCAAAAGGCAGTGCTAAGTGATATTTGCCTTTCAGGAATTGCTGTGATTTAGCCATGAGAAGGGTAAGAAAGAAATAGTTGTCAGAAATGGAAGGAAATGACAGTATCAGATGAAGGCTGTGCTGGAAAAGGTTGAAATCTACTTATCCATGGGCTTTTTATCACAGAAGTTACTTAGAGGACAGACAAGGCTGAGCATATAAGTTATTCAGGAGAAGTTAGCATCTCCAAAAGATGAATTTGAGAGGACAGACCTAAAGGGCATAGGTACTGGATAGGAAATGGCAACCATTGGATAGATGACAGAGAAAACAAATTATGTATGGTTGGCTCAGTGAAGAACAGGCAGGTGATATAGAATGACTGAGAGCGCCAAATAACTCTATTGTCTCAAAACAATGTATGACACACGTGATCTGACTAGACAGGTAGATTGCTTTGATGGAGCTTAATAGCTGTTGAGGAGAGCTGCTGGTCTGGCAGAGTGGCTTAACAACAAAAGGAAATAATTTCTGCAGAGGTGGGAATTCCCTCTTTCCTTATTTTAAAACCATTGCAATAGCACCATGGAAAGGCCAATGGCAGATATTGCACTGAAGCACTCATCTCTCTGTGCACACCGCACTTGGCACATCTCTCTTTATGATTTGGAAAGACCACTCCTGCCCCACCAGAAAGGTATAAAAGGACTGCAACTTTTGGGGTCCACCTGTTACATCTGCTACAGAATACCCTGCTGGGATGTACACCTGCCACTAAGAACTTGGACTATGCCTGTGAAAATGCCACTGGATCCGAGGAGTGGTGATATCTTCCTTTTTCTCTGATTTCTTAACTCTCTCTTTCTCTACCTCTCTCTTTTTCCCTCTCCTTTTTCTTTCCATTTTCCCTGTGCTCCAATCCATTACCAAGAGTTTTCATTGGCTCTAACAAACACAACTCATCACCGTTTGGTTTCAGTTCGCTTTAATTTACTCCACAGGAATTTTTGAATCTTACCACAATCTCCCCCACTGCCAACGGCTGACTTGGGATACCAGGTCATGATGATGACTCAATCAAAAAGACTTGCATAAGAGAAACCTGTGCTGAAGCTTTTCTGAATGCAGGTAAGAAGCAGAATTCCACTTGTCAAGGCTTCTGTCAGGAAGAAAAACCACATTGCTTTCACTGGTAGTAAGAGAAGATGTAGGACAGTAGTTTCAGACCCAAAAGGACCGGGAAAGATGGAGCAGATTTGACAGCCAGAGAGGTTTACTGTAAGCTGTAAATCACTGGCATAGTGATGGCAAATTAGTTTGCATTTCCAAGTAATAAATAAAATGAAGGAAAAAAAGAAAGAACTAAAAGGGAGCTATTTCAAGGAAAGAAATGTTGAGTTAGAAAAGTACCAAGAAAGGCAGTGAAGGAGGGAGCAATGGAATATGACCAGTGATGTGTAAAGGGAACTTCCAAGCCCTGGGGCAGAGCTTTGCTTCTGAACAGTTCTTCTGGTAAGAAGATCTTCCATACCATGCAAAGGACAGAAGAAGATTGGATAAACCTTAAATTGGAGCTGGAGGAGAAACTGCTATTAAGATTGTATCTGGTGAGCTCCGAAGTGATCAATTTGTGAAGAAGTTGCAAGTAGTGTAAAAAGTGGGATGTTGTTAAAATAAGACAGACTGTAGGAAAGATTTGGATTTCCCCTCCCACCACCTGGTTATGAACATTCATGTTGTAGTCTAGTAGGAAAACTTTTGCCAGCCTCTGTGAATTCCCCTGAGATAAATGGAAATTTCTAATACAGTCTGTGTAACACAATTCATTATATGGAACCACTTATATGAATAAGCATTATTCAGTAGGAGTGAGAAACATCAGGACAAATCCTAGGCTGCTGTATTATGCTGTAGTAAATATTACTTAGAAGTATCTTATGCTGCACTGAGTATTACTTAAAAGAAAACCACCTTAGGCAGACCTTTGTCTTCTGTTCATTTCAGTGGAATAGGTTTGGGTACCAAAGCACATACTAAATCCCAGACCCAAGCGCTCTTTCTGAAATACACATTTATAAGCTCAGATAGTCTTAGCACATTTATAGTGGTATAACAGGGACCATCATTTGGGCCATAATAACTCATCAGCATTTTCTTGTGTTCACAAAATTGTGCCGAAAGCCTGCTGTTGAATATATATTCCAATGGAACAGCTGTTCCTGGAAAGCTACCTAATTACTCATTGTCTCTCATGCCTCACAGATCTCTCATTTCTCTCTTTCTATGGCCTCATTCTCATCAGGAAAGCCACACTTTTCACTGTAGAAGCTAGAAATTCATGCCTTAGTCTCACAAGAGCCTGGAATCCCAGACTTTCCTTTCAGGGCTACCTGCAGAAAGTGAGTACTGCTACTGCTGGCTCTTTAGTCAAGCTCCTGCTCCTAGAATATAACTTAATATGGGTATTAGAGGCAAATGTATGTCTAATGCAGGCGATGAATGTTGATTGTGCAATGATTCTCCAAAAGCAGGACCTCACATGCTGTAGGACCTGTTAAATATTTTAGGGGTGGTTTCATGGGACATATTTTACTTATTTATAATGGTTTTGTGCCTAAATTTGATAGAGTAGAAATTAAGCTCATAAGAGTGATGATTTTCAAGCTAAAGTACAATAAAGGAAATGTAGGCTAGTAGGTCATTTGCTTACTTAAGATACTTTTAGTTCATTAATGCTGTTCCACTGCCTTTCATTCCTACCACTGTGATTCATACTATAAAAAGAATGTATCATGTCTTTGACAGTCTGGTGATATATTAGTAGTTGATTTCAGGGCCAAACAGAGGTGTTTTCATTGATCCTCAAAGCATGTCCCTACAGTCACATGAGATAATTACTGAAAGTGTGGTTCATTTAACTGACATACTTAATACTTACAGTTTCACAACTCTGAGTTCTGGAGAAAGATCATTTGTCACACTTGGACTTCTGTGTTTCTCTGCATTGCCTTCTATAGGCATGCTTGACATTTTGTCCTGAGCTGTGATAAGTACTGAGAAGACTGATTTCTAAAAAACAAACAAAAACCAACCTCTACCCCCCCATAAAAAAAAAAAAACCACACCAAAAAAGACAAAAAACCCACCACAAAAACCCAACCCAAAACAAACAAACAAACAAAAAACTCCAAAAAAATCCCACCCCAAAGCCACAAAGACAGAAAAAGAGGAAAGTCAAAATAATTTAGGGAACATAAGGAAACCACAGTTTGAGCATGTGACTTTCAAGTCTGTATGAGCATATATCAGATATTATAACTTGAAACAGTTTGTGTAAGTAACTTCAGACTAGGCACAGAGGCAAACTTTACCTTAAGTATCTTCAAAACCTATCAAAAATATAAATAAAAGCTCTATTACATACCTATGTAGTACAGACACTTCAAAAGGCAAGAGAAATATTACACATTATGTTTTGGTTATTAATTACTGTTGCCATTTTACCTTTGCTGAAATCTATATTCTTCAACAGAGCAATTTTCTACAGCATCATGCTGGGTTGTGGCTATGGGAAATTTCACAATAACATAATTAGAAGCTGAAGTTTGGGGAATAGTGTGAGTGCGATGGATCTGTTTGATCTACTGCATAAGCTTAAAATTATATCCACTGCAAAAGATTTTGTTATGCATGGCATATACCCAGCACACCTTATGTCATATGAGAATTTCTGATTTGAATTTTCAGCTTTGCCAGTGGTTGCTGTTTTCAGCATTTAGGAATGACATAAGAGGTCAGTGTTGTTACTCTACCAGCAAAATAAGGTCTTGGTTCCTTGTGCGCTAAAGAAAGAAATTTGAATGTGTTGGCAGTTCATGGTTAGGCTTACACAGTTGTCTTCTCATACCACTACTTTACTTTTGGACAAACTTCTTCAGAAATCTAGTTAATTGAGCCTCCAGCCAAATATTTGAACACTGTTAGACTTACTACTTACTTCTAATTAAAGAAGATACTTGATATGAAATGTTTGCTCCTTTGCCAGGCATGCAAGTAGTTAAATATATTTTAAATAAGCTCTCAAATGAGAATAGTTACAGCTGAGCTAACAATGAGAAATATAAACAGAAGCATCCATTACTTCTGATGACAGCTTTATTTTATGCATATACCTAGTACTTGACAAACATTTTTATAAGCACAACTTGCCAAAACTTTTGCTAAGGGAAATTGTAGCTGGAGAGTTACAAAACTGTAGAAAAGTGCCTAGGCTTGGCCTGGTTACAGAAGCAGCTTTGCTGTTCCATGTACGACTGAAATGGTTAGAACTGGCATGCAAGCATGATCTCATGATAAACTCACTGATCCTTGCTAGGAATTAACCAGTTAGCTACTTAGAGCTGACAGTCTATCACCAAGAGGAAGATTGCTGTATTTCTTTTGCCTATCTTAATGACAAGTACATTTACCAGCATTACTGACCAGAGACTTATTAATGAATTTGTAAGCTGGGATGATCATGTGCAATATACACACATGCAACTGTTACGTGCTATTTCTTATGACTGCACCATATAAAATTCCCCTATTAGTACTTAATTTGTTTTTAAAATGTGTAATATTACAGTGACCTAAGACTTGCTTGCTTGTACAGCCTAAGAGATGGAAATCCAACTCCCTCAGAAAGTTTTAGCTATCATGACTTCCTGATAAGGAAATATCATTCTGTTCAATAAGATGTCTCTTCTGTTAAAAAGAAGTGCTTTGTAGCACTATTGAAGAAGGACAAAAAGCAATAGAAGTATAAAGATAGACATTCTTTTGGTTTTCTCATTTGAAAAATAACTAGTTTATCTTCTTAAGAAAAATTAGTATCATATAACACATATAATTAGTATCATATAACACATATGAAGTGCTACTGCATTTGAATAACCTTGTTCAAAGCTTGTGGGATAGAACAGTATACGATAGTTACACAAACTGCTTATGTTCTGCAACTCTGTTGTCTTAAGTTGTGAGACTGATTCTCAGCTAATCACCCAAGTGCTCCTTTGCAATACTACAGGCAGAAACAGTCCCGCAGGAAGTGGTATTTGTGATTCAGTAAATGGCACCTTGCCCACTGAGTCAGTGTTGAGCCAGTGTCCGAATGTGTTTCTAGAGTGTGGAATATAAAACTGAAGTTCTGACTGTTTGTGGCTACTGGGAAATTCACTGAATGATTGACGAGAACAGGGACATTAGCCGCAACATCCCAGATTCCAGACAAGGATAATTACAACTTTCCCCCACTTACTCCACTGGGAGAATAATTCTTCTCCTCTAAGCTTGTACATTTTTCCTGCACTTAGCTGGTCACCATCCTCTAGGCGTGTTGGAAGGATGAGTGCTGCAACTCAGATGTGCAGTACTTAGCCCACTTTGAATCTTTCAGACAGACACCATCCCTGGAACCTGTCTGAGCTTTTCAACTAGTTTGATTTTGGAACTGAAGAATGAACTGAGGCATTTCCAGTATATTTCCTCTCAGGACCTATGACCCAGTAGATGTACACAGTGACTCAGAATAGCCTTTTCTAAACAAAGGTTTAACTTATGGATAGGAATTGAACAGGCCTCACAAAGTTTAATCTGAGGATGCTCTGCACATGTGACCTTTCCTACTGGCTTTCACATATCCAGTACAGAATTGTTCTCTACACAAGGGGTTGTCTGTTGGGTTTTTTTTGTTTGGTTGGGGTTTTTGTTGTGTGGGGCTTTTTTATTCTGTTTTATTTCTGTTGTTATACAGAAAAATAAATTCCAACTTTACAATTTAAGAATAGTAAGTCCTCAAAACAGATGTCTAATGTCATTCATTGACACACTAATTTACATGAAGGTTTGTGCTAGCAAATGTCAGTACCTGGAATTACAAAGTAAAGCCAGAAACTGCTGCAAATCTGAATTTGTCCTACAGGCAGTGTAAGTGCTGTGATCCTGAGTGTAGTTGATGACATACTGCTTCAATGTGTAAATATTTTTCATATTTCATTTTTCACAGCAACCATTTTATCATTTCCCTGGTTTTCCTTTTTTATTTTATGATGATGAAATAATCTTGACCTGCATGCATTATTGTTAAAATCATTACTAGCTACATATAAGTGGTTTAAACTTTGTAGCATGAAGATGTGTTTTGAACCATTTGGTTAAATTCTGTAATCTGTATATAATGGTTAAATGATTTCTGGAGTTGTGGAACACATTAAACAGTAGGTAACTCATTTAGAAGGGGGATGTTTTGGAGTTTGCCAACATACGGACACCTCCATTTATGCTGAGAATGTGCTTAAACCTTAGATGGATCATTTTATCAGAATATGTGTTTCATCAAGCATGATGCAGTAGCTTCCATTGCAGAGAAAAGGACATAAACATGCAAAATTCAGTTCCCTGAGCACAACAATACCAACTCTGAGCACCTGCTGCTGAAAGCATACATCATTCCCTCAGAGTGAGGAATAGGCTCAACATGAGAAACAGTGGCAAGATTTCATTATGGAATATGATGAAGTTCTCTTGATGTCACATGAAGACCACACTAATCCTGTACAGCACACCAGCTAATCTTGGTCTCTCCCCTTCCCCTTCCTTTATCTTTCCTCCACCCTCCAGAACAAAATTCTCCCCTTGATCATGAAGGAAGTGAGTGAGCCTGGATGCTACCCCAGGAGAGAAAGCTAGAGGAAGGGCTGGGTCACTTAGTCAAGCAAAGGGGAGGAGAAGGAAATGGTCAGTGAAAAATAACGTTCTAAATGTGGACTAGAATCATTTTGAAGCACTTGAAACACCTCTAAATAAATGAGGAAAGGGGATAATAGGCAAATAAATTTAATTGTATGCAATTAGTAATGGGAGGTTTCAAAATCTGTGGCCTTGTGTGAGACCAACTGCCAGTAACACAATACAGAGTACCAGTTCTTGCTATGTATAGAACCGGAAATGCCAGTCATTAAAATCCTGGTATCCCTTTGCCCTAACATCCACTACACAGCAGCCTGTTTATGCTGAAGCTCACTAGTTGACTGGAATTGCATTTTGATCAGAATCCTCACTGATGCCTTCATTTGTCATATCCTGCCTGAGGCAGCACCTTTCTTTGTGGCTTCTCTCTCTCCCCTTCAGATTAGATGATTTAGACCGTCTATATTCTGACAGTTTAAAAAACATGCAACATGCAAAGAATTGATCATATCTTACCCAGTTACCATAGTGGTGTACAATACATGTGTATATTAGTGTCTGGGTTGGTTGGCTGTTTAAAGAAAGAAAGAAAAAAAAGTTATTGCTCAGTGTGTGCAAACACATGCTAACGTGTTTCATGTTAGCCCATCCTAAGTTAAGTATTTTTTAATTCACTTTTCAAATTTGGTTTAAGTGTTTCTTTTAGGATATTTCTTCACCCATCACATTTTCTGCCTATAGTTCTATGAAGAAATACAGAAGCCAAGCAACTTATTGTGAACATGTTGGGGGTTTGTAGGTGTGTCCCTCTCACATTGTGATGCTGGAAAGACTTACACAGTGCAGAAAATTAGAACTTTAACTAAAAGTCTTCAGTCAGAAATGCTGATATTCTATACCTGTATCACCACAGTGTGGTAGCTCACAGAGTGTGGGTGATGAATTAAGGCTATTTGTTGAGAGCTATGGGACCACAGACAGTGGAGTCCCTTGGCAAGCACTCTGGCTTCCCAACAAATTAAGCTCTTGGGACCTGGCAAAACAGAACTGAAAACCAAAGTGTTATTATGAGATGTTATGACTTGCCCACCTCTTTTCTAGCCTTTGGTGAGCTGTGAAGATACACTTATCATACTGAAGCAGTTACTCGTTTCAAGTCATGGAGAAAGGCTAGTAATTGAGACTTAATGGAAAAGCCTTATATTGCCAACTAACTAGGTAGTTTAAATCCCTTCTAACTTTAGCTTTAGGGAGATTTTTTTTTTTGTTCTTCTTACAGTGTTGTTGTAGGTTCAGCTAGGATAGAGCTAATTTTTTTGACAAGAAGCTGGGAGAGGCCACACCCAGGATAGCTGGCTGGACCAGACAATGGGGCATTCCATAACAGGAAAATTTCATACCCACTAGATAAGAGAGGGTTGGCCCTGACTGTGGTTGTCTGGGGATGGGGTTTTGATGGCTGTCTGGGAGTGAGGTTTTGATGGTGGTCTCAGAGTGGGTTTTTGATGCAAGCTACAAAGCATCAGATGAGTGGTTTTATTTTTTATTATTTGGTTTATCTATTACCTTTTTTTTGTTGTTGTTATTCCAGTTGTTCATTTGTTCTTGTATTGTTCTATTAAACTCCCTTTCTCTTAACCTGTGAGGTTTTGTGTTTTGCTCCCAGTCGTTCCAGGAGGGAGGGAGTGAGCAGCCACACGCAACTGGGCCTAAAACCATGACCAGTGTATCAAAGAAAAATCATTGTGCAAACAAAAGACATTGTCCCTTCCTGTGCTAAACCTGGTTCATGAATAGGTCCTGCTGCCACTCCCTGCACTCTGCTATTTCGAAGGCTCACGGGATCATGAACAGGCAAAATTGTTGTGTATCTGAGTAAGGGTTGAAAGGGCAGGCTTATTTCACCCTCTCCTTGAACTACAGGTTGAAGATAAAATGGCTAAGACAGAGGTGTTCTCCTGTTTGAGAATTCAAGTATGTGTCAGTGCTTATGGCTTGTGAGCATTCACTGAGTTTTCCAAGTGGATGAGTAGCTGGCACCACTCCTTGATGTCTGCTTATACTGCTCTTATACAATTAATTTGCTTACACTGGACCTCTTTGCTTTATGCAGCTTGATCAACATGCAAAAGTGGATGTTTTCTTACCTAACTGTAAGAGTTTTAGACAGGATACACACAGCTTTGTGGGATTAAGGGAGACTGAAAGTAAAATACTGAACACGTCTTTTACCCAAAGGCCTTTTAAGGTATATTGGGGCAACTTCCTAATTTCAGACATGTAAACAAGAACACCATGTTTAATGGCAGCATGAAGCTTCTGTTTCTTTTGCATCTTCCTGGGAAAGGGCTTTTCTTCATTCTTTCCCACAACAAGTAAAGCTCTGCTAATAGATTTTTTTCCCAGTGGTTCACCCTGGTGAGAAACAGTTGTCAGCTCATTTTCTGAAATAAGCTAATTGAGGTTGTTCATAGATTCAGGTTAACATCACAATTACATTTTCACAGTCCCCTTTCTAGCTATGAGATTCCGTTCTGAAGTGTATGGTAGTAGGCATAGTCACCAGATGCAGATATCTGTCATATTTATTGCTTGTCATCAAGCTGAAGATGTTCCTGTAGGACCATCTTACCTGACTCTACTACATACATCTATTTGCCTTAACTTGTTATCTATGAATGCAGCTGGAAAGAAATTTTTCAAGGTCATGAAGAATAGGACAGAGAGCTGCCTTTTATTGTAGTGTTTCAATTTTAAGCCAGAATTTTCCCTGACTGTTGCCTTAAAAGGACTGCCTGAAAAGGATTATTTAGTACAAGTCTTCATTCTGTTACTTCCAGATTCCTCAAAACAAACAAACAAACAAACAAACAAACCCCACCAAAACCAAAAACCTCCTCAAAACTTTTGACACCTAGCAATGTGAAAACATATAGAGCAGAAATGGAATTGAAACGCAACCATCTATCTTTCTCCTCTTCCTCAGACTTCAAAAAAGAAAAGAAACCAAACTTCCAGGACCACTGGGAATATGTATACACCAGGAATTATCAGGAGCCCACAGACAGCAAAGACAGGGAAAATTAATTTTGTTGAAGCTGCTGGAAATAACCATATCTTTAGCATTACAGACTTTTTGAGTTCCTATAGATTGCTAGGGAGGTCATGAATGTGAGTGAGAGGTAGGCATATGGTAGCAACCATGAAAGGAAGTATGCACAGGGCAGGCTCCCTGTTGACGTGTGATTCACTCAATCAGACATCCTGAAACTTGTTCAGTTTTTGAGGTGACCAGGCAGAGATAAGTTTCACATCATGAAATTGTAGTCCAGTCCTTTCAACTAGTAAAGAACTGCTTTCACAGAAATGGTTTCAGGAAGGCCTTCTAAGAAAACAATTACTTTTATGCAGCTGCTCACCTCAAAAAGTAGCAGAATGTTCCCCAAAGTATTATTCCACAAAGACCACAAGCACCTTCCACATCTGGAAAAGATACAAAGAGAAACAGTTCCACAGAGGAAGTCTGGAGCTCTTCTCTCCAGTTCACTGGACTGGTCGGATAGAGGCTACAAGCACTGCCAGTGGAGTCTGTTCAGCAGGAAGTGTCTTTTCATGGAATTCCTAACTAGATCAATAAAAGAGCTCTCATTTAAAAGCTGGGCACTGCCATACAAGCAGCAACAAAGGAAAGAAGTTTATCTTTGTCATAGTCATTCTAGAAGGTATCTCACATGCAAGAGTCATGGGTTGAAATGACATCATATCCTCACAAAGAAGTCCTGGTTTGCTCCAAAGATGTGCGGAGAGAGCAGTTTCTGTATGTGTTTGGAACTAGTCTGTGAAATTAAAACAAAAAAAATGAAACTGTAAAGCAAGGGGCTTGATTACCTGATGTTGCATTAAAAAGCAAGGTGCACAGCATATTCTATTCTATCCTATCATGGAAAATGTCTATTTTCACCCTTCAAAACAAGTCAAAATTTGCAAAGGGATATGTTTCAAGGAGTGCTATCAGTATGCATTTCTCAGTAAAATGTGCTGTGTGTTCTCACTGCTAGTCCATGACATCTCAAGACTCATTAGTGCATCTTGCTGCCTGACATTTCGTGAGCATTTTTTCACATCATATTTGAACCCATTCTGTGTAAACAAGAGGAGGTTGTTTGGTTTTGTTTAGTTTTTGTAATATTTTTTAAGTATGATAAGAATACTCCAGTGAGTTGGAACAAATTCCCTGTGGGGTTCAAAGTTATCGGCTTATCTTGCAATCTAGAACTGATAATAATGAGAACTACAACTGTAAACACAGCTGAAATGAATTAAGATATTCTCTTAGTTAAAAAGGAAAGAATAAGTTTTGGGCTGCTTTGTGTTTCTTGAAATAATTTTTTTTTAAAAAGTAGGAAACAAAATAGTTCTTAAGATTCTTTAGTAGCCAAAGTGACCATTTGGATATAGGAAGACTTTGGCCAGTAACCTTCTAATTATTGTGAAAAACATTAAAGCAAGGAGGCTTTGGAGGAAAGAGATGTAGCTGTCAAGTACCATATCCAGGCCTGACTAGATCTTGCATTTCTATAGAAACATGTCTGGTTGAGGGCAGAACCTGAAAAGAGCTAACTACCAGTAAATGATATTTCACAGAATGTTACTGGTTTGCATGCTTTATTGTAAACTCCCTGCAAACTATAACTGAAATGTCCTGTAATCTATATGGGAAGCATAGTTGTAGTTATTCCCAAAATACCTTTACATGTGCCAACCTACCTGCATCTAGTAGGGCTGCAGTAGTAGTTTTCATTGTTAGGCCTGGAGTCCCTTTTGGGAATGTGGAGCTGAAGCTGCCACAGCCATGCTGGCCAGACTGAAGATTCATGCTTAAAGATTCTTGGGGTACGTCTACACATGTTGCAATGCCACCAGATTTCCTTGTAGACAGATACAAAAATGTGAACTCCACCTAAACCTCTGTTGTACAGGAATCCAAGCTGCAACCATTACAAGTTGTTTTTCTGAGAACTCTACCACTGTCTCACATCTGCAGAACATGTGTCATATATTACACCAAGGCTCACAAACAGATCCTCTGAGCAGCATTATCCTGCTAACCCAGTGATGCTTCCAGGCATAAAGGTAGTGGGATGAGTTAAGTTCTCACTAAAACATGTGTATTTACTTGTCCTACATAATTTTTGTATCTCACTTCTGAAATAAATCAGGCTGCATGTACTTCTGCCATTCCTTTTACTGAGGTGCATATAGTGGAGTGTGCTGTCATAAAATTGGTTGTTGACTACAGGAAGCTTCATCATTAAATTACTAACCTAGAAGAGGAAAGGCAAAGTAGCTAAATGATGGAGAAACATGTATTAGTCATATTTATTGTAGAATGTCATATTTACAGTAGGATGTGTTTCTAAGATAGGTGTCTGCAGATGCTGCTCTCTGAGAAATTTATGTGAAAGGTGTTCATGTCTTGCTCATTTTCCTCCTACCTCTTGTCATAAGGACAGTTGTTTTACCGTGATCAACTGTTTCCCCAACTAACTCATTATGGACAAGCTTCCTGGACAGCCCAGAATACACTCCCATGAAGACAGCCTTGTACTGCCAGAGGCAAGCCCAGCAAAGACTACTAACCCAACTATCCTTTCATCTGCTTCATAGAATCATAGAATAGAATAGAATAGAATAGAATAGAATAGAATAGAATAGAATAGAATAGAATAGAATAGAATAGAATAGAATAGAATAGAATAGAATAGAATAGAATAATTAACCAGGTTGGAAGAGACCTTTGAGGTCATCGAATCCAACCTATTATCCATTACTATCTAACCAACTAAACCATGGCACCAAGCACTCCATCCAGTCTTCTCCTAAACACCTCCTGTGATGGTGACTCCACCACTTCCCTGGGCAGCCCATTCCATTGGCCAATCACTCTTTCTATGAAGAACTCCTTCCTAATGTGTAGCCTAAACCTCCCCTGGTGCAGCTTGAGACTGTGTCCTCTTGTTCTGGTGCTGGTTGCCTAGGAGAAGAGACCAATCCCCACCTGGCTACAACCTCCCTTCAGGTAGTTGTAGACAGAAATAAGATCTTCCCTGAGCCTCCTCTTCTCTGGGTTAAACAGCCCCAGCTCCCTCAGCCTCTTGTCATAGGGCTTGTGCTCCAAACCCCTCACCAGCTTTGTTGCCCTTCTCTGGACACGCTCCAGCAAGTCAACATCTTTCCTAAACTGAGGGTCCCAGAACTGGACACAGTACTCAAGGTGTGGCCTAACCAGGTTGGAAAAGACCCCAGAGATAGAATAGAATAAACCAGGTTGGAAGAGACCTTCAAGATCATTGCATCCAACCTATCAACTAATCCAACCCACCTATAAAGGACATGGCTGCTCACTGCAGGCTTGAACCCACGACTCTGAGATTAAGGGTCCCATGCTCTACCAACTGAGCTAACTGATCATCAAATCCAACCTATTACCTAATACCTTACATCTCATGACAACTAAACCATGGCTTCAAGTGCCACATCCCATCCTTTTTTGAACACCTCCAGGGACAGTGACTCCACCACCTCCCTGGGCAGCCCATTCCAATGGCCAAGAACTCTTTCTGTGAAGAGCTTTCTCCTCATCTCAAGCCTAAACTTCCCCTGGTGCAGCTTGAGACTGTGTCCTCTTGTTCTGGTGCTGGGTGCCTGGGAGAAGAGACCAACCCCCACCTGTCTACAACCTCCTTTCAGGTAGTTGTAAAGAGCAACAAGGTCTACCTTGAGCCTCCTCTTCTCTGGGCTAAACAACTCCAGCTCCCCCAGTCTCTCCTCATAGGGTTTGTGCTTGAGACCTCTCCCCAGCCCCGTTTCCCTTCTCTGGACATGTTTACCTCTTAATTTTCATACAAAGCTTGGAAGGTAGTCCCCATCTCTCATGGATTTGCTTTTCTCTTCAGATCATTTTCTATTTGTGGCACTCATGGTTGTCTATATAGATTGGGTTTTTTGCCTGGCGGCTGTGTGGATCTATGAATGTCTCGTAGTGCCACCCCGCAAGGATGGGAGAAAAAGGAAGAGTATCCTTTACTTCTTTCCTAGCTCTATGTGAACCACTAATTCATTCACAGTAGAGCATGACTACAAGAGTGAGGGGATCACAACTTGCAAACTTAGCAGGCACATTTCAGCCCATTTTTGTACAATCAAGGTATCTACTGAAGGGTGGGTTTGGTTTTTGTTTGTTTGTTTGTTTGTTTTTTAATTAATAAAGAAACCCAAACAAACCCAAATACAGTGGGAGCTCTTGCTGCTGCTTTACAGCTGCTGAAGTAGAGGTAGCGCTCAGAAATGACAGAAAAGGCTCACCTTACCAGCTGGGCTGAAAAGTCAGGAAAACCAAAGTTTTTGCCACAGTACCCAGTCCCCAGATAGCATTTCAGTGAGAATCCAGTATTCACAGATGGACTAAAGAAATTGTTACATTGCTCACGGTCTTAAATTATTTAATAGACTCAACCAAAGTTTGTGATTAAAGGTATACAAACATCTTACTTTTTAACTTTCAGGTGTTCAAAAAACAGCTCAACTGGTTATTGTTTCCTGTGAGAAAAGATACAGCCCAGGGCTCTGCAATCTTGAGAGCTGACAGTATTTTTTAAAAGATACTGTGGCACTTGTCACACTATGTTTTGAAAGTAAACTATTTAGTGCATTACACAAAGAGAGCAGCATTTCATTTGTGTTACCAGGGAATGAAGGTTGCTTAAATAATTTGAAAGACTCCTAGAAAAATGTTAAACATCTTCCACTATGATGAAGTAGCACAGTATTGGACTCGTCATTATACTGATCATAAACAAATAGTGAGTCAAAGATTTTCCCTTGGTACACCCTCACACTTCCACCGACGTCACAGTTTGTGACCTTCAAACAGTTGTATTCATAGCTATCAAAGATGCAGTTATGAAATGTAAAGATGGTGGTATTGTATGGTACTTTTACAGAATCATTAGCTGTAATAAGTAACCACTCTGATTACAAGAATACAATTAATATGAGAAAGCATCACTAACAGTCACAGTCACATTTTCTATGGTGCCTTTAGGGGCACCATAGAATTAGGGGTTCCATTTATTATTTTTTTTTCCCTGTAATGAAAATGGCCAACTATTTGTGATTAACTGGGAAGAAGGGCATCCAAGTTTCAGCCTAGCTTCTAGTCACTCCACTGAAAATTTCTCCCACTAAAAATACAGCTTAAAGTAGTACTTTATCTGCCTTTCTCATGAAGCAAAAGTTAAAGTACTTAATTCTTCTTAGTTAGCAGCTCAGGTCTTGCTTTGCCATTTTTAAGAATAAGAGACAAAATGAAACCCATGTTATAAAACTAGCATATGCTATTTGAACTGGAGGAGAAACCAAGTTGCTGCTTTTGCAGCTCCCAAGTGTGTGTGAGGGATAGAAGAAAAGCCATGACAGAGACTAGTATAGCTAAGGGAAGTGAATTCCCCTCACTGCTAGCTGGAGCTGTTATTTCCCACACCCTGAGCCTTCCTCTAAATCACAGAAACACACCTCATTGATTGCAGCTCTGGTCATTACTCATTTCCAGTTTTCTTCTTGGCAACTGCTGACACTTTACCTGTATCAAAACTGACCTCCCTCAGAAATGTTAGAAAAATTCTCTGTGCAAAGACATCTCCTGAGTACTCTTAAGTCAAATTTCTGGATCACATGGTCCAGACTAAAAACCCCAATAAACATACTACATTTATGGGGGATACCAGCTGTAAATTACACCTATTATCCTGGATAGATGCTAGTATGAATAAATTATTTTAGCTGTAGCTGGAGACACCAAAGGTTTAAATTGTATTACTTTTAGGTCAGTGAGAATCAGGGTGTAAATGTAAGCCTTGTGAGTCCCATTCCAGGGCTCTGTTTACAGGTGTCTTCAGTGAAATCATGTGAGCACTGACTTTGCCCTGAGGGCAGTGTGTGTGACTATGCATGATGTGTTTGGTTTAATTGTTTTCATTTTTAATGGCTCCCTAGTAATAAACCTCCTCAACTATTATTCCTGTCTTTCAGAGAATATATTATGTAGCCTGATGCTCTAGAGACTCTGGAGTAGTTTTGGAAAATTTCATAATGAACAACAAACCTCCTTGAAATTAAAGCCTTTTCAGATGTCCTTATTTCTCTGACTTCCATATCAGCCTTCCCTTGAGAAAATGTGGTTTTCTAATATAAATGATTAATATTTGTATTTTTATGTGGGTGCATAGTCTACATCCTTTCACAGCATTTAATATGCTCCATTTTGTAAATACAAGCTGTTACAGGAACCCTTAGTACTTAGTAATTGGAACAGATTTGGTTTTCCATGAAATAGTGGCCTGTCAGCCCAAAGTATACAGTTCTCCCATAGCACTTGGGACATTGCACTTCCTTGTGTGCCTGCTGGTTTGTAAAAGAATTGAAGGAGTTCTGGGTCATTCATGGTACATTAGTTTATTTTGGGGTGTGGAGTAATTTTTAAGATTACATAAGGGATCTCGATATTTGTATTGTATATTTAGAATAAAAAAGCTAGTGATATTCATGTGCCATGCTAACAGGGAGCTGGGCTTGCTTAGCCTGGAGAAGAGGAGACTCAGGGGTGACCTTATTGCTCTCTACAACTACCTTAAGGGAGGTTGTAGACAGGCGGAGGTTGGTCTCTTCTCCCAGGCAACCAGCACCAGAACAAGAGGACACAATCTCAAGATACACCAGGGGAGGTTTAGGCTGGAGGTTAGGAAGAAGTTCTACACACAGAGAGTGATTGTCCATTGGAATGGGCTGCCTGGGGAGGTGGTGAAGTCGCCATCATTGGAGGTGTTCAGGAGGAGACTTGATAGGGTGCTTGGTTGTATGGCTTAGTAGATTAGGTGGTGTTGGATGATAGGTTGGACACGATGATCTTGAAGGTCTCTTCCAACCTGGATTATTCTATTCTATTCTATTCTATTCTATTCTATTCTATTCTATTCTATTCTATTCTATTCTATTCTATTCTATTCTATTCTATTCTATTCTATTCTATTCTATTCTATTCTATTCTATTCTATTCTATTCTATTCTATTCTATTCTATTCTATTCTGCTGTGCCGTGCCGTGCCGTGCCGTGCCGTGCCATGCCATGCTATGCTATGCTATGCTATGCTATGCTATGCTATGCTATGCTATGCTATGCTATGCTATGCTAGTAATTCAAGCCCAGAAAGTATATTACCAGTGCTGAATTGTTGTCCAATGTGAGTGCTTCAGATCATCACTTTCAAAGATTCTTGAGTGGGGACTTAAGTTTGATGAAAAGTTGATTTAAATATCTTAAGCTGACCATCCAAAAATACATCTATTTTTTTCTTCAGATATTTTCAAAAGCTGTTGCAATCTATAGGAATTTTCTGGTTTGGGTCTTTCAGAAGTCTACAATAATTCTACAGGATGCTGTTGTAAATGCTGTTTAGGCATTTTATAAATGCATAGAAAATCATGCTTTCAAAACATTTGCAATTCAAATAACATACCACAGCAAAGGAGAAACTAAGATATGGAAATGTCACCTGACTAAATCAAGGTCAGAAAAATGGAAGTTGGAAAACTAAGTCAATGGCAGTACTAGAAATATTTCCCAAATAATTTCCATCAGCTGTGAAGTCAATTTCTAGGGACTTGTGTTTGATTGTTCAGTACATTAACTTATTTTGTCCATTTGAGACATTTACAGGAGATCAGGAGACATTTACACCCTAGTGATACATGGTATTGGCATTTTAGCTGTCGTGTTCGCTGGCTGCCAAAAATGCATTTAAAATGCTGTTTGGAGAGCACAACACTGGAGAAACAAAGCTTCAGGCTTTAAAACAAATATCTGCATGCATCTGCATCTTCTGCTTCCCAGCTTCAAGAGTATAATCTGCCATTATCTTCAGTTCCTTTGATATCAATCCCTTAGGCCAGGTCCTAACTAATGTCTCTTCCAGATGAAAAGCTGGACTATTGTTCTTTGAACTATGATCGGTCAGTACTGATAATTTTATATTTTTTTCCTGTCACATTCTGTGTCTTTCAAACAAAATGTTCAGTTGAAGTTGAAGTGTCCTAAAAAAAAGAGCCTTGCTAGGGAAAACAGCTTCCTGTATGAAAAGCAAAGTTCTGCGTCTGCTAATAGTGACAGCTTAAGCCCATGCTTTAAGAAAATTACAAGTATTTTCTGGTTTATGACAATAGATGTGTGCCAGCATCAAAAAAAAACAAAACCAGCCCACTTCCATAGAATTCCTGCCCTTGAGCTGGAAACACGAGTAAAGAGCTTCCTCCTGCATATAAGTCCTTGTCATTACACCCTTAAACATTTACAAAGTTAATTTAATAAACATCATGCATACCAAGCATTCAGAGAGATGGAAGGACGTCAACAGTTCTGTCACTAGTCACTCATTTTCATTTTGATATGTCTTGCAAGAAAAGGAGAAAAGGCTAATGACTTGATAGTCTTTCTCTTGTCCTCAGAGTGTAGATGACTGAAGACTGATTTATTTATTTTTCAGGCCTTAAGGGCATAGCAAGTAATAATAGGGAATATTAAATGAATTCCAAGACACTTTGAGAAGAAAAGATACTTTTGCAGGCACCTAACAAGAGTAGTACAAGAGTGATTACAAGACAAATACCAAACAGTTTTCCTCTGCTCTACATAGAATCACAAAATGGTTTGAGTTGGAATAGACCTTAGAGATCATCTAGTTCCAACCTCAACATGCACAGACTCTTTAAAGCCAGTAGGGAGTAAGAGGGGCATGTTGGAAGGAAGCAAGTGTGTTCTACTGGAATGTGAGAAAGTGCAATGATGATGCTAGTGCTTGCTGGAAAGAGTAAAGAGGTATGTTTGGGGCCTGTTGAGACGAAGAATGGCAGCTTAGTTTTTATAAAAGAATCATAAATTTGAAGTCTGGATAGACATTCAGACCTTCTGAACCATGGAAGCTGAGTACTAACTTTTAGGATCTTTATGATTTTGTCAGAATTAAGCTAAACACAACTTGAAGCCTATTTGTGTTTTTCAGTGGTCAAAAGAGCATCTACTGCTCTTCCATAGTGAACTGCGTGCTTCTGTTACCTCTCATTTAAGCCTATTTCCCTTTTCTTTCATTGTTCCGTTGTCCATTATTCTACCTATGCATTTAACATAAAAGAGTAATGTAGCTAAAATAAATGATAAGTGGATTTAAAGTCCCATCTGGCTCTGTATTTTCTGCAGTAACTAGCACTTAATGGGTAGTGAGTGGTGACATGACTATATACAGTGCTCTAATACATGTGTTGTCCTGCAGTGAAATACTGTGCTCTGTCATGTGAATAATTGCATTTATTGCTAGGAAGATGAAAAGTAGATACTTTTTGTATCACCATTCCCATTTTCTGACTTTTTAGTCATTAAAAATCTGTGGAAATTTTGAAGCAGACTTCCACTTCTCTGGAGAAGTTAATTTTAATGAGGAAGGGGAAAGAACAGGATATTGTGTTGGCTGTTTGGCATATAGAGATATTCTGTTCAAGGCTGATAAGGATTTCCTTCCTATGATTAATATCTGTATTAGATAAAAAGCTGAGCTAATGTTAGTTGAACCAGGATCAGTCAATGTTCATTATTTAGTATTTCTCCTGTCTGTTATTTCACAGATCCCACATATTTCATGCAAAAAGCTTCTCATCATGTATGTAAATGATACAGTTAAAGCTAGAGGCTCACAAAATAAAGTTGTCACACTTCTTGTGTTAATCCTTTATGCTTATTTCAAGTGAGATCCAGAATGAGCTGGAGTTCAGTGAGATTTATCATTCAATTTTTTTAATTTTTTTTTTTTTAAACTGGCTTCTGGCCTAGTTTCTTGTAAAAATTTTTGTTTGGAATACTTTGCAGATTGAACACATAGTAATTTTGTGAGCAAAATAGAATATATTTGTATCCTTAACTTCTTCCATTCTAGCGCAGCAGTACCTGCACAAAGACTTCTACTAGTGTAGAAATGTCATAAAAAAAATCCTACTCACTTGTCATTGGTAACAATTTCTGACACAACCTGAATATTTCTTTCCATATGAGATTTTGCAAATCTAAAATCTGTAAATCTCACAGATGTATTCCTAGCTTGTACATACTCTTGCACCTCTCGGGGAGGAGTAATGAATAGGTGCTACTAACCTAGTGCATTTCATTAACATTTCTTAACCAAGAACAACACAGGATTTATGTATGTTAAAACTCTTGCTTTCTGAGAATGATATATGCTGATTCAACTTACCAATTTATTTGAAGCCCCAGGAAAGGTCTTAACGACAGAGTTAAGTACCATGATTTCCTCTACTGCTTGGAGCTCTGTGTTCTGCCCATACAACAGGCCCATCTCTTGAACTATATTGAAAGCCTCTGTACTTTAGTGTCCTTGTCAGGAGCTAATCTACACGATTAGTTTGTTGTTTCTGACACATGCACAAATAGATTCTGACATTTGCAGTCACACAGCTGTGAAGTTGGTCCAACCAAAAACTTCCAAGGCACTGATTTTTTGTTCTTAAATACATACATTAAAATCTAAATCTGATTTTATGATATAAAAAAGATGCAGAATTAAGTTTAGAAATTCAGTAATAAAAATTTGGTGAAGAAGAGGGGAAAAAAAGGCATTTAGATTACATCCTTGCATGAGTTACTTCTGCTGTTTCATAGATTTTAAAATGCATAGTGAGAGTCTGCTGTGCAGTATCTGGTAGTACCACTGTTTCTTTTCGTGTCAGGAGTTGTGTAAATCAGATCTTAAAGAACAACTACTTTACCAATAGACTTCATGAAATGCCAGATAAGAAAAGTTGATAAAATATTGAGCTGGTATATCTTAGTAAGCAGCCTTCACCATCTTTGTGGGCAGAATGGTGATAAAAATCAAGGTGTATACTGATGTGCCTTTGTATAGCAGTGGTGTCAGAGCAAGGACTGAGTGACAGTTTTCTGTCCAGTTATCAAAGTATTCAAAATACAAATCTTATATGAGCGAAATATTAATTGATTTAGTTGTACCAAAGTCAGAATCTGGATAATAAGGTTCTTCTTCCTGGTACTTCTTGATATTTCAAGTATATTTTTTTGACAAAGGCATGTAGTGACAAAACAAGGGTTAATGGTTTCACCCTGGAAGAAATTATTAATGGGTTTGCCAGCCTTGGAAGTGTTTGAAGACAGGTTGGATGGAGCTGTGAGGTCTGGTAGGAGGTGTCCCTGCCCATGGCATGGGGACTTGAAGTAGATGATCTTTAAGGTCCTTCCCAATCCAAATATTCTTTGACTCTGTACAGGAAATAGCACAGGTCTCTTGAAGCATGATGCATGATGGTGTATCTCCTCAGAAGGACACAACCATCTTGTCTTTTCTCAGATGTCACCTTACCTGAACTTGAATGCACAGAAGAGTATAGTCCTGAGGCTTGGAGCTCTTTTAGTTGTTTCAGTGCTCTAGTCTCACTCCTCAGATCCAACTCAGAAGTAAGCTTTGTGTGTACATTCAGTATTTTTGGTGGCAAGGAACAATTTTTTGATATATCTGTCCTTGTGCAAGGTCGCCATTTGCCACAGCAGTGAAATGATCACGATAGCATGAGTGAGAGGGCTGCCTAACTAACAACAGTTGGATTTTCAACATACTCTTCATGCTGCTTCCTTTATTTACACCATTGTAAATAAGTTTATGCAATCATGACTTGACGCTAAGTCTGTCTTGCTTTACATAACTGTGGGCTGCATTTCCAAACAAAGTAGGATGTAACGTAAGTAATTTTTAAGTGTGAATATGATGGTCAGCCATGTAGGGTCATCTTTATTCATTTCCTCTGCACAGACAGTGCATAGTGCACATAGTAGTCTCTCTTCTGTTATTTATGGTTTGTTTATTGACTATTAGCCACCAGCCAGATTGCATTTTGTCCATTCTTCGAACTTACACTGCACATTTGGACTGATGTATCAACATTCTTTCATGAACTTTGTGATTTTGTTTCAGGTCCATCTGGCCTGGCTCTTTTAGTAGCTCACTCCTATGGCACGGAAGCCTGATTTATTTGACATTTGTGCTGTTTCAACTAGGCATTGCATCGGTATGATAGAGTTCAATTTGATCCTATACCCATTCTTGCTCAGTATCAGTTTATTTAAATTCTTTTTAAAATAATTGGTGTGAAATATGAAAGTTTCAAAAAACATTTGCCTCATTCCAAAGAGTCATTTTGGCAAGTCATTTGGTGAGGTTTGAAAATCCACTGGAGCCACTTTCTGAGTGAGTCTTTGGCAAATTAAGCCAGTAAAGTGAAATGTAAATTATGGCAGGGATTAAGAGGAAAGATATCATTACAAATAATTCAGAAAATAGTTAACATTGTAAAATCAAACAAAATAATCATGTGCCACTTTAAGCTTATTGGAAAAAGCAAACCCATAACTGCTTTGGTTAGCCTAGTGGATCACAAGGTGTTAGGAAATACAGTTAAGTGTTTTAGCCAGACACTGTGATTGCAAACCAGATTTCTGTATCTGTCTTTTCTACTAATTTTGAAGAGAGACTTGTTTTGGACCTGCTTTCTTCTTGCAATGTATATGAAAAATGAGATATCAAGAAAAGTGGTACCTGGTCAAACTAGTAGCTCAGAAAGAAGTAGCACTACTAGGAGTGAAGCAGCATATTAAACTTCTGCATGGACTTCAGTGTGAAGTACATGAATGTTTAAACCAGTGCTGCTTCTTAATTAGAATTGCTGCTGCTGAAGAAGATCACAGCAAGTATTGCTCTTGTGGTGAAAAATATTTGAAGATTAACTCAGAGTATTGTATTCCAAAAACACCACTACCTCTGTTGCCAAAAGTAATTTGAAACTGAAACTAAAACAGAGGGAATACCAGATGATGTTCTCAGAGGATGAAAGAATACAGGTTTTGCAAAGGTAAATCTTCCTTCTCTAATCCAAGAATTTTTTGAATGTGTCAGTAGAATGAGGAATGAATATGAACTGGATTATGTAGTCTAATGTGTTAAAATTTTGATTTTAATATCCTAAAGAAGTTAAGAACCAAAAATATTTGGAATGGAAAATATTAATGGCTTTGTAGATCTTCCATCTTTCTTCCCCCATACATGGTTACAGATATTGATGTTGAACTAAACCATGATGATACTGCTTTATTTTGCCATGGAAATAGTCTTCACCTCAAATTTGGCTTCAGCTGTTGGTTTCTCTGTTGAGTGTTTATGCAGTTCATGGCAAAGCTACATATTTTAGGGATGTATTTGGAGACTTATCCTAACTAGGAAAGGAAATAATTCTTCCATAAATTATGGATATATAAAGAAGACTGACAAGTTGCTTTTTTCACTAGATTTAAAAGCTCAGTGTTGATTATACAAGTCTTTCTCTTTTCTGAATTAAATAGTGTGTGATATTTTGAAGTATCTTGAGTGCAATTCTGGTATTGTTATACCAATATGAATACTAAAGAAAAGTGTGTGAAGAGGTCAGATGGAGTTCATTGAATCAGCACTGCAAATACTGTAAGACAAAGAAGCACAACTGTTCATGAGATTTCATTCAAATAATTTTTAGGTATTTGTGAAAATGTTATGATACGGTCATAAGACCTCATGACTACATTTAAAGAAGTCAGATCTGACTCATTGAACATTTTCAAGCAAAATTTTTTCACTGTAAATGTTACAACCAAACCCATTTACAGTGCAGTTCCTCTTTTACTGGGCTGCCATAGACTTCTTGCTACATGCAAAAGCTTGGGATTTTTGTTGTAGCTATTGTTGCAGTTAACATTATAAACCACCTGTAATGCCCTTTGTCCTCAGATACTGGTAATGTACTGAATAAAAAGATATTTTAGACTAAGACTCTATTCAGAAAAACTTCTGCATTGAAAGGAGCATTTAGGAATACACTCTCAAAAGTTCAGGTGTGCTTTTAGTAGTCTGAGACGAATCTAGATTTTACTATAAGAATTTCTGTATGGGTGAAGCAACTTTTCCTTGCCTCTGTCCAATGAACTTGGGTTAAAGTGAATCTCGTGAGACACAGATGGCCTATTTATCTGAAGCTGGCATGCTTACAAGTTACCTGCCTTCAGCTTATTTCAACCAGTTTAACTGGTGGAGTCCTGCATTTCCTAAACTCTGTGCAGTTTGTCTGAGATTGCATAAGAGTCATTTTAAGGAGTTTCATAAAAGAAGATAAAATCTCTAAGTCTGGCTTTGCTCCGGGATATAGTGCAGATGTGCAGTAGTTTACTTAGGAATTTAAACAGCTCTCATGAGTCAGTGTCCCCAGTATTGTTCTTGGCACTGATTTCAGAACAGAGGTTGCTGGGTCTGTCCTTTGTAACCATCTTTGGTTTTCTGTGTTTTATTAATTTGGAGGCCTTGTTTAGAAAATAATTCCTGTTCAGCAATTTGTCTAGTAATATCTTTGCATTTAAGGACATAGCATATGTTTCAAATTTCTTGTCTGTTTACAAACTTTGATTGATCTGACGAGCCAAATAGGGAAGTTCATCATTTCAGATGCAGAAAGGTGTGCAAAAGTTGACACTTTGTGACACTAGTACTGTGTGTCTTGCAGCTGTCTTCATGGAATTGAAAGATGGGTAACTGTCTTTTCAGACGGATTTTCCTAGGCAGTAGAAGCGCTGTCCCCGCTGGTGGTCTGTTGTCCAGCCAAGCACCTAAGAGCTCTCTGGCTGCAGGATTACAGTTCATGTTCCCTATCAGAATGCAATTTCATCTGCTTCTTGGACTGCTTGCACCGAATAAAGCTGGCTGCTTAGCAAAGGGTGGGAATACCTCTGTTTCATTCTCATCTGCAGCCTGCTCTTTGCAACATTATAATCAGTAGCCCTTGATCCTAGTATCCTAGTATCCCAAACCTTGAGTCTGGATGAGATTCATATATACTTCTTTTTTTTTTTTTTTTCCTTCTTATTTTGAATACTCAGCCAGCATAGAAACACTTCCATAAGAATCTTCATTATAGTAATACTTTCAGTTGTGAAAATGGATCTCTAATTGCATATGTTTTCTTGTGGAAAATGTGTTTATCGAATATAAATATCTCTTATGCAGTTCATCTAAGTTTTTTTAGCAATTAATAGCAGGTTTTTCAGACCCTTTCAAGATTTTTATGACTACTAGAGGTGTTTTCTAGTTAAAATAAAATTAAAATTCTGCTAAAGTGTTGTTAATTTAAAAAGCTGTAATAGAAGTAGCTGGTATGCATTCCAAACAGTGTGTGATCCAGCCCATTCGCTATTTTTTGATATATTGGCAAGGAAATGACTGGTTTAAGTATATTGTGATGTATCTGTTTAGTGACTTTTATTTGACAGTCATGGTTTTAACCTTGCAGCATTCACAGGAAACAGGGGCTGAGGCACAGGGAAACTGGATAAACCTGCAGTCACGGAAAATTAAAAATAGTTAACCAATTTCTAGGTATCTGAAAGCAGAGTGTCTCAGAGGCTTCTGGTTGCATAAAGGATTATGATGTCAGGCAAGGAATTAATTTCTCCAAGGAGTAATGTTTGTCAGATTTGCAGTTTGTATGTCAAACACTTGTCCTTTACCATAATGGGCAAAAACCAGAGAAATTTCTTTTTTTGTTGGACAGAGGAACTTGTGTCAAAAACTAAAGAGGAAGAGGATTATTTGTTTGAGGTTTTTTTTTCCCATGTTAGTATTTTTATGTTTCTACATATCATAACAGGAATTGATAACATTCACATCCGCATGGTCTTGTGAGAAGGAAGTCATCTAAGAGGCAGAGGGTTGTATGTAAGTTTTTAGGTTTGTTTTCTTTTATAGTTGTAAGGTCAGGAATGAGCCATCTACAATGCAATGTTCTGTGTTACTCTTCTTTGCATTAAGTTATAAACCAAATCACATTTGAAGCAACCTTAAGGTTCATCCCTCTGTCTGAAAGCAGATTCACTCCATCTATAACTCCATCTATCATCTGCTTTAAAAAACACTATGATAACAGAGACAGTGTATGCTCCTCAACAATTTATTCTATTTATTTGATTATGGTCACTGCAGCTAAAAATCCATTAATTCTTGTCCTCTGGACCACAGACACTGAAACTTCTAGTTTTACATTCCTCATGTACCTCTCTTCTCCTGTCTCTTTTGATAACCAATGCAGTGTGTCTGATCTCTGCTCAAAGCCAGTGTTTCCCAAGTCTCTGAATGCATTTGTAAGTCTCCTTCTGTTTCTTACTGCCCCATGCCCTTCTTGGCACCTATAATTGCACCCAGTGTTTCAGCTGAGGCTTTACGAAAACCTAAGTGGATAGAGAAACAAGATAATTTCATGTGTTGTACAGGCCATACTTCAACACCTACATTTTTCACAGCAGCATGATGTTGACTCATATTCTATCAATGATTATAACCCTGAGATCTATTCCCATAGAATTGCTGCTGAGACAATAGTATTCCAGCCAGAGCCATTTTCTTATGTTCTTGTACTTGCCAAAGGAGATTTGCATTCTTTTTGTTTGTTTGTTTAACTGTTTTTCTAGTGTGCCAAAACTGTCTTAAGTTCTAATATGATTTTCCCTGCTATTTTAAGTCCTGCATGTTGAATAATCTCTATTACACCCTTCTTGCTATTTTGAAATGCTGAACAGTCCTCGTTCAAGGACAACTAGTCTTTAAAATGCCACCCGATGAAACCCTGACCCATATCAACTCTACAGCAATTATAAAAACAACAACAAAACAACAAACCCCACATTTGTCTGGTATGCTCTAAAGAGCATTTCATGTGTCAGGATAAGAAAGCTAGCAGCTGTTTGTCATACAGGCCAACCTGCAGAAGCTGTGCTACTGATGACTGAGGAAAGGAATATGAAGAGCTGTCTCCATGCTCTTAAGTGTCATTTGGGAGTGACTAACCTGTCACTGCTGTGACGGCTCTTCCCTTCACAGTGGACAGACTGAGTTATAAATGTTGACACAGAGGACTCACAAATTCTTTCACAGGTCTACAAGTACCTCTCGGTCCATAATCCCTATAAAAATGTGAGACTGATTAGAATGACTGACATTGTTGAGAGTAACTCTGAAGAAAGAGACTTGGGTGTATTGATTGATGAGAAGCTCAACATGAGCTGGCAGTGTGCTCATGCAGCCAAGAAGGCAAATTGTATCCTAGGCTCTATCATGAGTTGTGTGGCCAAAAGGTCAAGATAAGTGAATCTGCCCCTTTGCTCTGGTGAGACCCCGCCTCAAATACTGCATCCAGTTCTGGTGTCCCCATCATAAGAAGGACATAGACTTGTTGGAGCAAGTCAGAGGAGGGCTTATATTTTCCTATATTATTGAAATGATCTCAGAAATGTGAAAATGAAAGGTAATTTTGAGAGGCCATGTTACCTCCTCACTGAGGTAGTGTTTTTTATAAACAGATGTAAACAACTACAAATTCCTGAGATACACCTGTGATCAAATCTTGTGAATGGGACTTAAACCCTCCCCAGCTAATTTATTTAAGAGCTTTTTCCATAGTATTGCGGTATTTGTACTACCTTCGGCTTTTGTATGTTATACTTATTTTTCCTACCACTGGGGAAGAGTTCGTCACTCTTCTTTTTATAACCTCTTTTCATATGTTAGAGACCTTTGTGTTTCTTCACAGTCCTTCATAGTTACCTCTTTTCCAGACCAGCACCCAAATTTCTTCAGCCTTCCCTTTTAGGACATGTTTTCTAATTATTTTGTCATTCATATTGCCCTTCTCTGAACTTTGGCTGGTTTGCCTACATCTTTATTTAGATTGTTTTTAGAGCACTACTATACTTCTCTTCACCAGCACTCAGAAGCATTGGATTTTCACCTCCATTCTTTAATTCATAATAAAACTACTAAGAACAAGCTGAGATCTACATTTTGTATCCATTATTGATCCCTTGTCAGTGTGTGACATTTTGTCCAAATGCTTCACTGCTCTTTTGCTAGTAAGAAATTATTCTTAATTTCAAATCTGTGTGCTTCCATTCTTCCTTCTCAAGGCTGGTAGGTCACACTTAAGAGCAGATGCCACGCCATAGCACGGTGTGTTAGCTGAAGTCCTCCTTTGTTGTGCATTTTGTAATTACTGGACTAGGGAGGTACTGCTGCATACCTAGAAGCCACACAGGATAAAACTGAAAATACATGGAGTCTAGAGAGTGTTATGAATTAGTTCTCCTGTTTGCTTAGTATGTTCCCTTTTCTGTGAAGATGCACATTTTGTAATTCCTGTTGGAGAGGGTGGTAGGGGATATAAATAGCCTGAGCTTTTTCAGTCATTGCTATATAGTGAGGGGCACTTTTTCATTTCCCCTTCTCTGTTAGCATCATCTCAGCTCTGGGCAGCCCAGTGGGATTGGAAAGGGAAGCAATGGTGTGGAGATCTGAACTGCACTGGGGAAGATTCCCTGTGTATTATAGTACAGGGACTGCAAGGGCAGGAGGACTGTGGGGCAGCAAACACCGTAAAGGTTTATAATTTCTTCTTTGTTTTTCATATCTGATCTTCCAAAACTAAACATCATCTTAAATTTGAGATTACCTTAGAATCACAGAATCACATACTCACAGAATCACCAAGGTTGGAAGAGACCAACCTGTCAACACAGACCTCATGACTAAACCATGGCACCAAGTGCCACGTCCAAACCCCTCTTGAACACATCCAGGGATGGTGACTCCACCACCTCCCTGGACAGCCCATTCCAATGGCTAATGACTCTCTCAGTGAAGAACTTTCTCCTCACCTCAAGCCTAAACTTCCCTTGGTGCATCTTGAGACTGTATCCTCTTGTTGTGGTGCTGGTTGCCTGGGAGAAGAGACCTGGCTACAACCACCCTTCAGGTAGTTGTAGGTATAATTGCAATGTGTAATTAAAATGAATATTCCCTTGGTTCAAGAAATAATGCCTTTTCAGACCTGCCTACAAGTCACAAGCTGGAAATTAAAAATACGCTTACATGTGTTTCTAAACCAGGGGTTATGTATTTAAAGTATTTTAACTAGAAGAAAAAAAATGACAGTGTTTATACTTCATCACGATACTGTGTAACCTGGCAGTTTGGGGAATTTCTCCTCAAATTCTTCTTTATTGCCTATTGGCCAAGAAGGGTAGAAACAATTTGAAGGGTAGAAACAATTTGAAGGGTAGAAACAATTTCTAGCAGCTTGCCTATGCAGCCATGCAATGATAGAAGATATAGTTGGCAAATCTGAATGTATATACCATGGAGTTGAGCTTCTAATGCTTCAACAGATGGGTACCTGCCATCTGTAACTGATATCAGGGCAGCCAGATATTCAGGGTAAAAGTAACTTACTGTAGAGTGGCTACAAGGCAATAAGCAATAATGAGGCACAGAAGGCTTGTATTTGGGGAAATTTTTGTTGTCTTCTTCCATATCTGCTCTTGCAGTCTTCACGTCTAAGCAAAAATAGGAGGAGAGACAATAAAACAGCTTGATGAAGGATGGATAAGACTGTTTTAGGCCTAACATTCACGTCCATATTCAGACTTTTTTTTTCATAACTCCCATTCAAAACTCCACTTGTTACTTTCCAGACATTCTTTCTTTTGAGAACAAACACTAGATCACCAATGACTTCTTTTCAAATACTGCTCAATCATCTTTTCAGTGTATATTCTCTATTTCTTGTTATTAACATTGTATGATTGATCTCCTTAGTCACAGGCTGTCATTTCTTTCCACAGAGGTGGGGAGGAAGAGGTCAAATCACTACACATTTGGGCCCCCTCCCCTTCCCCTGAGAACACTATTTTTACAGAACGAGCTGATAGAATTACAGCGTTTTTACAATTCTTCCTTTCCATATGGCTTGAATCAGACCTTGGCCAACTCAATCCAGCCAGTAAAAACAAGTTATTGTAACAGAAATACAGCTGTCAGGTGTAACATAAGGCCATGAGTGGCATCGTAGATGATGTTCCTAATTAATTGCTTTATTATGTCACTGTTAGCAAAGACCTTTGGGCTAAGGCTTAGTGAACATGCCCTTTAAAGGATCGTTTCTCCTCCCATGAACAAGTCTCTTAAATTTACCAAGAGAATATGCCAAATCTGCTTGATCTAAGTTTTGTCATTCAAACCATGGTGCAGGCACTATTGGTCATTGGTAGTTCTCACAATGTGTTATTGAGAAGAATCCACATTCTGCAGACATTGCAACAGACATGGTGCAAGATGTGTTAATGATGCAGTAGCCCCTTAGGACAGTGTAGTAGAGGACACACTAAGAATGAACCTGTTGCTGATTAATGCAGGCAAGCTCAGTGTCTTCAGAGGAGCACTGATGTAGATGTAGCATTTTAATGATTTGGAGGGCTTTATTTTTTTTTTTCTTTTTCTTTCTACAAGTGAATGCTACAATGCTGGACCTATCTTAGTGCAGGATATTTGCAGTGAGAAGGAGGTACAGGGGTCAAAAGGTCAAAGCAGAGAAAAACCACCATGGCAGAGCATGAGATTAAGGAGCTCTGAGGTCCCTCCTATAAAGCTGGCACTCAAAGCAAAGCATGTGTCTCTTTCAGAGACAGTTTCCGGTTAGTAAGTGGAAGTGGTCTGGAGTGGAAGTGATGCATCTGTCACAACTTTCAAAGCTCAAGGGGTTGAGTAGCACAGTTTGAGGATAACAGTCAGGGCTACAACTGTCAGATCACAACTGTTTCGCAAAGTTTCATTTCTAACTCACCACATTGCTCAAATTGCCTTTTTTGTTTGGTTGGGATTTTTTTTTTGAGTTTTTGGTTTTGGTTGGTTGGTTGGAAAGTCAGAGGATCTGTTTCCAAACCCAGTTGCAAGGCACTATACTCATGGGAATGGAGTAAATTAATCAATGAAATCATTCACAGTCAAGTCATGCAAAAGTAACCCACTCCTTTCTCCAGAGGCTAAATACATAGAACTTGAAGAATTCCCAAAAGTAGTTGCTCAGCAATATTGCACCCCACCTCCACCCATCAGCACAGACCCAAAGAACACTAGAAAGGGAGGAAAACAAATTACAATTTCAGAAATTATGAAAGTTGCAATAAAGAAATAAAATTCAAGAGAAAAAAAAGTTCGTGCTGCTTCAAAGGCTCCATCTGGTTGTGTTTAATAAAACCATGGAAACATTTGAGTTGTTAAGTAGACATTATGTCACAAAGTGGGCCCAAAGGAATCAATGTAGTAACTTAGCCCCCTGGCCTGGCTAGATGTCCTATGACCTAACCATAAGGGAGCAGTAAACCCCCCTCCAGAATCAGAATTGCCAAATTTCACAATTTCATTGCAAGACTGTCTACAATTGCTATGTTACTTCAAGGATGCTCAGTATGTTGGACCAGTGGAGAATCAGTTGTAATTTTTTACCTTCATGATTAATGGAAAAAAGGCTTGAAGATAAGAAATCATATGACCTGCAGAATTTTGTATTTTGAAAATGTCACTAATTTAAGCAAAATTGCTTTCCAAAGCACTTTTGGGTGAAAATTTTGCTCCCTGTGGGCTTTTGATTGATGCATTATATGATACACTATATGACAGCAGGGTGATACCATGCCATGATAAAGCAACAATACAAACTCTTATCAGCTGAAGATTGCAAACTTGAACTGGTGGTCTGTCTCTCTGTCTTGGGCATTGATCAGTAGAGACAAAGAATAAGTTGACAAGGATGAACCTGGCTTTCTGTGGGTTTTGATTAATGTTTTGTAAACCCCATTTCAAATTCAAACACACCAATATTCCTATAAACATGTTTCCTGAAGTCCTGGACTCTGCAGCGATGCTTTCAGGAACTGGCAGCCACCAAAGGCAGCTAGTCAGCAGACGCTGAAGTGAGTCACCAGTATGATTCACTGACCTAGTTGTAGTGCACGGGATTGTAAAACCAGGGCCAGATTTTCCTCTGCCACAGGGAGAAGGTGCATTCTGACTGTCAGCTTCATTGTGCCCAAATGAAGGATGTGGCCTTGGATGGTGAGTGTTAGTAGGAACACAGAGCCTGTCCTCAGAAGTTTCTCCATAGGCTGAAGTTAAATGAGATGACATATGAACTTAAAAGCAAAGACTGCAATCACCAGAATTTTTGCAGTCCTCAGCATATTGACCAGTACTTTATCACCACCACAGTAACCAGGGTTATCCTTATGTTTTCCAAGGTATAGGCAGTTGTAGACACAGCCAGATGGAACTGTCAGGCAGGTTGTACAGTTGCAATTCAACTAGCTATTAATCCACAGGGCTTTTCTTAGGGTTACAGAATAGTAAGGGAGGGAGCATCCTAAGCCAGCTATTTAAGTGGCAGTCTCATCCAAGAAGACCCTTACCCATAAGTTACTTCCCCTTTCACCTATCACTTCTCCTTGTAAATATTTCTAAACCAGTGGGCAAACATTTTGTCAGTTGCAGACATCTGTTTGGAGTCAGTAGAAGTTTGATGTAAACTAGGAGGTTGATATTACATTCTGTTTACTCACATCCAAGCTCACATCCTACTAGGAACAGGGTGACCCATGTTTCACAAATGCTGTGAAAAGATCACAATATTCCAAACATCACTCCATGAAAATGTGCAATGAAAAAAAAGCTATGTGGAAACACAGTGAAAATGTATGCATTGAACAGGCAGTGTACTTGAAGCTGCACAGCACCTTTAATACAAGAGAGACCATGAGAAGAGACGAGTCTGGACAGGAAAAGTAAGAGGCTCACAGAAAAGACAGTGGAAAAGGAGCTTAGCTGCAAAAACAGTCAAAGAGTGAATCTTACAGTGTGGTGCCTCTTCACAAACTAGCTGCTCAGAGCTTGACCACCACATTGTTAGACAATGAACTCAGTGACTCACACAGACTGGAGCAACCAGATGTTGTAGTAATTAATTGCAAATGTACAATAATTTGACACAGACAACACCAGCAATGCTGACAACATTAGTACAACATCATCTTAAATGTAAAAGACCCAGGTTTAAGAGTTCTGAAATACAAAATTTTAAAATATTTAAAAGTGAAGAACAACATTCTAGATTCTTAGATGGGTTTTGCTATGAAACAAGACCATAGTCTTTGCATATCTCAAAAGGGACTGGCCCAGCATCCATAATTCTGAAATAGCACTGTGAAAGCTTGTGTCTATGTAAAAGGCAGGGCTCGTTCACAGACAGGTCTGTCCACTATGAAGCACTGATTTCAAATCCTCTTTAATAAAATATTTTGTAAAATTAGAAAGGAATTCCAAGAACTTTGCCATGGTTTCAGTTCTAACTTTACATTAAGCATTAATGTAATTATCCTTGAGGTAAGTGATTCTTAGGCTGAGTTTTTCTTATGTATAGATGAGATTTCAATGTGCATTTTGGAAATGTAAATGCTCAAATTGCATTGAAATGCCTTAGGGCAGAGCACACATTTCCTGTAAAAAATGTTGTCTTTTTAGTATCTCCTGTGTCCACAATATCCAAAATGTATCTTCATATCAGTATATTCCTGTTCTATTTCTCATTTTATTTGGCGGATGTTAAAAAATGAAGAAAAGAACATTTGTGCTTGTTGATATGTGGAGGGGTGCTGGACCTTCGGGTTTTTTTAGGATCAGAACCTTCCATAAAGTAATGACAGCCATTTGCATCTGATCTATAGCATTCAGCTGTTTTAATTGAGGAGCAAATTATGGTTCCTCAGGATGCCACAGAAATTTAGTTAAGAAGAACTACTTTGTTTACACGGTGCAAATGAGAGAAGAATTTGCCTGCAGTTGGGACATAACTAAGAGATATTTTCTTCCTCAGAAAAATACTATCACTTCTAATATTTTTATGTAGTTAATTGTAGATAGGTTAAGAAATAGTTCATTGAAGACACCTCTTATCCTGTCTAGCAATTTAAATGAAAATGTCATAACTTTGTTTATCCAATTCTTATGTTTGCCACAAGAAAATAGGAGGAAGAAACAAAGTTAATTAAGGCATTAGCTTCAACAGCTAACGTTGGGGCAGGTGTAAATTGGGTTTTAGTGTTTTCGGGGGTTTTTGTTTGGTTTGGTTCAGTAAGTACAATTGATACTTGGTACCATGGAAGAAAAAAAAAATAAATCAAACCAAAACAACCCCAAACAACCCTTTAGCACTAAAGGTCTTTCATGTAATAATAAGCACATCTTCGGCAGTTCAGCACTTGTAAGCAACCCTAAAATAACAAACCTATGCAAACAACTCAGATCTTCTGAAAAACTTGGAAGTACAAAGTTATTTTGTGCAAAACTCAGCACTTTGTGACTGTTCAGGCAATGGCTAACCAATGTTCTCAGCTCAGCATTTGCCTACTCTTCTGCAATAATAAGCCAGGGTGAATGTAAGACAGAAGAAAACCACCTAAACAAAGGTTTTATTTTCAAGTCCATAAGCAGTGAGTAAAACTGTATTTTGTTATTTATAAATAGATTTTCTTATACACAGAATAAAGTGAAAAAGGTTATACCTGGGCTTTTGGTATGCTGCACCACACCTACTTAGTATGGGAAGAGTGATTTTTATTTTTATTTCCTTGCCAGAATTCTGAGGCAACATCAAGCATGGAGGGGTGAGGCAATCTGGAATAACTGACAAGCAGTGATGAAGGATTTGCTTGTTTTCACAACAACTTTGGGAGCAGAACTCTACTGTTCATTCAAATACTTTCAGGGGTCTTTTCTAGCTTTTAGATGTATCCTGCAGTAAACCATTTAAACTGGTGCTGCTTGTGTAGTAGTGTTGCAGGGACAGCTGGACTAACTGCTCAGGTCTAGAGAGCTGTGTTCTGTCCCTGTACTTCTCCTGATCTGAAACATGACTATTTCCCGCCCCCCTCCCCCCCCCCCCCCCCCCCATATTCTCTTTCCCTATTTCCAATTCATTCTGTTTCTCTTTATACACAGAAAGGAATGAATTATTCCAGTGCAGGAGAGGTCAGAGCTGCTTCTGCAACTTTGCATTGCTGGTACAAAGGCAGTACCTACATACCGCTCACCCACACAGTGATATGCAGACTTGCTGTGGGTCACAGCAGATTGGTTTACTACAATATTTGAATCCTCTGTATTTCTCTCCTTCTGGTGGCATTGGGGGAGGGGAGGCTGCCCTAGAGAGAGAACAGAGCAACTGGATTGGATCTGCCATGTGGCAACAAAACCAGCAAATCACTAGTATGATTTCAGTCACAAAATAATTTTATAACCTCAAGTTATATAAGATTCAGGCTTTTTTCCCTCATGCTTATGAAAGAGAGCTTTAATGACTGCTTTCTGGTCAAATAAAGAGCAAACTTCCAAAACGGGAAAGTCCAGTTATGTACTGTATGTTCTCAACTCTGACACAGAGCTGGGAATAACTGGATTAATGACGAACCATCACAGTCAGAACCTGTTTTACAAACTCAAATTTGCCTGTGGAGTTATTTCTTGGGGATTTAACAGAAAAAGCCTGGAGATGTATCTGGAACACAAGCAGCCTTTGTTCAGAAAACTGCTGACATGATCCTTCAGGCAAATTTTTCCTTTGGCAAATAACTATGCAGAGTGCTTACTCCTGGATTTGCAAACCCTGATGAAACTTATTTCCTTTACAGGTGCACTATATATGTGAGTATGTAAAAATTTCAGTCTCTGGGACTGTAATTTGATTCAGTAAAGTTCAAGTTCTTTGAAACAGGGAGGAACTCTGGTTCTGAGTTATCAGCAGAACTACTGGTATTCATCACCAGGAGGTGAAGAAACACTTTTGATTACTCTAAAGTCCTGTTCATACTTCAGACAAGAAAACAAATGGGAATCAAGGACTCAGAGTATTTTCATTCCAGACTCCTGATGGAGCATGTTAACAAGATAGAGGGTATTTAGCTGTACCACATAACTCAAGAATTTGCAACAGTTTCCCTGTAACTGTAAGCCTATAGCCTGCTGAAAATATGGCTGTAGAGAATCCTGTAGTAGTATAAACTATAAATTATGGTTTAGAAATCCTTTAATAGGCAGGTAACCAATTAGGACACACAGACCTTTGTGCGTTTAACTCACCAGCAGTGAGCTAACTCCTGTACAGTCAGGGAAAGAACCCCACTGTTCTCACAGAAAACAGCCTAAGTCTCCTATGATGCAGGGGACTTCCAACACTGGTACAGCTTCCCCTCCTTTTCTGAAATATCATAATGTGTTTTCAGATCTACCTTAGACATCAGCTTTGTCCAAAGGTATTCATTTAGCAAAGTCTTAAACTGCAGTCTGAAAATATTTTGCAAATGGTTAATATAAGTTTTTCTTTCTTTGATAAATTCCTCAAGTTTGTGTTTCAAGTTTTTAATGATTACCACTCTATTATTGAGACTTTTCAGTGATGTGACAACTGTTGACTTTTTTTCTGAAACTGCCCTGTGCGAAGAGGGTTGTTTTTGGATAGCTTTAGAAGACTATAGGGAAGATTTGCCTTTGCTCAAATTAGAGAAAGCTATGTTTTGTCTTTGACTCTGAGAGTAATGTAAACACCTTGTAACTGAAGGAGAGAAGCTGGGCAGAATCTGGTTTGATGTGTTAAAATATTGTTTTGTTATTTTGACCTCTTGTATGCATTAATTACATGTATGCCAGTAGAAAATGACCAATTGAGATGTGACACATGTCTCTTCTGATAGACTATATAACTTGGCTGTACAACATAATAAATGTCTTCGCCTGCTTACATCTGGTCCAGAAAGCATTGCATGAGGCAAACCCAACATCTGTATAACATCTATACTTTTACACTATCCTGCATACTTGAATTTTTCACACAGTGTTTCACATACTCATTAATTCCATCCCAACTCCTTGGCCATTAGAGAATTTATGTATTTTCCATGTTGAGGGTATAGGCATTACAGGTGCAGGAGAGGGATGGCCCTTCTCAAGGTTGTGGAGGAAATCAAAGCCTGAATGAACCCTTAATCCTCTGGATGTCTGATCTTGCATTTCAGTCAAGAGTCCAGGACAGCACCTCAGAACACAAGGGGCAAATAGCCATCTTCCCAGTAGCTGTTCTCACACGTGCATACTCCTGCAATGAGCTCCTCTGGAGCATGAAAGAAAATAAGATCCTGAGTTTCTCAGATGCCTTAGAGAATTGCAGCTTAGAAGTCTCTTCTTCATCATAGTGCTGTTTTCTGGCAGCTGGCTAAAACTAGCACAAAAATTCAGAAACCGATCTATTGCTGAATTTTGTAGTTGATCTGTGGCTTTCCAAACTCATTCCAGTTTTTACTAGAGAAAGAGCGAGGCATAAGAAGTTACAGATGTGCCACTTCTTTTTCATGCTTTGAAAAAAGTCAGTAGAAATGTGAGTTTAGGAAGATTTATTGTTAATGTCATAGTGAGGCAGCAAAAAGCAGAAAGAACAAGGAGAAAAACAGGATTGTGCCCTAATCAGCCTGCATAGTGTTATGAACCAGAGATTCATCTGGGACCTCCTTACTCCACACCACGCAGGTAATTCTGTGACCACTACAGTTGTGCCTGTGGCTGCATTTCAGCTTTGGCAACACCCGGTTGTTGTTCACAGGCCTGAGTGATGCTCTGACTTGCCTGAGCCTATGTCTCATTCTGCAACATTTAACTTGTGCATGTAATGTGCAGCTCATTGCCCCAGCTTACTTCCCCTGAAATTCCCTTCCTCATTGCCTTTGGCAGAGCTGAAGTCAGTGCGACTCTCTAAAGAAGGAACTGGTTGAGTCTGCCTTTCCTGTTGAGCTCTTTCCCTTTTACAGTTATAGCAGACCTACTAACACATTAAAAAAGTTGAGAGCTGTTTGGTCTTACGGAGCACTTGCGCACACTGCAATTGAGGTATTTCCCAACACCCCAGGCAGGCAGGCAGAACGATTGTGAAAACATGCCTGAGTCTTACAAAGGGATTTTCACCTGTTGAGCGTACAAATTTAAGTTCACATAAAGGTACACAGGGAACAGAGATTCCAAACAATTCAGAAGCCAGTCTACTGTACCCTCTGTGTACCCTGACTTCCATGAACTCTCATCTCCTTCTTGGCTGTGTGAAAGGATCACACAAACAGGCAAAATATAACTGATGGGAAGATGACAAAAGAGCTGGGATTCACATCCAGGAGAGAGGAAGTCCACATTTCTGTATTTTTATGTCATATCTTACTGTTTTACACCTGCTCTTCATGGTTTTGTTTCTTATTGAATGTTAGCTCTTCCCCGGCTGCAGCTGCCTTTTAGCAGATCTCTTAGATGCCCACATTGCTCAGTCTAGTTGGCCAAATTAATTTTTAATCTTGGCAGCATCCAAACCCTAGTGTCACAGAAGCCATCACTTTCAAGATAAGTTACTCACTATCATTACCTTTATCTCTGTGCAGAGAACTTTAGATTACAGGGTTGTGGGGAGAGAAAACAATGGTGATGTACTGAAAACTAGACAGAAGTCCTACTTTTTCTCCTGATACATCTTGGCAACCTGTTGAGCTTGTAGTTCTCCTGTCATTCTGGCTGGCTGTAAATGACCTGCTAGCAATTAGAAGTTAATTCTGACTTCTAGGCTGTCTGTCCCATGTCCTGAGGTCAAGCTAAAGAAGAGAGGCATTACAGTCTTCCTTCTTTATGTAGTGTAGAGTATTGCAGCTTTGAGTGGGAACATCTGCACCTTTCCTTTGGTTGTTGGAGGCTTATTGGCTGATTGTTGAGAAAAGCTCAAGCAAGCAGTTGTGTTAAGGTAGGTGTGGTTGTCTCACATAATGCACAGGCTTTTCTGATCAGAAGACTTGTGAGAGAAGACTAATTTTATTCTTAGTATGTGAGACAATAGAAACTGTCTGGCTTGATTCATGGGTTTGGCAGAGGAGTTAGTAAGTTTTCCTGAGGACATTCTGAAACATCATGAGACTTGCAGTAGCTAAATATAAGGCAAATCAGCCAGTGACACCCTGGGAAACAGAACTAAGGGATGGTGTGGTACAGAGATAGCAGAGCCTGCTGGCAAGAGGCAGACAAACTCTCCCATTGACTTTTGCAAGGTGTCAGTGCGAACAGGCTCACCCAGTCATTGAACTGTGGCTGGAGCTAATATCCAGTATCTATAGGACACTGAGGAGACAAGGAGGAATGATAAGAAGATACAGGAATTAATAGGTCAAAGAATATAGTTGAAAGCTGAGAGTTCCAAGGGATTCCAGAGTACTTTGGCTTTTCCATCTTGAACTTATTATTATTATTATTATTATTATTATTATTATTATTATTATTATTATTATTACTATTATTATTATTATTATTATTACTCAACACACATCAAAATAGCCAGAAAATAGACTTCTGCTGGGCTCCTTTTGGACCATGTATTGATTTGATTAGCTAGCCCATAGCAGCAATGTTGTAATACCTATGGGCCCAGATGTTTTCTGGTAATAAAACTGTGGCTTGCTAAATCTTCAGGAAGGAAGATGCTAGATGAGAGTGGTTGTGTCCTGCAAGAGATGTGGCTTAATGCAGCTGGAGAGAATTAGCCAGACAGTGTGTTTGCTATCCAGAATAAGCATCAACTATCACTTTCCAAAGCCAGTTACTGTATTAAGCTTCTGTTTGTCAGAGGTGCAAGAAGTGTGTTCTGATTCTAACCCGCATCAGATCCAGACTTTGGTTATGGATGTAGAGGAACCATGCTTTGGAACTTGATCCTACTCGCAGGTAATTCTCTTTCACTGAATATTTCAAGAACATGACTAGCCTATCTCTGAAGGTCTTGCTATGCATCTCTTGCTCCTTTCTTGAAACCAGCTCTCTAATGTCTCTTTAAACTGATTCTCGACTATCAAGTTGGGCTACTGGTGCTTCTTTTCACCCACTATTTCCTTTACTTTTTCTTCCTTATCTAGAACCTGAACTCTTTTGGTTTTACGTGCTTTTTGGCTAGGGTACAGCACTGCAGTTTCTCATTAGTGCTTCAAAAGCTCAAGGAAAGAAACAGAAACATGCATTGATGTGAGCACATGTGTGAATATGATACTGTCATCAGTGAAGGCTCACATTGCAAGGTTTGCTCTTTCAGTGACCCCAGAAGATGCATGACCATCATAGCTTGTAGGGGGGACTGTCACCAAAAAAGAAAAGTAATTACTTTTCTTTAGATATTTCTAGTGCCTTGTCACTGAGTTGCATGAGCAAGTCACATGGAAAACAGCTTCCATAGTGGAATATAAAGCATAATAATTTCCTAAATCTGAAAATACATGGATTTAATTATCTTTTGGCCCAGACTTGAACTAGGGAACATATCTTGAAATAGAAATAAAATTCAACTAATTATCTGTGTATAATGTGACTTTTCTTTTTCATCAAGATACCAGAGAGTGAGGAGTCTCCCATGTTGACAGATCACAGGAAAATTGCAGCAGTCAATGGCAGCACCCACAGAATGCCCATCTCCCTGTAGAAACTGGTTTTGCAGCTGCAAGCACATTCATGTTGAGATCATTATCTACTCAACAGTTCTTGATTTGTTGTACTTAAAAGGATATGCCACATCTGTTTTGAAGGTAAATGGAGGAGAATAAAAATAGGTACTTTATATACAAGTGATTTAAAATAATACAGCACATTTCTTTTAAACTGGAACACTAATAGATTTATATATAGTCTTATGCCAGAATCATCTATCCTTTCCCAATATTATAGACATAGAAGATAAAATTAAATCCTTCTGCATGAAAGAAGTATATATTTTAGAATAGCTGGTATTCAGGACTAGCAATATCTATGGCCTTTTCTTTCAGACTTCTGCATATCTAGTTATCTGAACGACAGTCCCTGAGTCATTCTGGGTACAATCATGTCTCAAAGGTGTTTTCACTCTGTAGTTCCAGGCATCATTGTTCTTCCAGCTTCATTCTGCCTGATCACTTCCTAACTTGTTTGGAAGGGAGCTGTAATTTTTGGGTGGTGCAAAGACCCAGGAAAACTTACCAATTGTGCACCTAGTGGACAAGAGTCACAGAAGAATGATACAATGACAAAAGGCCAGCACATAAATTATTCTTAGCACTTTCCTATGCGCTGAAGCAGGCCGCATTTATCCAAGTGTCATTTTCATTGGGAAGCAAAATTTCTTGCCTCTCCTCTTCTGGGCAGACCTTTAAGAATTTAATTAACAATTTCATATCCTGTAGCACTGTTCCTTTGGAGATTTGTGGAGCTTGATCAGAGGGAAGCTGCAGTAAAGTTTATTATTATCTCTTGCACTGCTTGAAGGCTTGGGCTGAAATCTTCCAACCTGACATGAACTTTACAACTACTTCTTAAGTCACCCTCCCTGACCTGAAGTTTCTATTCTGAAAAGGTACTCTTTTCCTTTTACAAATGGAAATCCAGAGTTAGATTTTGCAGCTGGTTGACTCTGGCTTGCCTGATGTTTTGCAGAGCATCTGTAAGAAAATCAGAAATGTCTTCTGTGAATACCAGGAATTTCAGCCTCTTGCCTTTCTTATTCATTCTCCTTTATAGGCCAGGAGACATGGAGTAGTGAGTGACTGAAGTTTTTAAGTTGTCACAGTCACTGAAGTCACTTACAGTTATGAAAAACCTCCAAAACTGCAGAGACAATGGATTTGCAAAATCCCACCTGAAAAAACTTTTAGAAATTGTTATCCAATCCCGTTCCTATAAGAACTAATATTTTAGCAAACATGTTTGCAATGGATTGGGGGGGTGTATGTTCTGTGTTTTCTTTTTTCTTTATTTTTTAACAAATCTTCTACTGGGGAGAAAATCTCTCATGAAAAATCACACAGTTTATTTATTCTGTGTGAGAAAAAGCAGGATATTTTGGTGGTTAATCCATCAAGCGTGAAAAATAAAATGTTGCCAAAACCTACACTGAACATACTTCCTTAAGAAAAGCAGCTTAAATGACATTAAGCCTCAAGGGATTTTAGTCACTGCAGTAAAGTCAGTCTCTAGTTTCTATTATACCAGCTGGTTTGAAAGCCCATACTTGCCCAGAACACCACTTCTCTTTTGTAGTGCCTTGTGAGTTTTATTTAACATGCTAGTCTCTCATTATAGCATGGGTGTTTATTTTTCTTTTTCTTCTGTGTGTGAGCTTTTGGAAAATTCATCTACAATACTTTTAGGCAATATTTTGTCTTTCGGCCTGCATATATGAGAGCTTGAGCTCCTTAACTCTTCTAAAATATCTGTACATGAAAGGAGCAGGTGGTGATGAACTGGAAAACCACAGAAGATCAATAACATCTTAAGTAGTTCTCACATCTTTGTTTCTGGAACACAAAAAAATGAAGTATTTCCACTTATAGCAAAAATTTATGTATCTGAATTTAGGTATCTGGAGGTGACATGTTTCTCACTTGTTTAAAATTTTTATCAGCTCTTTTGATGCCTGTTTTGCAAATGTAGCCTTCCATCTTGCAGACAATGCATACAATGCACTCCATAAATGTACTTACTACTTACAAGAGTGGTGCTTGCCTCTCTGAACATTTGTGTGAGTCATCCCCATGATTTTTAGGCAGATTTTCATGAAGTACTTCCATGACAAGAAAAGTTGATAGAATCAGCCTTTAATTCCTGAATGCATTTTAAAATTTCTTTAGGATTTTTTTAGAGTGAAAAGGGCTCTGAAAAGACAGAAATACAAGTAAGTCATCAGCAGTGAAATGTGGCAGTTACAAGTTTTATTATTTGAGTGCTGACAGGTCATTTCCCATTTGCCTGTTGCATCGTGTGCAATATTATCACCAGTCAGCACCAACCATTTGGCTTGTCAGCAGAAGGGCAGGGAAATCACACACCAGGCAGGGAAAGCTTCTTTGTTTCTTTCCCAGGGAAATCCATGACAGGAAACAGAGGAAGGATTTATAAACGATGATCAAATAAGATAGAATCATCCATTCATTAATTTCATTCTCTTTTTTACTGGGTGATAAGAACAAAAGGCTCAGTGTTTAGCTGCTCTGATCTCAAAGAGATCCCAGTCAGTTCTCTAACTGAGCACTGGAGCTTTTATGGTGACTAAAAGCAAACACAGAGGATGGTTATGTTCCAGGAGGAAGACAAGAGGAGCAGGCTGGGTATAGACTATACCTCCAGCAGCTATGAAGCACTATTAAAGAATCCACCTTTGCAGATAAAGGTTTGGCTAGAAATTAGCCTTTTTTCCTTGGTGCATGTCAGTGTGACCTATGAAACAAGGTGCAGTACTTCAAATACACAAATATGTCACTGGACCTCAACAAAGCCCTTAATTATACAGTGGTTGGGAAATTACTGCATTGTAAGGAGCATGAAGAGCTCAGTAATATCCCAAAGCTGCCTGAAGAAACCTTTGTGCTGCTGCCAAATAGTTTGTGGGGACATTAAAAGAAGAAAATTCTCAGGAAAAAAAAAAAATAGGCTGAGCTCTTTATTTATAAAGATCAGCGATGTTTCTGGGCTCAAAATTGGGGCAGTTAGGGAAGAAGGGATCTTAAAAATTTCCTCTTTTCCTTATGTAGAAAGACATTAACAGCTGGAGTGTGGATAAGTTATCAGACACAAGGGACATATCCTCACTAGATACGGTTTTAAAATTTTGTTCAAAGCATGAAACTAGTACAGAGAGAAACATGTAACATATGGACATTTTTCTGAAACATAATAGTTTGGTTAATTTCTTTTAATGGCAAGAAGCACATGATTTCCAGCCTGGCCAGTGTAGAATGGTAAAACCCCACATGTAGGGAATGGAAAGATTTGGTTTCAGAGACAGAGTTGAAGAGTTCTACTAGTTAACCTTAAAAAGTAACATCAAGAAAAGTAGGAAAATATTACCATCTAGGCCTGAATTTTTTGCTGCAGTCTCATTTTGTCGCTTTAGTTAAGAATTGTTCAATTTCTCGCTGTACATATTCATTTAGTGGACTATCAAGCTTACTTACCAGCTAGACATGCTATTTAATTTTGCTAATGACTATGGGAAGAGCACACTGCTGTCTGAGATAGAAGACATTTTAAATGTGCAAGGCCAAATGTGTTTTTAACAGAAGAGTCTGAACATCCACACTGCTAAGGCTTGATTTTGTTCCCTTTGGAAATCTTTTTGACAAATACGTGTGTGTATCTTTAAAATCAGCCATTCCCTGAAATAACCAAGTCCTATATTTATCAATTAACGGTTGTGCCAACAGCACGGTCAGTCACCAAGGATCGGCCCTAGGAAAGTCAGGTGACGTTTCCTCAGGCTTCCTGCTGCACATAATAAAAAAAAGAAAGTTCTGCAGGATGGAACCATTTTAGCAAAGCAGCCTCTGATTAGATGCTTCTATCCTGTTTTGGCTCCATACTGTTTTTTTCAGGCCTGCCACTCCTTGCTGACACACTACCAGGTCACCTCCGCCTCCACGTTTTTACTCTGTTTTTCCCAGACAGGCCACCTGCTAGAGGTCTTCTGGACAAGTAGCATTCAGAGAGCCTCAAGCCTAAGGAGTTCTCCTCTGCAAACTGGAGCAGTTCTTCAGGTCAGATAAAAAGCTACTAAAACTGCTGGAAATTTTTTACTGTTTTTTAAGAGCCATCAATACAAGTACTACACATATTCACATCCTTTCACGGAACAAGACCTATGGCTGCTTGTGAATCAGAATGAATTTTCTTGGCAACTGACAACATGCAGGAGGTGGGTTTGCCAAACTCTAAGTCATTCAAGTGTCCTTCCGTCTCTGAGGCATTTTAACCTCTACAGCCATGAGGCTCTTGAATGAAGTGTTTGTGTCAGGCAATATTCTTATTAAACAGGAAGATGGCCTTTCCTCCTGCCAGTTCTCAACACATTTCTGGCTCAATTTTCTGGCACTGCTTATAGAAATAATTGATAAAGTGGCCTTACCTTGCTTGCCTAGGTTTCTATTGTCTATGGCATGAGTACAGCTGGGGAGCACCAAAATGCAGGTGCAATTTGGAAACTCTCTCCTGACTTTTCAAACAACTTTGCCTTCAGTTTGCTTCCTATCAAGTTTCTGCATGAGTTCCATAGGAAATGGTAGGAGTTGATCTCACCTTATGATGTGGCTGATAGTGTGACTTTCAACAGCTGCAGCTAAGTTCTTGCCCTGGGAATGAATAGTAGGGTGAGTGAGTGGTTTTAGAGGAAATGGTTTCATGTTTCCTTTCACACTGCTTTCCAACAGGATGATCTTACTTTCCTTCATTGTATTTATTGCTGATTAAAGGCTTCCTTTATAGAATGGCTTATCGCCTTCCTCCCTCAAGTAGTGTTTAACCTTCAAGGAGCTAGTTTGTTGCATCTGGGAAGACACAGATCTACTGCAAAGCGTATTCTTCTCTTTGGGACTTCATGAATATAGAGTAGTAGTATATCATAATGTGCTGAATAACTGGTAATGTACTAACTATATTTGGGGCTCTCAATTTGTTCTGTGAATGGAAACCAACCAGAAGACCTGGTCTAATCCCACCTTGTGCTCTGCTGGAAAGGATGGTGGTGGTGGTGCAGATAATTTAATCCAAATCTATTCCTGAAAATTTTTAATGTAACTGAAAGGAAACAGGACCCAAACACACCCATACTCTTTGTGCTTTAGTGTGTCTAAAACTGAAATTTCAGTCTGAATGTCATAGGTACAGGACATCTCTAATGCAAAAAATAAAAAACCAGTTCTGCAGAGACTGAGAAACTCTGTCTGCAGGCTAGTTGTACCCAACTGGCGGTGTAAAGGTGAATGTGTTTGACAGTGATGATTCACATATGTGATATTGCATTCCAGTCTCGTTACTGGTGGTGGCTTGTATAGGTGACTCTAGAGAAACTGCAGTCTCTGCTCAACTGATTAGCTACTTACATGCTTGTTTATTTATTTAATTTATCCTTACACACATTCTCAGGCCTTGCATTTATTTGTGGTGAGAGTTAGCATGTTCTTATTGAACTGAAGAAAGATCATGAGCTGCTGGAAAAAAATAGTAGCATTCAGAAGCAATGTAGTGTGATTAAGTAATTTTTCACACCATATCAGCCTTTGAGAAGGAATGCCTACCTTCTACCGTCACCAACCATCTGCAAACCATACTCTTAAAATGAACAATTCATTGCAATCCTTTGATGAATAATGAATTGTGAAGTATTTTTCCAGTTCTTTTCTTTCCCTAAGGTAGAAAGTCCCTTAGAACACAAAGAACATATTCACTGCATTGTATCATATTGCATTTTTTGTGCTTTATTGCATCGTATGATATCTGTATTGGAGATACTGAGGTAAGCAGAAAGGTACAGTTAGTGTAGCTGGATGCTCAGCCCCTTTAATGAAGCTGCTGCAACTTCCAGGGTAAATAGATTCAGTGACTTTAAATCTGGTTTATATAAATTTAGCTTATACCTGTAAGTGCCAATTCATCTTAGACAAAATACAGGGACACAGATCGTCTTCATAAACACAGAGTGGACATTAAAAGTTACCTTCTTCAACCTCCTGCTTGAATCTGTTCCTTGGTTATGTGGTTCCTGATAATCATAAAAGTAGGGCAAGTATACACTCTCTGGGTAGTGCTGGGAGAGGGACAGTTGTAAACAAAAAGCTATGAGACAGGTGTTTTCATCTCTTTCCCAATTCATTAAGCAATGCTGTGCTTTCTGTTGTGCCTGGTTTCCTGCTCTCTCATGTGTCAGTAAGGGATTTTCCTTTTCTTCAAGCTCAGACAAGAATGAGGGAATGATGAGGAGCTAATAAAAAAATTGGTTTTGATTAACTGGGAAATTCACAGATACCTAGTTATAAATGGTGAACCTAATCAAGTTGCCTGGATAACAAGATGTCTAGTCCATTACAGATCTGTCAAGACAGTTATATATTTTATAGAAACATCATATAGCTATAGCATGGTTGGGTTGGAAGGGACTTTAAAGATCATCTAGTCCTAACCCCCCCCCGCCATGGGTAGGGACGGACACCTTTCATTATTAGTCAACTAAGGTGCTCAGCCTTGAACACTTCCAGGGAAGGAACATCCACAACTTCTTGAGGCCTCACCACTGTAAACATTTTAATAATAATACCTAATCTAAATCTACCCTCTTTCAGTTTAAAACTCTTAGTTCTAGTCCTAGCATTATACTCCCTGCTAATAAGACCCTCCTCACCTTTCCTGTAGGTCCTCTTTAAGTACTGGAAGGCCTCTATAAGGTCTCCTCAGAGCCTTCTCTTCTTCACACTGAACAACCCCAAATCTCTCAGGCTGTTCTCAAAGGGAAAGTGCTTCAGCTTTCTGATCATCTTTGCAGCCCTTCTCTGGACCCACTTGAGCAGTACTTGGGATCAAACAAGATCAGAGAAGAGGGGCAAAATAACTTCCCTTGACCTGCAGGTCATGCTTCTCTTGATGTAGCCCAGGATGCAGTTGTCTTCTGAGCTGCAAACACATATTGTTGGCTCATACTCAGTTTATTTGTTTGCTAGTACCCCAAAGTCCTTCTCTCCAGTGCTGTTCTCAATCCAGTCAGCACCCAGCCTGCATCCATGTTTGGGATTGACCTAACCTATGTGCAGGATGTTCCATTTGGCCTTGATGAACTTCATGCGTTTTGAACATGCCCACCTCTCAAGCCTGTCAAAATTCCCTCTTTGATGGCATCCCTTCTCTCCAGTGTGTCAACCACACCACACAGCTTGGAGTTATCTGTAAACTTGATCAGAGTGCATTCAATCCCCACTATTCATGTCATTGACAAAGATGTTAAACAGCACTGGTCCCAATACCAACTCCTGAGGAACACCACTCATCACTGGTCTCCACTCAGACATTGAGCCAGTGACTGCAACTCATAAATGTGACCATCCAGACAATTCTTAGTCTGTTGTGTGACCCATCTATCAAATCCACATCTTCCCAGCATGGAAACAAGGATGTCAATCTGGGACACTGTCAAAAGCTCTGCACAAGTCCAGGTAGATGATGTCAGCTGCTCTCCCACATGCTTTCATGTGCCTCTATAGTTTTGCATTTTGACCTGGCTGGTTACTGAAAGTTTGGTAGTCATCACAGACTCCAATGTTTTCTCTCACCCTGAAAACACACATAAGCTGCTTTAATGTAGAACTCAGTTTTATGCCTTGATTCATGAGATGCAAAGCTAAATTTTAGTACGAGCTCTGCAGCGGAATCACACATTGCCTGTAAGCACCTTCATTACTGTCAGGTTATTTTAAATGTCCAGGCCACTAATTAAAGGTTTGCTTTGCAATGTTTTGTAGAAACACCTATTTTTCTTCTGTGTCAACCAAATCTATTAAAATCTATTCAAATTTATCCCCTGAATCAACATCTTAAACATAATCTTTCAATGCAGGTACCTGCAAATTCCCTTGATAGTCAGAAATGTTAGCTCTATGTCAGGCTTAAAAGATGTCAGCCTATTCAGTAGATCTCTTCCCCAGCTGAACTCAGTTCATGTGCCATGTCATCTACAGCTTGTTCTCTGAGAGGAGGATGAAGGCCTAGTGTACAGATAAAGGCTGGGAGGAGGTGTCCTTCCTTCATTTGTACATAGTGGGTGAATCTGCTAACAGTGTTTACTCAGGCAGAAACCTGAAAAATACAGATACAAGATCAAAAGATCCATGGAAATAAAAAGGTGAGTTTGTAGGGGGCTGGGCACCAAAGGATTTGGGGGTACACTATTGTTTAAAGGGATCTGAAGAATTATTTAGATTATAAGGATGACTGAATGGGAAAGATGTACACCTCCATATGAATTTATATGGCAGAAGCTATTTACACAAGAAATCTCACTTTAGGAAAACCCCAGGAACAGACTTCACAGACAGTGTCCACTGCTTGTATGTTTGGGCTGGAAACTGAGAGACGTTCTCTGATGATCACAGCTACTGGTCTGGAGGGCCTTCCCAAATGATGAAATGAGGCAAAAAAAGCCTGTTGCTGTTTCACAGAGAAAATTAATCTTTTTAAGAAACTGGGTTTTGTGAAGTGGCTTCCTTCACTAACTATGGACAAAATATGAAGCTTAGCATGTCCACTTTATCTGATATTCTTAATATTTGTTATCTAGCAAATTAAAGCATTACTTTTCTAAGGATCCTTATACTGAGGTTCTTGTATGTTTACTTTTGAGCATCTGTGTTTAGGTGATTTAATCTTTGTTTTAATCTCTGTCACTGAACTTCTTCAAGAACACCAAAACATTTTGTCCTAAGAAAAACAGTGCTATTAGGCACGGTCTGAAGACATAAAGGAAATACCACATGCAGCATAATGCATTTTTAATTGGTCACATTATTCAGCTATGACTAGTTAGAAAAGGCACTAGAAACAAAACATTTAACCTCAGAAACATCAAACTGTGTTATAAAAGTATAAATATAGAAAATTAGTAAATTAGAATAAAATTAATAAAATGGAAAATCTCAGCAATCACTCATCATGAGATGGCTGAGATTATTTCAGTGTATTCCAGGTATACATGGGCCTGAAATAGCCTATTTTTTGCTTTGGGTGACATCATTAACATACTTAAGTTTTGACTGTTGACTATTATATTTACCCAAAAGAAAGACTAGATTGTTTGTTTGTTTGTTTGTTTTTAAAGTTAAACTACTTGAAAAAAACAAAGGTAATTCTAGATTCCACCATTGTTCTGTTTGGTTAATGTGGTAATTTTTTTAACAGAACAATTATTGAAAAAACTTTCCTTATTCAGGTAATATAGAGTGTAGGCACGACACAAAACTATACAGCCATTTTGCCTGTATCCTTCTTTCAAAGTTATTTTCTTTGTCCTATCCCATCCTTAGTCTGCTCTGTGACAACCAGTGAACTGCAAGTTGCGCTGGGCGTTTCTTTGATCTCCCTTAAATGTCTTATCTATTTCATGGCTTAGGAACATGTTTATAGATCAAAGGCCCATTTTGCTAATTACTGTACAAACATGAGACAAGAATAGGCCCCAATCCTTCTCACAAAGAGTATAAACTAAGCGAAGTAACAGTTCTACGTGTCTATGTCTACATGGTTAGCTGGAAGCAGATTTGTTTGTATGTGTTACACCTTCACAGACCTCCACAGCATACCAGCTAGCTGTGTGCAGCGAGGAGCTGCTAGTATGTACACGTGCTGAAAGCAGTCAGCAGTCTCCATTTTAGATTACTGGAAGTTTAGTTGTGTGTTTACCAGACATAGTTGGTTTGTGAGGATCATATAGGCAGCTGCCTTGGAAGAACAGTTTCCATGAAAACTGACCTTCAAAACACAAATTTTCATACTGATTCACAATAAAGTTTAAGTCATCATAGGCATAGAAATATGAAGGGGGTTCTGCTCACCCAAACCAATCAAATATATATTTGTCCAAGATAAAAAATAATCAGGAAACTTTTTTCTTGCACCTCTTCTTGCAGGGAGGTGAGCTGGCATTGGGGACTCAGCCCAGGGCAGGCAGGACTGAGCCCGCACCAGCTGGACCACAGTCAGGCACAGGGCAGGCAGGGCTGAGCCTGCACCAGCTGGACCACAGTTAGGCAACATGGCAGGCAGGGCAGCCACACTGATGTAACCAGGTGCAAGGTAAGCCCTGAGGTCAGGCTAGGAGGTCAGCGGGGCATACAGCCAGGGACATGCCCTCTCTCAGCACAGCCTGGGCAGAGATTAGGCCAAGGATCTCAGTTTCAGCCCCGCTAGTGAGCAAAAGCAGGACAGGTCTTGATTTCTCCGTCTGAGCCCAGCTAAGCACCATCAGCCCAGAGCTGGGGCGCAGGCAGCTAAACCCTGGGGCAAGGGAGGTGCATACAAAGCCCTGGCAGGTAGAACTTGCACAGCCCAGTATTACACTGGCAGCTGGAACTGGGTGGTGAAGGTGGCTAGCATGGACTTGTCTTTGTTTGTTCAGACCTGCATCAAGTTGTTTATGCAAAGAAATCCAAAGTGCCTCTTTATTCACAGACAAATTTCATGCCAGTAGGGCTGCAGGCTTGAGTTCAGCTAAGTGAATGCAGGTATTTGGGTTTTTTTGGTATGACCTATTTTGAAAACTAAATTACAAGCTAAATTGCCAAAATCTTTTGAAATGGTGAAATTAATTATTTGCCTATTCCTGATGTGTAAAGAAAGACAGCAATTAACCCTATCTAGTATTTCCATAGTGTTAACCAACCAAATTACATGGAGAAATATCATTATTACATAATAGGAGGAAAGCATCTCAGAGAGGTCATACAAGAGGTGAACCAACATGTGTGAGGTCAGTTTTTAAGAATCAATATATGGCACAGAAGGCAGACTGCTTTTTTTTTCTTCCCCTAGAAATATTGAACATTCACATCTTGCTTTGAAATTACTGGGAACTCGCCATTTCTGAAAATCAGTCTGCAATCCACTTGTACTTTTAAATAGGCACTTAATTTCTGGTGCAGTAGTTTGAGTTAAGCAATCTATGTACAGAGAAGTCACAACTAGCTCTGGGATCCATGATTGAAAATCATGTTTACATCCAGTTTTACTGCAAAGCATCCAGTTATCCAGGAGTGCCAGGATGAGAGCAGTAGATTTACTCCATTGCTCTATTTGAATTTGCCACTTGTTGCCTTGCTTATGTTTGGGTTTTTAGTGGTAGGATTGCTTACAGCTGGGGAAAAAAATAATAATAAAAAATGCTGGCTGTAGGGATTGTATAGTTCATCTTTGCTCAGGCAAAGCTTTCTAACCCTCTGACATCATTCTCATTTGGCTCATCTTTTTCTAGTGAGAAACACACTCCACATTTAGGAATGAAACTCTACATAAGCCTCAGGAATAAGCCTGTGCACTTGGATTCCAAGGGGCTGGATGAAGCAAATTGCACCATTTCCCATCATTCAAGCACCCAGCTGTAATCAGCATCCCTACTGCACCTCCAATGTACTTCTAGGTGAGTCAAAATCACAGGATACCAGTTGCCTAGCAGAAGGAAGCAATTAATTTCTTTTATACACCAGCAGCTGGAACTGGGGTCTGAAACCTTTTGGGAACAGCCTCCATATAGACATTAATCAGGAACTAGAGTGTTCCCAAATATTTGAGGAACCCCTCTAAGCCCTCAACCAAGGTGCATTGCTGGCTACCCATTTCTAATGCAGGTACTAAGCCACTAATTCCCAAGATGTTCCTCAACTGCACTAAATAACTTTTGCTAAATCTGATACTCAGTGTTGCATTTGCTCACAATAAAGCTTAATGTAGTAGCACCATTACTCTGTAGCTATAGCTAATTGCTTCTATTGTAGGATCTTGTAGGCCTTTGTTGGTACATGTCCAAGATAAACAGTCAATCAGGCTCACTTCTTTGGATGGATAGGGCAAGCCTAAGATCCTTCTTTTCCTTCCCTACTCCCCAGGGTACTGACAAAAATTTGCAGAGAAGCCTGCATGGCAGAGTGTGAACTCAATCTGTTGCAGAACAAAACTTACTATTGCCGCTCGCCTGTCTCTTCCAAATATCACAGTTGTCTTCACATTTTGAAAAGCAATTAAAATCAACAGCACCATAACATATTACAGCTGTAGTAAACATTTCCCCTGGCTATGGCAAACAGTTCTGGGAACTCTAAACTGCAAACAACAGCCCCTCCTCCTGTTTGCGGTGGGGATGCACATTTAGGTTTGACAGCAAAAGTGAATTTCTCCCAATTTTTTTTCTGTTCTTTGTATGCCACCTAGGGAGCCACAACCTTCAGAGTATTTAATTTAGAAAAATTAAGTCCCCTGAGAAAAGTAGCAGTTTGTAAAAAGCATGAACTCTAGCAGAAACAAGTATTAATCATGGATTGCTGAGAGGGATGCACACCCTGCATAGCATTCATTTCTCACTGACTACAGGTTTGTCTGGTTAATCCCACACACTGCTAAATCCACCCACAGCAAGAACAGAATGAATTTGCGGGGTTGTTAGTTGGCAAAACTTCAGCGATTGCTAACATGTCTTCATTCTTTGTATACTAGTTGTCAGTCATAACCCTGTACATGATTTATAGGAGAGATAAGTGTTATCATCATCTTGGAAATAGATAGAAGCAAGACGTGCAGGGCCACTATGGAACCATCAGCTAAAAATCTGACAGCTCCAGGCCCACATTTATGAATGTAAATTGTCTCATGCTGTTGGTCTTGCCTCACTGGTCACAATTCTTGCAAGGTTACTTAGTTCACAAGCAGATCCTTTATTGGAAAGTTACTTTTCAGGAACAACAAGCTCTCACAGACAATGTTGTGTTTAAACTGGATGTTGCCACAGGAATGTGCCATGTCTTGTGTTGCATTATGCTTTTTGCTCTTTGATCAATTCCTCCATTTTGTTGAGTCTGCAGTTAAGTCTCTTGCACTTGTTGATTATTTGCTTGGCCATTGCAGGAATTACACTGTGAAGAACAATGATTTGTTTGAGGAAAGCAAGCACCACACCCAGACATTCTCTCACACACCTTAGAACCATATCAAATCTTATGGTGCAGGTATGTACCAAATTCTCATCATCTGTGTTATGGTCTGTGCTTGCGACTAGGGTAGGAATCTTGAGCTGCCATTAGGATAGCAGAAAATCCAAACCAAGGTGCTCACACAGCCTATATCTTATTTTAAATGCTTCTGTTGGTGTAAATTTTTGAACAAGTTTGAACAGGTTCTGCCCTTAAAATGTTGGAGTAAAATTTCATAGACTGATATGAACACAAAGTACAGCTCACAAAAAGTCTCTGCCCTGTCAAATTTGAATACTTTACCCATAAAAATAGCCCCTTTTGTGGCTTGAGCCACACCCAAGAAGCAGACAGCAAGCAGCCCGTAATCCCTGCCCCGGGTCCTGGCCGGGGGATTCCTTCCCGGTCCTGTCGCGGGCACTGCCGCTTCCTCCTCGGCCGGGCCCGTGCTCCCTGCGCGCGCGCGCCGCACCTGGTATGGGACGCCCCCTGGCGGCCGCCTCCCGGCCGGCCCCAGGCTCCCCCCGCCTCTGCGTGTTCTGCTGTCTCGCGTCAAGCAGGTTTCGCACACGCATCTGAGTGTTCCCATCACGCTTCCAGGTGTGTGGAAGGTACTTGCCTTTGGGTTTCTCGGGTTGCTCTATCCTTTACCATGCCCTGCTCACAGTTGTCAGGCGTCCCCTGATCACTCCCCTTTAGTGTCCCACCAGTGCAGCTTGTGCTGGGACTGAACAGAGGAGTTGTGAAAGTTCTGAGGCCTGTTCACAGTGAAGTGACCTGTAAGATGAGAATGCAACATTTTAATACTGCTAGGAGATAGCAGAGGGCATTACACTATTGTAGATAAGTGTCTTTTCTGCAGAGGGCAAGGTTGGTAAAGGCTTTAAAGTTCTTTCAGACTTCAGAGCAAATTAATACATCAATAAATACAAACCAAGCAGGACCAGAGAAGTGATTGTCCCCCTGTATTCAGCCCTGGTGAGGCCACACCTTGAGTGCTGTGTATAATTTTGGGGCCCTTACTGCAAGAAAGACATGCAGGTGCTGGATCATGTCCAGAGAAGGGTGACTTATCTGGTAAAGGGTCTGGAGAACAGGTCTTATAAGGAGCAGCTGAAGAAGCTGAGGTTGTTTAGTCTGGAGAAAATGAGGTTGAGAGGAGACTTTATTGCTCTCTACAGCTACCTGAAAGGAGGCTGTAGCAAGGCGGGCGTTTGTCTCTTCTCCCTAGTAGCAAGTGATAGGACAAGAAGAAATGGTCTCCAGGTCCACCAGGAGAGGTTTAGATTGGACAGCAGAAAAAAAAGTCTTCACTGAAAAGGTTCTCAAACACTGGAATAGGTTTCCCAGGATAGTGGGTGAATCCCCATCCCTAAAGGTGTTTTAAAGATGCAGAGATGTGGTGCTAAGGGATTAGCACCAGCCTTGGTAGAGTTAGATAATGGTTGGACTTGATTCACAGATTCACAGACTGCATCAGGTTGGAAGGCGTACTCAGTGGTCATCTTGTCAAAGTCCCCTACAGTGAGCAGGGACACCTCCAACTAAATTGGTCTGCCCAGGGCCACATCAAGTCTGCCTTGAATATCTCCAGTGGTAGAGCCCCAACCACATCCCTGGGCAACCTGTTCCAGTATTTTACCACTCTCATTACAATGAACTTCCTTCTTGTATCTAACTAAATCTACCACGATACAGTGTAAAACGATTGTCCCTCGTCCTGTCACTACAAGCCCTTCTAGACAGTCCTTCCTCAGCCTCCCTGTAGGTCCTCTTCAGATATTGAAATGAAACTATAAGGTCACCCCAGAACCTTTTCTTCTCCAGACTGAACATCCCCAATTCTTTCAGCCTGTCTCCATAGAAGAGGTGCTCCAGCCCTCTGATCAGCTTTGTGGCTTTCCTCTAGACCCACTCCAGCAGGTCTGTGTCTTTCTTGTGTTGGGAGTAGAGTGGCAGAACCACCTCTCTCGATCTGCTGGCCACGCTGCTTTTTATGCAGCCCAGGATGCAGCTGACCTTAAAGGTATTTTCTAACCAAAACTGTTCTATGATTTATCTTCAGTAAAGGCTAGTGCAGACAAATGAGAAGCGGTGGGGGAAAGCAGCAAGAGTGCAGAAGTGCGAGATGCTGCCTGTTGGCGGCAGTGTGCGCTTGTGTAACTACAGTCACCGTGCTCAGCTTTGTTTCTCAAGCGAAAACTGGTGCTTGCTCTTTCAAGAATTCCCCTCATGCTTGAACTACCTCTCATCAGATCTAGTCTGGCGTCTCTTCACACCTCCTGTACTCATTAACAGTAGAGACCCTAAATGCTTTCCCCACCACTGTCTCTAGTTACCAAAGTTTTGTCTCTTTGCTTTTGATATCTTCAAAGTATTCGCCCTCCTTCCCTTTTTTTCCTCCCTCAATATATAGGCATGTAAATTTTTTACCTTATTACCTCTCCTAGTAGAGAACTATTTGGAAGGACCATGTAGACATACCCTTCGTGGGGGTTGGGTTAAATTTCAGTAAAGGTTGTTTAGGCAAACTGCTAAATTTGGCTAGTTAGAAGTTCTCCTGACTGTGGTGGGACACATAATAGAAGCAGGTGGCATCTTCAGCCTGGAAAACCTTAATTCCCAGTAGACTTCTTCTAGGTGCTGAAAGATATACTTTGGGGGTTTTGATTTCTCCTCCATTACAATGTATACAAACACAGTATATATATTTTGGGGAGGTGGGAGGGAACAACCAAGAAATAGGATAGGTTGATTTGATTGTTGTAGTTTATCCTTATTGTTAGAAATGTTTTGCTTTCTGAGGTCGACAATGACTACCTCCTAGCTAGCCCAGACTGATGCTAAATCTGCAATCATTTTCAGGAAAAATATTTAGGTGAATTGTGACAGAAAATTTCACCTATGCTTCCACATTTTCTCTTGTTTTTCTCTCCTCCTTTTATATGTAACATTAAATGCTTGTTTTGAAGAGATTCTTAGAAAATTAAATTTAGAAATATCTACTGGGCGATTCTGTGTAAAACAAACACTTTCCTCGATCAAATTCAGGGATATCTGTCATTTCTCCATTAAATAGCTGAAAAATACTGAGTGAGAGGATTTCAAAAGTGCCAAAAATCTCTTTGAACACAGTAAACTAAATATAAATTATGGTTTCTGATTTCTCCATTGAGGTAAAGGCCACAAAAAAGGGAGAGAGAAATTTCTTCTGAGTCTTTTCTCTGGTTTTTGGGTTGTTTGGGGTTTTTTTGCCTTGGTTGGTAATTCTGCTTAGGTAATGATGTCCAGGCATGACTCATTATTGCAACTCTCCTCTTATCCTGTGTTATGGTTGTACATCACTATGTAAGTACTTGCTGACCTGTGCAAGTAAGTAGGCCATCTCCAAAGAGCTTTATGTACCTCTGAGAAGGCACAATAACCGTTCAGTACAGGAAATAATTTACAATGAGAATGCAGGGTCACCTGCTTCCAGATATTACTGTAAGGTTAGACTTTAACAAGGGAACACTGTCAAATGAATACAAAGAGGGTTTTGCATGAGTAGAGGAGAACAAATGCAGAAGTTGTCAGACCAAGGGTAGAGGACACAGACACACAACTAGAGCTGATTAAAAGTGATAAAGTTGTGCAGTGTGTGTAATTCATAACCCCTTAAACTGGAAGTATTTTCTTAGCAAATTAAGTAATCAGATTGACAAGTCTAAAATGACTGCTGTTATTGTGGGTTTAATCCTTGAGCAGTCCTGATATCTTAGCAGCTGGGCTCTTCACACCTGGGGCAGATTTATCCGTTCAGTTATGCAGCTGTAGCCAGGTCTGCAGGTAAGGTTCCTTTGTGTGAGCATTCACCACTGTTTGCGCCGTTAGGCTTGACAGCAGCTCTATGGGGACAGGATGGTGGCTGCCACCATCTGTCTGTCAGTGATGGGTTCTAGAGGATATCTGAGCAATATCTGACCAGCAATCAAAACTCTTCCAGTGCAGGGTGCAGCTCCTACGAGGTTCTCCTTCTTCCTTCTAACATTTTTTGCCTCCTAAGGATGAAATTTGAAGCAGTTTGTTCTGGACCATCTTTCATGGGTTTGTGTATTGTGGCCTCCTGAGATATTCTCTCTCCACTGCTGTCTGTAGGAATTGAGATTTTGACACAGTGATGCTTGTTTTATAAATGCTAAATTGCATTGACAGTGAACCACTAACTCTCCCACAGTAGCCTCTTGTTCTGGCTGGCAGTAGCAGGACTGTTCATATAGTCACTGAAGCTCTTCCTTACATTCCACCCAGATGTCCCATGTCTAATTAAACTGTACGTAAGCTTGAGTATTTTTCCCTGGTTCTTCTTAAATCTTTATGTTATGAAGCTTCCCATATACATTACAAGCTGCCCTTTGCAAAGTACTCAGCCGTGCCCTTTTTTTTCCTGTCAGCTGTGCTGGATGGACTCATGTGGGGATGTTCCCCACAAGCATCATTCACAAAGGGCACGTGTGCTTCGAAGGTGGTGCAGAAAGCCACAGGCAAGTTCTGAATGTTGCTTGTCCTCTGCTTCTGTTTCTAAAAACAGTTCCAGAAGCAATTCACATGGACAAGGTTTCACACAAGCTCAGCATGTGCAGGACGCTGTCAGCCTGTGCTGGCATTTGAGAAGTTATGCTGCGAACTTCAATTCCAAATGTCATTGCTGGGCCTTGCATTTGTACTAACCTAAGTCTAGAAGAACCATGTGTGATATGTATTGAGTAAAACATGCTAAAATGGTGGGATGATAGCTTTTTGCCCACCAGAAACCATTGAAAATAAATATCCTTTCCACTTGATGCAACATTTGCTGCTTTACTGGCTATACACTTTGTAACTAAGAAAGTTATCCAGGAAGGCCTTGCAAAGCCAAGAGGCTAGAATCCTAGGCTCTGGCAATCAGATACTTTTTTGTGAGGTTTAGCCTGTTAGCAGGTGGACAACAAACCCCCCAAACCCCTACATAATAATTTCATGCACAAAATGTGCATAATGTCTATAAGACGGCTGCATCTCTAAATCAGCTGGGTGGTAATCATAGCTCAAAACTGTGTCCATCACAACGTTTCCTACACAGAAAAGAACAAATGTTACTTGTAATAAAGCAGATCTGGTGGTGGTGGTATTGCTGTCATCAGCCTCTAGTAGCAGAGACAGATGCCAAAGCTAAGACAGATGTTAGTTCTCTGGGTTTTATTTACAGCTAGCAGGTACGATTTCCACAGGGAGCTTGCTCTTCCCTTGAGAATGACAGAGAAGTGCTACTTCCATATTCACTCTGAGCTAAAAGCTAAATGAAGTTGGGCCTATAATGGTATCAACAGCATTATTTTCTCATATAAACGCAAAACACTTTGTCACTTTTCCTCTGACCCACCCACTAATCTATCCATCTTTGCTGTAGGGAGCTCACTTCAAGTCACTTTCTCACTGTTGTCTCTGGATCCTTGGCCTTTACACATTCTGACTTTTTCTTTTGCCTTGAAATAGATAAATGAAAACATCATTCATCTTTCCTTGCACAATTTATGGTATGTCTCTGCTTTTGTTCCCATTTATGGGACTGTAGTGCACACATCATCCAGTTGCATGTACACATGCACACCTCAGCATGAGTCACCTTATTCACACTTTCATGACTAGAAACAAAGTTCTGCTTTGTGCATTTGCACCAACTTCTGTGATTTGCAAGTATTTGAGAAACAAACATCCGTGAGCTAGCATCATATTTTGCTGCTGTAGTGTATTTTTTACTAGTACTTTTTGAATGTAATGTAAGGTAGTTAAGCATGGAAATAATACCCTCCTCCGCAGCACAGAAATTCCTTTAGCTACTTTGAGGGCTTCTGAATGTGCAAATATTTGTGTTTCCACAGTCAGGTGTACCTGCCTCCTGCCCTTCAAAGGCGGGAACAATGTGTCACTACAGACTCCCCATGATGGATTCTTAATAGGGGTCCCAAGGCAAATTGACAAATCTTGGGTGTAATTTTTTTAACCTGTTAAGAACCATATTTTATTTTTTATATACCTTTTAATTTTATTAACAAAATACAAGGAATAAAGGACACTCAGAAGAAGGATAGAAAGCAGTAACATTCACAGCCACTCTACAGAAAAGTGTCGCAGGAGCATAGCAAAAACTTAGCAAGGTTTTAATTATGAATGTCACTCTGCTGAAGGCAGAGTTTTGGGGAGAAAACTCTTTTTTTTGAGACATTTTGTACATTTAATTGAGTGGTGCCATTGTGATACCTTCACCCAAAATTATGATCAATGGGAAAGTGTCTGTTCACGGTAGAGGAGCAACCTGAATTCTGCTTTCCTGTGGTAGCTGCACTTCCATGAGGACATGAGAGAGTCACTGTCCTGCTCTCTGCCTCATTTCTCTCATTGTAAAACATGATTTACTTCACTTATTCCCACAGGCTTTGTGGCTGCTAATGGAGAGTGTAAATCACAGTTTTACTGTTGCTCTGGATTGGAAATGAGTCCCATCTTTCTCCTCATTGTGTGTTCTCTGTTCATCACATGCAGGCAAAACTGAACCCTGGATAAAGTGGAGAGTCCAGCTACTGGGTGGAGGCTTCACTGTGGTTCCTAAATACCCTCTTGCTGCACTAGTTGGCTTGGTCTGTGTTTGTAAATATTCACAGGCCCTCTGCTTTGGATTGTTCCTCAGAGCCAGATTTTCTTTTCATGTTAAACAGGATGTGTGTGTGTGTGTGTGTGTTAATTAATTTATTTTACTCAGGGTAGGAAATTGCTGCCAATGTTTTTTGAAGAGTCCTGTGAGCCATCTCTCCCCTCACATAAACATACAGGCAATTTTGGTTAAAGTGTTTATTTTTTAACTATGCATAAATGTTAATCTGGCTCTTCTACAGCAGAGAGGTTTTACAGGCTCCTTAAAAAATATCAAGGTCACATTTAAACAGTTACTGTTTAAACTGAGGAGATGAAACACTGGACCAAAAGGACTCAGAGATGTACAAAAATCAGTATTTCTACTAACAGGTGCTATCTGAGAGTTCAGTGCTGGTGAAAGTGACAGTAACATACTCTGGAGACTGACTTCTTGTGCATCTACTCCTTTGTACTTCTACTGTGAACATTGTTAGTGAAAATACACCCTTCCTGCCTTAGTCCTAAATTGAAAGGACTTCTGCCTGGTGATGACAGGAAAGCGCAGGCTCTGTAAATGTTGACTTCCTGAGACTGCCAGGAGGGGCCAGTTCATGCCAATTACAGCAATGACATTCGTGATGTTGAAGTATAAAATTTCACAGTTTAGAATGGTCCAGGAGGGTGTGATAATGAAATGTTGCTTGTGAGGTCTCCCAGATTCAGAGTAATCTCTCAGGATAAAAAGGGTTGAGAATCCTAGAGTTGGATGATTCTGTCATGTTACATACTGTAACACTGCACCACCAGTTGGGTAAGGAGCACAGGGTGCTTCTTTTCAAAACCTCAAACTTTCAGACTTCAAGTTAGACAAAAATAATCAAGCTTTATGGGATGCTATTAAATGACATTTAAGTTGGAAGAAAACAAGAAAGTGTAGCTTTTTTTAAATAACTTTTTTTTTCTGATAGCATTAAATAACTTGATCTTGGTTTGATGTTTAATTGATAAGGTGTTATGATGACAGGAGATGCAGTTCAAACTGATCAGTCTATTGCATGCTACCAGACATGCACAGTATTTTACCAAACAAAATCAGATGTATACCTTGTTCTAAAGAAACTGCAGTTTAGGAATGATCTTTTAAGATACAGTATGATGGTAGGTTCCTCAATGTAATTATTTGGTCTCTTTGTAATCTCAAGTGTCTGAATACACTTTAGTGTAGTTTTGGCATCTAGCACCCTTACTCTAGGACAATAATCCACAGCCATTTAAATCAAGACTTAAATGAGAACTTAATGGGAAAAGCTGACTATCTTCATAAGGACTGTGCCATAAATTCTTAGGAAGATGACAATTCTGAGATGTCAAAAACGAGGAATTGAAAGATGGATAATGTGAAGTACATGAGGTTTATCTTTAATTCGAGCTTAATTCAAACAGAGCTACTTATGGCCAAATTTCATGATGACTTTGGTGATGAGAGTTAAATTGGAAGTTTTCCCAGTGATCTGTTCTCCATTTTAAAAAGCAAAGAAACAAAATTTGTTGTAGCTGGCACTAAACAGAAGCCTTTTTTTTTAACAGTAGCAACACACGGCAATGACTGATCCTCAGAAACCAAACTGCTCATTTCTCATTCCTTTTGGTTTTGAGTGACCAACAGCAATGAGGGACTTGCTTGTTCTTATTCTCCTCGACATTATGAAAGACAACATTCAGCTCATGAGGACTGTCCATCTGTTATCTTTTCTGCTGTATTAGACTTCCCCTTGACAAAAACATTATTTAAAAATAGTGACCCCACCCCAGGATGTGGCATTAGTTTTCAGTATTAATTCATTAATCAACACCATTCAGTATGGTGTATATATACCATATACCAGTCAGTACAGGGTATGTTTAATATATAATAATATATTAATAAATATATACATATGTATATATATTAATTAATATATACATATTAATTAATATATATACATAATGTATATATGTATAATCCTAACTTGATAGAGATATTTGGGATATAAGGAGAAATCTGTGTTCATCCTTTATGTAACAGTCATTGAGCCACGCAATCTTATTTAAACAAACACTGTGACTCTTAAAATAGCCCCTGGACATTCCATTGTGATGGCCATATTCAAATGAATGTTCAAGATGTTTCCCCACTATCGTATACCCACAACAGTAACCCTTCAGTGACAGCACTGACTAGACACAGTATTAAGCTACACTTAACACTGGACACACAGATTTGCTCACTTGCTCTGGTGAAGCAAGAAAATCTTCTTCTCTCTTGTCCACTCCCCAAGGGAGGCAATAGACATGAAAACTTTTGTGAGGGTGATTTTAACATACCATTTATTGTTACTAGATAATTATTGGATTAATTCATGGAACATGACCTTGTTGCCATATAAATGGTGGGAAACCCTGCTTTTCACCTGCTTAACTATTGGCATTGGCCAGTTTCAAGAAGATGGTATGGTAAAGAAAACTTGAAATTCTTCTAATGCAATATTATTAATATTGTTATAAATGCAGAACTAGAGCAAATGGTTCTTACTGCTCAGAACATTTGTCTGATTTCTGTAATCCTGTTTTTTTCTATAGGGTCTTATTGGTACATTTCAGAGGATAGATTAGGTACCATAGAAGCATAAATATTTTGTGGAACTGATGAGTAGACACTGCAACTCAGCATTCACAGATTGTTTAGCAATGTCTCTAGCAAAGAAAAATTGAAAGAGGGGGCTGGAAAGCCCTGGATTTCCCTTGGAGCTCACTCAGTTCCTGACCTACAGCTCAGGTTTGTATTGGAGGCACTTGGATACCCATGAGATGAGAAATAAAATTCAGCTGCTGCAGTCCCATCTGTATGGGCCTGTGGGTGAAGTGCTCAGCTCTTTAAGATTGTCCATGTGTTGTCTTCCACCAGGCTTTGCCTATATCTTGTGTACATTTTCAGGAGTCTAGAACAGGCTGTGAAATTAGTCAATAAACCTGGCATTGATCCCTTAGTAAAGGTAGGATAAAGCTCCGGAGAAAACACTGTGTGAATGAACTTATGGCAACTAAATGAGCTGAATGTGTGCTAAAGTATTCCCTTGTCTAGTTGGGGACCTAACATGCTTCTGAAATCCAGTCACAAGCACTTTAATATGAAAGGAAAATACCTCATGTCCAGGTGGCTTACAATAGTCTTAACAAAAGGCATGTCCCCATGAGTCACTGGGGAAGTTGAAGAACCAGGGAGGCTGATAGTGGATACACAGGGCCTGTCCAGGGGCACTCAGGCATTGAGACCCTTGCTAGTCCACTTCTGTGCCTCCTTGGTCTGAACTCCCGTGGGGGCAGTAACCCACAGCAGTGAAGAGTAAAGATGTATAGAACAGGGATGGCCATTTGGACCTAACTACTGACCCTGCCTCATAACAGAAGAAGCACTAAGAGACATTAAAATAGAACAAATTTGAAATTGTATCAGGTTATATGTTTTATGAGCCATATAATTAACATGTGACTCTCAGAACCATGGGATATTATTGACTCAAATAGCTTAGTAAGTATCAAAAAGAATTAGGCATTGACATGAAACAGAATGGCATGTGCACTGACACAAGCTAGGATCAAAATTACAAGGGCTACCTTGTGCTTCAGGGCATATTTTGATCATCAGCTTGGAGTCAGGAGGAAAGCCACTCTCTAATTAAGTAGTGCACAGTATGCACATAGGTTATAGTTACACAGATCTCTCTGTCTGTTTTAATTCCTTTCCCTTCTCCTTCTCCTTCTCTGTCTTCCTTTCATCCCCTCCTGTACCTTTTCCCTCACATTTTTCATCTGAAATAGATCATTGCTGAAGACAGGACACTAAACTAGATGGATGGTTGAATAGTCTGTACTAATAGGGTGATTTAATGTTTGCTTCTCTCCAGAACTCTAACGTTTACTTCAAATATAAATTTTATATTCACTCGCTCAAAGTTCCTCTCTTTCCAGCCTTCCTTCTATGCACACTACTTTTTCTCTTTATCAGCTATACCTACAAATCCACTTATGCTCTTTTGAATCATGATTTTCCAGAGATAACAAATGAACCTCAGTTTGGGAGAAAGAAGAGAACAAGTCACATTAAAGGAGCCTGATTGTTCTGGTAGATACTCAATAACTTAAGTAAAAAGAAAACCTCACCATTTAAATTATATATGTAGCAACATGAACAATCATCTAGGAAAATAAGGGCTTTTTGCTTGTGTACATAATGAATCTGTGGACAGTCATGATAAAACAATGCTTGACTGAGGTAACTGCATTTTTCTCTGTAGAGTCTGAAGCAAAAGAATAGTTAGGAATTTTAACAATTTTCCTCACTTTCACCTGGTAAAAGATTCCTCATTTTAAGTTGATGCTATGTTTCACAGTTCTAGAGGTCTGAGCATTTTGTTTTATCTTTTTATTTGTTACTATACTGAAGTAGTGACAGGAAGCCTCACAGAAGAGCAGGACAGGTTGAATTTTATGTCCTGTAAATGACAAGTGAATGATTAAAAACTACTCATTCTAAACAAACAAACTGGACAGCAGAGCCATAGGGAAGAAAATTACTTGATTCTTTGTGTGATCTCAAGTTAACAACAGAAAATCATAGAATCATAGAATTGTTAGGACTGGAAGGGACTTCAAGGATCATCTAGTTCCAACCCCCCTGCCATGTGCAGGGACCCCTCACACTAGATCAGGTTGCCCACATCCAGCACAGCCTTAAAAACTTCCAGGGATGGGGCTTCCACCACCTCCCTGCACAACCTGTTACAGTGCCTCACCACCCTCATGGTGAAAAACTTCTCTCTAACATCCAATCTGAATCTACCTATTTCTATTTTTGTTCCCCTGCCCCTAGTCCTGTCACTGCCTGACAACCTAAAACATCCCTCACCAGCTTTCTTGTAGGCCCCCTTAAGATACTGGAAGGCCACGATTAGGTCTTCTAAGAGCCTTCTCTTCTCCAGACTGAATAGCCACAACTCTTTCAGTCTGTCCTTATAGGAGAGGTGCTCCACCCCTCTGATAATCCTTGTGGCCCTTCTCTGGACACTCTCCAGCACATCCAGATCCTTCCTATAATAGGGGCTCCAGAACTGGACATAGTACTCCAGGTGGGGTCTCACCAGAGCGGAGTAGAGGGGGAGAATCACCTCCCTCGACCTGCTGGCTAAGCTTCTCTTGATGCAGCCCAGGATCTGATTGGCTTTCTGGGCTGCATGTGCACACTGCTGGCTCATGTTGAGCTTCTCATCCACCAGCACCCCTTAGTCCTTGTCTTCAGGGCTGCTCTCAAGCCAGTCACTGCCCAGCCTATATCAGTGCTTGGGATTGCTCCAATCCAGATGCAAGACCTTGCACTTGGTCTTGTTGAACTTCATGAGGTTGGCTTGGGCCCACTTTCCCAGCCTGTTAAGGTCCCTTTGGATGGCCTCCCTTTCCTCCAGCATGTCTGCCGCACCACACAGCTTGGTGTTGTCAGCAAACTTGCTGAGGGTGCACTTAAAGCCACTGTCCATGTTGCCAACTAAGATGTCAAACAAGACTGGTTCCAGTACTGATCTTTGAGGGACTCCACTCGTCACTGGCCTCCACTTGGACATGGACCCATTGACAGCCACCCTTTGGATGTAGCTGTCAAGCCAGTTCTTTATCCACTGAATGGTCCATCCATCAAACCCATTCTGCACCAGCTTGGAGACCAGGATGTGGTGCAGGACAGTGTCAAAGGCTTTGGCCAGGTCCAGGTAAATGAGGTCAGTTGCTCGGCCTTCATCTATTAACGTTGTGACCTCTTCATAGAAGGCCACCAGGTTTGTCAGGCAGGATTTGTCCTTGATGAAGCCGTGCTGATTGTGCCCAATCACCTCTTTGTTATTCTTCTGCCTCAGCAGTACTTCTAGGAGGATCTGCTCCATGATCTTACCAGGCACAGAGGTAAGACTGACTGGCCTATAGTTCCCTGGGTCACCCTTCTTTCCCTTTTTGAAAATAGGAGTTCGCCTTTTCCAGTCAGTGGGGACTTCTCTGGACTGCCATGGCTTTTCGAATGTAATAGAGAGGGGTTTAGCAACCTCATCCACCAGTTCCCTCAGCACCCGTGGGTGTATCCCATCGGGTCCCATGGACTTGAATACTTTCAGGTTCTTCAGGTGATCACGAACCTGATCTTCACTCACAATGGACAGTTCCTTCTTCCAGTCCCTGCCATTATCTTCCATTATTCTGGGGGTGTAGCTGGAGCCCTTGCCAGTGAAGACTGAGGTAAAGAAGTTATTGAGAACCACAGCCTTCTCCATGTCACTTGTCACCAGCTCACCTGTTTCTTTCTGAGGGGACCCACACCTTCCTTAGTCTTCTTTTTACCATTAATATACCTATAGAAGTTTTTACTGTTCCACTTGACCTCCCTGTCTAGATTTAATTCTAACTGAGCTTTAGCTTTTCTAACCAGGTCTTTTGCTCCTCGGGCAGCTTCCTTATATGCCCCGCATTCCAGCAGTCCTTTCTTCCACATCTTGTAGAATTCCTTTTTGTGTGACAGCATGTCCAGGAGTTCCTTGCCCATCCAGGTAGGTCTCATAGCATTTTTTCCTCCTTTCCTCTTTGTGGGTATACTTTGCTTCTGGGCACAGAAAAGGTGATCCTTGAATACCGAACAGCTGTCCTGGGCCCCTCTTCCCTCTAGGGCTTTGTCCCATGATACTTTGGCCAGCAGATCCCTGAAGTGATCAAAGTCTGCATGCCTAAAGTCCAGGGTTGTAAGCTTGGGATACATCCTCATAATTGCCCTGAGGATCTTAAATTCTATTGCTTCATGGTCACTGCAACCAAGGTTATCCCTGGGCCTCATATTCATCACCAGCCATTCTCTATTGGTGAGAACAAGGTCCAGCATAGCACCTTTTCTTGTTGGTTCCTCTACCATTTGGAGGAGGAAGTTGTCATCTATGAATTCCAGGAACATCCTGGAAGGCTGGTATCTAGCTGTGTTGTCCCTCCAGCAGATGTCAGGGTGGTTGAAATCCCCCATGAGGACCAGTGTTTGTGAACATGAATCCACTTCTAATTGCCTGTGGAGGGCCTCATCTGCTTTCTTCTGCTGGTCAGGTGGCCTGTAGCAGACCCCTACAGTAACATCTCCTTCCCCTGTCTTCCCTTTAATCTTCACCCATATGCTCTCAACCAGCTCATCATCCTTCCCCAGGTGGAGCTCCACTTATTCCAGCTGGTCACTGATATAGAGAGCAACACCTCCTCCCCTCCTACCCTGCCTGTCCTTTCTGAAGAGTTTGTACCCATCTATCCCTACATTCCAGTCATGGGAATCATCCCACCAAGTTTCAGTAATAGCCACTATGTCATAGCATCCTAGCAGTGCAGTGGCCCTTAATTGATCCTATTTATTGCCCAAGCTGTGTACATTTGCATAGAGGCACTTCAGATGGGCTGGCCCTGTCACCCTCTTAGGTGAATCCCCCTTGATTCCCTTGGGGTGTCCCAGTGCTTTGTCCGTGGCTTGCCTCAGGACAACAAATGAAGAGCCCTTGCTAGCACTCCACCCCTCCGCCTCTGGTGAGCTGCCCCAGTGTTTGTCACAGGCAAGCATAAGATTAATAATCCCTTCCCCCTTCAAATCTACTTTAAAGTCCTATCACCTACTAATTTGTTTCATTGCTGCTTTCTTTTTTGCTTCTTGCCTTCACGTGCTCAGGTGGCCAGGAGGGCCAATGGCATCCTGGCCTGCATTAAGAACAGTGTGGCCAGCAGGAGCAGGGAGGTTATTCTGCCCCTGTACACTGCACTGGTTAGGCCACACCTCGAGTCCTGTGTCCAGTTCTGGGCCCCTCAGTTTAGGAAGGATGTTGACTTGCTGGAACGAGTCCAGAGAAGGGCAACGAAGTTAGTGAGGGGCTTGGAACACAAGCCCTATGAGGAGAGACTGAGGGAGCTGGGGCTGCTTAGCCTGGAGAGGAGGAGACTCAGGGGTGACCTTATTGCTCTCTACAACTACTAGGGGGGTTGTAAAGAGGCAGAGGTTGGTCTCTTCTCCCAGGCAGCCAGCACCAGAACAAAAGGACACAGTCTCAGGCTGTGCCGGGGAAGCTCAGGCTGGAGGTCAGGAGGAAGTTTTACACAGAGAGAGTGATTGCCCATTGGAATGGACTGCCCGGGGAGGTGGTGGAGTCGCCGTCACTGGAGGTGTTCAGGAGGAGACTTGACAGGGTGCTTGGTTACATGGGTTAGTTGATTAGGTGGTGTTGGGTGATAGGTTGGACGCGATGATCTTGAAGGTCTCTTCCAACCTGGTCTATTCTATTCTATTCTATTTATTCTATTCTATTCACCCTCCCAGACTGGTTTCCAGCTTCACCCTTTCTTACCTTTTCCAGGTCCTTTATTTCGGCTAGTGCCCTCTTTTCATATCTGGCACTAGCCAGCACTGTTCTGCGCACCACACTGATACATGCTGCCCTTTGGCTTCTTTAGCCTTCCTAGGAAGATACTATCATGCAGCTTCTCCAACACCTGATTTTCCCCACTGGGTTGAGTTCCTGTTAGTTTCTGTTAATTCCCTAAAGACCAATGCTTTTGTGTTCTCATAGGCATTTTCCATGCCAAGGCTGACCTCAGGCTCCATGGACAGATGGGGCCTGATGCAAAGTCCACAAACATCAGAGGAAATGCCCATTTACACCCATGGGCTTTGAATTAATCCTTTGCATTACTTACTTATTTAGTGCCTCTTACTCAGCTTCAGTTATTAAAAATCAGATTAATCCCTGACAGATTCCCAACAGTTCCATGTACTGTATAAGCCAACCTGTGCTACTTTAAAAGACAGAGACCAAAACTTCTGCTCTGATAATGTGAAATCTGCAGCTGGCTAATACTGAAAGCAAGGCATTACTTACACATCTCAATCCTGATAGAGAATCGCTGGAGAGAATCCAAGAGAGAGCCATGAGGATGATTAAGGGACTTGAGCATCTCTCCTATGAAGAGAGACTGAGGTCCCTGGGGCTATTTAGTCTTGAGAAGAAAAGACTGAGAGGGGATTTCATCAATGTGTATAAACATCTGAGGGGTGGGTGTCAAGTGGATGGGGCCAAGCTCTTTTCAGTGGTGCAGAGTAGTAAGACAAGGAACAATGGGTTCAAACTTGAACATAGAAGATTTCACCTCAACATGAGGAGAAAGTTCTTTACAGTGAGGGTGACGGAGCACTAGAACAGGCTGCACAGAGAGGTTGTGGAGTCCCCTTCACTGGAGACTTTCAAAACCTACCTGGATGCATTCCTCCTGTGCCTAAAGTGATCCTGCTTTGGCAGGGGGGTTGGACCTGATGATCTCTTGAGGTCCCTTCCAACCTCTAATATACCATGATACTGTGATAATGTAACCCTGTATGACTGAGGTGAGAATCTCACTTACTGTTCATTAACTGTATTTCCCATTACAAGCACAAAGGCGCTCTCAAAATATTTTCTTACTGTTCACATATTTTCTGGTCCCTATGACATTATACTGACCAAGCACCATTCAAGATTCTCCTGTTTGCAATTTTACTCTCAGTACAAGTAGACTGCTATGTCAGCCAGAACATCAACATTTCTTTCTGTTGACACAATACTCTCTTATCCATATTGCCACCCCTCCTCCTGCTTCATTTTGCCTGCATCCCTTTTGAAAACGCTACTCTCATAATTTGGTCTCCCACTCAGTACTTGGTTTTAATCAAGTCTGTCACTCAATTTATATCCCACTTTTTGCTTAAGCAAGTTTCTCAGTTAGCAATCTGTTTCTGTAGCACTTGCTATGCAGAACACATGGTTAGCTTTTCTTTCTACAGTTGATTCTGTTTCCTGATTTCCAGACCCCACTTTTCCTTGTAACCCTTGAAGATGAGAAACTTCCTCTTCTGTCTTCCTTTTTATGTTCATGTATTTTTATGAGACCACTGAAACCAAGGCTTCTTAAATATCATGAGGTGCTTTGTGTAGGGCACAGAACAGTTCTTGAGTCCAGTTAAAACAATTTTCAATTGCAGAAACTCACTGAGTTGCAGCTCTAGGTAAACCTCTTCTGTTGCTGTATTTTGTCATGGCTTGTACCCCATTTCATTTTCATCATCTTTCTTCAGTTTGTAGGCATACAGGACAAATGCACAGAAGTTTGGTTGTCTGCCTCTGGATATTCACTCAGTACCATGTGTTAAAATCTGGCCTTGAACATCCACCCTTAGTTTTTATGTTGATGAACAAAGAGTGGAACAGAGTCCAGTTCGAGTTGCTCCATGTATTTTGACACAGTGGACTGTATCACTTAGTGCAACCACAGCACAAACTTAACAGCTCACCTTTCCTGCACAAAGGACATCTAATGTAATTTTGGATGGTGGAAGTGCACTACAGGTGGTGTATCAGCAACATTGCCCACCACCACATCTAGAGTCTCACACTCGAGTTTCATGTTATCAGCCAATTCCCCTGGTAAGGACTGTGGGTTGTCAGACAGCCCTCCCCCTTGTCTGCAATTCTTCTAACTGTTAGAGAAACTGAATGAAGCTGTTTGAGCAGTTTTACCTAGGCAGGAAGAAGATTCAGTGATTGGCACTTGTTGGCTGGGTGATTTGTTACATCTGTGAATTGTTTTGTTCAGCCAGTTTTCATGTTTAAATATTGGCGTGGTATAAGATGCAGAATGTTGTGGTTTCATAATCACCTTCTAGAGGTATTACTTTGTTGTAGTGCTATTGTTATGTTGTCCTACTTTTGCTGTCTACTTTCTGCATAGGCTGGGTGAATTTTTGCTCACTGCATCACTTAGGTGTAAACTCTGCAGCATTGGGCTCACTGCATTTAACCTGGCAGTGGGGGGAGGAAATGCAGGTGGCTGCTGTCATTGCTTTTCATATGACTGAGTAAAAACGACTTCACAGTCCAGTCACAGAGCAATAATGCAGTCTTTCTACAGAACTTTTAATTTTCACGAGTTTAATATTTCTCTAAGTTTATGATATGCTCATCTGCTTCTTTGTATGTTCTTAACACAGCTGGTGCTCCCAGCCGTGCAGGAGAGACCAGAGCAGTCCTTCCCTCTCCGGCTAGAGCAGTGACTGCCCTATATAAGTCTGCATATTAAACAGATTTGGCAATTATTCAGAGGGAGACAGTTAAGTAAGAGGTAAAACCAAAATTGCTTATAAAGGTGCTGCAGACAGCACTTTCAGATGGCATGCTATTATAGACAGAACAGAGGCTGGTTTGTTTTCTGTTGCAGTCGGAGACCGATGATTTCTATTTGTCTTCTGCGTCCAAGTCCCGTATCACCATCCCCACAAACCATAGGTGTGTGCGAATGCCGGGTCTCGTTCATTAGCAGTTTCAAGCCATTTCGCGCGTTACCGTTCTACCTCTGTGCAAGATGGTTCATTTCCTCGTCGACTCCCATACGCAACCTGCAAAGTCAGGCAACCTAACGGCGCTGCCCGCTCGGAAGCGCGCCGGGCCCAACTTTGAGGAGGATAAGGACTTGGGGCTCCGCTACCCTCTCCCGCCGAAGGCAAAGCAGTGCGCCCGGTTCGCTGCGCTGGGCATTGGCCTCAGACTGCGGCCAGAGCGGTAGCGACCAGGAGCTGCTTCCTCTTTTCCGCGGCTCCTTCTTCGTCGGCCGGAGCACGCACAGAGCCGCGAGGAGAGCAGAGCGGCTGTTGCTCGAGATGGGAGGAAAAGCAGCTGGCGCGCCGGGGCACGCAGGCGCCGGGTCGCCCAGTGGTACCAGCCTGGCGGTAGCCCCGCCGACGTGCGCCGGGGAGAGGGCGGTGGCACCCCCCCCCCTTCCTCTGTTTCCCTCCCTCGTCTTCTCCTCCCGTTGCACGCAGGAAGTTTATCCGGCCGCAGCTTTTCCCGGCCGGGCGCCCTCGCCGGGAGAAGTAAGAGAAATCCCTCCCCGGTGCGCTTGGCCGGGGGTCTTCTCCCGCCCCTGCAGTCTTCTAGCCGCTCGCGAGCGGGTGGGGAGGGTGAGCCCGCCGCAGTCTGCCCGCCCTCCGTGCAAGGGGGCGGGGGCGCTGACTGCAGTGTCCGCTCCGGCGTCCGCGGGCGGGGGAAGGCGGCCGCGCCCCGGCTGCATCCCCCCCGCTGGCGGCGGCGCTGCGGGCGCCCCGGGAGCGCCCCCGGTGGCCACACCCCGCGGCGGGCCGGGGCCAGCGGAGGGGCGGAGGGAGGGGGCCGGCGCGGGGTGTCTCCGAGCCAGTTCTCGCGGTGCTGGCCAGGCTCAGCCTCTTTTCCCCTCCCCGGCGAGCAGTGACTGTGCACGGCGGAGCGGGGAACGCCGAGCTGGAAGCGGGGGCAGCCCGCGCCGCCCCGCCGAGCAAGGAGGGAAGCCGCCGAACAGCGTGCAACCTCCGGCCCGTCCCGGCCCGTCGTGGCCGCCTTGCCCCATGTCTCAGCGGCGCTGAGCCTCCCTCAGCCTGAACATGGCCACCACGGCAACGTGCACCCGCTTCACCGACGAGTACCAGCTCTACGAGGAGCTTGGCAAGTACGGAGCCCGCTGCGCGCCCCGCGCCGCGCCCCAACGCCCGCTACGACCCCGGGACCCGTCGGCTCTATCGGGAGCCCTGTGCGGGTGCCCCGCTTCTCCCTGGAGCCGCAGAAGGATTAGCTGCCGCGCTGTAATCCTGCTCTCTAGCCCCTCGTCCACCACAGCGGCATCGCCGCTGAAGGGAAAGGTGCTTCTGGGTCGTCCCCGCCGTGGGATGGGGTGTTCCCGCAGCTTGCCTCGGGCTGCGGGCTCCTCTTGCACCCAAGGATTTCCTCTCTTATCCCCTTGCCCTCCTCAGGATCAGGCTACTGCCTTCTCCTCCCCGCACTGTCTTCATGCTACACGCTGTCGTTTCCTTCAGCTGTTTCTGCGCTGGGACACGGCACTGTTACTGCCACTGCGATGCTTCAGTCCTCACTTCCTTGTCCCTGTGAAAGGACCAGGTGCTGCTGCACCGTCCTGCTCCCTCCCTCTCCGCACTTGTCTCTGCATTGACAGACCTGGTGCTGCACCCTAGGACAGGGCTTTGCAGGGGAACCTTGTGGGACAGGAAAGCAGCATAGCAGCAGCCAGGGTAGGATTATGGGGAACTGCTGTTCTCCCCCTTTCTCCCTCCCTCCCTTCCTGCACCAACTGCTGGCCTCTGCTGCATCTCTTCTCTCTAGCTCGATGTCCCTGTCTCTCCCCTCTGTGCTGCAGCTGTGTGTCACTGAGCCCGGGCCCTGGTGCTAGTGCTCACCTTGCTGCTCATTGGTTTGTATGTAGAAGCTGAGGAAGGGGAGAAAAAGGCAGAACTCTGCAGTACTTGGAGTATTTTAAGATATTTTAGACTCTCTGTAGGACTGTCTTCTGGGACCCTTGTGCAGTTTCTGCTCCCCTTTCTTATACTTGAAATATGTACGCCTGCCCATAGACATGGGTTTGCGTTCCTGGTCTGAAGGACTTGGAACTTTCCAACAGTTTTCTCTTGTATGTCCGTCCTTTCCCCCTTTTCAGATCTTTCCTGTAAAGCTAGCTGTTACTCTTTTCTCACCCTGATTTGTGTTGTTGTTATTTTCTTAAAAAACAAACACAAAAAAAAAAAACACCAAACAAACCCACCCCCCCCAAATCAAAACCAGAAGGGACTTCTTTCAAGTGCTCATCTATGTAGTCCTTTAGATTTTGAGTCCCTATCTTTTCACCTTGGTTTCTGTTGTATTATCTCTTTTTTCCTCACAGAAATCCTTCTTCCCTCTCTCTCAGACTTCTTCTCCAAGTGGCTCTCTGGAATAGTTGTAATAATATCAATAGTTCCAGCTTGAGAAAATGTACAAAGCCTCGTAGCTTCCTACTCACTTCATTAATAGGTACATGCTTATCCCCATTTTGCAGGTGGGTAGAGAGATGTAAGAGAGCTAGTAACTTCTGCAAAGTGTTGGAGTGATTTCGTGACCAAGCTGGCACTTGAATGTGGGAGAAATTAGTCCTGGTTGTCTGATGTAACTGCTGGGGATACTGTCTTTGGGAGATGGACTTAATGGCTGGTGTTTGCAGCATTGTTGTGGGCTGCTTGTCTCCCATTCATCAATCCCTTCCTGTCCTGTTTCCATGGCCGTATGGTCTCTCTCTTGCGCTGCACAGCGTGCTATTCATGCTCCGCTGTCTGTTGAGGGGGCTTGAAGACTATATAGACACGGTTTTATTTGGTGATCAGGCAGCATGCACTGTTCATCAGATTCTCATGTGGTGTTTCCCTCTCTGTATGTCTTCTACCCTGTCCTTAATCTAGTCTGCTCTGGGGACAGGAATTGCTGTTACTGTATTCTCCTTTTCAGTTTCATAGCTCCTACCCTCTTTATTTTTCTTCTAGGGGAGCCTTCTCTGTGGTCCGCAGGTGTGTAAAGAAAAATTCATCACAGGAATATGCTGCAAAAATCATCAATACCAAAAAACTGTCAGCCAGAGGTTAGTGTCTCAATCTAGCCTTCTTCCTTTTATTAACAGAAAATACTTCACTGGAGTTGAAGCTGTAATAAGTTTAAGTGATCTGAAGTTGCTTGTCTTGGTCATTGTTTCAGAGTTACAATGATTGAGTTGTGTGACAGAGAGGAGATTGAAAGGAAGTTGTGTAGGATGATAGAAAAATTCCTGTATCTGGAAATGGATACTCTATAATGTTGTCTTCTTCCTTTTTGAGATCTTCTGTAAGCTGAGCTAGACGTATGTTTATACAAGATTTATCTACACATGTGCGTACTGATCACCTCTAATAAAGAGGAGTGCCGCAAACCAGTTTTGTTGAACATCATTTCTACCTAGGAGATGTCTCTTGCCAGAATAGATGTGATTATTTTTTCTGAAGAGTAGATGCTATGTGCCTTAGTTCTTTCATGCTGTTATATATACATGGTGTGTTGGCAGAAGTAGGCTGTGTAGAGAAATCTCGTGAATTTGACTTCTCAAGAAGTACTTCTGCAAGTCCTGGAGACTTCTAAAACCAAATCCAGACTGTAGTTTCAAGAAAGGAGAAAAACGTTTTAAGTCTTCACACAAGCTGTTGGTCCTCTGTTTTCCAGGGATGTCTGTATACAAAATGGGTAGTGCACCTTGTAGCATGCAGGGAATGTGTATCTTCTAGTGCCTAGGGAATCCCTTACAAGGATTTAAGTTGCTTTGTGGGTGGGGTGGATGGGGGGGGGGGAAGAGTGACAGAAACTGAACTTGATTAAAAGATGCTGAAAGCAGAGTGCAGCGAGTTGAAATGCCAGAGGTGACTGTTTTTAAAAGAGGTGAAGAAAACAAGATACAAGTCCTTAGAGGCCTTTCAGATATAATGTATTTGGCTCTTGACTGTCTTGTAGTTGAATAGATGGCTTAGTAGAGGGATTGACCGAGAAATGAAAAAAAGCAGGAGGAGATAAATGATCTTGATAAATGATTTAGAAGTGAGTAATGTTTTGTCTAATCCCTATAAACCAGAAAAATAGAACAGATATTTTGCTTTTTGATGGAATACAAAATGTGACGATAAAAGCAGAAGATGGTTTGAAGAATGGTGAAAAATTTCCATTTACTGTCGCTTGCATGTAGAAGTAGTGTCAGAAGTATCTGAAGTAGAGTGCCATACTGTGAAAGCTGATTTTCTTTTTCTTTTTTTTTTTTTTTAACTTGTGGAAGTAAGCATGTGTGATCATGTGTTGTTTTGGTATCTAGCCAGAGTGAGGTGATTTTGGGGACCAACCAGGGGAGCCCCATGTTGTTTCGGAGGTGGCTGAAGAACCTGTGAGAATTGGTGTCCCCTCCACAGTCAGATGACAGTGCCCACTGATGTAGGTGCGATCTCCAATGTCTTGAGTTCAAAATTAGTTCATCTTAATATGGGAAAGGTTTGAAGGGTGGCTTTGCTTTGCTAATGGCCATTAATGTAATGTTTTCTCTGCAGCATTCCTTGTCTATCCTCTGGTGAGGAAGAATGCTCAGGAGAGCATATCTTCTCAGATATTAGTGGACACAAGCCTGCTTAGACAAGGGAGAGGGTATCTTGATAAACTGATTGCAAATGAGAAACTTCTTTCTTCCAAAGGAAGTGAAATTGAAGTTCACTCTGGAGATGAGAAAAGTGAGGAAAACTGCAGAATTAATATAGCTGAAACAAAGTTCAGAAACATATTAATAGAAATCCAAAAGTAGCAGAACTGATTGAGTCAGTTTTTAAGTGTTTGGGCACCTAATGAGTTACAGAGGGAGCAATATATAGGCCCTCATTGTTGTTCATATTAGTATGAGGAGAGTTTTATGGCCCATCAAACAGGAAAACTCAATATGGGTGAATACAGGCCATGTTTTGATTTACTGCTTGCTTTTTAGATTTTTTTTTTTACCCTCCTATTAATAAAATACATTGAGGATACTAGCCTGATTTACTTATAAAGGTACTGGTTAGGTAAAGAAAAGTCTGGGGAGAGCCAGGAAAGGAAATGGATCCTTCTGTTAGGATAGAATAATATCAGAAATAAGGAACTGCTCAGGTTTTATTGAAGTCTTACCTGAAGAGTGAAGAATCTGCATGTACAGTGAAAAGTGGATATTGACTTTAGCTGAATATATAGGTTCCTCAGTTATTCTAGCTGTGTTTCCTGATAGATCAAGTGGTTGGCACAAAAAGCAACCAAATAGTTTTTGATAGGGTTTTAGTGAATTCACTTTGGAATGGGTCTTTAAAACACTGAAGGAAAAATCCATCCTATTTAGACATTGCAGCTGTAAATCGATGATTAAGGAGATTTGATTCAGCAACCTGAAAATGACAGTCTCAGGGAAAGGTGTTTTAGAAAGCTGTCTCCCACAGAAAGAGAATGATGGCATTAATTTTGCAGTATCCTAGTTAAGTGTTTCCTGATGCTTCCCTTCCCCAAGCTGGCACTTCTTCCCAGGGAGGCTGTCTTTGCCCCACAATACACACTGATGGGGCTCTCCTTCGCACACAGCTGCGTGTCTGTGGTGCAGCTTAGCCCACCCTTCTGACCTTCCTCTCCTGTGGTTGATTTTCGTCCTGTGGTTGGCTTGGTCACAGGACCAGAATATTCCATCGTATGGGGACACCCTGCCTCTCTCCAACTTAATCATAGATACACTTAACATTCTGTACTTTCTGTAGCAGAATTTAAACCCATATAGACACTTGATGTAGAAAGTACGGCTTCAAGAGCCACTGTCTTGCTGCTGCTGAGAAGTATGTCTGTTGCTGCTTCACAGAAGTTTTGCATCTTGTACTGCATTTCTTGATTATCTTGAGGGAAATGGTAGCAAAGCTGTGCTCTTCTTCCACAGTACTATTACCTTTTATTTTCAAGACTCTTGATGAATACTAGCCAGATGACTGGGAATTGCAGAATAGCTTGCTATATGTTGCTGAAAAGGAAGAGGAGGAATGCCTCAGGCTTAATTCTGTGTTTTTAAAAAGTTCTGTAGTACTTCATGTGTTTATAAAACTGATTTCTTAAAGTGATGAAGAGTTGAAGAGGCATGGTGATGTAACAAGGCTTCTGTGTGAGAGCAAGCATGACTGTGATTGATGGTTTTTGTGAAGGGTGGTCCTAACAAATTCTACGTAGTAGGATGTACCCTGTATTGAAGATGAAGTCAGGTGTTGAGAGTAAGGTCTCTGTTTCTGTCATCTGTGATTTTTGGATGCCTGTTCTTGCTCTCTCTCTTTTTTTTTTTTTTTTTTTTTTTTTTTTTTTTTTTTTTTTAAATTAACAAACCATGTCCATAAGAGCTGGCCTAGATTAAAATTTGTATTTTAGCTTTGATGAAGTATTTGCTATTACTCATATTATGTTGATGCTCAGGACTGCCCAGTGAAGAGTATGCCAAGAACTGTAACGTTAAATGCTTCTGGAAAGGGAGGGGAAACAGATTTCACCTTAGTCAGCATTTTGCTGACATATAAGAGCAGCGGTTATTACACATGGGGGAAATACAATGCTTCAGTCATCTGAAATTCCTATGGGATTGAACACACAGGCTTTTACCAGAGCTACGGGTAGAGGGAAGTAATAACTAATTTTTTGGAAGTTGTTTTGTGGATGTCTTCAGAATACTTTTTGAACACAAAGAATCCCGGCAAGTAGTGCTTCAGTTCTTGGGCAGCAGTGAAGTTTAAATAAAGTAAAATTGTTCGTGGTGATGGAAAGGATCAAGAGAGAAACAGTAGCTTTAGAAGCAGTAGAGAAATAGCCAGTATTTGACCCTTAAAGTGAGATAGTCCTGCATTACAAAGAGGTAGGGCTCTATGCTGTGATAATTCTTACATTGTTGTTTATAAGAAATAGTGTATAGTGATTGTACCACTATGTGTAGTATTTTTTGCCCTTGTTTTTTTAGGGGGCTTCTGTGTGAGAAATCTCTATTACATCTTGTTAAATTTAATTTTCTGCTGAAAATCTATATCTTTCAACTCTTGCAAGTGATATCTCTTGATTAACAAACAAGAAAAGAAGCTGTCTCGCACGTTAGAAAGCGTCACTATTTTTTCCTTACTGTGGCTTTTTCTTGCCAATGGAATAAAGAGGTAAATTCTCACCTTGCTCTCCCCTTTTCAAATTTGTAAACCAGATTAAAAAAGATGCAGTCCACCCAGTTATTTTGTTGTTGTTCCTGTAGGACATTATGTGAATTGTGAGAGGAACAGGGAATTACTTGTGTGTATTAAACCCCGACAGGAAAAAACTCTCCCTTTATACTTCCAACTCAGGTGGTATTTTTTTTATACTCTGCTCTTGTCCTTGCTTTCAGTTCTGTAGTGGCTGCTGATTTGGGCTTAAGAGTATGTTTTCTTGGAGGTGTCAATGGTAGTTTCCCTGGATTTGAAATGTTGAGCTTGAATGCTGCAGAGGAAGTTTAGCAGCATCAGTCCCTAACCTCTATCTTGATTTGCTGTCAGTGTTCTAGGTGGTGTCTGAGTTAGGGCTCTCTTAGACTGCTATTGTGGCTGCCAGGTTTAAAGTCCCCTGTGGACTACAGCAAACCCGCTTGTATTAAACACACGCAGCGGTGGTGCACTGCAGCCTGGGAAATCGGCTCTGCGTGTGAAGCAAGTAAGCCCAGCACACCGGGCACAGATGGCTGAGGCGCAAATCCCAACTCCTGTGGAAATGTCCTGTAATGGGTGTCCTCTGTGTGTGCCTGCGAGTAGGCTGGGGACAAATGTCCTTTCTTGCAGAGGACAACAAATCAAACCGTGTCTGCTCAGTCGTACTTGCTGAGCAGTCAAATCGGGTCCAGTCATTTAGTGTGGGAGAGGAGCTGCCCTTCCTGCAGGGTGGGCCTGAGGCCAGGTGTCAGGAGCTTCCCTGTGCCCAGCTCCTCCTCCCTACCGCCGTCTGCGAGGATGCTGAGAGATGCTGTGATTAGAGAGCATATATAGGAGATCAGCTGCAGTGATAACTGGGGCTTTTTTTGGAGGTCTTTGTGCACGTGGAGAGTGCACCCTCTCAGACAGGTGTGTGCTGCTGGGGATTGCCTGGCAGGGTGACCAAAAGTGGCTGGGTGCTGCAGGAGCGGGCCTGCAGGGGAGGAATGGGTTGGTGGGGTGGGTATGTGGATAGTAAGCAGCTGAACTCGCCGCTCTGCACAGCAGCACACATGCGTGCAGCAGGGGATGGGCGGGGGTGCTGCTCTGCTGATACCAAAACCTGCAACCCTCTACCTCCCACCAGCAGCCTGTTTCCCTCTCCTCCTCATCTCCAGCTGCAGCTCTTGGCTCAGGGGCAGTGAGGTTCAAGCAGTATATGGCACTAGGGGAAATTTGACAAGAGGTGTTTGGAGAAGAGGAGGGATGTGTGTGAAAGATCCTGACCTGGGAGGAAAGGATGATGTCGGGAGTTTGGTCGGGGCCATTGAGGTTCAGTCTGGCTTTTTGCCCACCCCAACACATTGATACGGCCCTAGTGTGAGAGCTGGCAGCAATTGGTAGGGTGGCAAGTGCTTTTCCTTTGGCTCACTATCTCCAGAAGCTGTCTTCATCCTGCTGTGGATGTCAGTGGTGGTTGGGGTTACCCCAGGTTGCCTCTCAGTTTACGCTGTATATTTTATAAAGGAGCTGGAACGGAGCAGACAGGATTTCAGCTTGTGTCTGTTTTCTCAGTGGTCACATTGAGTATTAAATTTCCAGCATTAACAATGAGGGAGGAGGGGTTAGTGGGCACACAGATTGGGCAGGAGTTTCTACTGCCTCCCAGTGAGGTTGGAGAAAGGGGCTTGGGGAGAAAGTTGGGTTTCTTGTTTTCTCAATATAAACTGGATTTGCATATGGCAGACATGTGGCTAGACTAACCCCTAAATGTCCTCTGAAGCCCTTGGCTCTAGAGCATTTAGTCTGATCAGTGAGCTATGATTGAAATGTTTCCAGGTGTCCCTACAGTGAAGAGAGGGATACCGAGTACATAGTAGATATTTGGGGCAAGAAGAGCTACTTGAATTTCTTCTAAAAAGGATCCAGTGCAAAAGCTATGGGTTGTTTTTTGGTGGTGGTTTGTTAGGTTTTTTTTTTGTTTTGGTGTGTAGCATGGAAATTTCATTGCCTCTACGTTTAATCCTCTGTATAGTACTAAAACAATCACTGCCCCAGACTCATTCATGGCTCTTAAAGAACTTTTTGAAGAATTTTACCCTTCTCCCCAAAAAATGTTGAGTTAGCTCCACTGTTTTAAGAGAGGACTATGACAACCTTCCTGTTCCCCTCCATGTCCTGGAAGCATTTTAGTTTTTCTGGCCCTGCAAATTGGGAAATTTTTAGAAGGGAAGCATGATAATATAAAAGTCTCTCTCCACTGTGCCACCTATGAGCACCATCTGTCTCCTTCACAACCTTGACAACCAGGACATCACCCCCTTTTCATCAATTCTGGCCTATTACCTGTTTAGGTGTTTCAGGTATTTATTTTATTTTCTCTGTTCTTAAAACTTGATTTTCACCAACATAACAGACTTCCAAAAAATGTTACTTTGCCAGTGTGTTTATTATAGAGTGAGATATGGCTATTCGCTTGGCTGAGGAAAGAAATATCAGCTGGTGCTAGGATCACCAGGGCAGGAAAGAAGCATTGAATGTTGTAAAAAGAAGTGTGAAGTATCTCACCTTACTAGGTATTTGTCTGCAAGAGAAGTGATGTCAGTGCTCAGAGTAGTCATCTTGGGAAAGCAGAGGTGCGTTTGTTTCTGATGAGCAAATGCCAGCTTAAAATGTTGAAGTGCTCACTATATATATTTTTTTTTTTTTAATTTAAAATTTGTTTATTTTTTTAGTATGTGGAAGAAATGTCAAGTTGTGAGTTAAAACTGCTGTAGTTCCTGTTGGTCCTTATGATTATAAGCTTAATGCTTCAAAATGTGGGGACTGTGGTTGCAGTCTGCTTAGCAGTGACACTGGGACAAATCCTGGTTAGTGTCCTGTTTCTGGCAAGAGTGTTACCTAATCTTTTTTCCTTGCTAAAAGGCACAGGTGATTTGGCCACTGTCTCTGTCCAGGGCAGCAAAGGCAGACTCAGAATACAGAATTAACCAGGTTGGAAAAGACCTTTGAGATAATCGAGTCCAACCTGTCACCCAACACCATCTAGTCAACTAAACCATAGCACTAAGTGCCTTATCCAGTCTCTTCTTAAACACCTCCAGTGTGTGACTCCACCACCTCCCTGGGCAGCCCATTCCAATGGCCAATCGCTCTTTCTGTGAAGAATTTCTTCCTAACATCCATCCTAAACCTCCCCTGGTGCAGCTTGAGACTGTGTCCTCTTGTTCTGGTGCTGGTTGCCTGGGAGAAGAGACCAACCCCCACCTGGCTACAACCTCTCTTCAGGTAGTTGTAGATGGCAATAAGGTCTCCCTTGAGCCTCCTCTTCTCCAGGCTAAGCAACCCCAGCTGCCTCAGTCCCTCCTCATAGGGCTTGTGCTCTAAACCCCTCACCAGCTTTGTTGCCCTTCTCTGGACATGTTTGAGCAAGTCAACATCTTTCCTAAACTGAGTGGTCCAGAACTGGCACAGTACTCAAGGCGTGGCCTAACCAGTGCTGAGTACAAGGGCACAACGACTTCCCTGCTTCTGCTGGCCACACTCCTGTCAGAGTTCCATAAATTGAGCGGAGACCTCAGAGAAAAGAGGCAACTTTTCATTGTGGGAATGAAGACAGTTAGTTTAAAAGAAAAATAAAAAACATGCAAACATGCCTTTAGAGAAGGAAGATGTCTGCAAAGAAGAGTCTGGGAGTGAGCATAGGTCTATGCAGGTCTGCTGACCCAAAGCCTGTGGCAGAGAAAGAAGCGAGTGGCAGCCTGCTGGCTGTGGTGGAGCTGCTGTGTTATCTCTGGGGGGCTGTTGCCATTATGACAGTGGCAAACGGGGACTGAAAAATTTACCAGATGCATACAAGCCTAAGGATTAAACTTTCTCATAGGAGGGAATGGAGGAGGGGAGGAGGAATGTGGGTGATGATGTATTAACAAAGGACAGCAGACTGGTGAGGAATACCGGGCTTGCTGTCCAGCATCCCATTATTGCCACTGTGACAGTGGTGTAGGAATGTGGATTGTCATTCCTCCTCCAGTCTAAACTTCAGGCAATACTGCTCTGACAAATCCTGTCTTTTATGAGCAGGTGAATGAACCCTGCTTTCCCTGGGTTAATCAGCAGGATTGGCATTGTTTTGGGATGAGACATAAGTGGGAAAAGATGATGTCTTTTTCTTTTTTTGGCCTTTTTCCTGTTCTCTATACAAATAACTCTAGTTCTGTACCTTAAGCTTTAAGCTTTTTTGCACTGAAGTTGGTGCAAATAATCAAGTTTCTGTGTTTCCTGCAACTTTCAGACTATTGAACACAGAGCTAACCAGCCTGCACTAGTGTTACTGATAACACAAGACTGTTGTCATTGAAAGTGTGTGATGTTATTGAAGTGTCTTGACCCTGCATACTGCTTTTGTTCCTCGTGATTTCCATTTCTGGAGCTGGAGTTGTGTGCCTCAGAGCTGCTAGCGTGGTGGGAAGGACCTGGGTGGTGAGCAGATAGTGTATGAGAGAGGCTAGACTTGGGCATTTTTTGCTCCAGTGAAGGAAGTCCTATCACTACCATGTGTTGCAGCCTCCTATCTGGAGGCTGACCATTATAAAGACTGGTCCTAGAAGAATCAGCAATTTGAAGCTGACTGGGGAGTGAGGAGCTGGTACCAAAAATCTTGGTGCCCTGTAGCTCAAAAGGTGGTACTGCTTCGTTGTTCTCAGTGTTACAAATTAGCAAGGTATGTTTTTGCAGGCTGCTTCAGGAAAGACAACCTGGTTGTGCCCAGCAAACCTTAGTGCAGCAATACACATCTTAGCAAATGGCACTAGCAGATGCTGTTTGTCTGTAGAATTAGTAAGGTAGAATTGTGGTAATTAAAACTAATTTCTTTCTGGAAGGACTTCTTCAACTTAAAATGTTTATGAAAGGAGACATTAATATATATCAAAAGTAATAGCGTAGGTCTTTCCCACTAGCCCAAATCCCATTGAGCCTTTTAAGCTCCCATGAGTACAGGCTGAATGAGAACAAAGATGTTTAAGCTCCAGTTCCTGAAAGCTTATGGAAAATATTCTTTCCATTACCTCTCTTCTACTCTCTTCTAGGCACCTGAGGTAGCTGATGTAGGCTGCATCTTATTTAGTAGAGTCATTCCGTACTTGGATATGCTTTATCTTCTGCTGTTATTGTGCCATCTCTGGTAACTCAGTTAGTTTAGACTGGTAAGTGATAGCCGTAAAGAGGGAGATGTCATTTCTGGATGTTGAAGACAACTCTCCTTTGAAGGAGAAGGCTTTCTCAATCCCAAGGGAGCAATGAGAAAAGGAGAAACGGTCTAACGCATCCTGAAGTCCAAGGTGAAAATAGAAGGGGAAAGAGGTAGAAAGCTTTAAACATAAGTGCACCATTTTGGGCTTGTTTTGTGTTTATGTGGTGTGGGGTTTGGGTTTTTGGTTGGTGTTTGGGTTTGGTTTTGTTTTTGTTTTGGTCCTTCCTCTGAGCTTTCTTCTTTTACTGGTGGGACTGAGCATAAAGTAGCTCAAGAAGGTGAGTTTTACTCCAACTTCTCTCTTGAAGATTGTTTCCTGAACCTGTTGCTTTGTTCCAAATCTGCTGTACATTCCCACAGGGGTATGCAGTTGGCACTCTTGCTTCTGAGTGCAGGGTCTCCTTGTCTGTGCAGCAGAACGCAGTCAGTGTGTAAAGTTCTCTGCAGCTCTGGAGATGTGTGAGAAATCTGTGTTGATCCTGCTTGTGTGCTTGCTGCTAGAGACCTGATGTCATACATCTGACTTGAAATATGACTTCAGAGGGGACAGTCCGGAGCTTTCTCTGGACACACTTACTAAATGGACATTTCAAATAGCATGAGTGCCCTGGAAGCTTTTGCAGGCAAAACAGCCTGTTAAACCTCTTTGTGCACTGGTGTGCAATGCTTGCCAAATACACTTACCATTTCTGCTGTAGTGGAGCAGCTACCATTCTGAAAATGTCTCTGTATATCTTGGGAGACTTTTCTTTCTTTTCTTTACACCCCACCCCCCCCCACCCCCCACCCCCACCCCCCGCTTGTATCAAAGCATATGACATTGCAGTGATGGGCCAAGAAGTTTTCTAGGGTGGCTGGAGGGGAAAAAAAAAATAGATGTAGAAGAAGGAAGTTGTCTTTAATGCACCTTGTAACCCAAAGGGAAAGTTGTTCTTGAAGGCTAACAGCATAGCTTGATGATGCCATCACGAGTTTTTTGTTTGCCCAAAGAGTTGGGATGCTGTTAAATTTAATTTTGCCTGCATCAAGGCCTGTCTGTGTAAGCTTTGAGTATCAAATGACCTCTGTTGAGATTGTGTCGGAGAGATTAGAGGAGTTGAAGTTTCACAGCTTTCTTTTATAACTAGTGCCAGTGCAGAGACAAAGCTCAATAGCAGCGGATGTGCTTCTTCAGTGCGAGTTAAACTAGTGATTCATAGCTTGTGTGCTACTTTAAATATTTCTGATTTCTGGACGGCAGGATTGCAAAGTGATTTACAGCTCTGCTGTTTGTTGTTTTGTATGTCATCTGGCCTAGGATCTGCCAGGTCTGCAGATTAGGATATTGTGTTGGGTCTACTGCTTGCTACAAAGTGGCCCAGATTAAAATTGTCAGTGTTGCCTGATCAGTGCAGGGTGCAGCTTTCTCTGAATTGCTCTTGCACTTAGTAAGGATGATAGAGGAGTGAGCTGCTTGTCAGTTCATTCTTTGTGTGGAAGCATTTCTACAGCAGCAGACTGGGAATTGAGCTCTCATAATGCACTTTTTTTGTCTTCTCCAAACAGTGAAGGTCAGCATCAGAGATGTGAAAAAAGAGCTTTTTTGATAACCATTATCAAATATTGCTGACAAGTCCAGGTGACTCTGGCTGCTGCTAGCAGTTTATTTTGTTGCAAAGCTGGTTACCCAGCTTTAAGGAAGTGTGTTATGCCTCGTTAACTCTTTGTGGTTGTGTATGCTTTGTTTCCTCAGTAATTCCTCTGCTGAATTTGAAAAGCTTCACATCCCACTACCTCATAAATGGCCAAGAAGTTTTTGGCTTTCCTAGACTTTTCAGACTGCCCAATCTCCCTGAAATATGAAATGTTAATTGATTTTTTTTTTTTTTTTTTTTTCTCATTTGAAAAACATGGTTGAATTTATTCCCCATTTTAGAAACAAAGCTCAGGTATCACCAATGCAGTTAGCTTATTGGAAGGGGTGGTGAGGGCCAGGAAGCATACAACTTGACTGAGCCAGAGGAATTTATATTCCTCTTTCTGAATGTCTGAAATTTTGGGTCCTGTGTTGCAGTTACATGGCACTGCTGAGACCTGCCTTTCTGCCACACTGTTACTGTGTCTGCTAACCAGTTGTAGCCTGATATTTATTTAGCTGGGTCATCCAAATCCCCCGGCACCTGATGTGATCAGCTGATGGGGAGAAGAAAGGAGCTTGTGTCCAGAAATGAACTCACTTGATGGAATTTCTGTTTATGATGTGCACTTCAAGACCTTCTGTGCGTAGTGAAATCAAGACAGAGTTGCTGGAGTTTCTGCACAGGTCGCGGTCACTGTGTGTGTAGCAGAGAGTTTGCCAGTATGGCTGCATTGCCTTTGAAGCAGTTCCACACCCTGCTGTCTTGCTTATTGCATGTCCACTTTAAGAGGGTTCATCTGCAATGCAGCTGTTAGCAGAGAAGTTCTGTAAATCAAGAGGGAGTGAATGCAAGCAAGCCTGATGTCTGCAGTTGTGGCTGGGTCCTCCTCACAGCACGGGGAAACTTGTTTAGAAACACTTCTGCAGGAACAGGGGTGGCAGAACAGCACTGATGCTAGGAGCTCCTTCTTTCTGTCTGCACCAGCTGCTCAGAGGCTGAGAAATGTGTTGAAAGGCACAACGGATGGCAGCTCTGAAACTAGAAAATCCTGTCATACTTTTCTCCTCCTCACACCACCACAGAGCCTAACCAGGTGTTTGCTTAGGGCTGATCCTGTCAGGATGTCTTTATTGCACACTCTTTTTCTCACACAGGATGTCCTGTTACAATTTGGAGTTTGTGAGCTTCAGAAGCGCTCAGAAGTCTCCTGCATTGTGTGTTTATTATCATGTCTTCCTCCATTGCATGGGCTGTCAGAGCAACCACTTGCTGGTGCAAAGGGATGATGCTTGTGGTCTGTAGGGATGCCATGATGCTAGGCAGGAAGCCCACAAATGAAGTCATCTGTAGTTGTTGTACCTGGCAGGCTGGGGACTGCTGCTGAGTGACTTGGTATGAGAATGGGAAGGGGAGGGACCATGTGCTGCCAGTAGCCCTACTGCAAGTGGGGCAGGTGCTTTTTCTGAGGGAAGCTCTGTAAGGGTTGCAGCTCCTCAAATGCATGTCAGGGAGGCTGACTGGGGAGTGTGTGGCTTTATGCGTATGACCAAGGATTGGGTGGCTTGCTTTTCTGCTTCTCCAGTGTGTAGAAGTGCTTTGGAAGACTGCCCAGCTATCAGCCATACCTGGGGGCACTTGTGGGATTGCGTGGTGATTCCTCAGCCACAAGTTTCTGAGGATATTCTGGTGACAAAAGCCCTCTGTTTCTACATTTCAGTATCTAGGAAGCGTGATGCCTTCCCACAGGTATACTAGGAGCTCCATGTGGGAAAGCTGGAAAGGGCCCCATAGGACCTTTCTTAGGTGGTTGTAGCTGGCAAGAGTGCACGTTCTTTTTGATTGTGATGCTTAGCAGGCAGGGCTCCCTACTTGAGTGCACTTGGAAGTATTCCAGGCAGACCCAATTCTGAGCTGCTTCATTTCCATTTGGGAAAGCATCTCCAGTTGATGGTCATTGGAGATGCAGGAGAAATTGGTGTATGATTCATCACTTGCTTGTCTTCCTCACTTTTCTTTCTGCCTCTCCTGTTTGCCTGGACATTTGTTGCCCCTCTCGTAATAATGAACTCTGCTAACCATTTGTAAGCAACATTGCCTTCCCTTTTGCCAGGGGACTGGCTGACTTGTTGTAATAAGTTATTTTTAGGGTTTGCTTCCTGAGATATTCTACCCGTGGCCAGTTATGGTGATGAAAATGTCACTGAGATGCAGAAAGGACTCCTAACTCATTGCTAGCATGCCTGATCTTTCTCTTCTAAGGGTGTTCATGGGGTACATGAGTCCCTTACCATTACATCAGTTGTGATTAGGGAGACAGTCATTGTGGCTGTACAGCATAATTCCCTATGAAAAGCAAACTGAACTTCCAGGGTAATAAATTATGTGGTGACTGAATTGGCTTGGGGGCAGGAAGAAGAAAAGGGGAAAGAAAGAAGAACAGGAAAAAAACCCCAAACAAAGTTTTTCTTTGGTCGCATTGGGGTTTGTTTCTGCCCTTTCTCTTTTTTGTATGTAGGGATGTCAGAACTGTAGAGCTGTGTGTCAGTGTACAGGGCTGTCCCTATAACAGGCAATTTGCTCCTTGTACTGGGTGTATTAAGTTGCACTGGGTTACTGCCAGGTGCCTGCTCTAGACTAGAGGAGAAGGTGTATGCTTATTCTTTTTAAGCACCTTACCTATCCCAGGTCTGCAGCTTGCAACACCAGAAAAAGTTGATCTTTAAGGCAGCTATAGTTAACAAAATATAAATGTAATGTGGGCAAATTACAGACCCCAGCTGAATGAGGCTGTGAATCAACAATATGCAATCTTGGGTGCCAGTGTTGGCTTATGGAACATCTGCCTCTTTCGCTGGATGTGTCTGTTTTTCTGTTTTGCAGCAGGTCTCTCTCCTTTTCTGTCTCATCCCTTGAACCAGAAAACCAAGCTCAGAACTCTTCAATAAGGAATTATTGAGGTGGTGGCAATGGGAAGGTGTTTGGTTTCTGGATACATTTCTCAGAGCAGCCATGGAAGTGGTTACTTGTATGTAGCTCCAGGAACCAGTATCTCCTGCAGCTGGGACTGAGAAAAGTGCCTGCGGAGGGGTGTGTTAATGCACCCAGACCAGTGGTGTGGAGATGGCTCTCGTGTGCCTGTATTGTACTCCTGGAAGAGGGCATGAGGAGCAGAGACCCTTGAGTGGCTTTGAATCAAGGTGGTGGGGCGTATTAACTTGGTTTTCAGTCCTTACGATTTTGGGACCATGAAGCCAGATGGCTGCAGTGCAGTGATGGTGGCAGCAGTCTCAGTGGAGTGGGTGCTGTGTCTGTGCAGTGTGGATCCTTGCCAGCTGCCTAGAGGGGAGCCTGTTTACACAGATTGAGGTACAGTCCTGCCTGTCTAGGTAGCATATTAGAAGAAGTTACTAGTGCTTAAAAGAGTTCTGTGTGTGTTTTTTGAGTAATCCTCACATGTGAATTTGCTTTGAGTAGTCACTTTTCTTAAAATGTCTTCATTCTAGACAATACCCAGAAGTATCTGAGTGCTGGTGTACATAGGATCAAGTTTTTGGACTCTTCAAGAGCTGAAAGCAGCCCATGCTGTCTCTTTCCACGCACACTTCATGTTCCCAACTTCTGTGTGAACTTCCTGATACACACAGCGCGTTTTGTGGTTTGTGTAGAAGTGTTTTGATGGCTCTTTAGATGATATCTAGTGTGGTGCACATGTGGCTTATGAAGTCTTCTCTAGCTGAAATTTCTCAGTAGCCTGCTCTGTATTTACAGCTTGCTCTGCTTAATTGAAGTTACCATAATGTCACTTGGGGAAGTTAGTCTTAAAATAGATGGTTTGGCCTCTTTTCTTTCTTATTTTTTTCCTTTTATTTTCTATTATTCTGATCCTCTTGAGCCTTGGTGTTTCTTCTTGTCAGAAGAGTGTTTTGGTAGAGGTATTAACTCTTTTGGAGAGGAATCATTCAGCACTTAGATGCAGAACTCAAGACAGTTTTCTATTTAGTTTACTCCTCTTGTTCATGTCCCTCAAATACCAAATCAAAGCAGCAATACCATACTTCCCTCTCAGCTGGGTGGAATAGCTTAAAAATAAGTGATGAATATTAGCTTGCTGTTGCATGGTCTCAGGCCCCACCTGTCTTGCACAGTGAAGAATAGTGTTCTGCTGACTACCAGTGTTTGGAGCATGCAGAAGTTTGCTGGTTTTGTTTCCCTCGTAGGATTCCATCATTTGGATTCAAACACAGATTTCCTTGGTTCATTCAAAAGACAATCCCAACAGTTGATGACCAGTGTCTGCAGGCTTTTTAGCCTGGGGAAGGCTGAGAAAGGATTTAATAAATGCTTGTAAATATATGAGGGCTGGGTGTCAAGAAGGAAGGGACAGCCTCTTCTCACTTGTATCCTGTGGTACGGCAAAGAGCAATGGATGTAACCTACAGCACAGGAATTCCCATCTCAACATGAGGAATAACTTCTCTACTGTAAGGGTCACAAAGCACTGGAACAGGCTCCCTGGAGAGGTTAGAGTCTCCTCTGGAGACTTTCAAGACCTGTCTGGATGCGTTCCTGTGTGACCTGCACTAGATTATATGGTTGTGCTGTGACAGAGGGGCTTGGCTTCTTCTCTAGAGGTCCCTTCCAACGCCTAAAGTCCTGTGAACCACATTGCATGGATGTGTTGTTGGAAAACTGGGGGCTGCATGCAGTTGGTCTGCAGGTCTGGGCAGGCCTGACAGTGACAATTGAATTGAAACCTGTTAAACTTCCATGAGAAGGAGCTTGCAGAACACCTCCTGTACAGGACATCCTTATGGTTTCTATGTTAGTGAAGGTTGAGTCAATGACAGGAATTTCATCTCTAAGCTCTCTCCTATGAAAAGGGATAGGTGTTTTATCTTGATAGCCAGGAGTTTGATCCCCCCCAGCATTTGTTTTCCCCTACTGGAAAGTGAGTCCTTCCACTGCACTGTGCTCTTCTATGCCAGCAGAAGAGTGTTCCTGGAGCTTTTTTTTCACTTGTGGACACTCAGTCTTGTTTTGTTGTGCCCCTATGAACTACATAATTCACCAATAGCTTTCATTAAGCATCCTTTATCCTCCCAGTATCACGACTGGGCAGGGAAGTATTAGCCCTGTGTTTTAACATTTGGAAATACTGAAAGAGAGGCAAATTTTTTAAGTGTTTTACAGAACACTTGGCAATAAGCCATAACAAGTTAGGAAAAGAGTCCAAGTCACATTCTTTGCTCTAACAGTGATAAGAGTGTAGGTAGAAAAAAGGCTGTGGGCATTTGGCAGGAAAATAACATGGGCTAAATCATGTAGTGTTAAGGAGGAGTTGTAGTATAGTTTGCTGGTTATAGTAGTAGGATTTTTGTGTGTCCCTTGTACTGGGGTCAGAGTGGCTGGAGAGCTCCCAAACAGAGAGGGACCTGGGTGTGCTGATTGACAGCCGCCTAAACATGAGCCAGCAGTGTGCCCAGGTGGCCAAGAGTGCCAATGGCATCCTAGCCTGCATTAGGAATAGTGTGGTGTCGTAGTTTGGGCTGGCTGCCTTCTGCTACAGGGGTGTTTCCTGTGTCCAGAAGTCCAGCCCAGTGGGTGGACACAGGAAATTAGGTTATTTCCTACCATGATCCCTTGCACCACTATAAGTTTCACGGCGGGGTCTGGCACTTCCTCTTTTCTTCCTCCTCCATCAGCCGGTAACATGGGGGAGAGATCTCCTGGCTTTGGGCCTGGCTAGGCCCAAGGCCACGGGGGGATGGGCAGTCTCAGATCTGGCCAGCTGAGACTAGCCTAGCAATGGGAGGGGGAAGAAGGAGCCCTGAGGGTCTTGGGTGTACCCTCAGGTAGGGATGGGTTTCTCTGGGTCTGTTTTTGGGTTTTCTCTCTCTTGTCACTGTATTTTTAGTTTTTTTTTCCTGCACGCACTCACTGTTCTATTTAAACTTTCCATCACCTTTGCAATCCGTTTGTCTGAGTCGTTATTTCTGCGCGTGGTGGGGAGGGGGCCTGCCCCAACCCATTACATGTGGCCAGCAGGAGCAGGGAAGTCATTGTGCCCCTGTACCCTGCCTTGGTTAGGCTGCACCTTGAGTACTGTGTCCAGTTCTGGGCCCCTCAGTTTAAGAAGGCCATTGAGACACTTGAACATGTCCAGAGAAGGGCAACAAGGCTGGTGAGAGGCCTTGAGCACAAGCCCTATGAGGAGAGGCTGAGGGAGCTGGGATTGTTTAGCCTGGAGAAGAGGAGGCTCAGGGGTGACCTCATTGCCCTCTACAACTACCTGAAAGGTGGTTGTAGCCAGGAAGGGGTTGGTCTCTTCTCCCAGGCAACCAGCACCAGAACAAGAGGACACAGTCTCAAGCTGCGCCAGGGGAAGTTTAGGTTTGAGGTGAGGAGAAAGTTCTTCACTGAGAGAGTCATTAGTCATTGGAATGTGCTGCCCAGAGAGGTGGTGGAGTCACCATCCCTGGAGGTGTTCAAGAGGGGATTGGATGTGGCACTTGGTGCCATGGTCTAGTCATGAGGTCTGTGGTGACAAGTTGGACTCGATGATCCTCGAGGTCTCTTCCAACCTTAGTGATACTGTGATACTCTGATTTGCTTGTTGTTCTTGGAATACATGCCTGTAACTGTCAGGCATGCATTTGGACTCCATACCTTTCTAATATTTTTAAGTGATAAGAGACAATTTCAAAACTAGAGGTAATTGCTGTTGATACTGATTGCATACACGGCAATAAACAGTATGTTTTTTGTGTGTCTTGTGAATACTAATGAGAAAAAGTAAAGGATATGACTTAGATGTAAAATTGTTTCCTTGTACCAGTCATAACTACAGGAGTTGGGACAGTAACATCTACAAAGGGTTGCTTTCTGAAATGGGTGAAAGAAAGATAGTAAAAATGAGAACTTGGATTTCTGGGATCAGCAGCTATACCTAAGAGTGAAAATAAGAGCAATCTCATGACAAGAATTTAGGTAAATTCTAAAGTTGGATGCATGTTGGGATCTAAGTAAGCACTCAAGTCAGTTGTGAAAATTTATATTATGGGATGCTGTCAGGAAAGTGTTCCTGCTCCCCATTTGCTGTGTCTCTTTGGTGAACTAATCAGTCTGTTTATGTGAAGGTTTTCTAGTTCCTGGGGAATCTGTAAACATTCACATCAATGTATGGCTAAGACATTCGAAGTCTTCCCAAAGGAAACAGTTGTAGATGCACAAGGTACACTGCTGCAAGTCATCTTGATCATATGATAATGTCAAACAGAGCAGAACATCCTTTGCCACCCAGGGAGGAATAAAATCTTGAATGAGTTTAAGAAGATTACTGTTAGCTTGTCACAAGGAATAATGAGAAGTTATGGGACAGAGCTGAAGACCTGTCATTAACTGAAAGCTGGTTTAAAGGAGGGAATAGAAAATGAGAGGGCATGACCAGAAAACTCTTCTACACTTAACAGTGTCTATGCTGGGCGTGCTGCTCTCATTTCAAATACTATGATTCAAATTCTGTTTAGAAGGCAGTCAGAAACAATGCCACAGAGGTATTGCAAGGAGAGGGGAGCAGAGGAAAAAGGAAAATACATGGAGAGATGGAATGTGATGAAGGTTAATTAAAATATACTATGAAAATTATTTAGATGTTCTTGTGTGCCCTTTCTGTAGCAAGAGACAAATGTGGCTATGCAACTAATTGAAAATTTATCTTTTCAGTAATTCATGTCAAACTTGCTGCCTTTGAGACAAATATCATAGATTGTAAAAAAGAATGGGAAACTTGTGTGTAATTCCAGTCAGCATATATGGGGAGGAATTGTTTTTATAGAAGTTAAGGCTTGCAGACTTACTTCTTCAGGTTTTTTGTGCCTGAGACTGCAAGATAAATTCCTTCTCTCTTTTGTACATCATGATGACTGGGACAGTCCTGAAACAGATCCCTGTTTCTCTCTCTCTCTCTTTTCCCCGCCACCACTCCACCAATTGACAGTTGTTTTCTCCATAGCTTCAGAGAAGAATACAAGTTTGTCTTTGGAGATATACTCTTTCCTAGTACCACACCAAACAAACCAACCAACTGAACACCCCAAACCAAACAAAAATAAAATGAAAGGGAAAAAACAAACAAAAAAGAAACACCACCACATCCAACCCAAAGGATATCAATCCCCTTCTTTTGCAGTCTTTCTGCTGTCTAGCTGTCCTAATGTGCCAGCATTTTGTGAGTTGAATTATTGCTATTCTATCTGAATTTTCATATTTCAGCCACCATTGCTCATGGAATATGAGACAAAATGAGTTAGTGGTCTGACAGTGTATATCAAATTTAGGAGATGACTGCCCATCATGGATTGACTTTCTCTGCTTTTGGAAATTACATTTGTCACTGAGCTTGAGCTTTGTTTTCTTAATCTTTAGTTTGTTAGAATAGTGTATAATTCTGCTGTGGACTAATTTTGATGCATGGACCTATGTTAGAGCTACAGCACATAACTTTTTGTCTTCCAGATTGCAAAGAATTTTTCTGCTTATTTGTTGGGTGGGGGGTTTTGGTGGAGAGCAGGGGAGAAGACAGCAAAGGGAAACCCTCAAGGACCAGTAATATAGCGTCCTGTTATGCTAGCTTTAGAAATTCTGAGTAGTGCTGTTCTACATAAAAGACACATAGGAATCTGCTTTTTTCCCCATATTTTGCATTCTGTGAAAAGGAATGTTAATAACGTTAAGGAGGATGTGAAGCACGGTCCTCCCAGGCTCAGTCCTGTGAACTGTCTGGATGTGGCACATGGTTGGAAATAACCTTTTATGTTGAGATGGTAAACATTGTTCTGCTTCTCACTGTGGATGATATGCAACTTGCCACCAAACAGTGCCCATTTATGACTAGAAAGGCAGGTTAATTTAAGCAATATTTGAATTGAAAGCATGAAGAGTAGAATGTTGAGCCTTCTCTATGGAAAATTGAGTTATTGGCCAACTCAATGCACAAGTCATAGGGATATAACTATACTGCTCTAATTGAAAGCCTTGGTGATTCTGCAGGTTTTGTGGAGCACCAAAACACTGCAACAAACAGGGTAGGTACTTCTCTGACTCTTGAGAGTGGGTTTTAGCTACTGCCTGAGCTGACTTCTAGTGAAAAGGATGCCAGCTTCCTCTGTGTTCTCAGTGGCTTTGTACCTTTGTAGAAGTGAAATTCTTCTACATCTGCCTTTTTCTGGATTCTAAGAACACATACTGTTTCAGACTTCAATTTGAAGAGTTCTATATCCAGAGTCTTGGTACTTTGGGGGGGGATTAAAAAAAGTATTCTTTAAGTTGCTTAAGTGCTTGAAATTTAAAGATATGGTTGCATATTTTTATAAATCCATGATGTGATCACTGGTTGGTGACCACCAGAGGTTCTGAAAGGTGATGTTTTTATTTGGTTTTGGTTTTGATGTGGTTTTTGTTTTGTTTGTTTGGGTTTTTTAAGAAAAAAACAACACAATTTAAAATGAAGTGATGTTTGGTTTTAATTCATGAGGTATACCTTCATTGCAAACTGGAGATCTTTAAAGCCATCTTTCTTTTAACTGTCACTTCATTTGGAATAACTGTGAACCCAATTAAAGGACAGATACTGTTTGGTTTTGCATTATTGGCATTTATGGAAAGGCAAACTGTTTCCTTCTCTCCAGCCTTTACCACAAGGACATTGCTTTTGTACAATGTAAACTGCATTTAGTACTGGTCTTGTGCTTAAAAGCTTCTAATTAATGAGACCTAATAAGAATAAAGAAAAATAGCATCTTTAAAGTGCAAACCTAGTCAGAAAAACGATTCTCCAAGAACGACTAGATGACTACATACTCTTTCTTGGCTTATTTAATTTAGGGGATGAGGGAGGAGCACAGTCTTGGCTCTGAAACTAATTATTTTCCTGCAAACATGCCCATGATCTGTAGTTCAAGTGTTAAATAGCTTCCCAGACTGAGCCTAGGTGGGACTGAAGTGGGCTTGCCTTCACTTTCCCAAGCCTCAGCATGAGTAGAAGTAATAAAACCCAGCTTTTTGTCTGCTGTAATGACCCAATCTGAATCAGCAGCACAGAGCATGGAGTAGGAGAGCAATGTTTTTTCATCTGGCTATGTTTGTGTTTTAGTGTGTTGCCACCTCTGCATCATATGCTGTTTTAGTTGGGAAGGATATGCATTGCTTTTCAATATGTGTGTAATTCTGCTTAAGGAAGGGGGAGGATTGGCAATGATTATAATGGATTTGAAATATGAAAACCCCGCATTCCTTCTAAGTAGCTGACACAAGATGACTGCATGGATGATGTCTATTCATATGAATAAATAGTAAGGCATTACAGGACTAGTCTAGAGAAGCAGAAGCTCCCTGTATCTCTGCCTTAGTGTCCTCCCACTCAGTGCTGTACATACCCACCTTTTGAGATAGGACAGCCTGTTATGACACTTTGTAGGCTTGGAATAGCTTCCAAGGTTGTCCATCCTCACTGAAAAGTCTTTCTCTGGATGTTCTCTTACTCCTCTCTTTGTGCTAAGTTGTTCTCAAGAGTTACAGAACACCTGTAATTGCACAAAGTTGTAAACTGGGAGAACTTCCATGCTGTGGGACAAAGTGGGCAGGTTTCTAGAAGACATGGGAGGTTTTCACATAATGGGGATTGCTGGAAACAGACCTGATTTTTTGGTTCAACTTGCTGGCCAGTGGTACCAGATCCTTTAGGCCTTTAACTGGAGTTCATCTTCTAGTAAGGCACTTTCCTATTAACTGCCATCTGTGGTAGGATTGTATGCTTGAAGCTTAGTGATTCTGGATGGATGACTAAAGGCTAGCTCAGTAGCAATTCCTCTGTCTTGTCTTCTGGTGCATTTCAAACGACCTTGCCTTTGTCCCTAGCAGTTGCATCTTCCATGTAGCGTCAGAGGGCTTTTGAGCTGCTCATGAGATTTTTCAGGATGTATTACATACTCACACATCTGCCCATCTGGAAGTGGGTGATTGGAGTGTTTGCTACTGAACACTCAAAACTGACTGTAGGGATTGTTGAATCTTCTGTGGGAGAGATTTAACTGCTTGAAAAGAAAACATGTTTCTGAAGCTCTTTGCATACATGGAAGTTGGTGGATGCCTAGGGTGTGCAGGTGCTTTAGCTAGCAGTTTCATTTAAAAGGAACTGAGGAGGGTGCTGTGTGGCAAGCTCATGCATCCCTGGTAGAGCTGAGAGCTTGTTCAACAGGAAGCAGGCCAGTATGTGGAGGAGGAAGTGGTTGGCAGTGCAATGGGGAGCAGACCACTAATGAGTACAGAACACTGTGTAAGGAGGTGGGAGGAGGAGGGCTTGTCTCTTGGGGCACAGCATTTTGTGGCACAATGGCCAAGAGCAGTGCCAGATTCAAATGCATGCAATGTGGCCAGATTTTCTTTTCCAGGTCTTGCTTTCCTGCTCTATGTTGCCATAAGGCCAAGTCTTGTGAGTTTAACCCTGAACCAATATGCCAATGATCTATTTTCTTGCTACTGTGTTTGAAAAGATTGGCATTTCTTTACCAAAAAATCAAAAGTGAGAATGTTTTCCTAGGCTTTAACATGTTCTAATATGATATTGACTAAGGGAAGAAGAAACAATTGCAAAGCTGAACACTGTGATGTGAACTTGTGCCAAAACTTGGGCCTTATGATTGCCACTTGCTCTTTTCAATGTGTCCATTTGAGAGATGGAAGCACTGAGCACCTATTCCTTTCCTGGCTATAATTCATCCTAGCAAATACATTATTGCCGGAAATAAAATTTTGGGGTATTCCTTGGAGTCAGACATTTAACCATATTCTGTCATCACATCTGTGAGGTGGTGTCACTACCAGTTTGCATGGAAAATATGAATTCTGCTGGTTTTTAAACTTGCAAGCATTTTGTAAACCTTTTAATTGTTTTTTTTAATGGCCCTTTTTTTCTTATATTATGCCTACTGCATCTAGATACATGTTTTTCCTTTGTCCTTTCATTGTCTTGGCCATTCAGTGCTGCAGCCCAGTCTTTTATTACTTGTGCTACTGGGTTAACTGTTCGCTGATAGAGAAGGAAAACTTCTACATCAGTGAATCCTTCACTAAGAGATAGTTATGTCTTTTGCATAACTACCGCTTCATCTCCTTTTCTCATCCTCTTATGGCTTTTGAAAAGAGTACAGAAGTGCATGAGGAAGACAAGACACAGTTTGTCATAACCTGTCAATCTCTTTCAAGATGACTCAAACATCTCTTGACCAGTGTGGTTCAGTAAAATAGCTGCATGCCTCTTTAAGATGCATTTCAAGTTGGATATTTGGGCTTAGTTTATAACTGGTGTTGAAGACGAGGTGCCATATATAAGACAAAGAAGTGCCCTTTATTAGAAGTGCCTGTATAGCAAATGGGTATCTCTGTTGTAAGAGATGGTGAACTATCCATTGTCTGATAGTGTCTTGTAGCTCATGTGATAAGCAAGTTTTTGCATACAGGGATAAAGTCAGACAGAAATCCAGTACTCCGTTTTCTTTTTCCCATTCCTTTAGTCTGTCTCCATTCTTTCAGGAGTAGCAGAAGTCTGTTTAAAGTCAATCCAATTTTTGGGCAGGCGGCATCTGTGGAAGAGAGTTATATTGGACCTCAACCTTTTGAAGCGCAGAATATTTTGGGTCTTGAATTGTTTCCTCAAAACTATGTTTCGTTTGTGGTTGGTGCTATTAGGCTAGGTTAATTCCTATTGAAAGCAGCTGAAAACCCACTGTAATAAGATGTCATAGGAAATGCTGGGTGTTCTTTTTGCAGTTGCTATGAACAATCTGGATCTATATTTTATTTGAAAGAGATTTCAAATTGATTTCTTGATTCTTAGTCATGACCTGTCTATATATTAATGTATATTGTGTATATTTTCTATATGATAAATGGATATTTGAACAATTTATGTGCTGAGAGGAAGTATTTTTTCTGTAACATACATGTGAAATATTTGCTAATAAACTGTCACATTTTGGGTCACTCCAGCCTGTGCTGAGGTAAATGATTAGAGGTGGTCTGATGATGCTCTCAGAACAGGGTACTCAGGGAAGTGGTGGAGTCACCATCTCTGGAGGTGTTGAAAAAATGCCTAGATATGGCACTTTGGGACATAGTTTAGTGGGCACTGTGGTGTTGGGTTGGCCTTCATTATCTTCGAGGTCTTTTCCAATCTTCCTGGTTGTGTGTTTCTATGAATGCCACTAAGCAGAATCTTACGAACTAAACCAGGAACCTCATATGCTGAGGTGTCTCAAAGTACATCCCAATCTGACTCTGCTAGGGAATCACAGAACACACTGTATCTCAGATTGTGGTTGAACCCAAATGATACTCATAAGTAGCTTGAACATGTTGGGAATATGATGCTCCAGCGTAAAATCAGGAAAAAAAACTAAAGCTGTCTTTTGGGGAAGAGGTTGGTGCTTGCACTTTTAGAAGTGTGAGGAACAAAGGGAAACAGCCAGGTTTAACTTGTGCTGATGAACACAGGAAGATGTAAATTAAGTATCCTTGGTCTATACTGCAGTTCTGCCCAAGAATGACTCATTCCTCTTGTCTAAATTATATTCCTGGGAGCATCTGATCACCACTGAGCTACAAACTGATTTTGCCCAGTGGTTAAGACTTGGGGCTGCATCTTGGTATCATGAAGGCAACCAGAAGTCCCTAAGGACAGCCTCTTATCAGACTAGCTGCCTTGTACAGGGCAAAATGTGTTTAAACCTAGCAGGAGACAGAGAAGACTGGAAAATCACCTTAGTGCTGCAGACTTGGTTTGCTGAGATCCGTTTCCTTTTTCTTCCTCTGAGAACAAATTGGCCCAGGGCCTCCTACATGGGGAAACTGCTTGTTTGATAAATGGAACAAACTCCTGAAAATCCCCCCCTTTACCTCGTAATCTGGGTGTTTTCCCTCTCCAGACTGAATGCTTATCTTGTCTTCTGTGTGCTGCTTATCAAGAAAGGCCAAGATGGGGTTTATCTTAGCTCACAGTAGTGCAGACTGCCACCAGCATTAGGCTGGCAGAGCACTTCATGCCAGCCACACTCTTGGTGATGCTGCCTGACTTCCTTCTAAAACTCTCCCATGTCTGCTATGGCAGTTTGATAACTACTTTCCCCAGATCTGTCTTCACTTTCTTTGTTCCTCTCATGCTCTCTTTGTGATGTTTCTCTTAGGGTTTGAGTAGTTGTGTATAGGCTGTAATAAATTAGTTTCTCGTGTAAGCAATCAGCAAGATGCTTTTCTATACATATTGCTGCCTAAGTTATTTTCCTCCTAAAGCTCTCATTTCTTTTAGTCATGAAGTTAAGGGTCCCATTGCTCTAATACTTGAATAATCCTTGATGTGTGGTCTCCATTCTGTCCTTGTAGGGCAAAATGGGAGCTTTAACAGTTTTAACTTTAGATTATGTAAATTCTTCAGTGCTCTGGCCTGCTGGTTTCCTGATCAGCTAGAGCTAGGGAGAGAATTGCTGTGTTTGCTCACAGACACAGGAGGTGATGCTGCTCATTGCAAATTTTCTGTTCTATTGAATGGATGGGAGCTATGTGTAGATTTGGTAGCCAGTAGAATAGAATAGAATAGAATAGAATAAACCAGGTTGGAAGAGACCTTCAAGATCATCGCGTCCAACCTATCACCCAACACCACCCAATCAACTAACCCATGTAACCAAGCACCCTGTCAAGTCTCCTCCTGAACACCTCCAGTGACGGCGACTCCACCACCTCCCCAGGCAGCCCATTCCAATGGGCAATCACTCTCTCTGTGTAAAACTTCCTCCTGACCTCCAGCCTGAACTTCCCCTGGCGCAGCCTGAGACTGTGTCCTCTTGTTCTGGTGCTGGTTGCCTGGGAGAAGAGACCAACCTCTGCCCGTTTACAACCCCCCTTCAGGTAGTTGTAGAGAGCAATAAGGTCACCCCTGAGTCTCCTCCTCTCCAGGCTAAGCAGCCCCAGCTCCCTCAGCCTCTCCTCATAGGGCTTGTGTTCCAAGCCCCTCACTAACTTCGTTGCCCTTCTCTGGACTCGTTCCAGCAAGTCAACATCCTTCCTAAACTGAGGGGCCCAGAACTGGACACAGTACTCGAGGTGTGGCCTAACCAGTGCAGTGTACAGGGGCAGAATGACCTCCCTGCTCCTGCTGGCCACACTGTTCTTAATGCAGGCCAGGATGCCATTGGCCCTCTTGGCTGCCTGGGCACACTGCAGGCTCATGTTCATCCTACCATCAACCAGCACCCCCAGGTCCCTCTCTGCCTGGCTGCTCTCCAGCCACTCTGACCCCAGCCTGTAGCACTGCATGGGGTTGTTGTGGCCAATGTGCAGAACCCGGCACTTGGATGTGTTCAATCTCATGCCGTTGGACTCTGCCCATCTGTCCAGCCTGTCGAGGTCTCTCTGCAAAGCCTCTCTACCCTCTAGCAGATCAACTCCTGTCCCCAGCTTGGTGTCATCAGCAAATTTACTGATGATAGACTCAATGCCCTCAACATTGCCCTCAAAACACTCTGGTTTTGGCTGATCTTGTTAAAGAACAGTAGCCAACCCAATGGATATCAGACACTGCCTGTGGTTCTTACTGGTGAGGTGCTTAGTTGTGACTGTAAGCAGCCAGCTGCATAATTGTGTCTTGGGAAATCAGTGTGTTTTACTAGCTGCTGAAGAGCCCATTTCTAAAGCAGTGCAATGTCATCTTTGTCTTGTTATAACCCAGATCTCATGTGCTGTCCTGGTGTTACCTGTCTGAGCTTTTTCTTCTTGCTTTCAGACACAGGATCTAGGACTCCGCAAAGCCTGGCTGTACTGCAGACTCCTTGTAATTGTCAAATAAATTGCTTTATTCTTTTTAATCTGTGAAACTGGGTATTTGTCTTCAATATGTGATAAGGGGATGGGTAAAGATAGATCTCAGTTTTTTACTTATAAAAGGATGACCTTGCATATGAATGCCAGGAGTTACAAAGGGACAATGTTGGGGGAGCTCTGATGAATAATGGTCTGTCATGATGGATCAGAAATTAAGGGTAGTCTAATTCAGTTGGAACACTAGAATGGCATAGAATGTGAAATAAACCACTTCAGGGACTGATTCTTGGAGCATCATAGCATATCATAGGATAGTGGAGTTGTATCCCATAACTTCATGAGCAGTCATAGAGTGAGCTGTAAGGTGCTGCTGAAAGAGGCAGACTTTCTTGTGGCTCTTGATTCTCACCTTGCACCAGCATAAATTCTTTGTATAGTTACATGATGGATCAGGTTAATGGTGGATCTGTTCAGCCCTTTCAGTGGTCTGCTGTACAAATGCTTGTACCAGCATCAGAAGCAAAGAGAGTGCAGGGCCATTAGGAAACAGAAAAAATGGGACTGCAGTGACTGTCAGTATTACAACGAAGGGACTTCCTGTACCTGCTGTTGGACAATTCTACACCAGAGGCAGTGCCAGAAGAGCATTATCACTCTTTCTTCCTGTAAATACTGAAGAAAAAAAATACTGGGGGGAGGGAGGGAATGGTAAAAGGAAGTGTTTTTATGGTGGGACCTTTAGCTCATACAGCTGTTCAACCAGAATCCTCAATTCCAGTATTTTAGCTAGGGAATTGGAGATGCCACTGCATCTCTACACAGCTGAATTACCAATGTACCATCTGAAGGGCTGATGGGCTTTTTTTGGAAGGAGCAGGAGATTTTTCAGTCTAAATGGCATTTTGCTGTGGTGCTAGGTTTGCTTATATGCACTTGGCTGTGCTGTAGGAACTCTTATAATACAACATGAAGGAATTTCTGTGCCAGTGACATGTGTTTACTGGTAGACATGATCCAGACAGAAATGAGGACCAGCAGTATTACCTCTATCAGGGAATTTTAATGTTCTGAAGGTGTGGACTTAATGATGTTGTTTGCTCCCTCTCTTACAAGCCTAGGTGCAAGTGCTGAACCCAAATTTTGTGTCTGAGAGTGCTATGATTGTCTATTTAAAGCCACAGTATGGTTGAAGAGAGTGTCACACACTCTTAACGTTGCTTGAATGAAGAGGTCTCTGTTTTGTCTCCCTAATCGCTTTGGGAAGTGATTTCCTATGATTTGAGAGCTAGGCTGCAGGAGTGGGAGCGGTTTTCTCTGTGATCCCTCACAGCGTCATTGCCCACATGATGAGTCACTGATAATGCCCGAGTTCTTATTTTTAGTCCTGTTGCTGCCATCAGGCTGAAACCATTGGCCGTTAAGAGACTTAAGTGAGGAGATAAACACATTAATCTCCCTGGTCCTTCCCTCTCAGCTGCTGCCTCTGTGTCTTTGTGCATCTCAGGATGTAGTTTTTCCAGGTCCATCAGGTAGAATAATGCCTCCTCCATACTCTGGTGGAATGTCATTCAAACATTCACTATTAAGGGCTGGAGGTGGGAGTAATGCCCTCTGTACACATGGGTTGGTATGTGTGAGCAGCGCAGTGTGCTTTGTCTGCAGTGAAGGCAGGCTGTTACTTTCCTGCCCAGTACTTGTGCCATCAGGGCATTTCAGGGAACATTCACTCTTTTCTTGGGTCCTATCACTATACCGCCTTTCCTTCCATTCCCTCAGGAAGAATCTTCAGACAAACAGGATTGTTTGTATAAGATTTCTGTAGCAATTGAGAAACTCCATCTGCTTTGGTGAGCTTTAAAGTGTTCTGTTGAAGTCTTGGAGAAAGTTGCTGGTCTCTCAGTTATGTAGGAGGACTCTAATTAAAATTTGTACATTCATTTTGAGACTGCCTTTATTACCTGCTTTCCTGACATGGGACTACTGGTGAGTGGCTAGTTGCCCAGTGATGGGCTAGTGGTGGTGCAGGCTGAATAGAGTGTCTTCTGGCCCCTCCTTTTCATGCCCTCTTTCCTATTTACCTCTGCTACTGCAGAATAAACTGGTTTGTAGATCCTAGGGTTCTAGTTATTTGTTTTCTGTGCTTTTTCCATGAACAAGTGCCACTCCAACTTCAGGGAGTCTTTTGCAGAGATTTACGTCATGTAAATATTAATGGAAGAGAGGATTGTGTTCAGTTGTTCTTTACCTTTAACAGGATAGATTATTTTTTTACACTTTGTATTTTGAGTGTTTTGCTTGTGGAAGAGAAAGGAAGGAGGGAAAAACAATGTACAGGGACTTGCTCTTCTTCTAGCAACAGTACATCTGAGCCCTTGTGGACCTAATTGTTCCAGAAGTTCCAAAACACATCCATTGAATTGTGTGATTATGGCTGATCTGCTTCTCAGTTTCTTTGGTGCAGTGGCCTCAGGTAGCCAGCAGTAGCCTGTAACTTGAGTAAGCCTCAGACTCCTGAGATCCTGGTAGCATGCTGGTGGTACAACAAGTTCTGTCCTGTTGATTATGGCTCAGTGTCGTTTATCTGGCCCTCCTGTTACAAAGCCTTTTTCCATCTTTTGCTGTTACATCTTTTGAAGGTGGCTCAATCTTTACAAAATTCAGAAACAGATATTTTAAAACCTCCATACTTTCTGATACCATTCAGAGATGAAAGGATGAAGTTCTGGGTGTTGGAGGCTTCCTGGTTTTCTTGGCAATCTCTTCTCTCATACAATTTGAAAACACTTCTGACTGCTAGATCAGGGAGAACATTAACTTAATCAAGGGGTTGAACATGCTCAGGAGGAGAATTGAGGCATAAGTTGAACAAACTACCTACCAGTGTTGACTCACCTGCTGAGTGATGTAATGTAAAAAGGCAGCTGAAGGATGTGACCACAGTTTCGAACGTGGAGGTGGTGCTGCTAGCATGCTGAAATGGGAAACTAGACCCATGGGAAATAGTTAGTCCTGTGTGTTACTGAATTTACCTGGAGGCTCTAAAACTTATGCAAAGATAGCTCTTGTTTTGTTTCCTTCCCTGTAGTGCCAGTTTTGAAATGTAGAGCTAGTGTGGGAGAGCAGGGCACCTGTGGATGCCAGCAACTTCTGCTCAGAGACTACCATCATGAAGTTACTGCATGTGTATTTGTAAATCTTTGCAACCACTGAGCTGGAGGTTGACACTACCAACTCACTGCACTGGAAACAGAATTTACTGGTCAGTGAAGTTAAGATATGAAATATAATCACTTCACTGACATGGGCTGTGAGCTGTAGGAGTCCTTCCCTTTCTATACGCCTTTGTATTATTATTTACTTTTATTACTACTACTGCTGTAACTGTAGAACTCATCTCTCTGTGTTCAATGCTGGAGTAGGAAAATGTGCAGAACAGTTCCTCTTATCTCACTTACCTTAGTCTCTGTACAAGTACTAAGTATGTACGGATGAAGGAGGAGTTTGGTCTCTGCAGGCAGTATAGCAGAAGGTGTAATTGCGGCATGAAGCACACACTTCAATAAAATTGTTCTTAGTAGTGTAGAGATAATAGCATTGAAGTCACAGTGATGTGGGTTTCAGCATAGGCTAGCAACTTAGGCACATATGTAGGTTCCCATCAGGCCTGTACAATTTGTGTTAAAGTCCATGAATCCTCCTATTACTACTCCTGCTAGCGAGTATAATGCTAATGTGGATATATCTACTCATGCTGTGATTAAACCTTTGATTGCAGTTCAGGCATTTCCATAAAGCTTTGAGGCTCTTTTGCAAGGACAGAAGGTGCCCAGCAGGAACAATAATAGAAGCTGGGTGTCTTGTCTCTTGCTTTCCTCTAGATCCAGAGGAAATTGTTACACCATTTGCTTACCACTTCAGTTCCGCTCCATCACTCACTCTGCTACTGCACTTCTAAAGCAAAGGTCTTGACTTGCCAGAGAACAGCTGCTTATGGTATCCCCTTGCATGGGTTCTTGTTTGTTAAAGACCAGCCTCATGGAATTTTTCCAGCCCCTAACCCTATAGACAAACACCTGTGCTCACTTGAGTTCTTATAGCTAATAGTTTGTCAACAGTGCTGAATGTATCACCATCAGATCCTAAGGAAGGGTGATTTCTGTCCCCTCTCTTAGTTGAGGTGAGGGGGCAGGTAGATGGAAGGTGCTGGTGGGAGCCACCTATCTGTCCATTTAAGGCAAAGCAGCAAAGACAGGGCAGTGAGAAGCCTGGGGTTTCAATAGCCTATGTATGTACTAACTGTGGTATGTTAGGGATGCTGGTGTTTTTAATGCCCTTGAGGTCAAGAAAGTTAGTACTGTGGCTGTGGCATGCATAGGTAGTTACTCCAACTTCCATAACTTCTGAACTGTGAAAAAGTTACCTGAAAACTAGCAAAGTGACCAAAAAGCCTAGTAACCCATGTCTGCTGCAGCATGCTTTGCTTTGCTTCATAATGCACCTTTCCTGCCAAAGGAATGGAAATGCATCTGTGACAGGTACATCCTAATCACATTTACACACCCTGGAAAACTAGGAGCTGTTAGCTATGGGTTTTAAAGTCCCAGTAACTGAGTTGTGGTCTGAGGGATTTTGGTTTGAAGAGGTTTCATATTTTTTTAATATTTTTTTTTTGCCCCCAAAGCACCAGAGAAAATTGTTCTTGGGAAGGTGATTCTGCTATGCCCTGCTGGATGTCCCTTCAAACAGGAGTTCTTGAAGGCACAGGAACAGGCCGTGCTCACGTGCTGAAAGATGAGCCACTGGGGAAGGCAACCAGCCTGGATGGGCAAGCAGCTCCTGAAGGAATTAAGGGAAAAAAAGAGGCTGTATCACCTTTGGAAAGGGGGGGAAGGCTTCTCCTGATACGTTTAAGGATGTTGTTAGATCATGTAGGAGAAAAATTAGAGAGACAAAAGCCCAGTTAGAACTTAAGCTGGCCACCTCTGTGAAAGACAATAAAAAGCATTTTTATAAATACATTAATGCTAAAAAGAGGGGCAAGAAGATCCTCCACTCCTTATTGGACCTGGAGGCGAACATTGTAACTAAAGATGAGGAAAAGGCTGAGGTACTAAATACCTTCTTTGCCTCCATTTTCAACAGTAAGGCAGGAGGACTTCAGGATAACTGGCCTCCTGAACTGGTAGATGGGGTCAGGGAGCAATGTAGTACCCTTGAAATCCATGAGGAAGTAGTTAGGGACTTGCTGAGCCACTTGGATACTCACAAGTCCATGGGACTGGATGGGATCCATCCTAGGGTGCTGAGAGAGCTGACAGACGAGCTGGCCAAGCCACTCTCCATCATTTACCACCAGTCCTGGCTCACCAGAGAGGTCCCAGATGACTGGAAACTGGCCAATGTGTGATGCCCATCCACAAGAAGGGCTGGATGGATGAACCTGCAAACTACAGGCCTGTCAGCCTCATCTCAGTGCCAGGAAAGATTATGGAGCAGATCATCTTGGGGGCAATCACAGTGCACCTGCAGGACAGCCAAGGGATCAGGCCCAGCCAACATGGATTTAGGAAGGACAGGTCCTGCATGACCAACCTGATCTCCTTCTATGATCAGATGACCCACCTGGTGGATGTGGGGAAGGCTGTGGATGTGGTCTACCTGGACTTCAGCAAGGCCTTTGACACTGTCCCCTACAGCAAACTGCTGGTCAAGCTGTCAGCCCATGGCTTGGACAGGAGCATTCTGTGCTGGGTTAGGAACTAGCTGGAGGGCCAAGCCCAGAGAGTGGTGGTGAATGATGCCACATCCAGCTGGCAGCCAGTCACCAGTGGTGACCCCCAAGGATCAGTGTTGGGCCCAATCCTGTGCAATATCTTTATTGATGATCTGGATGGAGGGGATTGAGTCCACCATTAGTAAGTTTGCAGATGACACCAAGTTGGGAGCAGGTGTTGATCTGTTAGAGGGTAGAAGGGCTCTCCAGAGGGACCTTGACAGGCTGGACAGATGGGCAGAGTCCAACAGGATGTCATTTAACAAGTCCAAGTGCTAAGTGCTGCACTTTGGCCACCACAACCCCATGCAGCGCTACAGGCTGGGGTCAGAGTGGTTGGAGAGCAGCCAGGCAAAAAGGGACCTGGGGGCTACTGGCTGACAGCTGGCTGAACATGAGCCAGCAGTGTGCCCAGGTGGCCAAGGAGGCCAACTGCATCCTGACTTGGATCAGAAATAGTGTGCCCACCAGGAGCAGGGAAGTCATTGTGCCCCTGTACTCTGCACTGGTTAGGCCACACCTTGAGTACTGTGCCAGTTCTGGGCCCTTCAATTTAAGGAGGCCATTGAGGCACTTGAACATGTCCAGAGAAGGGCAACAAGGCTGGTGAGAGGCCTTGAGCACAAGCCCTATGAGGAGAGGCTGAGGGAGCTGGGATTGTTTAGCCTGGATAATAGGAGGCACAGGGGAAACCTTATTGCCCTCTACAACTACCTGAAGGGAGGCTGTAGCCAGGTGGGGGTTGGTCTCTTCTCCCAGGCAACCAGCACCAGAACAAGAGGACACAGTCTCAAGCTGCAACAGGGGAAGTTTAGGCTCGAGGTGAGGAGAAGGTTCTTCATAGAAACAGTTATTTGCCATTGGAATGGGCTGCCCAGGGAGGTGGTGGAGTCACCATCCCTGGAGGTGTTCAAAAGAGGATTGGATGTGACACTTGAAGCCATGGTTTAGTTAGTCATGAGGTGTTGCATGACAGGTTGTACTCGATCTCTGATGTCTTTTCCAACCTTACTGATTCTATGATTCTATGTGTCAACCCTGCAGCTCTTCAGGATAAGTCTAGAGTGCTGCAGAAGATAGAGGAAAACTGTGGATACAGCAGGGATGAGCCCCCTTTGGTCTGACTTTGGAATCAAAATAACAGATACCTGCTTCTTCCCTGCATGTTTTGGGTGATAGTGGATAGGTGAGGACAGCTGCATTTTACATGTGCTGGGATTTCGAAGCAAGACAATAATGATCGCTGCAGTGATAGCCACTTAGATGTTAGCCTCTTGTCCCTGTCAGAGACCTTCCTGTGCCAGCTGAACCTGTGTCTGCTATATGCTTTCTGCAGTTTGAGTAAGTTTGAGTCTTTCTTGTTCAACTGGCATCTCCCCAGTTGTAGACTGAGATGTTGTTTTGAATCTGAAGGGTGTTTGGTCTCTTGCACTGGACATGGCCATGGATTTATTCTAGATTGCCCTTAGCATCTCTTCTCAGACTCTCTGAAGCTGGGTGTTGAACAGAAGGTAGTTTATCTTCTCTGCATGGGATGCAAATTTCCTGTGTTCATAGTGTGGGCAAGTGATTACTATGAAAATCCTTGCTGACCTATTCTGCAGGATTTGTGCAGCCTCTCTTTTTGGATTAGGCCGAACTTCCACCCTGGGCTAGAAAACAGCTTATATACAAATAGATGGCTAAGCTACCTTCTGTGATTCCTTTATATTGCTGGAAGCTAAAGTGAAATCATGTCTTTTAGTTCCCTCTCCCCCTCTCTCTTCACTAGGCATACATCCACAGATGCTCTATGCTATTCCTGCTGAGGACCTCTTCCAGCATTCAGTTTTCCAGTGTTTTTTCTGCCCCTCAGTCAGATAGCTCTGGATAAGGTGCCTCTGTTGTCTTTCTTTGCAGTTGTAGTTTACAACTAGTGTGGTTTTTGGATTTTGCTTCCCATATGTGCAGGGAGTGTGGTAGTTGCCATCTCTGCATCTGTGAACCTGTGTAGCAGGAGATGAGAATTACTACACAGCTTCTGAATAAAGCTGCTGCCAGAACAGAGTTAGCCTCTGACGTATGAATGATAGGACAGTGAATGCAGAGCATTGCTGATAGCACATGGACAGAGGTTAAGAAGGTCAGGAAAGCAAAGCAACATCTGCATAATCCCTTTGCTGTTTTGTGTGAAGATGAATGAGTGGCTGGGCATGGGGAGGAGGCAGGAAAATCACTGTTAGCAGGCATGAGTGGTTAGAAGTTTGAATTCGTTTGCTTGGTTTTGTTATTATTAATTTATTTTTAACAGAAATGAGTAGATTTGTGTAACAGCAGCAGTAAAACATGCACTAAATCGGCAGCCCTCTTCTAAGTGGTTCAAGAGCTTACCAAAATTTTTCAAATAAACTGTAGACAGATTTCCTGCAGCTCAGAAGCACTTGAAGAGTCAATAGCTCAGCATTTCAAGGGACTGAATGTGTTCTGTGACCAGTGTTGCATTCCCCAACCTTCCCAACCCTCCAGCCCGCTGCCATGTGAACCTCTCTGCAGGTACCAGTGGAGACACTGCTACTGCATTTCCTTGCTGCTCTCTCCATGCCGAGCAGCAGCTCCCACTTGTCACAGCCTTTCCCAATTGCTGTAGCCAGCACACAAGTAGGAGGTGGGCATGAAGAAACAATTCCTGTCTGACTACTGGGGATGAAGTGTGCTGAGAGAGCTGGGGCGTGCATGGATGTTATGCAGAAGTATGTTGTAGTCCAGATGCTGTAAACTGCCCTGGGTAAGGTAGGGTCTCTGTGTACTTCAGGCTTTCTGCAGCGTGCTGAGACTTTAGGGCGGAAAGGAGGAGTGGCTGTCTTTGCTCTGAATTGCTTGCCTTGCACTCCTTCCTTCCTTTATGGATGAGCTTTCATGTGAGCAGTGACAGCTATTAGAGAAGCTGCAGCCTCAGTGTTTTCCTGCATCTTCCACCAGAGCTGGTGGTGCTGTTTAGATGCATTTAATAGACAGAGCCCTGAGAGGCAGTGCAGGCCAATACTAATCGGAAGGATCTGCTTTCCACCTGTGCCTTCTAGTTGGTGTCTGTCAGGGAGCAGAAGCCAGCACCTGAGTGGAAGGATGCAGGGACCTTGTGCTGTCATGAGTGCTTTCTGGAATAAAGTGTGCAGTAGCTGCACATTGGGCACAGAGGTCTTGTCTCCCATGGAAGCCTGGAAGATAGAGCCCTGCTCTGCTTCCTCTGGAACAAAACCAGTGGATGACTAATGCACTCTTTGTAAATACAACTTATCCTATCAGTGACTAGTGAAGGCTTTAGGCTTGTGAGGTTTGTTTTGTTTGTTTGTTTTTACCTTTCTCTTCTCCTCTCCTCTCTCATGAAAATAAAAGTAGTTGCTCAGAGCAAGACTGTTGATGGAATCTCTTAGCTCTTGTTTTATTTTATTCTTATCAGTAGTGTAGCAGTGCAATGCTTTTATGAAAGGCAGGTTATTGCCCCTTTTCCTTATGTGAAACTTAATTCCAGATGGTAATTTATGTATTCATTTTTGTTAGGATCACGGCATGCTTCTTAAATGATTTGCTGCTGATCTTTGCTTATTCTCATGCTGGGTTCTGTGTCATGTTCACAATGCAGAAGAATCAACCTTTGCCTTAACTTCTTTGGTGAAACCTTTCACTGCATGCCGTTAGTCTGTTACATTTGGATTGTACTCAGATGCTTGCTCCTGATTCTGTCTGGTCCTTGCAAAAGAGCATCCCATTTTTCTCTTGGCACTCTATCAACAAACAGCTTCCAGCCCACAGGTTAGAAAGCTTGTGGGTTTGCTAAAAGCTTTTGGAGAAAGCTTATTGTTTTAGTGCCATGCTGTCTGGCCCTCCCAGATATACACAATCCTAACAAGCTACCCAAAAGAGCCAGAAACATTATTTACCAAGATGTATATGGAGATACTACTCATACATTTGGTAATTGTGTTGTTTAAAAGCAGGACTTGGAATTTAATAGGAAGATTAGTTTTAGATGGAATTTTTTTATCAAATAGAAAAATTCTAACACAGAAGTTCTCTGAACTCTGTTCTTTGAGTTGCTTCCATGGTCCCAAGGGTTAGTCATCAGAGACAGATCTGTAAGGGACTTCAACAAGAGTGCTCTGGAGTGTTGTCTGGGGTTTGGCACACAGATTCCATAAAAAAACCCTGAGTTTGTCACATTGACCTTTACTGAAAAGAAATCTAGAAAACTGCATGTAAGTTTGGTCAGTTTGTTTTGCACTTCAAATGCCTTGCTGTTTTCAAGGCATCAAGGACAAGAAAGACTGTGTTACTACTCTCCTTCCATCTCTGCCTTGTGAACTTCCTGGAGGGAGCAGAGAGAGTAGTGCTTGGTGGGACCATGTGTCCTCTTTGGAGGATGACAAACCAGCCTCTGTCATATTCATCTTGCATTTCTGTGTCTGCTGAAGCAGTTGTTTAAACATCACTGTGATACTATAAGAGAGAATTTTCAAGGAATTGTCTCCTCCCTCTTTTTTAAACATGTCCTTTGGCTGGCAAGGGGGTGCCTCGTTTTCACTCTCTTTTGCTCTGCAGCTCCCATCCTGCCCTTCCCCCATCCAGGTAACCTGTCCTCTTAGATGGCTCTCCCTGCCTGTCCTGGTATGACACGAGGTCTTCTCTGCAGCCTTTCCCCACCCCCTCTTTACATCCAGCTTATAGGTGGCCTTAATTGATACTCCCATGGCAGGGTTGCTTCTTGCTTTTGCCTACATCTGCACTTGCAGGTCTCCTGGGTGCTTGCAGCATTGAAGATAGCCAAGTGCCATGTGTCTGCCTGACTTCCACAGGTCGTCAGCCATGACACTCAGCTGTCTCTTGTGTACCTTCTGAATTAAGATTTATATGAAGTTTCCTGCTGACTTTACTGTTAAAGAGCAAAGTATGCATTTTCTTCCATAGGCCTTTTCAGTTAGTTATCTTTTAAAATGAAAAACATGTTTTATTTAAAAACACAAATCTGTTAAAATGTAAAGGAAGAAAGAAGTCCTCAAGCGTGGTGAGATGGTAGGAGGGCAAAAGGGAAACTTGGACTTCAAAACCAAGAAATCTCTGCTTGAGTTGGACATCAAATTAAACTTTGGCCACTGTAAGGAAACATATGCTGTTTAAAGCCTAGCAAAAATGCTGGTAGTGGAGGAGCATTAAGTTGTTCATCCTAAACACATGTTTCTCTGAAGAAGACAGTCCACTAGGTTCTGCACAGGCTCAACAATCCTAGTGACTTCCTCTTCCCAAAATCCTTTTGTCTCAGTTCTTGGGCTACTGAAGAGCAAAATGATGAATCTCTTGCCCCAGGTCCCAGAGTTTAGCTAAAAAAAATGCCATTTCCAAATATGACAAAGGATGATCAATTGCACAAGCAGGACCTGAGCCAATTGATACAAATCTACCTCTGGCAGGGATATATAAACCCTGGGGCATGTGACGTATGTTCTGTGCTCAGGAGCCAGATGCTCAGGGAAGTTAAGCAGAGATTAAACTAGAGTAGTTTTGGATGGATGAGGTCAACTGATGGAATTCTGGAAGGCTTCTTTATTTCCTTCTAAGTGCACTCATTGATTTGTCCATTGCTGTGTTTCTACATGGTATTTTGGAGTGCAGCAGAATGGGAAACTGGTTTTCTCTGGCTCTCCATAATAGGATTTAGTCCCTGAACTCCCTCCATTTACAGCAGAGATTCACTTTGTTTTAGGATACTTTTGCCAGAGCTGAGTGGGAGACAGGCCTTTTTAAGGTGAGGCATCTTTACATTTTTGGGAAATTTTAGACATGATTACCTATGTCTTGGGATGCCCTGGTATTGGCTGATGGGCATTGTTGGCCAAATGTGTCCTTGGAAGGTGTAGCAGCATTGGTTGCTTCAGGAGAATCAATAGGCAGTACATAGCTGGAGACTGGACAGAGTACTCCAGTGACTAGCACAGTCAATTTGCTTTGCCTGTTGTGGGGTGGAGTTAGAGCAGCATTTCATATCTGACTACTGTTCCATTCATTCTCTTGCTCTGTTTCTCAATGTGAGCTGTGTTGTTCTGAAGGCTGCAGAAATGATCATATCTTTCCAGTTCACATATTAGTATAGCAGTAAATGAGTTCAGATACGCTTGTTTTGGCAGCAGTTTCCTTAGGGAAATGTGGCATCAAAGCATTCAAGCAGTACTGTCTGCCTAGGCTTCTGTAGAAAGACTACACAAGTAGTTTGAACTGTTGACCTTTCCTCAATATTTAGTTTTATCAGTGACTGTTTATGAAGCTGTCACAAGTGTGCATACATCATAAGATTTGATGTTACCATAGTCTTGGTTGAGACAGGTGCCCTATGTAGCATCTTTCTTTCTGCTTTGTGCTGCTCACATTTCTATGCATATTCCTTGCCTTTCACCATTGGTGACAACACTGTCATCTTCCCATTTTGTGTCTTAAGTCATAGACAAGGAAGCTTTAAAGGTACTTCTTGCATGATGGGGGTGGGGGATGAGGGGTTTAGGGGGGTGTAGTAGGAAGTGGGAAGAACACTGTAAGATACTTTTTCAGGACAGAGGAATAGATGGATTAGACAAAGGAGAAGCTGGTCTTCTATTTCTTTGCATTCCCTGAATGATTTAGGATAATGATTTGAAGGAGAAGCCAGTGATATCTCATGCACTTGTAACTGTGAGAGCAACCATGATTTACCTATCTGTTGTTTCACAACCAAGAGTCATGGGGAAAGTTTTTAGAGCTGTGTGAGTAGGAGATGGAATTTACAAATTGCAGAGTTGAACATCAGCAGCCTAAAACCTAGAGTTTGTGGCCTGACCCTTTCTTCTTGATATGAATATTGGCTAACCAGCTTTGGTTGCTGATGTCCTTAGCATCCAGTGTGTACACTAGCACTGCAGATGCTAGAAATGGGGACTCCCTCTGTTCATTCAAGGCTCTTTTCCTGGTCTCTCCCAGTTCCTACTGACATGTTTATGCACTTACGGAACTAGGGGAAAGGAATCTGTCTCATATTCACTGGGTGAAGATAGTTAAAACTTAATAGCTTTCCCATAGAGACTGCATCACACACTACAGGACTTGCCTAAACCCCTCCATTCTTAAAACATGGAATGACTTTACTGCACGATTTGTGGCTGTGGTGCCTTGGTCTTACAGCATGTGAGACTGCCTTTTGTAGTGTAGAGATCTCACTAGCTGGAGTATCTGTTTTAAAATAGTTCTGTGTCCTTGGTGCATCCATAAGGGAGACATTACACCCATTATTTAGACTCCATATGATCTGCTTTTAATTCCAAAGCCTTTTTTGCTTTGGGTTCTTAGCAGGCTTACTGCTGCCTTCTTCCTAACCTTTGGCATTGAGGTAAAGCAATCTTGATATGATCATCTGAACTCTTTGCTTGAATGGTACCAGTGAACTGCCAGCACTATAAACAAACTGTAACAATAAAAGGATGAGAAGCAATTTCCTACACAGTATCTTTATCACTGTTTTTATTATCTATTTAATTTCACTTTTTTTTTTCTATCTTTCCCTCCTCAAAAAGGAAGGAGCTTTGAATTGCATCCTCACCTGTCTCAGACTACCTCTTCTGCTCACACACTTGCATTGTTCAGTGTGGGTTCTGTGCCCATCAGGAGATGAAGAGCAAAGATACTGTGGGCTTAAAAGTTTGCAGCACCCATCATCAACTGGCATCAGCATTTATCTAGGCCAGCAGGGATGCAGGGAGCGAGTGACTCACTCAAGGATTCATGTGTGCTCCCCCCTCTCCTCTGCCTGTCACAGCTGTAGCTTGGTCATCAGCCATTTGGGAACTAGCAGCTTTATTTGGTTGCTGTTTGCAGAGGGCAGTTTCTGTAAGGTTGGTAATTTTAACTGCCATGGAAGCTCAAATGACGTTAGAGAAGACTTGAAATTGCCTTTTCTGCATCTTTTTTCCTTCCCTGCTCACAGGGCTGCCACCCAAACCACTGATTTGGCACTGGACTCAGCTCATGAGGTGAGAACAAGCAGATGGATCAGCGGCAGACACTTCCTAAGCTGATTAGCCAACATCATGGTCACTGTTTTGGATGGTGGCTGGTTAGGCTGAATGCCCTCTCTGACTACCACCCCAGCTGTGGTGACTGGATATGGTCTCATGGCTTTTCTCCAGCTGAACAGAGAAACATGTTTTATGGTGCAGTAGAATAATGAATGTAGGGACACTCTCAAGTAAAGGAAATTCTTTAAATAATTTTAAAATGGAGAACTGATTACTTGGTGATCACAGCTGTTGGTAAACTCAGAGTTCACCAAGCTTGCTATTTGTTGAGCTGTGGATGACATGGTCAGTAATGTTTCACACTGCTGCTGAGAGTTACAGCTTGTGAAGGAGAGCAGCCTGTCCTACATAGCCACCATGCTGTCATTTCCTCCCTTTCACCAAGGCCACTGAATCTTGTCTCTGAGCTGGGCTTTCTTTGCTCACATGATCTCATTTTCTTTGCACTGATCTTTTTGGTGGGTGCTCTGTCCTTCCTATGTTCTATGCTTTTTCTTGTGGCTTTGGTTTCTGGACACTTCTTTAATCATCTTTGTCTCCTGTGTTACTGACTACAAGTGCTGATAATGTTTTTTTTCTTTTAGAAACACATTTTATGCTTGCATTTACTAGGGCCTGGAGGACATCATTTCTAGGCCTTCCTGTCCACTGGCTGCTGTCACTTCGGATCCTGGCTGTGTTGAACAAAGGCAGCTTGGGAGACACTGTCCTTAAGCTCTGAAGAGTGATGTCTTTCCTGCCACTGTCCCCTTCTCCTGCTGGGTCATGGGACCCAGCAACCTCTTTTTGCTGCAGTGATCAGTCCTACAGCACAAAGTTTTTAATTTTTTCCCCACTTTTTTTCTTATTTTTAAGGTAAAGAGCTGTACTTCTGTTTTCCCACCTTCTTCAGCTTTCCAATGAGATGTGTGAGCTATGTACTTCTATGCAGGGCCTGCAGCAGTATCATAACAATATACTGTATTGAGACAGCTCTGTAGTTGTTCTCTGCCTGCTTGCAAGGGACTATAGTATTTGAATACACTGCTTGGTGGAAGAACTGAAGAGGAGGAGAAAGGTTCAGGACAGGGCAGGGGGGATCACTTTTGATGGCATTCACCTTGGAATGGAGATAGCAGTTTTGGGGATCAGATGAGCAGAGTCCCAAGTCCCTTCTGGCTAGAACAGCTGTCAAGGTAGAGATGGCAAAAAAGGAAGCAAAGGAGACTTTTTTTAAAACCATGCCAGCTGCAGAAATGGTAGCTGTTGGGGACCCTCTTTGTTAGAAGAGGATACCACAGTCTTGATGCCACCTTTGTGGTCTGTGGAGCTCATGTGTGACTGTGGAGGCTTCTTATGTGCTGGCCATAGCAGGCTATGTTTTACTGTCATCTTCAGGTTTGAAATTCAACTTGTGTGGGTCAAAGCGATGTTTGTAGGGCAGAATTTTCATTTTAGGTCAGAACTGAAGCTGGCTGGTGGGTAGCCTGGAAGAAGTTTTTTCTGCCTGACACTGTTCCTCATTTGTGTGTTCTGTAGAGCAAGGAGGATTTATTCTTAAGACATGTTGGCATGACTTCTTAACCACTGCCTTATTAAAACCCAATCTCAACCAGACAAAGTTCCTTTAATAACAGTTTCACTGCATTTTCTTTCTTTTGCTGACAGACCTTCCTTTCCTCTTTTTTTTTGCTTGGGATAGGCAACAGTTTAGATCTGTGTGCTTTGAGATAGCAAGAGCTACAGTTTCAACCCCTTGCCCTCAGTTTTTGTTTGCCAGTCAGTGTATGGAGTGGACTTAATGAGGACTGATGTTCTGGGTAGGTTGTCTGTTTATCTCTCTTGAGATTCAGTGTCTGGTGTCTTCATGTATTGCTGTGGAATTTGATGCCAAAATGCACCACATAATTTAGATTGAAACAATAGCAAGAGACCTGGGGAGATGTGTGTGGAAAGCTGTAGATAGCCTTAAAATTAGTATTATGGCGTAGCAGTGTTAAATGCCTGCACAGGCAAACAATATCTAAACTGATCTGGCCAGGAGCATTAGCATCCATCAAAACCAGAAAAAAGTAGCCATATGATAAATCAAAACTGTGGAGCACCAGCTGCTTCTTTTGAAAAGATGGAAGTCAGGCATCTCTTTCCATGGCAATCTGAAAGCAGCCATGGTGACCAAGCAGGGCAACTACTTTTGAACTGTGTGCTTAGCAGATAGGCCAGATCTGGAGCATCCATGTGAAGAAAGTTGTGCTCGACAAGAACACAGCCTGAAAACAATGCAGGCTTGTTAGGTGGCAGTTCCACCCAGATAGGCTAAATGTGGCTTTAAAATTATTGTTTTCTTTAATTCTGAACACTGGCCCTTTATAATAAAAATCCATTAGTCTTGGTATGGCATTGAGGTAGGATTTCATGCCTCCCAGAGTGAGATTTGGTGAAGTATCACAGCAGTGCTAATGCTCCCCCTATCAATTTTTGCTTTCAGACACTACTCAAAATCCATTAGATTTGAACTCTGTTGTTTCTATCTTCATTTCTCTTTCTGCAGAGGGATGAAAAAATGTGGTAATGAGAGGATCAAATTCCAAAGATCTGAGTTTGTTCACAGATTTGTCATTGACATGGTCCCTGGTTTCGGTACTTCTACCTTTCTCCTCCATTTATTTAAAGATGGGGAAAACCTCTTGTGCTTCAGGGTTTTTCAGGCTGCTTAGTAGAGTTTATTACATACCTACAGATTGTACAACAAAAGATGCTGTGGGAGCGAAGAGAGAGCTGCAAAGGGCACCTAAGAAAAACATTGCACAGCTCTGTTTGAGAGACCACTATGCATATTGTCCTATCCATCCTATTGCAGAAAGTGTGTGGAACTCCTCTAAAATTTAGACTCTGTTTTTATTTAAAAAATCACTTGGTTCTTCTTAATCTCTGAGACAGCATGTTGGGATACTGTATATTGAAAAACAATTTAGAGCCAGCCCCTTCCATTACTCCTCCCTCAACTTTCTAACAAAGAAACGTTGGTACTCATGTGTATAAGTTACACTGGAACTACAGCCTTCTGCCACTCAGGCCCCTAACCCTCAACTTCTGCCTTTTTCTGTGTGCTGGACTACAACATGCTCTCTGCAGTGCTGCTTCAGACCTTGCACTCAGAAATGCAGAGGAACTCTCTAGTTGCCAAGTCGGGACATCAGACGTCATTTGCACTTTGCACTAGAGCATTTTTGGCTGTCATGCTTCAACTGGGGTATGAGGAACACTTCCAATACCTGTAGAGTAACAGAGCATGCTTCTGCCCTACATTTAATACTGCATTGTACATTTTTCCCCACCACTATTTTTCCACAACCTGTCACTATCTTATAGGAAATATCAATTCTTTGCACAGAAGCCTTCAGTCAGCTGGGGTGCAAGGCTAGTGTCTCACCTCTGACTTCAAAGTTAGCTGCAGTCACCATGAGATGCCAGGCTCTCCAGTTGTGCATTTGCTCCACATCTCTGCTGTGAGAGTGTCCACAGGAAGCGGTTGGTGTTAGTGGAGAAGTATGGGGGGAGATTCTGTTCCTATTCTTAGTGAAATTGCTGTAAACTGGTCACATGAAACAAATATATCAGCTCCCCTCCCCCACACACTGGAGTGTTTCTTGGCTCTGCACCCTCAGTGGCTGAGCACGTGATTTACTTGTAAAATGCAGTTTGATATAATGCTGCCATTGCAGATGGGAAACCAGAGCTGAACTGGGGCTGCCCTATGTACTGCTAGGGAAGGGAAGGAAAGGAAAGGGGTATGTCTCCATGGTGAGCTGTGGGGAGATGTGGTGTTGTGAGACAGGAGTTTGGGGGACCATAGGCTGCAGGATGTGGGGCCCTAGAGGGAAGTGCAAGCTCTAGGGAGCAAAATAAGGAGGAATGTGCAGTACCGCAGCCCTGCCAGGGGAAGGAGGTAGAGGCACAGCATGTGGGGCAGGGGGAGGGAAGAGAGGAAGGCTATAGTTCAGGGGTGGGGTGCAGGTGATATGAGGGTATGTATTTTGAGTATTAGGCTAGACAAGTACTCTGAACTTCAAGCCTTCTTACAGGACATGAGGTCTGAAGTGACCGTGACAGAGGGTTGTATTAACGTTTGCTCCTTTTTGGTGAATGAAAGGACAAGTTGTTTGACAATTCAAAGCTGTGGAGCTCAGCATCCTCTGGTTTAAAAACTTTATTCCTTTTTCTAGCTGTGTTTGTACGTCACAAATCTTCCTTTCTTTGGGATGTAGGTTCCCTTAAGCTTTGGAAATTATCCAAGGAGAGCTAAAACATGCTGTTACGCTCATCACAAATCTGGTGGAAGACTTCAAAGCAAGGACCACACAGCAGTTGCACCATTCTTGGGGGAACATACAGTTACACTACATTTCTTCCTGTGTCAGTCCTTTGGTGGGTGCAGTTAATGTCTCCTGGTCACAGCAGATAAAATGAGATAACAGAAGTCCTAGTCTTTGCTGTGCTTATATCTGCCTGTTAATGTTTGTGGTTGATGATTTCCATTGCTTTGGGTCAGGAGGAAGGTGACTGTTTTTGTTGTTGCTAGCTGGAGGATGTATTTTTTCAGAGGGGAGCAACAGACACTGCTGTAGCAATGGTTTCCAGTACCTACCACTGCACTGACAGGTTTCTTTGTGTTTTCTCTCCCCTGAGCAAGGAGGGAGGTGGTGGAGTCACCATCATTGGAGGTGTTTAGAAGGAGACTTGATGGGGTGCTTGGTGCCCTGGTTTAGTTGATTAGATGGTGTTGGATGATGGGTTGGACATGATGGTCTTGAGGGTCTCTTGCAACCTGGTCTATTCTATTCCATTCTACTCTAATGAAGCAGGTGAAGTTGGTGAATTGCTGGGTAGTTTTGATGGTGAGTTGGTAGAATTACTGATTTTTGCAGCAGACTGTAGATACCGATTTCTGTGACCATAGGTGTTAACCTAGCACACAGTTTGGAAGGTTATCTCGGTGAAACATTGCCTTCCCACCTATTCACCACACCTGGAAGAGATATTCCCTCCATGACTTGCCTTCATCATAGTGGCATGAAATGAACTGATGGCTAGCAGGAAAAAAGGGAATGAAATTCAGAGCAGAGGCTCTTGAAAATTCTTCATTGGTTTTTACTAACTAAAGTAACTAGCTAGTTGGCAGGAAAAGGAAACCCAGAATAAAACAGAGTTGGCACAGGACTGTCTATACCACATGGGAAGGATGACCAGGGAAATGAAGGGATGTTTTTTCTTGCTGGCAAGAGGAACTGAAATGCCCTGAGAAGAGATGTGGACCAAAAGTAGGGTTTGTTTGTGAGGGATGGCATGTGTGTCATGTTGGAGCTTATTGAAGACAGCCTGAATGGTGCTTTGGCCTGCATTAGTTCTTCTGCAGGCAAATATACTTCACGCTTCTAATGCAGTCATGGTGGTGGCTCATTTTTCAGTGGCTGCACTGACAGAGACTCATCAAACCAAATCCACTGGACTATAATTGTTCCATTGCTTTTAGCTTGAATAAGCTTGCAAACGGCTTTTGAAATAACATGAAGAGCAGGCTCTCTGTGGCTTGTGGGAAATGATGGGTCAGGTGGGGAGGGGGCAGTGGATGCTGGGGAGGATTGTCCTGCTCCCGGTGCTGTAGCAACCTCAAATGGAGCTCACTTGCTCAGGTTCTGAGTTGATCTCAACTTTGAAGCCGGGGACTATGCCTACAATGAATGGATGGGGTGTTTGCTTCCTCTCTTTCTGTATACTGGTGCATACACATCCATTCAGATACCATGTTGTTCTGCAGTACTGACTTTGGTCAAACCACGGGATCTACTGTAGTCAAGAACCTAAGCTGAATGGTGGGAGTTTTCCTGGAGAAAGTACTCAAACTGGCTTTATCTGTGCCTTTTTAGCTTAGGAATGGCACAGCGAGCTTGAACACACATAATTTTCCTGTGTTCACATTTGTTAATTGTGACTGGGATGACTCTCACATACTGCATGAAGCTGTGCTGACCTCCTTGGATTCTTCCTGGAAAGTTGTTGGTGTCTGTGAGGGCTCAAGTTCCTCACATGCTCTTAATGTGCACATCAGGTTGCTTTTGTTTTGTTTTATAATATGTACAATAAGCAATACTCAAGAGTATGCCTTCCTGCTGAAAGTAAGAGGACAAGAATTCTTCTTTCCTCGTCAGGTCCATCTGCTGGGTAACCCAAAGGAAAATAGTGAACAAGTTGTTTGCTGATAGACTGAAAAAATATGCATATGAAAAGAAAGTGCAATGGGAAAGATGCTCAGCCCTCTTCAGGTATCCATATCCTTTAGGTATTTTTAACACCTTCTTTCCTTTTGTCACTGTTGTATACCTGATTATAATTTATCATTACAAAATAAAGACAAGGTAATGAAATACTGGAAAAGAGAATAAATTTCCCTGACCCATACTCATCAGGGCACTTATGAGAGACAGAAATATAATTACTTAAATCATCTTAACTTGTACTCTGTAGTGTTAATAATCTACTTTCTGCATTACTTGAATAAAAAGGTGGGAACTTGTGTTCTAACATTGTGTAGTTTGAGGTTTTTTTGCTTGTTTTCTTTTTTAATTTGGTTTGGTTTGTTTTTTCAGTACAGTAATACCAAGTGGTTCACAGTGGTGAAACACATTTGTTACCCATTGTGTGAGCTTCCTGGTGGTCCTTAAGATCCATGCATGTGTATACTTTTAGGGATAGTATTACACTTGTGTGCATGGAGTTGTTAGTTTCTGGGAGGTGGGGAGAGTGTGAGAAAAGGCTGTCACAAGGTAGTGGTTTACAGTAGTAGGTGTTACAATAGTAGTGGTTTTGCTAAAGGAAAGGCTTTTTCAGAAAGTACATCTGCTAGCATTTCTTGAAAGAAGCCTTGTTTGTTTTTTTCGTCCTCTTGGATACACTTAAACCTTTATCAGTAGCTGAAGGCAAGTGAAGAAAATTTCACCACTATTTTGTTTCTCTAGCTTTCACTGGGTGAGAGGAGTGGAGCTTTGCTGTTTCACCTTCATTTGCTTGCTGCAGCCTTGTCTTCCTCTTGGTGAATTTATGACTCTGGCACTGGTGCCTCTCTACCCCCATGCTCAGAACATCATGGGGTCATTCTGCATTGAGAGGCTTGAAAACAGACTTTGGCTTTTAGAAATGTCACCTGCAATGGGCGCTGTTACAGATTTATTAATTTTGGCTGGTCTTTGAAGTAACAACGTAGAAACACTCCACAGGAAATGTCAAAATCCTGAGCTGCAAATAGCTGAAGAGAGGGAGAGAAAGCATTTGGGATGTGTCATTATATGCTTTTTGCCTTCTTTCCCCCCCCTCTCCCCCCAAGCATCTGCTCTTGGTTCTTGTCAGAAACGATATACAGAATCTGTGAAGGCCTCTGGTCATTCTTACGGCCTAGGATGATGTTTGGTTGTGTCTATGAGCTTCTGCAGAAGGGGAAATGGTGGTGATCTGAGACTTGCTTGTATTCATGTTTGAAGTGGTGCTATGTCATGGCATACTATTCTGTGCCATACATTTGCAAATGCTGAGAGATCTCTGCTGTTCTGTAGCACAGTCTTGTTGGAAAAGTAAGAGAATATAGGTGAGAGTCTGTGGCTTGAAGTTTGCAGGACAAGGGAGATAGATTTCTTTTGCTGAAAATGTCTCAGAAAGGAAGTTTAAATGTACATAAGCAGAGAAAAGCATGAAGGAACCTGAAGGCTCAGACTAGTCTCACTGCAAAATGTATTTGATGCAAATTCGATTTTTGTCTTGAAGCAACTCTGATGTCTTAGCAGCTGGCACCAATAGACTCTCAGAATTGGCATGATGACAGCAATCAAACTGAATTTATTGCTTTGGGTTTGATTCTTCTTCCGGACTCTTCCCATTCTGAGAAATACGATCTAGAATGTATTCCCACAGGAACGATAGCTTCGAGCCTTCTTTAGCAGCAACCATAGAGCGTGGTGCTAGTGCAGGATGAAGGCTGGTGGACTATGGTATTGAGAGGCCAATCTGTATTGCAATTGAGAGCAAGTGTATTGGGTTGGTTAAAGGAGGGTGAGCAAGATTTATTTTTTTTTTCTTCACCATGACACAGTTTTTTATCAGGTAGCTCACAGTCAAGGATTACTTTTGTTTCTGCTGCTTTTCACCACATTTGGGAAAGAATCTGCATTCCCATTGGGGTGGCCAAACATTTAGGCTGCTAAAAGTTGTCCCCCATCTTTTCCCTGCCTCCTGCCCTCCCCTTGCCCTTCTTAAGACAAATGTGCTAAATAAATAGGGAACTCTAGCCACAGGCCCTCAGTATAGCTGCAGTTTTGTAAAGCAAGCCAGTAGACACTGCACTGGGTGTGCTTCTTCGCAAATAGACCCGTTTCAAAATGGTGCTGTTTCTAATGTTTGTTGAAGAAAGTACAGTGGAATTAACTTTTCACTTTATTTTCTGATAGGTATTTAATTACTTTAATTGATAAATCTTGGTTTGATTTATTTCAATAAATGTTCACTCCTCAAATTTTCTTTTTTTAGTGGTGTCTTCTGCTTGCCAGGAGAAGGAGCTACTTGAAATATGTGTGGTTTTGCTGTTTGTTCCTAGAGCAATAAATGTTGGTGTTCCCTGGGTAGGTGGACAGGATGGGGCACAAAGGGCACATCTTTTCTAACCTTCCTGGTTCTTTAAGAAGCCCGTATCAAGACTGTTTGGAAAGCAGGTTTGTGTGGCTGCTGCCTGCAGCTGAAACAAAACCTTTCCCCACATCTCTCAGGAGCAGGAGTCAGTCCGTGCATTGTAGCTCTGTCCAAATCTGGCAGAGTTTTGTTGTGTGCTTCTGGTGCATGGTGGCAGTGTCAACGCCTGACACCTAACCATCTTGTCATGCTCCCCGGTTCAAGTTCAGACCTCACCTTTCTTGTTTGGGCCTGGTCTACTTTTTGCGTTAGTTATAGCTGTCTTTCTGCAGACTTTGCCTTCTGTAAGTGTACATCAGCTTCACACAGTCTCCCTGTACTTTCCTGGCAGCCCTTTCTCTCTTCAGCTCAGTATCCTGACAGGCTGATTAGGCACAGGGACCTTTCTCTTCATCTATTTGGTTTTTTTTTTTTTGTCTCCCTAATGTCTCCTTTTATATATGTTTGTTTTTTTTAAGTAGTGTTATGTAAATGTTCTCACTTGACGTCTCTAGACTGCTGAGATTTGTAGCTGTCCTGTGCCCTGTGTGTGTGTCTGGACAAGTTTCCCTTCAGGCCTTGAGTAGCCTTGGGGGAGGAGAACGACCTGGTGAGTCAAAACCTACTGCAAAGTATCCATGCATGTAGTGGCTGGAGGAGAACACCAGGAACTGATACCCTGGAGAAGAATGGAGCCCAGAAGTCAAGTGTTTTGTTACTTATCCATCTCTGCCACTACATCTTTGAGGTAACAGATTGAAGTGGTCAGACAATGAAAGGAATTTCTTACAAAAGAGTAAGAAATGCACAACAATATAAAACTAGACATTCTCTGCCTTGAGGGAGGTTTGTTAAGTAAAGGTGTCATCATTTTGGGTTTTATGTCTTTTGGGCACACCTTTCTTTTACATCATGTTATCCTATTTACCTGCTGAAATTTGATGCGTTTAGTATATATAGGCCAAGCTTTCATGGTTTTGGTCTTCTGTACTCAAACAGGGTTGGGTTTGTTTTAACTTGCCCACTTAGAGATTCTTTTGGCTGTGACATTAATTGTGCATGATCAATTCTGTCCATCCTTTGTGTCTTCCAAGCAGTCTTGTCCAAGTGAAGGAACTGCATTTTGGTATAAAATGGAGCAGTTTCATTGTTGCAGGGCCTTAACTCTCCAAATGATATTAACCCACTCATTCATGTTTTCTGTTGAAGTAAATCCCTGGACAAATCAAAACCCAACCCAAAGAAATCCCAGCTTTCTAAACAGGCAGTTTTTTATTGGATGTATTCTGAAGAAATCCAGTGTTAATGTTGCTAGAATGACAGCATGGTATTTGCAGAGCAATAAAGTTAAAGTTACTTTGGTTAAGTGTAGTCTCACAGGCTGAACCAAGATCCAGAAATCTTATCTATTGTGTAAATGACTAATAAAGACAAACAGATACTGATGCCTTAGTTTGTGTATTGAACACAGAGAAGTTTTGTCCTTCTGTTTTAAACACCATCTCTTAAGCATTTACATTTTAAAGTTTGCCACAAAAGAGCTATGAAGACTGCACTTACCTGTCTCTGGAGAGACAGAACTCATACTCGTCGCTGTAGACTGTAAATAGGAGAACTGTCCAAACAGCAAGATTCTCTTTTTTGTTTGGCTAGAAAACAGTAAATGAATATTAGATGAGTGCTTGTAATATCCTGTACTTAAGTTTTAAGTATTGTTTGTAAGCATTGTATTGTTCAGGGCTAGACAGCTCTATAATGTAGCAGAAAAAGATCTTAATGAAATCCAATATTTGGAAGCAGGGAATAGATTAATTCAGACTTGGAAAGGCAGCGCTAACTTTTCACAGGAAGGTTAACTAACATTTGGAGTAACTTCTGTGGGTGTATAACTTTATTTATTACTTGAGGTTTTCCGTGTGATGAACCCTTACATTTTCTAAAGGATAAACTGTGTTATAAGCAAGTCATGAAAATTGGTGGTTGAATTTTGTAGTTTGTAACATGTAAGAAATAGGTTTAATGTCTCAGGCCTAGGATCCTGTATTGCTGTGTTTCTTAGCCACAATGTGTACCTCCACTGTGCCGTGAGAATAAACACCTTCACTCCACAAATGGCTTGCAGAAACAGCTTTCATCTTTTGGGCAGAAAGAGGAGAAATTACTTCCTTTACAAGCTCTTGGTAACGTAGGGGTGTGAACCCATGTCATCTTTTCATCATTATTCAAATACAATTAAGAATACTTTGCATTTTTAAGGTTCAGTGATAGAGATGTGGTAAAGCCTTAGCCTTTGACTGCTCTGCAGACACACAGAATTCTGTAATTTTTTTCCATCTCCTAATGACTAGTAGACTAGAGAAAGGCTATGCATTTAGGTACCAGGTTGTTCCCTACAAGTACCAAATCAACTCTGCCTACTGGTCTCTGGAATGAGAGTCAAATGTCTACACTGTACCAAATACTACCAGGCAGTGAAGAAGGATTTTTGAAAGGGGCTCTCTTTGAGGATGGGTTGTCATAATTTGGGACGTGTTCTGGTGCCACCTGCAACAGGACAAGTGATCCTGCAGGAATGAGATCCATGATCCTGCAGGACCTGTGGCAGGAAACCTGCTCAGCCTGACCTTTTGCTGCTCTCAGTTGTGGTGGCTGGCTGCTGCTGGCTGGTGCTCCTGGGGCTGAAGTGTGCTTTCTCTCTGCAAGTTGTGCTTGAGTTTGCCTGTTTTGTTGCCTTGGAGACAGAAGAGTGTGGTATGCTTTCCCTCTGACCAGAAATAGTTTCCTGTACCTTGTGACTGGAGTGCTGTACTCCTCCTCTGGTCTTTGGCCAGGCTCTGTGGTGCTGGAGGGATGGCGTGTGGGGTGATGACCTCTTGTCACACGCTCTTGTGTGGCTGCTGCCCATGGTAGGTAGCTGCCCTGCCTGCTCCCCTCCCTCTGCATGATGGTGTAGGATTTCAGGGGAGCAATTGCTCTTGATTTACATCTCCCATGGCATTTTGATGGTTATGTCATTTTGTCTGAGTCTTGCTCCTGTCAGCTGTCTGTCCTGGCTGTCAGGACTCAGTGGCTGAGTAGCACGTGGTGAGCTCTTACTTTTCCTTCCCCCTTTGCTCAGCTGTTTTTGCTGTCTGCTTCCCCATGTCCTTGTACTTGGGAACAGATTCTCAGCAAGTGTATCTGTGAACAAGGGCAATGTGATCTGGGTGGTTGAAGGATCTACCTCTGTAGAAGTTCCAAGTAGAGCTGGGAGGATAAGTGGGGAATTTGCAAGACCCAGACGTGCAAGTGGGCTGTGGATAGTTTAACTTTTGTCCTGCTGTGAGAATCTGGACTAAATGCAGAGCATGCAGCACAGTCTGTTACCTTGTAACTGTGTTTTGCAAAAATGCTGCTAAAAGAGAAGCCAAGACACCCCCCCTGCATCCCAGCAATGCAGGTGAGAAAGAGCTTGCACTGCACCAAGGCCTGAGGATGATGAAAGCTATCCAGCCTTTCTTGCTCCCTGCCAATTTATTGGAGAGTGTTCTGGCATGGAACTGTTGCAGCAACAAGAATAATTTTGTGAAATGAGAAGGCAGGAGAGATGAAAGGAGTAATTTACTTTCCTCCATCTCTGAACAGTAGCAGATGAGGATGTAAGCATAACTCAGTCCTGTAAAGTATTAATTGGGACATTTTCTGCACTTTAGTAGTGGGAAAGAAGACAGAGACCATGTAGCTGCACAGGCTGTTCTCAGGAAGAGCAGTGCAGCGTGGCTTTTTTGAAGTGCATGTCTAGTGGGTTTCCTATAAATTGGAGGATGATGCATTCCTCCCAGTGATCAGTGCATAACCCAGTCAGCCAAGGCTCCTGCTTGCTCCTGTGAAGTGTGTTACAAGGGATGCAGAGCAGCTATGTTTTCAAGCTTGTGTACTAAAGATCTGCTACAGATTAAGTGTCAAGAGCAGTCAGGGAATGTGTTCTTTTGATGATTGGACTGAGAAGGAAGTCTTTGCTTCATGCCTCTTTCTAGACATCCACATCCCCAGAAATAACAGAGTTTAGCAGTTGCCAGGGCTGCCTGAAAGATTTGTCTCCCTCAGATGATTTCAGTGAATCTGTGCTTCTCCGATGTGAGCATTTCATTTGAGGAGATGGGAGTTTTCTTGTGAAAATTCAGGACTCAATCATTGCTGTAGTGAAAAATTTCCTGTCTGAGCCTCAGTGACTAAAAGGCTGAGATGGGCAGAGTTCCTCTAGCTCCTTTTTCTTCCCTTTCACAGACATATGATACATTTCTAGGGAGAGGAAACCATTTTTTGCTCTCCTTATTATTTTTGCCTTTAATGCAGATGACAGTTGTGCTCAAACTGATGTTGCCTTTGGGCTGGAATAAGCATGCTTAGCATTTAGGCAGAACTTCTTGCCTAGAGAACTCGAAGTGCTTGATCAGCATTTCACCAGCACATCCATTCATGGGGCCTGAAGTATGGTTACATTTACAGTTCACTGGAGCTGGCAGAGTTCCCTGCTTCATATAATAGCTGTGCACTAGCAGGAGCTGTGTGTTCCTCCCTCCTCTGCCCTTCTTCCTCAGTGTTTCTCTGGAATGGAAGGAGATCCTTTTCCCATTTCACTTGGATTATTACTTCAGAGACTTTTCTTTCTCCTCTCTAGCCTTGGAGAAGGGGGTAAGCCTCAAAAGAGGTGTTACTGGGAAAGTAGCTTTGCATGTTTATGAGGCAACTATTCACTTAGAATCCAAAGAGCAAGTATCAGTTTAGTGTTAGCTCTGTAGCAGAAACATTCTCCTGTAGGTTCCACTGCATAGCCCTCACTTGAAATGGCTGTGAGGTTTTGGGAGACAGTTGTGTACCAGCCTTCTGGATGTCTGCTGGTCACTGTGCCCTTTTCTCCATTGAATTTGAACAAGATCTTAGTTCAGAAATGTGGTTCTTAACAGCTTGGGTTTTATTCTCTTTCAGATCACCAGAAACTGGAACGTGAAGCTCGAATCTGCCGACTTCTAAAACATCCAAATATTGGTAAATCTCCTTGGGCTCAGAGGGATGGGGGTGAGAGAGAAACCAGGTGTCTCATTTAGTGCACTGTAAAAGGGAAGATATAGTCTGAATGTTCACAAGTGGTCAAACTTGCCTTTTGAAGTCACCTCATTTTCTCTTTTTTGACAAACTCTGCATATGACCCTGTCCCATTCCTTAGTGTCCTGGCCCAGATGTTCACCAAAGTGTGCTGTATTCCTGTCCACTTGCCCAAGCAGAGTTGTCCTGGCTCCTTGGGTGATACATGACTCTTGTCTTCTCATCTGTCATTCTGCAATGGGGTGAGCTGTTGTGTTTGTTTTCCCCATGCCTGTTTTCTGTTTTGTCCTCTTGGCACTTTTTGTCATATCTGGTCAAACACTGTGTTCAGAGTCACACCCAAAGTTTAAAGGAGGGTTAATATGTCAGCTCCTTCTGTTAAAGTGGTTACTTACTCTAAAGCCAAGAGACCATTGCCCATTTTGGCAGTAGTAAAAAAAAAACAACCAACCAAAAGAATAATGAAGTAAAGGAAACAGTTTTGTCTGGAAGTACGGGAAGAGACAAAATAAGGCACAACCTCAAAACAAAACTACATCATTTATTCAACTCTAGAGAGAGAACATGCATTTTTATCTAATTCCAAAGCACTGTGAAATTTTGTCCCCAGTTTGCTTTTAGAGAAATGTTGCGTTGCTGGAAATTGCTTTAAGCAAAATATTTGAACAATTAATAATCCTCTTTATAGGACCTTTAAATAAATCACAGAATGATAGAGGTTGGAAGGGACCTCCAGAGATCATCTAGTTCAATTCCCTTGCTAAAGCAGGTTTGCCTAGTTTTGGTTGTGCAGGAATGTGCATCCAGTGGGGTTATAAAAGTCTCTGGAGAAGGAGATACTACAAGCTCTCTGGACAGTCTGTTCCAGAAGTTTTTTCCTTGTGTTTAATTGTAACCTCTTTTATTCTAGAGCTTCTAGGTTCCTAGCTAAGGTCTAGTTTGAAGTTATTTATTAGAAAACAAAACAAAACAAAAACCCCACCAAAACCACTAAGAAATACCAAACTACTACCTTCAACCAAACTTCTATTAAATATCCCTGTCTGGGAAACCTGTGATGCATTACATTTGTCTTTCTTTTTGCGTAACCCTATCTATCAGTGTAGATAACATTTAAGGGCATCTGTCTGGTCTGACTTTCAGCTTCGTAATCATTTGCTCCTATTCCCTGAAGACCTGGGAGAGGAAAGGTGTCTCACAGCATACCCCGTGGACTAGCATCTGTAGCCTATTTCATATGTGATGAAGAAGCAATTTTCACAAGCTCAGGACCTCACAAAGTGCAAAGCACTTTAGTAACAGCTTTTCAGCAGAAAGAGCTTTGTTGCATCTAAGTGTAGTTGTGGAGGTATGGCATGATGAGAGGAGCAGTTGCCACCTTCTGCAGTAATTTGCACTGATGAATATATTGGCTAGTAAATTTATTGCTTGGCAATATTCAGAATGACTAAAACTCACATTTAGCTAGTTACCAAGCTTCGTTTGCCCCATAAGACTTGTTGCACTTAGTTTACTAAGTGATGTCACTTTTTATTTTGGCCCTAACTTCACTTTCATCATCTCTCCTTTTTATCATTTCTTACATCCTTTCTTTCCAGGCCTCTCACAGAGGAAATCTTTCACATAAGGGGAAAACCACTTTTATAAGTAAACTGCACCGAAAACAGAAACATATCACATTCCTGGTTTAATTCTACAACTTGTTCCTCGTCTGTAACGAGTAGCAATGCTTGACTCCTCTTGTATGGTGCTTTGGAAAAGACAGTTTGGGGGAATGTCACTGGTTCTTGCACTTTCAGATCATCTCTTGTCTTCCTAGAAAAAAACAAACATTTTCTTATAAGATAAAGAGGCTAGTCATTCTCAACAGGTAGTCAGAGATAGCAATAAAGGAATTAAGCTTTACACCTACAATAGAGAATCAAAGTGCATTCAGTAAGACCTTGGGAAATCATATGGTCTGATTGTCAGTCCTTTGAAAACTGCTTGTTCCAGGCATGTTTGTTCTTAAAAACCTTCAATGCTTCCACAGCCCCTAGTGGCAGTCCTTCAAATGTTTCATTTTTCTGTCAGACATTAGGAAAAAACATACTTTGCTGCTGTCTTAAATTGTTGTTTCTAGTTCTATCTGGAGTGTATGTGGAAAGTATTTTTTCTTTCTTGTAACAATCTTTTACATATTTGAGGACTGTTATCATATCTCTTTTTAGTCTTCTTTTTCCTCAGACTAAACAAACCTAATTCTTTCAATCTTTCCTCATATGTCATGCTTTCTAGACCTCCAGGTTTTTGGTTTTTTCCTTCCTCCCTCCACTCCCCTTCCCTGGACTGTCTCCAGTGCCTTCATATCTTTCTAGAAATGTGATGCCTGAAACTGGACATAAGGTTCCAACCAAGGCCATGTCAGGGCTGACTAGAAGGGGGAGAATTGCTTCACCTGTTCTACCGAAAATACTAATTTTGTACATCAGCCTTTGAAACTTGTCATTAAAATACTGTTGATGCACATTTGTTTTCTGATGCTATTGCTCCAGACTACTTTCTACAGAACTACGGGCAAGCAAACATTTGTTCCATCTTGTGTAGGTGAGGATTCATATTGAGGTATACCTGAGATTTGTCTTTATTAAAACAAACAGGAAGAAATCCACTCTGGTGGGATATACCCCAAGTGTTTCCAAGACTATTTTGGTTTATCATCTGATAGTATAATATGGTTGCAACTCCTCCCACCATAATGTGAACTTAAGTAACAAAGCCACATACTGCATCATGTAGATAATTAATAATGCCACTGAATACTGTTGGCCTCTGGACAGACTCTTAAAGGTACTGCTTGATACATTGTTCCATTTTGACAGTGATCAATTTTGAGTATGTTTTTTTCACTGAATTGTATGCACCATTGTAAGATAGTTCTGAATACACATTTATTTTTTTTTTTCTGAATTGCTTATGGAAATAAAACTGAAGATGCTGTTAGAAGCCTTGCTTAAGTCCAGATGTTACATGGATTGCTTCTTCCATGTTCTTTGGACTTGTTACATTGTCATAAGAGGGAAGTGTTTTGACATAGTGGTAGGTTTATTCCTTGAAATGTCTGTCAGCAGTTAGTGTTCACCTAGTTACTGCTATTGAGTGCTGTAAACTATTCTGGGTGAGTATTTGCTGAGTCGCCTTGATGTGAGGCTAGGGCGGTAACACTGTACCACTCCTGAATAATTCTGCAGATTTTGCCCTTGCTGTATTTTCCCCCTTGAGTTTCATTGTTACTGGTTTTGTTGCAAACCGTGTTGCAGCATGACCTGCTGTTCTGCAGTGACCTCAGCGTCTAGTGTGTCCAGGGCTAAGGATTGAAAGTTAGGACTCTGTGAGCTGGGCTGCTTCTCGTCTGCCTGCACGTAGGATATAAAGAAAACCTACTGCTGCATTTGTGGCATTTGCTACATGACATTGACTCTCCTATGGAGATTCTGGACTGCAGTACTCTGACTGTAACACTGTATCTCCAATAGAATAAAGGTTGCCTTAGGTACAAAATAATGGTGATATTTCCATTTGCTGTAGCTCTTTGTGAAATGACCACTTTCTGAGTTATCCTAACAAGCCTTTGTTAAATCTCAGTCCTAATTACAGGCTATTGCTCTGTAATTGGGAGCTTTTCTTGTCTTTAGATCCACATTATGTCTAAGGTAATCACAGTACAGTAGTCCTTCTAAGAGCTGGACAGAAGAAAATTAGCCTAGACAATTTTCTGGTTTCCATCTTATAGTGTGTACCACATTCTCATTGAGAACCATCCATTTCAATGTGCTGTTATGCCTGGTAACCTCAGACTTCAGTTTAGTATAGGAACAACCTGTTTCCATAACTTTCAACTTGTGGATTTGGTTTTGAGGGTGAGTTTGGCTTTGGATTGGGTTGGGTTTTGGTTTTGATTTGGTTTTGGTTTGGTTTTTTTTAAACTCCTGGTAACTTCTTAAAGCATTTAGCATTCTGGTCCAGAAAAACCATTTGCCAGCCATGCTTACCAAATATAATAGAAGCCTTATTATCTTTATGCAGATAAAATATCCATTGAAGTTGGCAAGAGTCACAGCTCTGTGGAGAGTTCTACTTCTTGCAGTAATTCCCTTGTCTATCAACTTATGTATGGGCATTTGACATGGATGTATTTGAGAATATGTAGAAGAGCATGGTAGGGCTCCCTTCTCACTTTGTCTCTGCTTTGTAGGAAAGAAGCAGATTTCTATAGGCATGCATTTGCAGATGCCTTCCTGTTCTGCTATTGAAGCTTGTGCAATAGAATAGAATAGAATAAATGTCTAAGATAAAATAGACTTCTCCATTGCCTTCTGGTCGTCACAAACTTGTGGTGTGTTGGATATTTACTTTTGCTTACTGGAATGGCTCTTTTGGTCTTCTCCTTAGTTGTAAACTTCATTTCAGTCAGCTAGTGTATTTGATTTTTAAGTCTTGTAAATAGTTTTTTTTCCCATACTTGCTGGTACTTGTCAAATATTACAGCAGTGACAGACAGAACAAGCTTGTTCAGTGTAGATGTGAAGTTCTCCACAGTGCTGAACACGACCTTTCCTGTCCTAGGATTCCCAAACCAATAATGATGTTAAATTTGACAAAAATCTTCATTCTTAGTTGTTTTCTAGCATTCCTGTGTTCTCCTACAAGAGTACGGTTATGGCTTGTTCAGTATACCAGGAAGCCTGCTCTGTGCACGGATTTTGTCCATCATTTTGTTAGGTGTTGCCCTTCTAAATTTCCTATGTTACACCAGTCTAAATATGTGCCCCCTCTTTGGATCAATCATCAGATGATCAGTACTCTTTTTTAGATATTTTTACCTAGGCTGTACAAATGTAGTTCTTGAATATCTTTTGTTCGTAGTTCAGACTGGATGGTTATTGTGTCCCAGCTCATGGCAGCCTTTGCTGTGAAGAACTGCTTTCACTTAGGTCTATACTAATAAAAATACCTATTTTAAGAATGGCTGGTAGCAGCCCAAGAGCCAGAGCCAAATGCTGGCTTTGATTTTTGCCTCCACATCATTTGCTGAACTGCTTCAGTTAATTTCTTTGAGGGAATTTATAGCAGTAGTGAAATGCTGTCCTCAGCATCTATCAGAATTATTGCTTTTTCAGGTTTTTTCCTACTTCTGACTTTTTCTCCAAAATATACTTGCACCTGAATTATTTTTATTTTAACTTCTATCTATTGGCTTCATTCAGCATAAACCACAATTTTGGTCACATTTTTACTTAAAATGGGGAGAAAATGGTATAGCTATCTCCTGTGAATTAGAATAATTTCTTTTGACTCAGTTCAGATTTATTTCCTTTGACAAGTGCCCTGTCCTTGAGAATGGTTTTGATGGATATGTATGAAAAAAGGCTTCCAGTTTGTGTGCCCTTAAATGATGCTTATGATCAAGGTGTGAATTGCTGCAAGGACCAAGGGTACTGTGCTGCTGCATGTAGTGTAGCTGGACAGTCTCACAGAGTTTATACCTAACCTAGGAGGGAAATGGGGTGCAAACCTAATACTGGATTTGTTTTATTAGTGGTATCAGCCACAACTGATGTTTCTCTCATGATTCATTTTGAGATACTACTCCTGATAAAGCAGGCCCTCACTTTTTCCCCCTCATTGCCACTTGAAATGTTTTCCTATCACCTCGTCCTTAAAAATATATTTGAATTGCTTTCTCTGTGAACAAGCACAAAAAGCAGGCTGTGTTTGCCTTAAACAGCAGACATCCAGACTGCCTTTGCAATTGGGACAGAATGGATGTTATGTGGAAAGAATAGTTAAAATTATGGGGATTCTCCAGTGGTTGACCATGCCTGCTGCCCCATGGAAACTGTCATTTTCCATGTGGCATGGTCCTGTGCCTGGCCTGCTGTTTAAAGCTACTGCCCTACCATTTCTATTGCTGGGGGACTTTTTTTCTTAGGTGAAACTGGTATGGGGAGAGAGTGGTGTGGGGAAGAAGTGGAGGGGATAGTAGGGACTTTTATGTTACGTTTTATGGCTTTCTGAGTTACTGAGTATCTTTTTCTTGGAAGTGTCTTGGGGCTATCTGAGAGGACAGCAAGTGATGGGCTTCCTAAGATGTGAAAGGATAATAGTCTTGGCCTTAATGCCTTTAACCTGCTCATCTTCCTTCTCCATCCCTCAGGAAACCCCACCAAACAAAACAACTAGCAACACCCACAACAAGCCAACAAGATAGACAAAACCAAAACCACCACCACTAAACCCCCCATACCCCCCAAAAAAAAACCCAGAAAAGGAAACAGGAAACCACCAACCACCCCAGAACCCCTCAGAACATCAGCTAGAGTGCGTTCCTGCTGGAAAGCATGAGCCTTTGAGCTGCAAATTGCCATCTATAATTTCCAGTCCCTGCATCTTAATTCAGGTGAATATCCATGCATGTCTGGCTGGGAGGAGGCTCCTCAAAACGCCAGGCAGTCCAACTTTTTATTTCTTATTTTCTCATCTTTCACTACCTATTTTTTGTTTACCTCTTCTTGTTTGCTTTTCCTATAGTTTTTCATGTGTTTTTAAGAAAAACACTTCTCCATAGTCCCCTTTAATTTGGGAATGCAGTAACAATTGTGTTTGCTTCCTTGCCAGGGCATATATTTATTCTTTATTTCTTTGTGGTCTGTTCTAGAGAGGTATTCAGGTTCCATTATTCATCTATTTAGCTGAAAGATTTGTCTGTATGCAAGGAATCCTTAAAAGAAGAAGAAGGAAAAAAACCTCCAATGGGATGATGACCAAACAGTGCACTCCACTCAGAGGTACTGCAAAGGTTGGAGGATTCTCCTAATTTATTTCTTCCTTCCACCCTCCCCATTAGAATAGCACTGAAGAAATGGAAGGAGTCTGCTTTGGGATTCTCCCTGCCTGAGCAGAAGACAGGGATGAGTACACTGTGGTGAAATGGTTCAAGCAGCAACCTGCGCTTTGAACAGAGTTTGCCGTGTGGTGAGGTTTCATGACCGTCCTGGGCAATGTGAGAAATAGGTTGTGAAAATCAGGTTAATGCAGCAAAGTTGGGGGCATGTCAGGCATAACACCTGCCTGCATGGGCAGGAGCACTGCTTTGCAAAACCACAGGCTGATTTGTCCCTGATGGCAGAAATGTGTAAGGCAAAAATAATTTTATTGTATTTTTTCTGATAAACTGGATGTTATCTGTGTTGCCTTTTTTGTTTGGTTGGTTGGGGGTTTTTTTGAGGTACCAAAAACGTTGGCATGACTTGTAATTATTTTGGAAGTTTTTAGAAGAATATGTAATGTATAGACTAGATATACATAATATACTGTATATATTACATACCATGTGTAATACTAGTGGTTATCAGAAGTACCACTAGCTTACCTGGTATGTGAATGATCAGAAATTATTAACAACAGTTCTGAATAGTTGTGATTGCACTGCTATCACGACAGTAGGAAATAGTCCTGCTAATGCATTCTTCTGGCTCATGTAATGTTTAAGTAGGGTGTACCAAGTCTTATGTATCATGTGCTGAACTTCAGCATTTCAGTATAGACACTGAGATGTTGGTATGTTGGGCTTTTTTTTTTTTTTAATACTTCTTTTTTTACCTCCCCTTTTTACCACCACAGAAGGACCAGCTTCTTAATGGCAGAAAGGACACTGCTTTAACCTTATTTTTTAGGGCAGGAGTGTTAAAGGTTATGGTGAGAACAATGGGAGGGACAAGTAGGAACCCACCCACACCTGTGGGGGTGTGTGTCTTTTCATACACCCTTAGTTAGGTCTGTTCCTTGTCTGTCTTCACGGAGCCTGCAGTGACTTGGTTCTGCTTGAGATGGAACATAGCATTAACAAGCCCCTCTTCTAATTTTCCAATGCTTTAAAACTGCAATTGGTGTGAAATGCTGTAAGCTTGGGGGTTTATATCAAGCTGGTATGGATCCAGCATACTGTAACCTCTCTGTGTCAGCTTTGGAAGGAGGAGCAGGCGAATAGACCATGTTCCTAAGGGACTGGTTAACAGTAGCATACTATGTCCTGTTAGCTAACTGTCCTGCTGCTCTTAGTTACTGCTCTAAACAAAGCTGGTCATTAGCTGCTGGAACGGATGATTTCTAGAGGATTATTTGCATTACACAATTTAATGCTTTTTAATAGCAAAATTTTAATTAAGAGGAGAGTCCTTTTGGAAGCAGCCTGAGCAGCTGCAGCCGAATTCTGCGTGTTTAATGTAATTAGAGAAACAGCTTGGGTGGGAGCTGAGCACCCAGCTTACAGGCAGACACAGGTTGGTGTGGCTCCTCACGGGACAGGCATCCCGAGTGATGCAAACAGCACAGGAAGCCTTCTGGCACACAGGCAAGCTTGAAGGTGCTGGGGCAATTCCCATCTTGGCTGCCCAGGCTGGTGAACAGCTGGGGAAGTGGAGAGTGGGTGGTAGCCATCTGTGTCAGTTCACTTGTCCCTTGTTCTGCCACAGATGCTAGTGTTCAGTTTGCAGTCTGTCAGGCTATGTGTATGATGTGTATTTGTATCTGCAGTTTCAGCATCTCCTGGCACATTGGGAGAGTATCTTTGGAAGAGGGCATCAGACAGGTTTTAGCCTCTAGTTTTATTCTGCTTCTTCTGGACTGCACACTCTTGAAATATACCGTTTGTGGTGTTTCTCTCTTCCCTTTCGCCATGATACAGGCAAAAATATGATGTCTGTGACTGACCTTTAAATAGAATTGTTCAGTCCAGAAGATCCCTGAGCACTTTTGAGTTTACACTACTAAAGCTATGTGAAACAGTTACTGCGTTGCAATTACTGTGACCCAGGAGACAACTAGAAATCCCTGTTGCTTCTTATTGACTCTACTGCAGGTTCTGCACCACAGGCAACATAATTTGAAAGCCCCAAATATTATGTAATCACAGTAAATTATGTGTGTGGTGCACAGTTGGCTAATAGTGTCCTTTACATTCCTGTAATATCCAAGTTCTTTACAGTTAGGAACGTCAGTGAAACCTAGATTTACCAGGCAAAGTTAACCTCTCCTGTAGCTTGAGCACTGTCCCTAAAGAGATGCAAAAAATGTTAATTGTGAAGGACCAAGCATATTTCAGGCCCTATTATCTTTTCCTAAGCAGAGAGGAGTAATTGCTAAGTGAAAATACTGGAAATTGTCCTGTGAAATTATTCTTCTGCTTGTGTATTTACCTTTTGCTGTGATTTTAGTAACTCCTTTGCTAGCAGAGATTTACTTGCAGCAGGTTGTCAGAAACCACTCTGGGCAACCTTGCACCACTGTTTGCTGTGGACATGGGATAGAGGGGAGTGTTCATCCTTGGGCTTATGTGGCAGGCATAAATGCTTCTGTCCTGTAATGGCTGATGTAAGAGTAAGAAGATAATGATGTCAGCACGCTTGGCAAGGTGAAGGGAAGATGTGGGTTAAACCTGCCCTAGATGTAATCCATGTGACCCCCTTATCAATTGCCCTTTTATATGTGACCTTTTAAAAATGAGATGCCATCTGCTTTTCAACTTATGTTCCTTTGGTTCAGGTGAAATTTCTGAAATAAGTCTGATTTCTTCATGATTTACTTCAAATTTTGCATTCACAGAGTCTCTCTTTGTGTGACTCAGCAGCAGTTTGTATTGGTTGTTAGGATGGTACAGTTTGTTATGAAGGAAATTCTTATGCTCAGTTGCTTTGTATCACACTCGGGCATCAGAGAGCTGCAGCGGCCTGTACAGGGTCACTTTATTCAGGCAGGGAATGCGAACTGTGTGGCATGACTGTTACTGTGTTGATGGTTCTCACTAAAATGCTTTAATTACTGTAGTTACTATCATAGTTTATTAATGTTATGTTTTCTAAAACAAAAACTGTAAATGCATGAGGATTTTCAGACACTTTGAAGTATCAGGTTGAAGTTTTGTTCTTGAAGCAAGATTTCCAGTGAGACTCTGAAGACAGCAAGCAGAGAAAAGTAATATTCACAGCAGATGTTCTTAGAAAGTGCTTGAACTCCTGGTACCCAGCTGTTGCAAGGTTCAGTAACTGCAGCACACCCTTTTGAGCCATTTGCTGTGGTATCAGGCTCATTGTAAATGCTCTGGATTCCATTAGGGCCTCAGACCTGGTATACCCACAGAAAACAGGCAATAATTCGTGTAGCTTGCATCTGGCAATGTTGAAGACATGAGATTTTGGAGAAAGGGAGTGATTTGGTCTGACCGTTTTTGTGCTGTTAGTTACTTTTCTAAAAGACAGTTTTGTGGGAGATCCTTCCTGTACAATTAAGACTAGCTTACTTAGGTTGGGTTTGGAGAGGAGGCTGAGAGATTAAAAATGTTTAAACCAGTTAGCTAGGTTATGCCTTGTGTGTAGTGATGCATCACAGCTGTTACAACTGTGCAGAGTTACAGGCATGCACTTAAAATTGGAGGGAGCAGTCTCTCATTATGCTTGGTGGAATACCACTACAGTACCAGCTTCAGGACTGTATATGAAGAAAGCTAGGCTTTTTTGTGTCTTGCTGAAAACATTGTTTTGCCAAGATGATGTACTGAAACCACTGCTTATTTCTCCCAGAGTGTTTGTGCTTCTTGGAGATATCACCCAAGTCGTGATGCATACTTTGTTGACTGACCAGCTGGTACTATTGCAGAAGATGTTTCTACCTAGCAGTCTGTAACTGATTCTGCTCCTTTGGAGACCATTTGTTCTGCCATGTCTTACTAGTGCTGTGGGTTTTAATTTTTTTATTTCTGAAGTTATCTGTAGGACTTCACAGACTACAAAATTTGTTGTGCCCCTGTTCTTTCTATGGTTGGGACTTTTTTCTGTGCTCCGACTAAAACCTTGGATAAAGTCTTTCGCCATATCCCATAACTGATTTAGTGCTTTGTTGCCTGACTTGCTTCTGTTTTCTTTCTCTCTCCCCTCTCCTCATGTTCATGCTAACCATTGTAGTAAGTGCTCTACCATCAGAGTCCCTGTGTTATGAGTGTTTGGCTGGGAAGCAAATAGGGTTAGAATTGCGCTTCCTGCATGACAGAATCAGTTAACAGAAATAATGTACCTCATGTTCTGGTGCATAGAGCGATACCAGGTTCCTTGGCAAGTACTGGACTCTTTTGAATAGTTTGATCCTTGGAAGACCCTATGTTTTTGTTGTGCAAGTTCCCTGTTGCTGCAATTTAAGACTCTCTTTGTGATGTGTCAATTTGTCTACCCTGCCGCGCTAGACAGACGTCATTGCTCCCCTGATGAGAGGAGAAAAAAAATAGAAGGGTTCTGTAATGTTTTTGAAGAAAAAGCTTAACTGGGTGAGTACTTTTTTTTTTTCCCCTTCTCCATTTTTGTTATGATGGATAGTCATTTTTTGGAAACCTATTACCCTTCACCATCTATGTACAATTACATTTTTCAGCCTCTTGTGCCAACATGTTTGCAGGTATGAGCAGCCTGTGTGGGCTCTGCTCAATGATTTGGTTGATGTTGAACTTGTGGTATTAATGGAGGTCTTAGATGGTGTGTCAGGACTGACAGCCTGTGGAACAAATGGGATCTGCTTTTCATGAGAAACTGTCTGAAACAGAGGATGACCCAGTACATGTGTTCCTGTTACTTGCTCTTGGAACTGGCCATTCAGGAACCTGTGTCCCAGGACATCTTCTAAGCAAAGAGGGGTCTACACTGTCTGGGAAGTGGAGCTATTGGGTGGTATCTGATCTATGTGTATCCTCATGATAAATGTTAATGCAACGTGGATGGTATTTGTCGACCTAAGTGGAGAGGAGACTGAATAAAATTTGAAATGCTTTAATCCTTGATGTGAGTTAAAGGTGGTGGAGATACTTCTGAATATTTGGCATTTCATGGGCTGACTGAATGGTTTTGGAAAAGGCAGGTCATGTCTTTAAGCTGACAGTCCATGGCAGTTAGCCCTGTGTTAGGAGAACATTTTAACTTGAGTGTCAGCTTTGTGAACCAAGGCATCACAGTTGCAAAGTGCAGTATCCTTGCTGGTCAGTAAGGCTCTTGTGGCTTTGCAGGAGGGTAGATAAGCAAAACCTTAGAGTGGAAGGACACTGGGTGCTCTTGCTATTCTGCTACTGGGTCTTGCTTTTGTTTCTTCCCGTCAGTATTGGTATGAAGTAGCTGTGGGCTGGAACTGAAAGTCACAGGAGTTTTGGTATATCCAGACCTTTGCTAATGGTTTTTTATTCCACTCATTGCTGCCCCCCTTCATATTTTAAGCCTGATATGTCAAGCTGTTGCTAATTATTTGTATGAAGGGTGGTGGGACCCACTGTTAGCTTTCCTACAGATTTTCTGTATTTTCTTTTTCTGTTCTACCTTTGCTCCCTGAGCTTTGTTATCTCAGCAGAATAAATCCTGGACAGATTTTTGTTCCAGTGTTGCTCTGGGTGGTCATGAGGAAGCAGCTCCCTTGTTAAGTTAATGACCTGCATCCTGCCTCCAAGGCCTTCTTTTGCTGTGCAGCCTTAGGGTGATGTACAGTGTCAGTATTTATGAATTGTCTCTGTGCTCCTGTCATGGTTCCTCACCTAAGGATGCAAATAGTGTTTTACTGTCCTTGAAGGCTCTTTCTACTGCCTCTGCTAGTCTCTGCCAGCTGAATTGCTACTTCCTTCCCTTTTCATAATGTATTTGACAAAGTTGCTTTCCTCAGGACAAAGAAACAGCACCAATCAGCTCATTTAAATTTTACTTTCTGATGTAATTTGCTGCCTGCATCTTTGCGTCAGACTTTATCATTGACTTTCTCACTTTCACCCGTGTTCTCTGTTCCTTCTTCATGGCCACTGCTCTCAGCCTGCTGATGGCTGTGTCTCCTTCTCTGTCAGGATTTCATTCATGCTACACTCCTCTCTGGTGTTACCTGCAGTGCTCCCTTTCGGGTGCCAGAAAAAGGACAATGTTTTTTTGTGCACACTGAACATCACCAGACGTGACCTTATTAGCACATTCAGCTGTTCTTGGAAGTTTCTTCATCTGTCCATCTTTATAAGGTCTCCTTGCAGACATTGCCTGTGCCCAGGGCCTCAGCTCTTGTTGATGTGCCTGTCTCCTGCATTCACCTTGAATAGTCTTGTGCACTGAAGTGAAAACTGACCTGCACTGGGAATCCAAGTGTCTGTTTCAGCCACTTTCCATCTTGTTTCTAGTCTTCAATGGAAATCTTTTCACCTAGGAAATGCCCTTTTCTCTCTTGCTTTTTGGTAATGCCACCTCTGCCTATTTTTGCCAAGAGTTCAGGAGGCAAGTTTTCTTGTAAAAAACACAAGGCAGTGAAGTTATTACGAAGCCAACTAAAACTGCTTACTTCAATGAAAATATTTTTTGCAGCAAATTATTTGAGGAACATACTTCTTAAAGGTGATGTGTCTCTGTTTTCATGCTGTAGGAACAGCATTTTGCACCTGAAACACCTGCTGTGCTGGTACTCTTAACGGTACTTACTTGTTTGCAGCATTATGCTGGGTGGAGTGCACCTCCCAAACCCCTGCAGTTAGATGCAGTAAAAATGCTAACAAAAGGAAATTGGTCAAGGAACCAGCCTAGAGAGCCTTTAGATAAAGACAGGAAAAATATAGGGAAGTACAAGCAGAAAGAATATGAAAAGTAATAAGTCCTTCTAGGAGAGGTACTGGGAGTAGTCTCTGCACACATGCTACTCAGTTTTGTGAAGGATGCATTAGCAAATGAGAGTTGCAAGGAGAATTAGAGGAGAGCATTGAGAATATTTGCAAGAGCTGTTCCATGTGAGCATGTGCCAGGTGCTAGTTTGAAATGTTCCCAAGATGATGATGGTAGCTGATGTCATGCCTCAATAAAAGGTGCAAACAGATGTCTTGATACTGGCAGACAGAAAATCACAATGTTGGGAAAAGTCAAGACAGGTCACCTGTAATTTATATGGATGAGAATGGAACACAAGGAAGAGAGTCAAAGGTACCATTAAAGTGACAAAGCATGAGATTTTTCTTGTAGGGATGAGAACTGCAGTGCTTGGTCAATACTCGATTACAAGATGTTTCAGTGAGTAAGACTCAGTCTAGCCCCAACTAGAATGAACAGGTCAAAGATGTTTTGATGATGGGGAGGAGTGGATATATGTGAAGGACACCCATCCGATCCTTTGAGAAAATGGAAGAAAACAGGTCACTAAGTGAGCACACAAAGCGAAAGGCATGGGCAGTTAATAGACTGACTGGGTTAAGAAGCTGACTGTGCATTGGTTTGATTTGTGAAGTGCCATATTTGCTACATGCTCTGTAAATCTCCATTTCTTGATTATGTTTTTGCAGTGCGGCTCCATGACAGTATTTCAGAAGAAGGTTTCCATTACCTCGTCTTTGATCTGTAAGTGTTTTGCTTTGGCTTTGGTGCTTCACCAGTGATACAAGCACATGGATTGTTGACTAAAAGTGGAATAAAAAGCACCTGCATTATTATAATTCTCCCTTTCTATTTTGAGACCTGTAAATACCTCTCACCATTACACCAAAAATCTATTGACTCTGTAGTAGGGAATGGACTAGGAAGACTCATGGCAGCGAGTGTAACCATGGGTTGGCAAAGGTTGGCTATCCTGTGTAGGGATACTGCTTGACTTTTGTCTCTGAGGCAGCCTGGAGAGGATCACAGGAGGGGTGTTCTGTCAAAGCTTAATTAATGTGTACTAAGGTCTGTAAAGGTGCATGGGCCACACGGTGCCCAGTGTGTCAACAGTGTTTTGTACCCTGCTCGTGAAATGGCAGTTCAAGGGGTCAGTCAAGATATACCAGTGCTGGTGTCCTGGTGATGGAACTCTGCCCTGTCTCCCCTATGCCACAAGTACACACACAGACTGGGGGAAAGGCTCCAGATGAGTGGCCACATAGATTCCACCAAACCTTAAGATAGGCTTGCATGGACTCTGTAACACCCCTTATTCTTTTGTACTCCAGGGTTACTGGTGGGGAGCTCTTTGAAGATATTGTTGCCAGAGAATACTACAGTGAAGCAGATGCCAGGTAAGATTGCTTCCAGACCCTTCTGTCTGTGTGCCGCGTGTGTTGGCAAATAGGATGAGTTTCCTGACTGCTGTTCTGTGCATGGCTTTGTTCTGACAGTCTTGCTCTCTGTCTGGAAAAAATAATTCCCCTTTCTGTTGTTAGCATAAACTATTGTCACCAGTCAGGCTGACTCACCACAGCTGTAGCCATTGCCACTTACAGGGCTACAGCTGCTTCTTTGCCACTGGCAGATGCTGTGCTCTTTGGTAGGAGACTCATTGCTGGCAGCTTTGTCTGTGTGGTCTTTCTAGTGGGTGGTAACAACTTGACCTTAGTGAGCAAATATGAGGGAGAGCTGTCCTGTGGCTTAGAGAGTGCTGCCTGCTTGGCCTTTGCTGTCCCCTACTAGGAATTCCAGTGATGTGCAATTGCTGTTAGACAGACTCATTACATTTGTGTTTACAGGACAGGGGGAGAGAGGGCTTTGGAGGCTAATATTTCTGTGGAACCTTTCTCTGAATATCTGATGGTCGACAGTGAGAAAAGGCACAATAGGTTAGAGCAACATTTCATATTAAAAACATTTAGCTGGTTGGGGGGGGGTGTTGGGGTTTTGGTGGGGATTTTTGTTTTGTTTTTGTCTGAGTGTACCCTCTCTCTCCCATGTATGAGTTTACTGAAGTGGCCTGTGCTTGTCCCTTTCCTGTTTATGCAGGGTGGGTGTTTTGCACAGCAATGGTGTTCTCTGAACCATCCATCTGCTGGACATGTAGCATTTGGAATCAGAGATGGGATTAGGGAGCTCCTGTTCTGTTTTAGCAGGGCCTGAGAGTAGTCTGATGGTGACATTTCTTCCTTGCTTATTTTGCACTGTGTTCTTACTCCATCCCGACACTTTCTCTTGCAAGAATTTGAAGCACTTTGAGAGGAGAGGGATATGAGGGGTTAGTGGGTGCTGCTGCAGGGTGAGCCTTGGAGGTGCAGTACTGTGAGGAAGATCATAGTGAATGGAGTGGAGGGAATAAAAGAACATGAACTGGTGTTTAGTGTAGCTTGTGGATCCTATGGGCTCTTATTTGCTTTCCCTTTGGTGTGCTTACAGCCTCTGCCTACTGGCTGTTGCGTGATGCTTTCAAATGAGGCATTGCACTGCATGCTGTGCTGTGGGGTGTATGCTGATGGGGAAGGCTGATGTTCTCATCTCTGATGGAGCTCCTGACAGAGCAGTCTGAGAGCCCTGTAAATCTTTTTGGTGGAATGTATGGATGCTGTAGGCGCAGCATCTCACGCAGATCTGCAGCCACTCAACCGGTCTGCCTTGAAACTGGGAAGTTTTGAGATTATCAATCATAATTTTTCCCCCTTTTCCTCTTGCTGGTACCTGTTTCCCGAAATGGTCGAGAGCTGGCAGAGACCAACAGTGCTCAGGAAAATTACAGCAAGGTTAGGGGTAAAGAAGAACTGTCTGTTGCTCTGTCTGTGAGCCTTCCTCAGGGTGCACAGCCCTCTGACTGTCAGACGGCCAGGTCTCGCAGTGCCCACAGCATGACAGAATGAAACTCCTCCCTTTCTCTCCCCTTGCAGAGCTGAATTCCAGAGCAGGCTGGGAGAGCAAGGGAGTGAGGTCTGTGCCAACCCACTGCACTTGGCTCGCCTGGGACACCTCACACTTTTGCCATTTTTGGCCAGAAAATCTCTGTTGCTCAGACTCAGCTCTGTTCTAATTATACATTTTTGTTTTGGGAGCGGGGAGATATTCATGGACTCCGACTCTGACGATTGTACTGCCAGCTCTGAAGGGGTGGGGGTAGCAAACACATAGTGCTGCATCATCTTCTCTTCCTTCCCTCACCCTCTTCCCATCTTTTCCAGTAGCCAGTTTCCCTTCCCTCAAATTTTTCACTGATTTCAAATTTGCTCCCCTGAGATGTGTAGCATTTGGTTAGTGGCCTGACTGACCAAATGTAATTAGGATACGGACCTGTGAGTTGCTCACATCTGGGTACTCACAGCCCAGCTACAGCTGTCAAAATCCCTGCTCTTTTCCACATACACCCTGGGGAGATGATTAAATGTTTAGCAGAAGATATGTTTTCAACCAGAAATCCCACCCATGGGTGTGTTGTGCTGTCCTTATGCAACAGGTGTAAATAACATCTTGCTTTTGCCCCTGTGGTTACAAAAGTGAGAGTGGCAGAGAGATACATGGCACTTTCCATGAGCTGGGGGAGTGAAGCACTCTGTGCTTAACAGGGAATGAGTCTGCTTTTCACATTACTAAACTCTTAAGTGGGATCTGTACTTAAAAGGCACCCAGCAAGCGGGTGTGTATGTGTATGCGAAGCGCTTGAGATGCTGCTCTGGAAGCCTTGCAAACTGGCAGGTGCCCAGGAATTGTCATCCTGAATTTGCTGGAAGAGGCTGCTCCTCTCTAAAAGTTTATTCTGGACTAGCCCAGCTGAATGTTTCCTGCAGTAACTGGGTTTTGCTTACCCAGTCTCAGCTGCTGTTTGCAGATACTCAAGTGCCTTGATTCTCCTGTGTGGAATAGGCCCTGTTGGCTGAAGCAAGTGAACTTACTGTGATGGTGAGGAAAGGAAGGAGATAATAGTGGGTAGGAGAAAGGCTTTGTGGTTCTGCTGTAGGTGAGGATGTTTAGTTCCCTGTTGCTCAGAGTGTCCAGTTGTGACAGTACTGAGCTGTGGCATCCAATGGGCATGATGAAGGAATTCAGCCTGGGGTTGTGAACTCTTCCCTAAAAGTTAGGGAAATAGCTCTGGAATGAGACGAGATGCCAAGTGTGTGCATGTGCATAACTCTGTGTGTCTCTCCCTTTATCTTGCAGCCACTGTATTCATCAGATACTGGAGAGTGTGAATCACATTCACCAGCATGATATCGTTCACAGGGACTTAAAGGTAATACTTCCTCTGTGACATGGAGGCTGAAGAGAGTAGCCAGGGAATCACTGGAAGAGGCAAGACAGGAGGAGTACCATGTTGCCAGCTGGCAGGGTTCTTTTGTTGTGGGGTTTTTGTATTGGTTTTTGGTTGGTTGGTTTTGTTTTTAACTGGAACAGGGCTCAGGGGTTCACTCCTTCAGAGTTTTCTAAAGGGTGTAATGAACTCCTGAGGAACTTTTCAGTCTTTGTGAAACCTGTCAGCTCTCAGCTTCTCTGAGGCAGCTCCAGGATGGAGTAGTTGTGAACCTTGGAGTGCAGTAGGCTTTCAGATAAAGTTAGTTAGGATTCATTGTAATGAAGGACAATTTTTAGTCTGCCATTGAAGAGATCTCCAGAGACCCCTGGGCAATGTCTGTTCAATCTGCCAGGATGAGTTTGTCTGCATGTGTATTTTTATTCTACACTGTTGCCAAGCACACGCCATTGGGCTGAGGCAGAGATGCACAACACGAATTTTTTGTGGTGTTCCTTCTCTCATCAGTAAAAGTGCTTTTAATTTAAACCCAAAACTGCAAGCTGGTTAAACATGGGGTGAATCAACCACTTGCCACGTTGTAACAGGTTTATAGACTGAGAGCCTTTTGCAGCCTAGTTGCTTGAACTCCTGTCCCACCCAGTGGGAGCTGGGCAGGCTCCAGAAAGAAAAAGTTTCTGCGGGAAAGTCTGTCTGCCCTGCAGCCCTTTCTGTCTAAAGTGGGAATGGTTATGGCCACCAGTGGTCTAGTTAAATTAATGCAGAATGACACCTGCCACTAGTGTTGGTTTTGGTTTATTATACAATGCATAAAGGAAGAAGTACAAACATATTTTGCAGAGAGCAAGGTAGAAGCATATTGCAGGCTTGATGGAAGTGTTTCCCCAGTGTTTTGATCTAATGGACTATTGTTAACCCTTAGCATTTCTGGCAAACCCCCATGCAACACCTTCGGCCTTTTGATTCTGAGTGCTCTGAAAAGATGCAAGTGATATACTACAGAATAACTACTCTGGATTAGAACTGACACCTGCTCTCAAGAAAGTAACTCCAAGAGGCACTACTGCCTCAAATTAGGGCATGTATGAAAATCAGTAGTGTTTTCCAGTACAGAATGGTCTGAGTCTTCCTTTGCATCCTATATAATCTGAACTTCCCCAGCTCTGTATGTGTGAAAATTGTGACCTTGTTTAGACTTATCAGTTGCTAGACACTCCTTACTGTAGTTGATTTTCTTCTGTTGCTGTCTCTGATTCACCAAAACTATGCAGGCCTGTAGACTAGCCATTCCTTTAATCAATGAAAGATCCCATGCTCTTAATTTCATATTTACCTGCTTGCCAAAAGTTTGGCCTTCAAGATCAGTGTGTGGTAATTGCAGGGCTTGCTTCAAGTGAAGTTTTCTTGTTTGCACCTTCCTCTCATAAGCCTGTCTTTTGGCTGACATGCTTTTAAAGAGCTGCCCATAGGGACCATAAGATATTAGGGAATGCATTCACATCCTTACCAGAAAGTATGTGCAACCTGAGATAATCCATATGTTGGCAAACACACATGGATAAGCACCATGTGTTTTTATCTGTATTTTAGGGTATTTTTACCTGTATTTTTTAAACACATACTGCTTAGCTATTGCAGCCTTGGCTTAAATGTCACTGTTTCTTAGTCAAGACAAACCTAGATGTGATCTGAAATAGAGATTTTCAAAAGACTTGAGTGGCCTTTCGTTTTAGGGACTTGCTTACAATGGTGAATTTTCATCACTGTAGCTAGAGTTAACACAATCTCTTCTACTTCCCATAAGTGAAAAGGAAGTGTCATCCAGATGTGTTGAGACACAAGTCCCCTTCTTTCCATGCTGCCTATGGCAAGGAATGTGATGGGCAAGGCTGTTCTTTCATTTAAAGCAGAACCAAGGCACATGCCCAGTACTTTGAGGCAGGAGCGAAGCATCTTGTCCCCATCAGGCAGATAGAGGGTTGTCATGTACTGGAACTGGTGAGCAGGCTGCAAAAAAGACCCATCAGGTTTGTGAAACTGAGACAGAATCCTGTCCTGGATTTTTAGGCTTCCGTCTTGGTGGGTTAAAAAAAATTCAAAAAATCAAATTGGTATGAATTGCAAAAATGATTAGAAGTGGGTAGGGCAAGAAAGTACATTTGTCTTGCCTGTCTGCAAGTTGGGTTTCCTGCAGATCTGAAATAGCCACCACATTAAAAGCTTCAGAAAGGTCCCATGTAACTAGCTGCTCTGTTGCTTCAAAGGAAGCTGCTGACTATCAGTCCAGTTTTTTGAGTTGTGTTAAATGTTCTGCTGAAGGTCTCTGCTGGAATGCAGCAGAAGTATGATTCAAGTGAGATTCATGTGAAGGACAAAAGTCTGTCTTTCTTCCCTGATGTGTGGCTGTTGATCCTATAGGTGATGCAGCAGTAGTAAGACAGCATATTTTACACTGCTGTGAATATGTAACATAAAAAAACAGCTTACACGAACACTCACTGCTGTGCTGCTTATGTCAGTAGGAGGCTGAGGCTTTTTCTGTAAGGGATGAAAGCTATGGCCTATCCAGATGATGCCTTCCCACATTACAGTGCAGTATTTGGCAGCCCTTATTAGCATCATATTTACTTTTCTAGTGCCTTGGGGACTGTGTAATGTTCATGGGGAGAAACGTCACTGCAGATTCTATCTAATGCATCTTCTCCCCTCCTTCCCTTCCCCATCAATTACTCTCTGCAGGGATGACAGAAACAAATTTTGGGTACTGTGCTGCAGGAACTGTACTGCCAGTGCCCTCTGGTGTCAGCATATAATGTGTGGGCTGGGTTGGGAGAGTCTGTGTCATGTTTGTGTTAGACTTGAGGGTTTTCTGCTGTTCTCGATCAAAGCCATTTGTTGCTGTTGCTCTGTCTTCACTTGAATACCCTTAGTGCACACCTGCTAAATTCAGTCAGCAGATTGAATTGATTTAATCATGTGGATACTGAGATTGGAGGCTTTAATGCGGATGTCAGTCTTTCATTCTTACTCTCTTTTCTTACTTTCTTCGCCCCAGCCTGAGAATTTACTACTGGCAAGTAAATGTAAGGGTGCTGCTGTCAAACTGGCTGACTTCGGACTGGCTATAGAAGTCCAGGGAGAGCAGCAGGCCTGGTTTGGTAAGAGTATTTTAGCTTTCCCACTTTTGCTTCCCCCTTTTTTGGTGGTTGGTTAAGTTGCACCCCTTCCTCCCAGAGGAGTTTCTCTCAGCTCTTACAGCACAATTGGATGTATTTGGCATTGCTGCTTCCTTTCCAAATATCTCAGCCGCTGGGTACTTGGGCATGATTCTGTGTGCAATAGAGGAAACAATAAGATAAGTAAAGACAGAAAAAAATTACTGTGTATTTCTCTGGTTTTCTTCTGAATTTACAGTAGATGCTAGTGTCAGATAAATGCAGCTGCTATGTTTAGACCCTGATCTGAATTTTCCTACTGCACAAGTGTAGACATCTGGAATTTTGTTTGGTCTTTTTACAGAAATGGATTTGACGTGGCCTTTCTCAGGCACATTTGGATCTGGCCTTATCTTTGTTTAGCTAAAACATTATTAGAAATGAGACCTTCTCAGGCTAAACATCAGCTCTGAGACTCTGCAGTGCTGTGGAGATTCTGTAAAGACTTCTCCTGGTCTGCCCACATCATTGACAATCGGTTATGTCGCATCTGTGTCTTGTGTTTTCAAACTCCAAGCCATTATATGTAACAATGACAGAAGGCCGGGCATATGAGTTTGTGTCCATCTGGTTGACACAGTCCCTCTTTCTTTTCTGTTTTTCCTGCAATACACAGACACTTGATCCCCTCTGACTTGTTTTTTTTTTTTTCTCTTGGTTTACCAAGAGGTAGCTCTAGCAAATACAAGATGAAGGGTGGGAAATAGGTTTTGGAACTTGGTTCCTACTAGTAGATTTTGTGATGTGGCAAGATACCTGCTGCTTGGCTACTGAAAGTACTTCATGTCTTCTGTTTCCTGGCAGGGTTTGCTGGCACTCCAGGTTACCTCTCCCCTGAAGTCTTAAGAAAAGATCCTTATGGAAAACCAGTGGATATATGGGCATGTGGTAAGATTCTGTCAAAATGTTTTACACTTAAAGAGCAGTGTTTCACGTGGAATAGCAATTCCCTATAACCTCTTGCTGGGAGGGTGTGCAGTGCTCCTTATTGGGTGGAGAGATGAAAGCACACTTGAGAATAAGCACCTTGTGTAGATGGAGTGAATACTGGAGCCTGAACTCACTTGATTCTGGCTCCTAATTGCTTCCTCAGGACATCTATCAAATGTTTGAGACTGAAGAGATAGGACCTGTTTATGCTTTACAGAATCAGTTGTTCAGATAACTGTAGCAATTTCCTATTATACTAACTGTGTAGAAGATGAAATACTCAAGAGGGCTGATTTTTCTTTATAAAAGGGGAAAAAATGAAGTGTAAGTGTATCTGGGACTGATAAGTTTTAAGATATGTGATATCAGTGTTGCCTGATATGGACTAAATGGTTCTCCACAGGCTGGGAGTATTAGCTTTATCAGTGTCATTTTTGTTCCAGGAACATGCACAGTAAGCATCTAAAAATGTAGTCTTTCCTAAAAAGTCCCTTTTTGCCGAGCAACTCAAGGGCATGTAGCGACTAGGAGTTGTGGCTCACCAGCCATGATAGCCAGAAGAGGGCTGAAGGACATCATACATCTTGTTCTAGTTCCTGTCAGCTGGTGTTAAGAACTGAATGGAAAGTGCCAGGTTGAGGTTCAGCAGAGGGTGAGGTTTTTGTAGTATGTTTCGGGGCCTTGAAAGGCTAAATATTGTGTAAAATGGAAATCGATAGCAATCGCTGTCTTGGGGACTGTCAGGTGGGAAGAAAAAGGGGCTGAAGGAATAATTGGCATATTAGCCTAACCATAGTGTATCTGTGTCTCTCCCTCCCAGGAGTGATTCTGTACATATTACTAGTGGGGTACCCTCCCTTTTGGGATGAAGATCAGCACAAACTGTATCAGCAGATCAAAGCCGGAGCCTATGACGTAAGGGCACTTTCTTGCTGAGTACTTGCATGGGTGTAGAAGCCATCCAAAACATGACACTATCTTACTTGGTGTCCAGCAGCAGGCCCCAAGCTACTGTGCAAAATGATGTTCACACACCTCATTGTCTTCACTGCCTGGAATATAGTCCTGCTTGGGGTGACTGAAAGGGTATATGGAAAGCATCACAGTGGACACCATGATGTTACTGGTTGTTAGGGAAATGCAGGTGGTGGAAATGTTGTCCTCTAGTGCATTACCACAAAGTGCTGCAGGTATAGTCAATGCTCACTCTTTCAAGGAAGTTTAGGAAAGAATGAAGGAGCCTGTTTTTATCAAGGCCTAAATAAAAATACATGGAAGGATTCTGTATACTAACAACATAAATTATCGTGTCTGGTCTCCTCAGTGCCATAGTGGAATTTTTTCAAGCCATGGAAAATGTGGAGCCCAGTGAAAAGGCTGAATGGAAGGAGCATTTGGAGGTGTGGCTTTGTGGTGTGGATCATTGTGGTGGGTTGGAGGCTCTGTTAAAAAGCCAGGCGGTTTGTGAAACACTTCTCAGAGCTTAGCAAAACCGAGGTGTAAAAAGTAGTGCCTGAAGGAGAGAATTAGCAAGGAGGTTAGTACTGGGGAGAAGATGGTGTAAAATGTGGTTCAGGTACCACAGCTTGAATGTTTGACATAAATCCTTCTGTTTAAGGAGAGGCTTGGGAGGAAAGGAAGAACTCCTGGAAATCACAGTACATAGCCTGTGGGCATGAATACCAAGAGGAAGTTGGGGAGCTCATTTGTAGGCTGTCTTGTGGTTTGCATTAAAAAAAGAGAGAAAAAAAAAGTGTGAGGTTTCTGCTGGACCTCACCTCAATTATCTCCCAGCTTCTGTGCCTAAGATCATGACAGTGATTGTTACTGTTGAGAACAAAGATCTGCCTAACTCTGTGTCCTGGCTCAGTGGCTTCCTGAATGAAAGTGATGTCTTTGTACTTGATAGCCTTAAATAGACTTGTGTTCTTCTCTTGCCTTCCTGCCCCTGATGTTTCTGTGTTGCTTGTTCTTTGAACTGGTATTGTGCTAATTGTGTCGAAGGGGATTTTCAAAACACTTCAGGGGTTAAATGTCTAACTCCATCTATATGTCTTGATGAGTAAAGTGCCTGATGTTTCCTATCGAGCTGGCTTTGAGATTCCTCTCCTGGTTTGCCTGGTAGAAAGCAGCTCAAGTTTTACTGGCATGCTTGCCCCTGGTGTCGTTACCCCATCTCTTAGGGGCCTGTATGCACTGGTCTCTTGTCCTCTCTTGAGGAAGCAGCAACTGTGAAGTGGACTTTGTGCAGTTGGATGGGAGTTTTGCAAGGCATTGTAGAATTCAGATGGGGGGGAAGGTGTCCTGGCTTAAACGCTCAGTATGATGATTTTTGAGTAGTCTCTTGCAGTGTTTGCAGAACAAATTGTATAATGCCTTGCTGATGTCTGAGAATGTAGGAATAAGATTATATGCAAATGAAATATGGTGGGTGCATTTCTATGGCCCAGCTGAGCAAAGCACAAAATGCAGGAGAAAGCAAATGGGATTATCTGTTTGTAAATAATGTGGTACTCTAAGGAAATGTTCTCAGGCTAGATTGGTCTTTCCCCCCTGTTTGAAGACAGCAGACACATTTATCTTTGCATTCTCAAGTTCACCTGTATTGGTATAGCAGATTCATAGGAGTGGGACATACTGCATTTAATCTCAGTATGCTGTTTTCTATACCACATGCAAACACCTGAAGGATGTTGTAAATATTTCATCTTTATCATTACTGGAATTATAGGAGAGAGCAGGTACCCCTTATGGATGATCAGCTGAAATACTTGAGATTCTTTTATTTCTATGCTTCTGTGTTCCTGTCCTCTATAACATCTCTCTTGCTCCCCAGGTAATTACTTCTGGTATGGTACATGCTTGCTAACAACTTGCTGGTGGGTTGTTACTCCTAAGTGACTGGTATTGTTCCAGGATATTGTGCTTTATTGTGGGGACAGTAGACCTGACCGGGTGTTCTCTGTGAGTGGTTTTCACTTTCATGAGATTTTGCTATAGCTCAGAGTGATTTTGCATATGCTGTTACACTGTTACAGCTTTTTAGCATGCTGGAGGAAGAACAAGTAACTCAGTTAAAACCATCTGTGACTTTACTTTTTTGAGTATAAAAGAAATTCAAAGGTCTAAGTGATTCCTGAAAGGCTTTTGTCTGGTGACTTGTACAGGTGTGTCCTATTATCTGGTACCATTCATTATGCTGGATTCTGTATGATTTTGTTCATTGTGGATCTTCACAAAACTTGATAGGTTGTGCAAATACCTTAGCCCTGCTATCAAAAGGGCAAAAGCTGGAATTCGGCTGTGTAGGAGGGAGAATATCTTCTAGTAGATGATATTTTCAATTCATCATCTGTTCCTTCTTCCTCTTTCAGTTCCCATCACCAGAGTGGGACACTGTGACTCCTGAAGCAAAGAATTTGATCAACCAGATGCTGACAATAAACCCAGCAAAGCGCATCACAGCTGATCAGGCTCTCAAACATCCATGGGTCTGCGTAAGTGTTTTCCTCTATTACAGACTGATTTCTGGTTTACTCTGAACTGACATGTCAAGAAGACTTAGCTGCAGAGGAAAAATAATTTAAATATTTCAAGTTGTGGGGTTTTATTGGAGGCTGACCTTCAACAGGCTGACTTTGTTATGCTGTGGTACTTCCATTGCTACTGTAGAAGGAAAAAAACCTCATTCTTCCAGAAGTTCTGTGAAGTTTCTGGGTTTCATGACATCTCCTCTTCCAATCCATATCATCCTAAAATGTCAGGTGGAGTTTGTCATTGGACAAAATACTCCAGGATTATTTTGTTCTTCATCTCTATTCCAGTTTATTGCATTGCATCTTTGTGATGTTGCGACATCTGTCCTTTGCTGCAGTTTAACTGGCTGTAAACCTGAAATCAGCAAAAAAAATTTTGATCTTCTGTGTATTTAGTTTCTGCCTTGCCAGATCCCACACAGAAGTATTCTTCATCTTTGGCCAAGTTGGCAAGGAAATCCCAGAATGCAGCTGTAAGTGGTCATATGGAAGAGCAGTAGTAGTGCATTTTTTTTGTCTCTGCAGGAGGAAATAGTTTCACCTAAATCTGCTTCTGCTTTCTAGAATGTCTGTTTCCTTGCTTAGTTGTTCTTGAGAAATTATGGAGTTATTTCCTGCCACAAAGCAAATAATTAGCAATTTAAACTTACCTGCATGAACATCTGTGTAACAAGAATGTTGTCTGCTGTAAAATGATGCAGGCTTCTTGGAAGTCAAAACTTCACACTAGCTGAGACTTCATATCTCTTTTCCTCCCCCACCCCCTTGCACACCTGCAATCAATAGCAGTTGCTGTGTATCTAACTGTTGTCCCAGTGCCTGTAACCAAAGCTGTATGTATTGCAATAACTCACTCTCTGTGGCAACATAGTATAGAGAAGAAGCTTTCCTGAGTTATGGGGAGTTTGATTTCACTTCACAGCCATTTCACCCTCTCACCCAAACTGCCCCCAGCTGACTCAGTTTTTTCTACTTAGTCTGCAGTTTCTATGTGTGCAATATAAGTTTCCTTCTTCTGGAGATGTATTGCTGCTCTCAAGTAAATCTGGTAGGAAATCTTAAAAGTGTATCTGAGACACTGAGTTTTCTTAGCATCACTAAATTTCTCAAGTATGTGTTCTAAAATACATTTCCTGACTCTTGTAGGTCCACACTGAACAACTGAACATTGCTGTCACTCCTAATGAGGCTGCATGAGCAGTGGCCACCAAAGTTGTCAGAGGACAGTTAGTAATTCACCCACTGTCCTTGTAAAGGGAATTTAGGCTTGTGGCTCTATGCAAGAGGAGACACTATTTTGGCACTAGTCTCTGATTTCCTCATGTCCTCAAAATGCCTGGCAGTATCAATCTCTGTTTTCCTCATGTGCTCTCAATGACTAACAACACTTCTGGGATGTTCTCTTTTTGCAGCTGATGGAATCCCAGTCTATTGTGGGTGATATGTGTGCATCACTAGCTACAAGTTATGCTCAGGGTTTTACACTGGCACAATGAACTATATGATCTTTCCTCTTACGCAGTGAATATCAATTTCTGCAAAACTGTTGCTCATCTGTTGAGGCCTCTGCTAGTCAAGCACTTAAATTGAGAGAATTGCTGTGACTGAGAGGGCTACCACTCACTAGTATTCACCTATGGCTTTGAACTTCCCCTTAGAACTGTATGTAATGCAACCCAGATCTTTTATGTTGTACTTCTAGCTCAGGCCCCCGTGGGTATGCTTGTTCATCTTGCTGTCTTGATCCATTTGTGTGGCTGAGAGGCAGAGAGCATTGACTCTCACCTGTACCTAAGTCATAGAGTTTTCTGGGCACAGTCCTGTAATAGCCAGCCTTGACTTAACATGTCTTGCCATATTGGGAAATACTTAAGTTTTGAACTAGCTGCAGTATTTTGCAGCTGTACAGTGGTGAGTAGCTTTGCCATGCATCTCATGGTTGTGTGCAAGTGGAGTAAACTCTCCTAGCTGATTTGATTAGGGATGTTCTTGATCTTTTGCTGTTCCTTTTTTTCAGCAACGATCCACTGTTGCTTCAATGATGCACAGGCAGGAGACTGTGGAATGCTTGAGAAAGTTCAATGCTAGAAGGAAGCTAAAGGTAAGTATGTTAGTTTGACTTAAATTTTAAATCACTGATTTTGGGGTTAATACCTTCCTGGCAACATTATTTATTCTTTTTGCTTTCTTTTTATGATTAGCTCACTAATGTTAGTGAAGTACCTTATGTGGTACTCCGGTACAGGGGGCTAAAGTAGTGTTGAGGATAACTTCTTTTTCTAGAGCTGTAAGTTTCCCAGGAGTTTTCTGCTATATAATCATTGTTATTTTCTTCAAGAGAGTTGAAGTAGAGCAACTAATTCTTAAATCCTGGGACTTTTAGCTCTTATCAGTCTTGTCTCCCAGAAACAGCATATCAGTTGCTTGTAGCTGGGGCAAAGCCTCTGGTTTGTGTATGAAGGCTCAAAAATAGGACTATGACTCTATAATGATTCTCTTGTGTCTAAGCATAATTCTTAGTCCCAGTTTAGGTTTCCTAAGCTATCTTGCCTGAGTTCTAGCAGCTGCTCTAGAAGGGCAGGACTCCAAGGAGTCCCATGTCAGGCCCAGCATTCACATGTGGGAATCCTGGATACACTAGGACTTACTAAGGTAGCACTGGGATACCTCTGCTTTGGTACCAGATGTATGAGTAAGACCAGCCCCCTCCTGAGGTTAGTAACGCTGTCTGTTAACTCTGCTTTCTCTTCCTCACAGGGTGCAATCCTCACAACAATGCTTGTATCTCGGAATTTTTCAGGTAAATTCTTGTTGTTCCAAATCCTTCCTTGGTTTGGTTTTGTTTTGTGTGAGTGTTTTGGGGTTGAGTAGAGGGATGGTAATGTTCTCACAGTTCATTGTGATGTACTGGTTGTTACTTTGGTTTGGCTAGTGACAAGTGTGAAATAGGAAATTATTTGTCTGGGGAGAAGGACATGGTGCTGTAGTCTGGTAGAAAACAGAAATAAAGTCAGCTGCCACAGTTTTCTTATGATATTTTGACTTATTATTTTTGAGGAATTATAGGTGGCATTTGTTAGCTTTCTCATCTGACACCAGGAATCAAGAACTCTTACTAGGTAGCAATGCTTTCTTTAGACCTGAGGAAGGGACACAGGGCAAGTCAAAATATTGGTGAAGTTACAGGGACAGGAGCTATTTGGGTATTGTATCACTCTGACTCATCAAAAGTGGGTCTGAAGTATTTAGCTATTAGAGTTTTCCTTCTTGGCATCTCAGAAGTGGTTTTCATCCTTTCAAGCTTAATAACTGATTGTCTGGCTCCCACCCAACTGCATTACATAGTGCGCTTACTGAAAATGCAAATCTCAACATGCAAATCATTGCTTTTTGGAAGATGATTGTCTTGGCTCAGCACATCTAGGTGATGCAGTCTTATCTGTGCTCATTTCCATTAGGCTGGAACACCTCCCTATGCAAGTGCTTTTGATTCATGGGATTGTTTGCTTTCTTTGCCATTTTTCTTTCTCTTTTAAAAAGAGCAGTCATTGAATGCATCAGCCAGATTTTTATTGCACCTGACTTACAGTTACTTACAAGTGGGAGTCTGCTCTATGATTTATAACTGATGATGAATGAAATGGAAGTGCATTAATTTCATGTGGCCATTTACTAATGGTGGATACCAATATTTACTTTCTGGGTGATGTTACATTAAACTTCTAATAGGAACGAAAACTCCTATGAAATAATCATTCCAGCATTCAAAGTATACATTCATGTATATATTTTTTGTGATATCAAGATGGCATTTTTGTTCTTATTTATTGTTTAAAAAATAATTAATGAAGTGTGTGAAATCAAGCTACAATTAAGAGACCACCTCCAGGAACTTCAGAACTGTTTTCCCTTGGTTCTTGCTTTCTGATGAACCTGTGCCAATATGCCAGGACTACTTGTGTCTACAGCGATTTCTCTTTACTGCATTTCTGACAGTTTGGCCTGAAAGGGACAGAATAACTTCCTTCATTCACCTGTTCTGGGATTGTGTTATTGCAGGATTTAAAAATTGCACATTATTTTCTGAGAATGATTCTGCAGTAACTGAGGAGCTATGGCACAGTGACTGGGCTTCTGCAGGCCTGTAGAAAACTTAACAATTTCTTGGGCTGGTGTGAACTGTTTTTGGTCTATTGTGCTGGGTTGAGGCAGCCCCCTTCCCCACCCCTGGCAACAATAAACACTCAGACAAATGGATTGCAAAAGTGATGGAAAGTTTAAATAGAAAGCAGTGAACTCTTACAGAAAAGCAAAAGCAGAGTGACAAAGAAAAATCCCAAAGCAGACCCAGAGAGACCCCATCCCCACCTGAGGGTACACCCGAGACCCTCAGGGCTCCTTCTTCCCCCTCCCATTGCTAGGCTAGTCTCAGCTGGCCAGATCTGAGACTGCCCATCCCCCCGTGGCCTTGGGCCTAGCCAGGCCCAAAGCCAGGAGACATCTCCCCAGTTACCGGCTGACGGAGGAGGAAGAAAAGAGAGAGTGCTAGACTCCGCACCAGATCTTATAGTGGTGCAAAGGATTGTGGTATGAAATACTACATAATTTCCTGTGTCCACCCCTGGGCTGGACTTCTGGACACAGGAAGTAAACATTGCAGGGGGGCACCCAGCTCAAACTGTAACATCTATTCACAGAGGTAGTTTTAATGTCATCTAATTGATGATTCCAAAGTAGCCCAAGAGTTAATTTTTTATATTTTCTTTTAATAGCAGTTTTAGATTAGCTTTTAGTCTGCAAATGTTGTCACTTCTAATGAAGCTGCAGAAGTACCTGGGTAAGAAAATCTCCTGTGATCCAGATTTTGAGTACATGAAATGCCTAGAGAATGGTTCTCCTTAATGGTGTGGGACCTATACATCCACTTATTCTTGAGGAGAAAGAGGCTTGTTCTGTTCATTCTTCTCTGTCTCAAGGGCTAAAGCTGCTGGATCTGCTTCAGTTAACAGCTAAAGAAAAGGAAATCCTAGTTGGCCCATAGTGAGCACAGAGTTCTCAGTGTCACTGAATTCTGCTTTGATTATAAGCTGTGCTCCCAGGTAATATTGGCTCTGAAATACTGTCCAGAAAGAAATGTTGCAAATTAGATGCAAAGCATTTGTAGCCTCTGTGTAGTAGTAGAGAGTTCAGGTACTCTTGTTTTCTTTTCAGGACTATGTGTAATATGAGCTTGACTTTTTATTAGTAGTATTAAATTTACTTAGTTTTTTTAATTGCTGCAGCTGAGATACACCAATTTTCTGGAATTGAAGAGTAAAGGCATGCTAAATGAATTTGATAAGTCTGTGTGGGAACTTTTGGGTTGAGCTGAGACTTCTGCTATCATGATAGACAGAACATTTATCTGTGCTTGTAAAGTTCTGAAATAGTACTTGTTTCTTTCCCTGAAGACCTTAAGGAGTTTTTGTTTTCTTTAATTTGTTGACACTGTCTCCTGGGTCTCTAAAAGCCCCATTTCCAGCAGACAGGCAGCTAGATTCATGAAGAGAAAAGCTTCTTCCTGTCTGGGGATAAGATCTTCTAAAAGCTTCTTCACAGATGTTTTGAGCCAAGAGGAAAGTGAAGGCTCATGTGACTGTGGTATCAATTAATTAGGCATGATAGTACTATCTGCAGGAAATACGAGAAGCCTTCTTTAATCCCGTTGTCATTGTTATCTCCTCTGCCACACTTCTTGTAATCTGGAGTTCCTTCATTTGACAGTGTGGTTTCAGCTTGTGATAAATTATATGCTTAAAGAGTCTGTAGCACTACTCTTTTCCTACAAAAAATTTCCATACTTCTTATAGAGACCAATTTAAAAAAAAGTTCTGTTCTGAGCTCTCTCTTGCTTGCTAGGTGCCTTTTGCTCCAGGTCAGTTCCTACAATTTAGTATTAGCTGGTTGTGATTCTTTTGAAAAGATTATCTCGGGTCAGCTGTAGGCTATTTGTTAGAGACAGATACCATTGCACTCCATTCAGGAGAAGCCAGGAAACAGATCTGGTTATAAAGGGTTTGTAGCTTTTGTCCATGCTCTGGTAAGTATTCACTTAGCGGCAGGAGAGAACATTACAACCTAAACTTCACTGTGGGATCTTTAGAGCCACACTTGGGAATACACAGGATGATTTGACTGCCACTTGTGGCTTTTGATATTCAGATGGTTCAAGAAAACACTGATCATTGCATTCACATAGAGAATACAGAAGTAGCCAGTTTCTTAGATCATATGCAAGAAACTCCTGAATCACCTTCTGAGAAGTAAATACAAATTTACTACTAGGAGAAAGTTGGCAAGATTTTCAGAAGTTCCCAACAGTTACAGTATTTAAGCATTCCTGGACTCATTTATGTAGAGGCCTGTAAGCAGGCCTCCTACAAAATGGGTGAAATGGTGGACAGTATTCATCTTAGAAACAGCTGTCTTCAGAAAGAACCTTTTATCCCTTGGGAATTGTCACTTCTTGCTCAAGTCAGTTTTGTAAGGAAGTGGCAATAGCTGGAATTCATAACGTGGCTTCACACCCTTATTAACTCCAACTTTCTAACTGGATAGGTGAGATTGAGGGAGGCTGGAGGGAGATTCAGGAAGCAGAGTGCTTTCTAAGTATGTAGAGAAGGGCTGAAGATGCCTGTGCATGTCTGGTGTAACCTATGCAGAGTTGGTTTTGAGCTGACTGAAGAGCAAGAAGGAAACACTAAAGTGGTATTGAAGGATTTCAGTGTCCTGTTACACCTGTCTGCCAGGACGGCTTGTGAAACTGATTGTCTTGCTATATTGTGTGTGTATATTTGTGTGCATATGTATGTGTGTGTGTGTGTGTATATATACACACACGCATATATATACTCAGATTGGAATTTGGGTTCTTTCCTTTAGCCAAAGGAAGGTTACAATTGTAAAATTAAAAGTTAAAGTTTGAAGTTTCTGCTGTGCTGTGTTAATTATGTAGATATCTGTTCAGGACCAGAAATTTGTATCACGTGACTCATGTGAACACTAACCTCCTGGTGTGAATCCAGTGATGAAAATATGGAGCTCTGTGGCTTATGCCAGGTGACACTACTGGCTTGTGTATTTCAGGGTTTAGTTTCTGTGAATGCTCCCTTTATTAATCTTTATCTTAAAACCACCGGGGCAAGTCTGGAAGATGGGTTTACATCTTCAAATCCTACCTACTCTTGAAATTCTCCCAAAACTTTGGAAGTATGTGCATAGTGCTAGACGTTGGCTGTGCCTGATGACATGAATTGGGTAGGAAAGAAAGTATCTGCTATGTCTAGGCATCCTATCAATCCAAATCAGGTTGGGCATTTTACCTGCTGTTCTGCCTGGCTCTACCCTGCTCTCTCTGCTTCTTTCAAAAAGTATTTTGAAAAGATTGACTGCTTTTTATGACCCCTTGTCTATCCTGTAGCAGGTCTTTGAACAGAATTGCTCTAGTCTTGCTGAGGAAAAGAAGCCTTCATGGAAACATTCCATTGAGGGTGGAAATGTTAAATGCTCCCTGTCTATTGATCAGATACATTTCTGGAACAGTGGTGTCATTTAGGAGGCAGAGGGAATTAACAGCACAATTAAAATAAAAATAAACTTTACAGCAAAAGAAAGAGTCCACGTTATAGATTCTGCCAGGAAGTTACCCTATTCAAACAGGACATCTATGTATTGGTCTCTCATTTAGTGCATAGTGTTCCTGTGCAATTACTATTGCAACAGATACTTGTAGCAAATCACTGGACAATTTAAGAGGAAGGAGACTGCTGGGACAAACCAGAGTGAGGATAGAAAACACAAGAGAGTAACTCCCCTGTGTTCTGTAAAATTACTTTGCTGTGTTTAAATGGCTGCTTCTAGTGTGACTTCTGCCTGAATAGCCATTGTGGCAGAGAGTTGTCGATCTTTGCTCAGCCTTGTCTTTAATAAATAGATGCTCTTGAAGTTACATTGCATTCATGTGCATTGTTTGTAATGGTAGCCAGAGGTGGTGCTTTGTGTCTGTATACTGACTGTCAGCTTGTGGTGAACCCGAGAAATGACATCAAGTTGAGAATGAGTTAATCTGACTTTCTTTGAACTGAAAATATAAGGATGACAATCTGCAACTCTTTGTGTCACTAGGAATCCTGTGTTGATATGATTTTATTTTCATAAGCAGATCTTAGCAAAGTCCAAAATTCTTCCATATGTAAATGCTTGTCTTTAGAAGGCAGAACTTGACTTGTTTGTTAATCAGACTTAATAAAAGCAACCTCAGTGTTATCCCTGCATCCTAAAAAATACTCTGGAAGCTTAACTAAGATATGACAGCTAGGGACAGGACAAACTTGAGGCAGGCTGAGTGGGATGTACTGTTGATAGCTGGGATAACTGTTGATAGGAGTGGCTTTTTCTCTCAGAAATTCCCTTCTCTACTGCCCACTTTGGCTCCGGTACATCCAGAGTGTCTAGTGTTTATGGCTTATGAGTTCAGCATTGGGAATTTATGGTTTTGCCAGAAGTGTGATCCAGAGCCCAGACTGTTTCCTATGGATGCCAAAACTCAGAAATACAAGCAAAGGAAGGAGTATACAGGCTGTATGCAGGAGAGGGCCTTTCTGTTTCTCTTCAGAGATTAACCAGAGGGCGTCTAGTTAAAATCAAGATCAGAACTGTGCTTTTCAGTTACTGAGTTAGCTGCCCACACCTTTGTGTTGCTTCATTGTAGAGGAACTCTTAACTCACTGAGTAGAGAGAATTTAATCCCTTGAATGTGTAGAGGAAGCAGGAAGAGTGGTGAAAATAAACCACACAACTAGTGTTTTGTGCTTGGAAAACTGCAGAGCATGGATAGCGTACCGTTTCCTGATAAGTAAAGAATCTGCCTTCATGTATCCTTGTGTTTTTCCCCTCCTGCTGTCTCTCTGTTAAGATGTGTGTTTGGGGGTGCTGCTTGGCTTCCAAAATGATTCTTGTTAGAAGTAGTCTTATCTCTTGCTTGCTGCAGAAATTCCACTAGCATCACCTTTAATTTCTGTCTCAGGTACAAGTTGATCTGTGGGTTAATCTGTATATCTCCCTGTTGTCTGAGATGTTTGGAGTCATCTTTGCTTATGAATGTATTTCATGGGGTCTCCAGTTGTCCTTACAAACCACAGCATGATGCATGATCTAAATATGCCACAGAGTGAGTTTCTGCCTGCAGTGCTGGGTTGCTGACAGGCCTGTGAGAGAGCAGTGTGTGCTGTGTAGAGGTACAAACTAGACAGGCAGCTGCACTGCGGAACACATAGCACTGGGCTGCATAGAGAAGCTCTCAGAAGAATTTGCCTTAATACTGTACAATGTGATTTTAGGTGTCTTCTGTCTGCAGACAAATGTGAGATTCTGAGGAAACTACAGAAAGTGTAGAAAATGGTGCTTCCCAGCTTGCTTCTGGGTTATTCCCAGGGCAGTGCTGTTGGCCTTCTCTGATATTTTTGGGGGGAGGGGGGGGATGGTGGGTGGTGGTGGTGTTTCACTTCAAGGATATCCCACTTGTGATATTTGAGTTGCAGAATCCTTTACTCCTTCTGAAGCGTTTTAATGCAGTAACAGTTTCTTGATTACAAAAGTTGCTGTGTGAGATGCCTTGATGTATGTGTGGTATAAACACTGGACCCTTTTTGACCCCATGGTCACCTTGCTCTCCTTCTCACTTGCATGTGTAATCAAGCTAGTCTTCATCATGCCATGAAGGTGGCAAGAACTTACTTGTTACATACAGTCTTGAGGTGCCTCAGTATGTATACACTCAGCAAATAAACTGTTGCATGGCAGATGAGGTGCTTGGGTCACTTTTCTGTCCACCTTCATGCGTGCATATTGGAGCATTGTTTTGACACAGTACAGTCAGAAAACCTCTGCATGAGGTTCTTCCAATGTCCTTGGATGATTTCTAACAGCAGGAATGAAGGCTTTATACTTGCATTAGGGAGTAGAATTAGGAAGACCAATTCAGAGATTTTAATAAACTTCTAATACACCTCTTTACTGTGAGAAGACACTGTAGTTATTTGCTCTATCTCAGCTAATACTGTCTAATTAATTCATATCTGTAGGGTCATGTGGTAGGGAAGGTAGGAAAGACATCAAATTTGAACAGTTGCTTGGATGTATCAATAAAGACCCATTTTTGTCTAATTTTACTGCTCCTAGAGAGAGACACTGAGCACTCTGTGTACAAAGTGGTCAGCTTGTTTTGGGGAGTAAAGCCTTTAAGAAGTCATGTGAGCACTTTCTTAGGATTTGTGTCTTCTCTACTCCCCATCTTTGCTGGAGTCAGTGTCCAGGTCAAGAACGCAGACCCATACACTTCCCAGAAGCTGCTTAGGGGAGGTTTGTCAGATTGTTGGCCCAATAGGTCTCCAATATGCTGTTTATAGAAATTGAAGCAACTGTGAATATATTCTTTACGTGTAGGCAAGTGATGTTTTATATCTGTTGAAGTTGTACATGGAGTCCTGCTGTTGGCAGTCATCAATATACCGCATTCCTGTAAAAGATGAAGCATCTCTTTCATCAGTCCCAAGTGTGCCTTTTGCCAGGCATCTGTTGCAGGCTCCCTGTCTGTGCTTATCACGCTCTTACTTTTATTGCTAGTGCCAGTTGTTCAAATTGAGCACAGCAGAGCATCTTTATCCTTCAGTGAAGAAATTCAGCCTAGTTCTGTCTCTTCTTTCTTTTTATTTTTTCATTTGAACAATTATCTGATGCTGCTTTTTGCACTTCTCCAGTCTCTTCCTTTCAGCTATCCAGATGTTTCTCCAGTGTAACTGAATAGCAATAATTAGGAGGCCTCTGCCTTATCAGAGTCCCCTTTATAAGAAAAGTCTGTCATGTGAATGGCTGCATTTGAGGGTAAAGCCTTTATCCTGTTGTAAAGATCCAGCATATTTCTTTAGCTTTTCCCCTGTAACTGCTGGTACTTCTGGATGAGGTCACAGTGTGCAAGTGGAAGATTGAAATAGAGGAGCTCTAAAGTCTTATTTCAGGCTTGGTCTTTCAAAGATAGTGAAACTGGGAGCATTTTTGCCTAAATAGGTGAGCAATAGACAGTATGGGTAACTTCTGCTGTCAGGATGACTTGATGAGTTACTCAGCCTGTTTTCCAGGTCTCTCACTATTGAGAGGAAATAGCAATGTTTGTCCTTCTGAAGTCTCATGCAGTTTTGGGGGAAGTGGGAAGAGAAAGAATAGTCTTGAAACCAAAATCTGACCTACTTCTGCTTCTCTCCACAGCTGCCAAAAGTCTGCTGAACAAGAAATCAGATGGAGTGAAGGTAAGTTCTTGCTTTCCCATTTCACTGTCTCTCCCACTATCTGAACAGGAGGCAACCACTTCCTCTGGTGCCCATCCCCTTCCAGGGTAAAACCACAGCCCTGTCTTGTGGCTGGGATTGTTGTGTTCAGTGTATTGTTATGGAGCCCTGGGTGGGATCTTACTGTTCCTTACATGCACCTTATACATCACACAACTAGCTAAATGCACTATTATACCAGCAAGATTTCTTTTCCCCCTTTCTCTGAAGCATGAAGAACTGATCAATGCTGTGGATTAGAAGGTCCAAACACTTGCTTAAGTGTGACATGTGCCTCTGGCTAGTCTGTTCTGTTCAGTGCAGAATGCTTCTGGGTATCAAAATTGCACAGAGCAGTTGTCAGAGATTGACGATACTTAGCACATTTCGTTGAAATGTCTTGGTCTGCCCCCTGGTCAGAAGCTGGGAAGAAGAAGGAGGACCCTATAGATGTTCATGTTTGGACAGAATCGAAACTGAGTCTTACTTAGAGTGTGGTCCATGTCCCTGAGGGCCAGACACTCTCCTGTTCCCTTCTAAGAAGATTTTTTTTTTGCTCCACTTCAAGTTCTCTCTTTGTGCATAGATTAGTTCTGGAGGACAAACGGGCCCTTTTCAAGGCTGTGTGTTGTTACAGGCAGTAGCCCGTTACCATTACTGGAATAGAGACAGTTTGAGACTAGTGCACTGTCTTCCCCTAGCTGTTCCAGAGGATAACTGCCTTCCACATGGGAAAGTAGGGTTTGGTTTATTTGCTTGCATTTCCATTTGAAGTCCAAAGCTTTCTCTAGAGCCATTAGATGGACTAGTTCTTCTCCTGGTATTGCCCTGTGGACAGCCTTCATTTTCCCCAAGCTAGGGCACTGACATGCCCATTGCAGGACCAGCACACTTGTTCTCTCTTGCTCTCTTAGCCCTTGTCCATTTTGACAATGCTCTATTTTCAGAGGAATCACAATACAAGCAGCCCGCTGGAAAAGAGGTGTTTTCAGAGCTATTGTGTTGTCTCTTGGAGAAACATGCATTGAACACGTGCACACTACTGCAGCAAATGTGTTTGAGCTGTCACATCTGTTGATATGGAAAACATTACAGTAAAACCCCAGTGGAATCAGTGGGTGATCCCAGGTGTTGTGAATTTAGAACCAGCAGATAATTTCTTCAGAATCTCAATGTGGCAAGAGGAGAAGCAACTGGAAAAGCAGAAGTTAACATGTTTATATAGATTTTACTTCCTTCTCATGATTCTTGATTTCCAACAGGCTCTCAGGGAGTGCTACAACTTGAGTCATAATCTTCCAGAAATGAATACATGACATGCACACAAGTTTTGAGGCACAACTTCCTGGTCATGTAGTTACAAGGAGACCTGTATGTTAGAGACTTCCAGCTCCATAGAAAGCTTGTGGTGTGTTATTCATTGACAACACAGTGTCTTCGTCTGTGAAAAGGGTAAAGCTGGATTTGTTTTTCTAGCTGATGCGAAGTATTCTTCAGCTTTTCACAGTGTATGTTGTTCCTGATAAATGTAATTGAATACTTGTCATAAAGTGGAAGGTAAATTAGCATAGCATTCACTGTGTGCCCTCTAGGAAACTCTTCTGTACTTTTGCATGACACTGGAGACCTGCAGTCAAGAGTTTGCATGCCACTTCATTACTTCTAAGTGTTAGAGTAGTCTTGCTCTGCAGTGTGAATCTGAGTGGTGTCTATATGGGGCATCAACCTGACCTGAGAACTCACTAAAGAGTTTAAGCTTCCTGTTTCCCTAAATGGCAGCCATCTTCCAGTGTGGTCTTTGAATCTTCATTTTTGTAAGTCTTAAAACTCAGCAATTACGCATTTCTTCTCAGCAATGTAGACTTCTGAAAGCAGAGGTTGCTTCCCCCTAGTGCCAAGTTTGGACAAGACAGAGAGCAGGTGTTTTTGTAGTACAGTCCTTTAACACTTCCGCTGTAGGATTTCTGTGGCCACATGCTTATTTCCTTGTTTGCCCCTGCTGTCTACCTGTACAGTACTGTTTCCTGTTAGCCATCCCATAGAAGTGTAGCCTTTTACTACTTCCATTTGCTTATGGGAGCACTGCTGGCACACTTAGCTGCTGTGCAGTAGTCTCTGCTGGTCATTGTCTGGTTGATGACCTCACCATTGTGACCAGCCTGCTTTTGTTGCCTCCTTTTGCAGAAAACTTGTCATTTTACTCCCATTGATTTTTCTCATCCTAGGTAGTTCCAACAGCAAACTTGTGACAGTGATGGGTTGGATTAAGAAAATCCTATATTTGAGAAGTTGTGGAGGCTTCAAGCCTGGAAGTGTTCAGAGCCAGGTGGCATGGGGCCTGGAGCAACCTGTTCTAGCAGGAGGTGTCCCTGCCCAAAGCAGGGGTGAGGATGGGGGGTGTTTTACAACTAGATGATCTTTAAAGTTCCTTCCAAACCATTCTGTGATCTGATCCTGCATCATTTGTAGTAAAGTGGTTTTCTGCCAATTGCAGTAGTGCAGAGCATGCATACTGACCTGAACACCAAACAGATTTTCAGCTTTGTGGTATCTTTTTGACTTCTGCTTCCTATGTACATAATTTAACATCATGGATAGATTTAGAACAAGCAGTGCACTATGTGTTTCTAACTGTAGTCTGCTGCTGACCACATGCCATGTGGTTAGGCTGTTCTCATGTTCCCTCCAAATATGGAGACTCTTGGTTTGTTTGGTGGTTTACTTTTTTGCTTTCTTGTTTCTTAAAACTTTACTGGAAATTTATTTCTATAGAGATTTGAGAGAAAACGTGTTTCAGTGTCTTTACTGGCTTTATCTGGTCAAGGTTGACTATGCTCCATGAGTGTGTTGCCACAGATACTCACATAGTAGATGAGAACAGAAATAACACTTCTTCAACAAACTGATAATTATACTAGAGTGAAAAATAATTGCTTGAATCCCATTGAGGAGAAAAACCCCACATTGCTAGTTTTTCTTAATTTACTTCTTATTCAAGGTGACTTTCCCTTCCTTTTGGCTGGCATTCAGAGCTACCTATGCTAGAATGATGCACTATTTTGACAAACACTTCTTATTGCATAGTATTAGGTAAGTTTCAGTGAGGCCTACATGTCTTTCTCATGTATTATTCCCAAGAACTCGATGAAAATGTGTTGGTGAATATTTGATGCAAGGTGCAGCATGTTGCGATTTAGCATAAATGATCAGGAAAGCTATGATGTTCATGTGGCATATGAGCATCTGGTGTGAGTCGTGTTCAAGCTGATATGTTAGGGGAAAAAAAACAACACAATTTTTGTTTCTGGCTTTAATTCTTTGCTGAAGAAAACTTAACACACTGAAGTAATGAGGATAAATGCATTTTACTTGCATCACACCATTTTAGAAGTGGGGAGGAAGCTCCCCCTCAGAAGGGGAGGATGGGAAGGAAGTGTTTTTGTTTGTTTTGTTGGTTTTTTTTTTAATTCCAGTAGAGATGTGTACATGCTGGGGTTATTTTGGCAAATTCCTTTCCAAAATCTGTTTGAAGTATTCCTGGGTTTTTTATTTTTCACTGCTGTGTCTACTTCAAGTACTAATTCTGCTAATTGGTAGATATTTCATCAGCCTGGCACCTGAGAACTTTTCCATTATCTTAAATAATGAATGATTTAAACTGCCTTGAATCTTAAATTGTCACTGCTCACCAAACCTTTGGTAGTGCTGCACTCACTTTCTTCAGGCAGAATTTGGATCCAAGCTGGTGGAAGAGCAACAAGGAAGGCCCAGGTTTTGTGGTTGGTTTTCAGTTTTGTTTTTTTGTCTCTGGGCAGCACCTCAAACAGTGCTGCCCAGAGACAAAACACCCTTCCTACTGTTGTGAGAGGATGCCTGTGTTTCCAGTTCTAGCAGGGCCTGTCATATGCACCTTCATAATCGGAATTTGATAATGTGCAAGTGTTATTTTTTTAATTAAGCAACTAATTGTAAGTATTTTAAAATTAGTTCTTCTACAAGTACTTTGTCACTTCCATATTTCCTTTTCTTTTATTTTTTTTCCTCCCCTGAGTGCTTTGGTTTGTGATTAGGGGATAAAAAATTACATCAGTGATGTTCTTCAGGTCCAATGTAACACTATGTAAATACTTGTGAAGAATGCTATGGGATGCCGATTTTAACAGCTTTTATTTGCAATGCTCTGCAAAATTGGTTGACTTTCTACCTTGTCTCTGTGCTGCATGCACAGTTTTCTTTCCCAGTAAAAGCTGAAAAGCACTGATGAAAGGAGAACTCGAGTAAAGATTCAGATTTTGTGTGTGACAAGGTTAATGTAAAACCTGCCTTGATCCTATGTAATTGCAGAAAGGCACCAAATACTTTTTGTTCTGCTGTTTGTAAGGACTGTTGTGGTAAGTGTACATCTTATGCCTGGTGAGCACCAGCTTTCCCTGCACTTTGCCCAGTAAAGCATATGTGAGGAAGGCAGCATGCTCTGTAGGCTGGCATGACTGCTGAGAGCAGTTTGCGAAAGTGTGCCTTAGGCTGAGAAGGCACAGTGGCAAGGTGAACCAACAGGGAATCCATAGAAAATCTCCAAGAGTCAAGTAACATCCATGCAGTGACCAATAGGAATTAATGCTCCTATTTCTGTATCTGGACTTCTAATGATCTTAAAGCCATACTGTTTAAAGATTGTTGTGGTGAAGCTAAACAAGAAGAACACAAGTTCACCTGAACAGCACAGTTTTATGCTGAACTGTTTTATCAATGTGTTTGGGGAAAGCTTCAGATCTGTTTAAGTTCTACCTACCTTTGACGCATTAATTTTTTTCCACTGCATTGTTGTAATGTCTACAAACTTCAACTGAAATCACAGGTCCAGTGTGCCTAGCACTGTAGTAGTGCCTAAGCTTACAATTTAAACAGACAAGCTGGCAAAAGGTCAAAAGAGAAGATGGATAGAAAAAGATGAAAGATTTTCTCAGCATCACACAACAGGGCTAAAGCAGAAGTAGGAATAGAACCTCACATCTGCCAGTTCATGCTGTCTTTCACTCATTTGCTTTGATTTCAACTTTTTTTCCTACCTGAAGGTAGGAAATGAGTGTATAGGAACATGGGTTGCAGCAAGCATGATATTTTCCTAACTATACTGTCAGGGTCAGACTGGCAGAGAACTGCGCATAGAAGACAGAAACACAAAAAAAAAAACCTGCTGCATTTTAAGTGCCTAGAACTGTGCATGGGACCTTACCTGGAATCATTCTACTTCCTATAGCATGTGTTACGCTTTCTGTAGGTGCTCAGAATTATTTGCAGTTGCCATTTCTACTTCTGCTGCTGTGCTGAAGGGGCAGTGATTCTTAAGGTTGTCTTCTGTCAGTTGCTGACTTCTGTTTATTGTTACCTAGAGTCTTCCTTAAGTTTCATGGTAGAGAATCTGCTCCTCTTTTGAAATTAACAGCTGAATTTCACGTAAACACAGGAATAGAACTTTAACAAAACTTGTCCCTTGGTTCAAGAGGCAAATTTTGTCCTTACCATTTTGAGAGAATATTTTGTTGCTCAGGTGTAGGGGTATCCTTTAAGTGATCAGTGAGGTACTTCAGTGTCTTTAGCATTATTGCACATTCCCTGGGACATTGAAGACTGCCTAGAAATACTTAAGAGATGTTGGGGATGGGAGAATTCTGTAACTGAACTTCTGTTATTTTTCTTAATTTGGTAAGTTGCAGTCACATTGCAAGAAGAAATGAGAGAGTTCTCATTCAGTGAGTCACCTTGAGAAGGTGACATAGATGGCTCTGCAGCTGCTACAGAGGGGGTTGGTAGACTGATCTGGTTTTAGTAATTTCCTTGTGTGTGTTCTTACTTAAGTTGTGATGCTGTAGAAGTTACTGCTGTAGAAGTTGCTGCTGATACCTCCTGTTGTCATTATCCAACCTGTTTTGAGTTCTAATAGTATTTTCTTGCTGTGGTCTTAACAGAGACCTCACTTCACACCCTTTTCATACTACCTAGCTAGCTTCTTTCTCCTGTTATTATAGTAGCTAGTAATATGCTTTCTGAGATTTCTACAGTACATCACTCCATGTTAATGCACCAGTACTGTTTAAAATTTAGACTGTTCTCCAACTAAATTCTGATCTACAGAGGGTTCTGTTTCTTCCTGTGTCATTGTTACTTGTGCTTCTAATACAGGAGGGCAATTGTTTTCTGTATGGCTTAGCTGACTCTCATATTGAAACTTTGGCATGTCTCTTAATTTTTTCTGCTCCTGTACTTGATGCCATAACTCAGTGTATGAACTTCAAATGAGGCTGTCTTTCTTATATATCAGTTCCCTTCAGTATTTGTATAGCCTCTGTTTGTCTGCAACTTTCTAGGGTACATTAAAAATAAAACCAGAAGTTTTGGAGCAGTTTCTTAGCTTGTGTGAGTTTTCCCTTCTCTCGGTTAAAAACTTCCTCTCGTGACTGGGTACAAGGATTCCTCTGGGTTGTTGTTGGTCTAAGCATTATATTCGTATACTGGTGGTACAACCTGTTTTAACTTCAGCTTGAGGAAAAGCCTGTAGAGAATCAAAATTGTTATAAGAGAAGATAAGAGGAGTTACAGGTAATGGCCAACCCTTTTTGGTGCCTCCATAAAGTGGAAGATCCATGAGACAAATGTTGAAGAGGTTAGTGTTCAGAGTCTGTCTGTACTGGAATTAGAGATCAGATGATGCTGAAACGTTGCTAGTGTAAGTCTGTTCATGCATTGGCTGCATGATTTTGGGCTGTATGGTGTGATTGGGAATGTGGTTCTGGGTATGAGGTGAACATGGGCACTTCTTCTCACAAAGGCATGCCAGTCTACAGATGTGCTTGAACTGCCATGTGAGGATAGCAGGGACAAAGGCAGTATTCAGTGTGAAAGCTTGGGAATTGCATGAAATGGTACATCTCCATGGCCTATACTGAGTTCAAAGGCTGCTCCAGAAGAGAGCCATGGTAATGTGCTGGAGACAGAGCTACAGAGCCCCCACCATCACGGATTACTGTGAACTAGACTCTATAGTAAGCAGTAGAGAAATCGCCTAGACAGTACTAAAGGAGACGGACAGATGGAAAATGTATGTGGAGACAACAGGGAAAAGGGGTAGCATTGAAATATGAAAAGGGCTGCCAGGCTCAACTTAGACATAACACTTAAGAGTGCAGTGGAAGAGCAGAGAAATGCATGCCAAGGATGGTTTACTAGATAGTGCAGTTTGCTGTGAAGGCATCTTTGAAGACAACTGAAGATGCCTTTGAACAAGTAGAGTCCAAGACAATTTGGTAGTGTTTGAGCATTGCTTCCTGTTGTCCTCCCAGGACCTGGGAATGCAAAGTGCTCTTCCTGTTGAGTGCCTCTTGGTCTTTCTTGCCTTTTGTCTGTCTGAGCATGGGTGCACCTTCCCTCTCCAATTAGTCCAAATTCCTCTGTGAGGGAGCCTTTATCCTCCCAATGTTATTCACAGAAGTTCCCTCATCTTTCTTTAGACCTTGGGGATGCCCTTCTCATTTTTACCCTACTCTGAATCCAGTTTCAAATGCACCTTTGCTTCCTCTAGATGTGAACACGCAGGGGTTTTCTGCCTACCTCTTTGGTGTGGCTGGGGACGCTGCACAGTTTTCTGAGGTGGGAGAGCACATTAGTGGCAAGCCCTTTGCATCCCACATCTTGTGCATAAATACTCCTCTCTTTTCTGCTCTCCTTATATGGATGGGCAGGCCACCTCAGTGGATGAGGGTCCTGCCCATTCCCTTGGTGTGTAATCGTGTTCTTTAATACTCACTTTACGCTGCACCTTCTCCTGTCTGTGCATTTCTGCTGATGCTTATACCTGTCCCTAGGTGAGCATTATTGGCAGGGGGGCCTTTGCTGGCACACTAATGTCTGAATAGTTTCTGTGCTTTTCTTCTCATCTCCTCTCTTCCCTTCTCTTTCCCTCTCTCAATGGTGTGTCCAGAAAAGGAAGTCGAGCTCCAGTGTGCATTTGATGGTGAGCACCTCCCGTAAGCTGCCTGCGATTCGTGCGTCTGCCATTCTCATGCCATGCACGCTCGGCTTGTGCTCATCACCCTACATAGCATGTCTGTGCAGGGGGGTGGTGGGAAGCGTTTGTGGGGGGGAATCATTTTGCACTGAAAGATCTGTGTCCTCACTTAAAGGGCCCTGTGATCGTCTGGCCCCCAGCCAGTCATATAGTCCCTATTTTGTGCAGAAAATCAACAGCTGGCAGAGCTGTTTGCATTGGCTGCTCAGAGTGTGAAATGAAAAAAGTCAGTGCTTCTCCTGGGCTCAGCAGAGCAGGTGTGTGCCCTGTCTGGGCATAGGGCTTTGTCATTCTGTTGCAGAGGTGTCAAAAAGAGGAGTAAGTGCTTTGCCTGGTGTTGGTGCCGTCATCTGTGGTGGGAGCCTTGCAGTGTAGAGCAATCTGGGAGTCGCTCCAAATGTGGCAGAGGCTGATGGGGCTCCACTGTTCAGATGCAATGTGTAGGCACAGCAGTGCCAGGCAGCTCAGAGCTGCTGGTCATTTCTTTTTTTAGCATACTTAACTGAAAAGGTTTGTCAGAGGCTTTATAATCTAAAACTTCCTTTTGTCCTGATCTTGTTTATGTATACCAGCATGACAAAATACCCAGCAACTACCTCCCCTGTCCTGTTATTTTCTTCTTTTTTTATCCATCCAGATGTTTGGTATCCATAGAATTTGTCAAAAAAATAGTCAAATCCACTCTCAAGGAAGCAAAGAGAAAATTGGCCAGTGCCATATTGTAAGGAGTCATGAATAGCCTATTAGATGATGCCTTTGTCTCTGATGCTGAGAAATGAACAGTAACCAAAGTACAAAAATTAGTTATTGTATTGTCTTCTTTATACACAAAAAGAACAGAAAATACTTCTCCCTTGTTGCAGGTAGGAACAGGAATGTTACAGTACTGAGAAAGCATAACAATTTATTTCTACATTTACTGTCTGGAAGACCTTTCTTCTCTTCCTCCTCACTTTGTTTTGTAAACCCAAATAAGTACTGCTTGGAACATGTGATGTAATACTGACTTTTTACCAGCCCTGCCTTTATGAAACTGCTGGGCAGGTGTTCATTGTGCTTTTCTTGCCCTTCTTTTCTACCCACTGCCAGCAATATTTAATTTCCATTACATGTTGTTTTAAAGCAGTTGGGACATGTAAACTGTGTAAATGTCAGCCTCAGAAAGTGTGAAAGCAGCTGTGATGGCTAAAAAGAGACATCCCAAGTGTTAGTACTTGTTTTTTTATAGATAGTTAGAAAAGTACGTCCCTAGCGATATGATCACTGGCCTGTTTTCTTCCTCTTGCACCCTGTGTGTTGGTTGTGTCTGTCTGTGTCTCATCTGGCTCAGGAAATGCTGCCAACTACAGTGCCAATACTAATTGTCTTCAACAGACTTTTAAGTTCCTGGCACCTTTTTAGGTGAATTGGCCTCTTTTAATTTGAGCTGTACTGCTGTGAATTACCCAGGATTGTAGCCTGCCCAGTGACTGTGGTGTTGACTGACAGTAGGAGGGGAAGGAGGTGTAAGAGTTGACTGTACTACCTGAGGCTCTGGGAAGGACGAGCCAGTGAAGGGCAATTGGTTAGGTGACCACAAGATGTGACTGTGTGTGGGAAGCTCAGGATGTCAGATAGCATTGGCTGAGAAAGAGTTGTGGAAAAAATGCTTAGGCTACATCTTCTGCTTCTTATTTCCTTGTGACTCTGTCCTGGAGTAAAATGCTATGCGATTATGGACAAGCAAACATTGGGTCAGCTTCGGCCCTTTGGCTGGCGAAGAGTATGATAGAAAAACTGCGTGTCCAGTGCAGCTTAGGGAGTAGGCTGTGTGCATTGGGTGTGTGAAGGTTTGCACTTTGTAAGGTGACTTCACGCAGCTAGCAAGCTGCTGTCCACTTTTTTTTTTCAGAACAGTGGCTTCCTGGATGTTTTTGGCTTTTTTTCCCATTTGGCCTCAGTTGTGTAGCCTTCCAAAAAAGTTAAAATAGTTTTGTATAGCTTCTTTCAATCTAATTTTGCCTTCTCATCCCAGTGGACAACAAAAAATGGGCAGTGCCCTTCTCAGTTGAAGAGGTTTGGAAAACAGACCTCCATATTAGGATCACCATTTCTGAAGAAGTATGGGAACCTCAGTGCTGTGTGGAGGGATGAACCCAGATGTTGCCAAAAGTTTTGTTGTGTTTATGCCACAAAATATCTTGGGATTATTTTTTTTCAGGTTGATCTGCTCCTGTCTTACATCCATAGTAGCCTGACATCTCTGCCATCAGGATGGAAATAAATGCACAAAGCAAAGCTCTTGGAAGGCCAAAGTCTTAGGACTATGCAGGGATGTATAGGAAGAGGCAATAAACAGTATTTGTGAAGCATTTCTCCTTTCTTAGCTTTGGAGATAGTGTATCATATTTTACTTTTTTCTATGGACTTCTAAAGAATTAATTACTGCCTCAATCTTGTACTTCCTCCCCTCTCCACCTGCGCCATCTTTATCTTCTGTTTCTCCTCCCTCTTCCTCTCCAAAAGGGTTGTAGCTAAGCCAAGACATGCTGTTTGCTAAGGAAAACTGAAGTATTAGTAGGTGCGTGCATGAATTGTCAGCCTTATCGAATCTGTTTCTGGCTGACATAATTAAACCTTTGGCAGATGTTTTCCACCTCAGCATTTGACTTCTGCCTCCTTTGGGGTGGTTGCTGGGTGATGAGGTCCTCATGTTTTGTAGTATGAGTTTGCACTCACCAAGGATAGTGGGACAGAGAGCAGGTGTAATGAGGCCACACTGCTGTGAGCTCCCATGTCATACCAGGATCTGTACAGCAGGGACTTTGTTAGTGGTGTCTCATAGAGAGCTGTATATACAGCAGTGTAATTGTGGGCCTAATTCTCCAGTAACTGAAGGGATTTGTGATCTTGACACAGGTTAGGCTTCTTACAAGTATAGATTTTGCTCATCCCTGATGTAACTGCCATATGTGACTCAAATGAGACATTTCTTTGCAGCAAGATGGTGACTGCCTCACTGTTATGCAATGTGAATGCAGCAAATTGAGATTCCATTCTTCTAAAACAGCTACAAGAGAGAGACTGAAGAAAGATGCAAAACTACTGGGAACCATCCAGAGAACTTGCTACATGGGGAACTGCATGTCTTTTTCCTTGCATCCCATCCCTTTTCATATTTTGGTCCTGAAATCTCTTTGTTCCAGTCACAGCAGGGACACAGCACACCGTGCCTCATGTTTTCTCTGCCTTTTATAGGGCTAACCACATTTTTTCTTGCATCAGTAGATCCCCTGGGACCCTCAGCATCATCACATACCTAGGACTGTTCCTGCATACTTTGGGTGTTCCTGCACACTCAAACATGACTCCTATTTGTCCCCTGTTTGAAACTGCACTGTTGTTATTGTGTATCTCTCAATTCTGTAGTCTCTTTCTCTTGGGACTGCTGCCCTCTCATTCTTCCTTGCCAAATACTTTCATGGGTGCTTATTGCAGGATTCTCCATATCCCTTTGGGCTGCTGCCTTTTTTCTTCTTTATAGCTCTAGCACTCCACGCATATTTGGGTTCTGGTACATCCTGTACATCCGTTGCTTCTGAGGGAAGGATGATGTCTAGTGACCCGAGCAGTACTCCTTTGTCCTCCCTCTTGGTGATTGAGCCTATGGGGAGGGGTGGGTGTGAAGAGCTGGTTGGGGTGGAAGCAATACTGTCATTTTCTTGCTGCCTCTGCTGCCTTGCAGGGAAACTAAAACCATGTTTTTCTGTCTCAGCCACAGAGCAACAACAAAACCAGTATAGTAAGCACTGCAAAAGAAACACCCCCAGTGCAGACGTCCATGGTATCTTCCCCAACCACTATTTTTTTTTTTCCTGTTTGGTTTAATTTTGATTCTGTCCTCTTCCCTTCTTTCCTTCCCTGCTCCCCAACCCCATCCCAAGCGCTGCTTGTGCTGCTCTGTTTCAGCTTGTGTTTTGGCTTTGTTCTGTTTGTGTCCCTGTGCTGCTGTGGGGCCTGATCACAGCCTCACAGGCTTTGGGGTGGGGGTGCTGAGCAGAGCTGTGGTTGGATGTGGGGATCGCAGCTTGCCTGGACTTCCCTGTGTGCCCTCCCTGTATAGTTCTGTGTGTCCTGTTCAACTGTTCCTGCTGGCTTTGGAGAGGATAGTTCGAAAGAAGAGAATGGCAAGTTCCAGCTGCTCTCCAGTGTGCAGGAAATTGAGGGTGGACTTCAGGACAGCACAGAAGAAAGGGCAGGCAAAGGGTTTTAGAGTAATCCTTTGTTGTCCATCTGGCCTGCTTACTTGTAGTTGATTCTCTACAGCTCACTGACTTGCTGGGCTAGCATTTTCTGTTTGGGCTGTGTGCAGCAGGCCTCATAGTGTGCCCTCTGTGCCTAGTGCATCTAATGGCACAGCTCAGTGTGGTCTGCTTCTGTGTGCTTGGAAGACCAGGCAGCAGTGTCTGATGACAGGCCGGTGACAGAGGTGGATGGGTGAGTGTACATCACTGCACTGTCAGTCCCTGTTGCCAACTTTGAGTCACCCTGCAAGAGTGAGAGCAGTGGGAGGAGTGATGCAGGATCCTGAAGTGTTGTCCTGCCTGGTAGTGAAGGGTGACTGGAGGAAGGAGCTAGTTAGCACCAATAAGCCTGGTAGCTGGTTTTTGTTTCGTGTCTCTGGAGAGTTGGATCTGGCATTTTTGAGGGTGCTGGGAGGGTAGGATTTGATGGTTTTGTGTGTGTTGTAGAATGAAACGTTCTTGGGACACTTCATAATTTTCTGCTTTCTCTTCACTGATTTTGTTTATGATGGTTTTGATATTGAGAGCGCCTTTCTAAATTATTAATTTTGTTGTTATTGAAATTTGGTCTAATTTTAGACACTTTGAGGCATATGTACCTTTTTTCACAGTCCAACTCCTTAGCAACTCCTCTCTGAGAGGCAGTGAGGTAGTCTGACTTATCCCCTTTTTATTATGGAAATTATGAATGTCCCTTTTTTAAGGTAAAATACTGGGCAAATTTTCCCCAAAACTGGGAGACAAAGGCCCCAGCCCAGTTTTATCTTCTGCTCCCCCTCTACCTTTTCTGAAGCATTTTCCAGTGAGGATGCTGCTGAGGGGTCATTACTTCATGAACAGCACAGAGGCTGCAGACTGGTTGCGCAGTTGCTGCCTGGTGTTTGTGCCAGCCTCACTGACTGGAGGCAAACTGGTAATTAGGGGCATTTGCAGGGAAGCTGGGGGCTTTGTCTCCTTGTGACTGTAGCTTTTAGTGCAGCCTCTCTCTTCAGGAAACCTGTGCAGGAAGTGTGTGCACCCGCACGCAAGCACATGTGTGCTGTTTGGAGTTTGTCGTTTGGTTTTTATTTTAAATGTCAGTCACCTTTTCTCTACTTGCTGGGGAGTGAAAAGAAATGAGAATGCTTTGGAAGTGGAATTTAATGGTTATTCCATCCTTTCCTAGGAGCCTCAAACAACTGTTGTCCATAATGCTACAGATGGCATAAAGGTAAGGTATGGGAGTGTTGACAGAGAAACCACTGCTTCTCTCCTTGTTCTTGTCTTTGTGTTTTAATTTGGTTTCTACTTTTCTGCCGTCTGGTTTGTAGCATGCTCCTGAATACTGCTGGAAGTAGACTGGAAGGGTTGTGTGGTATGGCTGTGGACCTCTGAAGAGGCTGAGTAGGGACAACTGTTCAAATATTATAATCTCTTTCCTACTGTGGTGTGTAATCACCACTCTTTGTATGTGGGGTGGAAGAGAAGATACAGGCACTTACGTAGTTTCTTTTTTTTTTTCTGAAAATGGAGATGTATTCCTCTGAGAAAGATGAGGCCTCTTTTAGCTTCTTGTGGCTATTCTTCTTCCTAACAGAAGCAAATCTCGTAGCTTCTGTCCTTGTAAAAGTTCTGGGTGGATGGCTTAAACATGCTAAAGCTGAGCAGAGATGCTGTTAAGTTTTGCTTAATATTTGGCCTGCTTCCATTCAAATCTTCCTTTTATCATCCTCTCCCCACTGTCCTTGTTAATGTTTCTGTGCTTTCCCCCATCTTTCTTCACAAACAAATCAGACTATTTACTCATGCCCCCAACTGCTGATGCCTGGTAATACTCTGTTCTGCCATGCAGGGTTCCACAGAGAGCTGTAACACCACAACTGAAGATGAGGATCTGAAAGGTAGGTGTTTTGCCTGTAATTTCAAATAGGGTTAAGAGCAGGCAAGGGATCCTGGTGATTTGATCATTACTTTGAACTATCTTCCAAGATTTTTGTGCCTGACTCAGTTCATAAATTCACAATGATGTTGTCATTCCTGTCACAGTGGGACCATGTGTTAGAGAAACAGCTGACTTGGCCTTTGGTGTTATATAAACACTGATGGGTCTGAGCTAATGTGCTTTTTCTCAGAGGTGGAATTCTTTTCTTGCAAATATCATAATCTGTTCATCTCCAGTCTGCTTCTAGGTGTGGAAAATCCCTACCAGTCCCTTCAAGTTTGAAGTCTAGTTGTGGTTTTGTGCTTCCCTATAAGTTACAGGGAGTTGAAACTTCTCTGTTAGTGCCCAGTTTCCCTTCTGACCCCTCTCTGGGAATCAAGTCAGTGACATACACATGCTTCCCTTCTGTTCTTTTGGGGCTTTTTTTCCCCCCTCTTTTTTCTTTTTTCCTTCCTTCCCTCTTTGGGTCTATTTTTTGTTTCTAAGTTTAAGACCATTTTCAGCCTGTTTTCCCTAAATGGAAATGATATTTCATGTCCCTGACTGAGATACAAGTAGAGGGAGAGGCTGAGAAGAGATTTCACACTTTTCAGTGACTACATCATAAGTATTCTGTGCTTGTAAAACTCTTTAGATGAATGAGCTCTGGGTCCCATATCTGCTCACATTGCTTGAGCAGCTGCCATTTTCCCAACCTTCCTGAAGAAACACAAGAAGACATTTTCCTGAATGAGCAAGTTCAGGATAGGTGAACACAAGTTTGCATTCTGAGTCAAATGTGTTAATAGTTGGCACTTTGAGACAGGTATTCTTATACTCCCTGTAGTTGATCTGAGTTAGATATCCAGGGGAAAAAAATCCATGTGGACTCTGTGGTGGTAGCAGCAATGTCACCTCTTGTCAGCTGGGCCAGCTCCTGATGCTTTTCCTGTGACTTGCCTCAAGCTGCTGGCTCTACTTCTGATGAGTCACAGGGAGCAGAAATGTGCCAGGGAGTGAATGAGCTCTGCAATACAGATTGTTTCAGATAAGGCTTGATCTCATTACAGTACAGTATACTTGTTCCCAATTTTTTGCCAAAGACTAACCTGTGGTTCCAGAACCTAGTTTTGAGGGAACTGGGTGGTTTTGGTAGTGCGGTAAAGAAATCAATTTATCTAATCTCCACTGGATCTGTCCATAACAGCTATTTGTCCAGGACCTTGTCTCCTTTGGCAGTTTTTGTTCAAGAGAGGTCCCAGACTTGATCCAGTTAAATCAATGGGTTCTGTAAATTGTGAATATAAATTCTGTGAGGAGAGGAAGGCTAGGACTGGAGCAGGGGGGGACACAACCAGCCAGGGCTAAATATATGAAGAATTATATATGGCTCCATTGGTTTTAATTGAGGTATTCAATTGAGATTTTAATTGAGGTATTTGGTGGTGGTTGGCAGTTTTATTGTTTGGTGGTTTGGGTTTTCTGGTATGGTAGTGGTTTTTTTTATTGTTGTTTTGGGGGGAGGAGTTGGGTTGTTTTGGTTGGGGTTGTTTTGGTGTGTTTTTTTTTTTTTGGCAGAGGTTAGCAGATTTTACTATGATTTTAATAGAAGAGAGCATTTGAATAGTGGCTGGGAGGAAGGGGACTTGCACAGTAACTGTGCTCTGGCCAGGTCTGGTAATCCTAGCTTTTCAGTTTTAAGTGTAGCAGGGTTCACCAGTGTTTATTTTCAACTCCTGCTCCTCCATGTTCTAAGCTTAAGGAAGCACTCAAGCAAAACTACATAGACCAAAAGCTTTGGTGTTGGAGTTCTTGGTGTTCTACATAGCCATGACTCTGGGAAAAGGGAGGTGCTTGTGCAATTCCTCTGCCAGTTTTTTATTTTCAGTAGACAACAGGTTACATAAATCTGTCCTCCTATAGTGTAGGAGACATCATCTTCCTCCATCAGTGGCAGTTGCCTCAGGGATATGTTGTTTCCACTGTGGTAGGACTAACTGTAGCAACCCCCTGCCCTTGTCTCTGGTGTCACTCTAAATTGTATAGCAGATCCATGTTGTAGAGCTGTCTCTACTTGGCTTTGCTCTGGTGGATACTCCTGCATGTCTTGTGCCCAGCATTGTGGTTTCTTTAATGTTCTCCTATTCCCTTTCTCTTTTTTTATTTACTGAACTTGCGTGTTCTGTTTGTGTTTTAATTCCCTGCCATGCTAGCTCCCCCTCTCTCCACCGGGGACGGCAGCTCAGTGCTTGAAGGACGGAGGCACAGTGAGAGCAAAACACAGACTGAGTCCATGCAGTCCCAGCTTTCTCTCTGTTTCTCAGCCAGTAAGTCCAGGGGTGCAGTGCTTCATGGCAACTTTTTCCCACCCCTCCCTCCACCTTTCCCATTTCTCCTTTCCCAAGATTTTTTCCCTTCCTCAACTTCCTTCCAGAATGTTGGTGTTTTGGTTTTTTTTTTTTTTCCATTTCCAGTACTCCAGAATAAAAAGAAATCATCTCCCTTCCTGCAAAATACCCTCATTTGCACACTAAAAAGTTCAAAACCATTCCTTCCTGTTTTGAAAAAGCAAACAAACAAAAGCCAAAACAGAGCCTCATCCTAACTGATTTCATTTCTTTGCTTTCATTTGGGAGAGATGTGTTCTTTGTAAAGATATACTGCCTTTTGAGGATTTCTCAGGCAGGTCACTGTTTCTCTTAGTTTTCCTTGTGGTAAATAGGACCAGTGGTGCAGGTCTGCTTAGGGAGAAGATATGCAAGGGCCAAATTTGGTCTTGCTTGTCAAGAACTTCAGAGCACCGCAGAACAGGGATGGTGCTCACAAACTGTAAGAATAAGTCAGGTTTTACAGAATGCTTCAAGGATTCTTTGGAAGGGATGCTGTGGCTGCTGGAAGACCCCATAGCATTTCTGAATCCATTATTAGATGCTCTGAATTAAAATCCTCAGATAATGTTGGCACTGAGCGGCATTTCTCTGTTGTGCGCTTTACCTTGTGTGTCTGTCTTGCTAGCTTAGCTGGTACCATTGTTAGGCAGCCAGTTACAGAGCCATCTGCCTGATCTCTCCTGAATTGGCTGCTTCTGTAGAGGAGTCTCTGGATGAATAACTTAAAAAATTAATATGAAAAAAACAAATTAGCAGGTTGGAGAAAATCTAGATGAGATTCCCAGCCTTTCTGCTATACAAACATACTGTACTTAGCTGCCTCACAATAGTGAGCTGTAGTGGAAGAGTCCTCAATGTGAATTGGAAATGTCTGGAGTTTCTGGTCAGGTCAGTCTGAAAAGGAAGGAACAGGCATGTCCTCTTTTGTTGTCTCCTTTCTTCCTTACCTTACCTTTCTGCAGACAGCACCAGTATCTCATACAATGCAGTAGCCAGAGATTCTCTGTTACTTATTTTTGAAGTAGCTCTAGGCTGTCGAACTGCTGGTTCTTGAGGTGCAATGGGAAAGGTGTTTTGTCCAGCCAGGACGGAAGGGAAATGATCTCTTCTGAAGTCCTTTTTTTGCAGTGAACTGCTTGCTTAACTTCCTCTTGCTCATACTAAGGCCTTGCTTGGTATGCTGAGAAGTGCCAGTTCACTTCTCTGCCAAGTGGGGCAGCCTTGTCCCACCCTGCTGCCCCCCGAGTTGAGATTTGCAGTGTTTTGTTTGCTTGACCCTTTCCCTTCTCTCACTTCTTACCTGCCCTCGTGCTGCTCTGTCACTGCCCTAACCAGTGTTTCAGATCACCCTCAAACTACCTTCAGCAGCATTAGTGTGATTCCTTTGAGACGTCTTCTGTACAGGAGCCTCTCTGAGTAGTCTCTGTCCCAGCTGCTGTGTGACAGAGGCAGGAGAGCAGGTAGAGGCTGCTGGGATGTGGCTCTGTGTGCCAACCGGGGCTGAGGCTGTGTGTGTTTGTACTACTTTGTTGTTTTTTTATTTTGCTTTCTGGATTTTTTTGTTTATTATGTTAATGCTTACATTTGTTTTGCAGCTACACAGTCTTGTGAAGAGAAGCTTCTTGCCTGGGACAGCCCAGGGCAGACATTGGAGTTAGAGCGTGCTCGGTCGGAGCCTTTGCTAACTCCAGTAGTTCCCTTTGTACTTAACAGTACACCGTGTAAGTTAGCAGCTGGGTAGCAGTAGTGGTGTAGCGCAACTAATGCTAGTTACCCTAGATGTCAACTTACCCCCCGTCCTCTCCGCCTGTGTGCCCTGCACCGCCCTGCCCACCCAGAAAGGTCCGGAGCGCGCCTCGCAACTCATCGCATTACTCCTGGCGTGAGCCGCGGGCGCGGCGCCGAGGAGCGGCTCTGCCCCAAGCCCGGCCCGACCGCCCCCAGCCGCCGGGGCGGAGACCGCGGGTGTGAGCTCCGTCCGGTGCGCAAACGGCACTGCCGAAAGCGTGGCTTCGTGCCCTGTGTCCTTTTGCGGCCCGCGGGCTGGGCCCTGCTGTCGGCTGTCCCTTGGGGCTCTCGAAGTAGGCAGGGAGACAGCGCCAGTCGCTGTCGTGCCCCGCTACTTCGCTGTCTGCCTGCCGCCTCTCTGTGCAGCTCCGCAATTGGAGGCCCCGGGCATTCCTCAGGAGAGGCAGGAGCATATGCCTTCCCCGATGTCCTACGGAAAACGTGGGTCGGATCACCTGTGTGCTGGCTGTAGCTCGGGACATGTAGTGAAAGCATGAAGGTGTGCAGTCTGATGGAATGGACTTGTGTTGAATGACAGGGTTGGTGCTGCTGCATAGTGACATTTGGGAAGGGGGTACAAATCTCTGTGAGGTGAGTTAGGGCCGTGCTTGGCAGGTTGTCTCACTCATCCCAAATGGAATCTTTCCCATGGACTCCATTTTCAATACTGCACACATTGGTGTGTGCCTGCATGGGAGGAAAATCCAGCAGGTAACCCTGCTTCATGCAGAAGCAATTCCATACAGCTTACTTGTTTTTCACAATAAACATAGCCTACTGTGTACTTTTTATCCATGTGCTGTATATGTCTTTCAATGTGTGGAAATGTGTACAGGCTCAGTGACAAAGCCAGCTCCCTTGCTTTTGTGAGCAGGGGTTGTGAAAAACCTCAGAAGGTGTGTGGCCTGGACAATTTGTTGTGGGAAACCAAGAGAAGGGAATGCAGAGGTACTGGACAGAGAGGATCCAAATAACAGTTGATGGTTAGCCCCCATCTCCATTTGCTTTGAAGTCCAGTGTACTGGGTTAGGTTAATGGTAGTGCTGTTCAGAATACTGAATAGGATTGTGCTGTAGGGTTTGGATTGACCTAAGCTAACTGCCTGAGGAACAGAACACATACTAATATATAGCTAGGACATGTCCATCCAACCCATCCATCCTGCTGCAGTTGTCTTTCTAGCTTTTGGAAGTCATCTCTACACATCCCAGTTGCTTCTTTGTGGCTTTCCTAATAACAGGTATTGGTGATGGTGATAAGCAAGTTGTTTGGGGACGTTTTCTAGTTGGCTTGGTTTGTGTATATGACTACTGTGGTGAAGGGTTTCCACACCTCAAATTGCCAGACAAGTGCTTCACATTGGCAGGTTCACTGACATTCATTGGTCAGACTCCCCAGAAGCCTCTCAGACTGTCATCCAGGAGACACCTCTGTTGCCTGAGACCTTTCTAGAAGAAAAATAATTGAAGTACATACCTCTTTATTTCCTTTTGTTGTGCATTTTGGGATCACTATTCCCCTTTCATACCACTGCCCTCCTACCCTCACGTGGATGGCTGTCATTATTGCATAGCTCCAGAATGCAGGGAGCAGCATCCTATGAGATCTAGACTAATGGTGCTCCCCAGATTGCTTGTAGAAAGCATTCACTAGCCTCATATTCCCACTTAAGTCTTACACAAAGTTCAATTGCTCTTCCTCCTCGTTTGCAGTGCGTAAGCAAGAAATCATTAAGATAACAGAGCAGCTCATAGAAGCCATCAACAATGGAGACTTTGAGGCTTATACGTAAGTACGGATGTCTTTTGATGTGTCATTCATCAGTTTGTGTGCAAGCAATGTTCTGGTTCCTGGATATGAGAAGCTGTCATCCACTCAGGGATGCTAAAAAGTTTTATGTATTCTAGCCTCCATCAGTTAGGAGTAGGGGTAGGGCAGAGCTCTCCAAATGAACATCAAGTAAAACTCAGGTATCAAACAGCAATAGGAGTGACAAAGGGGAGGAAAATGTCCTGGCTTTGTAAGAAAAGCAGCAAGGAGGACAGTGAGTTGGGCAAAAATAGAATAAAAGAGAAGCCAGAAACTAATGTGCTTGTTTTGTGTGAAAAGCCAAGTGACACCAATTCCTTCTTGTTGCAGGAGGATTGAGTCCTCCAGGGATTTACTCCTTGGAGTAGGGAAGTAGTTAGGTGGACATGGGGTGTAAGTCAAATGACATATCAGCATTTCATTGTGTAAATAGCCGTTGCACTCAAATGCAGACTGCAAGCCTGTGGTGATTTTCTTTGCAGAAAAATCTGTGATCCTGGTTTGACCTCATTTGAACCTGAAGCACTGGGGAACCTGGTTGAAGGAATGGATTTCCATAAGTTTTACTTTGAGAACTGTGAGTGGGTAGATTTGGTAACACCAACAGCTTTCTCTCTAATCTTAATTTATGCCACATTGGTGGGGGGGAGGGGCAGGGGGAGCTGGCAGTACTGAACTGATTGTGCCTGCGTTATAATGCATTTGTAAGAACCAGCATTCTTTTTCTCAAAAGCCTTTTTCAGCAACAATTTCAATTCTAATACCCAGATCCATCCAGTGTAGGCACACAGTTTGCTTGGTGCAAATATTTTGTAAGCACAGACTGCAGAGCTTTAAAAATCTGAGGCACTGGATTTCCTACTGATATGGAAATGGAAAAGATGAGCATATTTTGATGCAAACAATATTGTGTATTTGGGGTAGACACAGTAAATTGTCAGAAATAGATAGTCACGCACAAATCAGTCACACCTTCACTTTGAGTTTTTCATGGACCATTTCAGATCTCTTAATACCTAATGAACCTGCTGTGTGGATACAAGGGTCACCTTGCCAGCCTGGGGCAGGGAAAAGAGTTGGGAGAAATGCTGTCATTTATGCTAGTGGATTTGCCTCCTTTCTTAGATGTTTCCATAGGATGAGATAATTGAAATTTAAATCCTGAGCTGTTGAGTTTGTTTTATTTTGGGGGTTAGGTCAAGAGCCTTAGTACTGGCAATTTCTAGTGCTCTAACTATGCAAATACTTTGTCTCTCAAAAGCCTCACTTCTCTGAGGCTTGTTCATACTTAATACAGGACTAGCTTAAAGACCTCCTGATTATTGACTCTTTTGCAGCAATATTCTGTTAATATAAGATTTTTTCCTGTAACTGAAGAAACATCAGCACTGGTGTTGAAAAAGTGGCGAGTAGTCTTTGCAGAAGAAGTGGGAGCCAAGGGGTCAGGGTTTTCTAGGCAATAGCAAGTGCAGAGTTCCTAAGAATGAACAGGTGGTAGGGGGGTGGAAATTGCTTGGATTTTTACTGGAAAATTGCAGGAGCAATTTTTATTTTATCCCAGAATCCAGTGGAAGGTGAGTAGAATACAAAAGAGGTTGGAGTATGTAGGGGGCTGTTCCTTCTTGGCAGTAAGACTCTGATGGTTTTGCATGTTCTGCCAGTACTGTCGAAGAACAGCAAGCCAATACACACCACCATCCTGAACCCTCATGTCCATGTCATTGGTGAAGATGCTGCCTGCATTGCGTACATCCGCCTGACTCAATACATTGATGGCCAAGGCCGGCCCCGCACCACGCAGTCTGAAGAGACCCGTGTCTGGCACCGCCGAGATGGCAAGTGGCTGAACGTCCACTACCACTGCTCTGGAGCGCCTGCAGCACCTCTCCAGTGAGGATCAAATACGGGTATGCACTATCAGGGAAGGAGTATATCACACATAAAACTAAAGGTGTTGTGCGTGAGGATTCAGTAGTCAAGGCTGTTTAGTGGCTGTGAGAGAAACATTTTTTGTTGTCTGTACACTAAATACTTTTGGTAAGTTCTGACCTCTAGACTTAGCAGGATTATCTGCCACTCCTGACAGTCTGGAGTAATGTGCCAGAAGCTTGTTCCTGAATATAGTTACTACCCTTGTGGCAGCAATGCTTCCTCCCAGATACTCAGGTCTGTGCTTGGACAGAGTGCTAATCTAGAGCATCTCATGCTGTGCACAGGCTTGCTGTTTCTAAGCTGTGATCTGCATTTACATGCTGAGGGTGATTTCAGTGAACTTTTTTGATGAGAATGTTGTATTCTAGAGATCATATTGCAAAAATTATACGGAACAATTTCTGTGCCATAGGGGTAAAGATTTATTCATGTAAATTTTACTACTGATTTTCCAATTAGCAGGAACTATTTAGTACCCAATGTTGAGAAGACTCAGAGAAAAAAAGAATAAATCTAAACAAATAACAATATCAAAGGATTTCAAATATCCTTGATTAGCTTGCCACAGTTCAGCATTGGAGGAAATTTGTTATGAAGTTTAAAATTAAGTAATTTGTTGCATGCTCCAAAAAGACATCAGATCTATTTACTTTGTTTATTGCCTTACTGGTTTCTTTTAGTCAGATATGACTTCTTTCATTCTACACTGAAGTATATATTACATTAATTTTAAAGATCGAAGTCTCTTAATCTTAGGACCTTTTTACTAAAGATTTTCTATTTAGGAGCAAACACAAAAAACATCTAAAGCTGGGAGACAAGTTTTTTTAAATGTAGTAATTTGAGGATGAACCTGTAGTCTTGTGTACTACTTGAGAAAAAGCCAAGAGCAGTTTTTATTTTTATGTACTCTGAGGGCTTCAATCCTACTGAAGGTAATGGAAAGTAGTGTGAACTATCATAAAGAAACTTCAGTGCTCACAGATGGAATTTGAAAAGCAAAAGTTCATTGTGGTCACCAGAAGCAGAGAAGGTTTTAAGAGAGCTGGACAATCAGCTCAATTTCCAGAGAGTAAGACAGTGAGAATGATAGTCTTTGCAGGGAAACAGAAACAACCCCTTACTTGCATGAGGTTTTTGTCACAGCGTTATTGAGGGAGACTTCTGGCCTAGATTTGCAGAAGAATTTGCAGAAGAAATTTATGAAATTTAAGATTGGTATGACCTAGTGGCTATGCCTAAGAGGTTTGAGGAAGTTTAGGAATGGGAAATCTTAGCTGCTACAGCAGATGTATGTTTCCTTGACTTGGATCCTGAAATGTTGCACCCCTTCCAAAAGTATGTGATGGAGGGTTTCTGAAAACTGCACAGCAAAAGCCATTTGCTAACCACAAATCATTGGTTAAAGCAATGTTTAAAAAACCTCCTACCCCATAAATGAAATTTAAGTTGAAATATTTGCATGCATTTTTGAGTTCTGAAGGAAGTGTAACTACATGCAATTGGGAGTGAGGTTAGTGTGGGCAGCCTCCATCTGAACATGCTTGAATCATTTAGGAGCAAGCATTGGCCCACATGCAGTGAAGGGTAAAGATGAAGAAGGAATGAAGTGAGGAAGAATTCTTAAATAGAAAGCAGTGGTGTGTTCTCACCTGGAAGGCAGAGTTCAGTTTTGGGTAAGTCATCTTAAAAGGAAACTGCAGCTGTAAAAGAAGTTGGAGGTTAATCAGAGGACTTTGTCTAACAAAAGAGAAGAAACCGAGAAGGGAGGAAACTCGTAAGAGAGTTTGTTACAAAGATTTCCAAGAAATGGTAGAAAAGATTTGGCTGCATTTCATGGCAGAACAATGCTGGGGAAAAAACAACAACAAATCAGAAAAACTTAAAACTGATCCAAATAAATTCAGTAATTCAAGAGAAGATGATTACCTAGGAGAAGCCCTTACTAAAAGCAGCCACTAGGGCTACAACTATGCAAAACTGCAGAAAAGCTCATACACTTACTTGAATATTGAGAACATTCAGAGACAAAATTACTGAAGATTTAAAAATAAATATTTCAGTTCAAGGCAAAAGCCAATGGGAAGTGAGGAAGAAACTGTTCTTAGGACAAGAGCTTTTGATCACCCTTTGGGAAACTTCTTCAACATCTGGAACATCACTAGTATATAGTGGGCCCAGGTCTGCTCCAATCAAGCAAGTAATTAATTTTAGCAAGTAGTTCATTTTCATTGGCCCACTCAGCCAACTGGAAGGGAAAGTGTGTACCTCTTGTGAGGGCTCTCCTCACAAGCCCCCATCTGCCCTGCATTAGAAAGGGTTTCTGCCTGCATCAAGTAATTAGCCTGTAAAAAAGGTGGTTTATTAATCGTATACAGCTAACATTTGGCTTTATTTCTTTCCATCTTCCATCCTGTTTTCCCCTCTCCTTTCTGGATGGACACTGCTTCTTCCTGACCGCAGCAACTTGTGGAGATACTCAGCTGGAGGGCAATATCTTCTTAGCGAGCAGCTCTGGAGTGCCTGAGTGACAGCAGTGGTCATGTCTGTTTTGACATTAAAAAAAAAAAAATACAAAGTACAAACAGGCAGCAGCCAAATGCACGAAACCCTGCATGCATCTGATGCTCTGGGCGCTGCCTTTCTGTTGTTTTCCATGGATCCATCGTGTCTGTTTCTGCTGTAAGAAGGTGTTTTTAAATCTTAAAAAGGAAAAAAAAGAGACATGTTGTTTGTATAAAATAATTAAAAAAACAACCAGGAATAATGCTAAATAAATGACAGATTATCCAACATGCCCTCTCCCCCAGGGCTAAGAAAATGGCAGCAGCTGGAACATCTTTCAGAAATGAAGTGAGGGGGAATGCAAAAGTGAAGGAGAGAGAAAGAGAGCGAAAAAGGAGGCGGCTTGAGCAGTGGATGGCTGAACTGTGCTTCACAAAGCCATGGTGGAAGCTAGCATCGCATTCAGGCTGTGTTGCAACCTCAGTCAGTGAGAGGTAGTGAAGAGACCCCAGAGGAGCCAGTGTGAAGACTGGGGCTCAAGAGAGAGGAGGTGCTTCTCATCCCGTTGCCTGGCAGACTGACTGCAGCCTGTTTCTGCACAGCAAGAGCGCTATGGAAAGCTGGTTGCTCGGCTGCTGGATCCCAAAACAGACTTTTTCTTTTTTTTTTTTTTTTTTTTTTTTGTTTTGTTTTGTTTTGTTTGTTTGCTTGTTTGGTTTCTCTTGTAAAGAAAAAAAAACACAAAAGTAGGATGTTGATTTAAAACTAAAGGTCAAAGTAGGGATTAAAAAAATGGGTTTAAGTGAATATAACTTAAATGAAAGCTTGCTCTTCAGAGATACTGGTTTTAGAAACAGCCACTACCTGGAGGTTTGAAGACAGCTTATTTAACTTAACAAAATAATAAAGCATTGCATTAAGAGCTGAGATTTTGGAGGATGAGGGTAAATGTATGGAATTTTCTATTTTTTAGTTTTTTTTCCTTGCTAGTAGTATAGTTGGGATCCACAGTGCTGCAGAACACGTGTTCCTTATGAAGCAGACAAAACCCTTAGTGTTATGTTCTTCATAAAAACTTGCACATACACTCCTATATGAGGCATAAATAGCGTGTGTTTTTTATACTGAAATATATGCACCCGTAGAATTAAAGGAGTTACCTGGCCTCCTGTTCAGTGTGTTTGGTCTCCCAGTAAAACAGCAGTGGGAGCCAGCAGTCCCAGCCAGGTGCTTTTCCTCACAATTAACCAACCCATCTAATGTTTGTAAGTGTCATGTTTACTAGTGTTTATTTGGATAATTTTTCTATTTTTTACAGTGATGTTGTAACACAGAAAACTGTCAGATCAGAACCTCAAAAACTGTAGCTGAAGGACTCTGGGCCATCTCCCTATATTGCCTCTGGGTGTTAGAGGATACCTCATGAAGCAGATGAGAAAGGAAATGAGCACATGTGATCTGATGTTTGTCCTTTGGGTCAGTTCATCTTCCTTTCTTTGCTGCAAAAGGAGTCCATTTCCTTTATTCACTGAGTGTGGAATGTGGAAGTGTTTTGTTGACCTTACCAAGGAGGGAGCTTAGCCCTCTTAGAAGAAAAATAGGGCCTTTCTGGCAGGCCTCACAGGATTTGTCTTGACCAAGGGAAGGCATGACTTGCAGAAGTTGGGATGGGCTTTTACCTGAATTTCTATCTACCCCTATCATTTTTTTGTATCTTTCAAGGGAGTTCAAGTGATTGCATTGACAGCATAGTAACTGTGAGGCCACCTTTTTACAGGGTAAAGAAGAGAAGGAAGCCAATTTGGAAACTTAATCCTTATTTAATGCAGAAAATAAAAGCTGTTACACTAAGAAGAGCTGTCACTTTGCAACAGTTAGTTCTCTGCTCCCTTTGTTAGAGAGGTGCTATCCCACACTAGGATTAGATCAGCTAGGCCTGCCCTGATGAAGGAAAAGACCATCCACACTTCCCGTGTTTGTCTACGTAAATACCTTTTTCTTCCTCCCTCCACCATGACGGGGACAAGTGGTAGGATGAAACCCATGGAGGGCAAACACTAGATTTTATTATTTTGAAACCTTTTTAAGACAGCACTAAGCTAGTGTGTGAAGTGGAAAAGTAAAAAGCCTTGATATTTTATTCGGATACTTTTTAAAGCCACAAAGAGAAAGCAGACAGGAGATTGCAATTATGCCGTTTAAAAAAAATAAATACAAAACATTATGCATGCCTTCTTTAGGTCTGATTTTCCTTGTCTCTTTACCTGATGGTTATTAATAATTACAAAGAAAACCCTCTGTATTAAGCATCTGCATCTTTCAGAGAAAATTTTAAAAGAGCTCTTGGGTTTTTTGGTTTTGCACAGTCTTGGAGACAAACTCTCTTTTGGTTGTTTGTTTATTTTATTTCCTTTTATGTTAATGAGAACCTTAGCTTGGTATGGCCATTATCAAACACAGCTGTACACCTTTAGCATCCTTAATGTTCTCTTATGGGGCTAATATAAGCATCTATATAAGATATATTATGAATATCACATTTTAAACAGGAAATGGAAGGCATTTGATGCAGAATCTTTGCATGATATAGAAATAATTAAAGTTAGCTAGTGTTTGTTTGTTTGGTCTGAATGTTGGTAGAACCTTCATAGCTTTGTTACAATGAAACCTTGAACTGAAGATATTTAATAAAATAACATTTAAACAGTGCAAAGTTCTCAGTGTCATGTTTTTCTCTTAAGCCATGGCACAATGTGGAATTTGCACTTCTGAGATAAGAATCAATGTGCAAAGCTTTTGTTGTGTCAGTTAATAATTTGATTTTAAAATACGTTTACAAATGAAAAAAGGTGTTATCATACCCAAAATGAAAAAAAATACTGGGGTTAATAAAAACAGGGGAACAACAGAACCTGTTTAAATAACTATTATGGCATCAACAGAACCTGTTTAAATGAATATTATGGCATTTCCCTGACCAGCAGAGAAATGTTGCTTCTGTTCCTGATAGCCTAATTCTTGGCAAGGCTCTGCTCTTACTATGTTTCTCATTTTCCTCACCAATATTTCATATTCTTTGTGGGAGAAGCTGTCTTGCCATTAGGTTCGTCTGATATAAACATGTTGAACTTGGATGGCAGCTCTTGTATTTGTGAGCCAACACATTTTGTGTACTAAATGGCATGCTCCTGTGGGGGCACAGATCACCAACTCACCTGAGCAAATTGGCCTAGTCTAGCAGCATAAGCAACACACACAAGTGATGTTCCCCAGGGCTCCAGTAATGGGGCCAGTTCTGTTGAATAGCTTTACCAGTGATCCAGGCAAGGGGATCGAGTGCACCCTCAGTAAGTTTGCAGATGACACCAAGCTGTGAGGGAGTGTTGACCTGCTTGAGGGTAGGAGGGCACTTACAGAGGTGTTTGGAAGGACAGATCCATAGGTTGAGGTTCAGCAAGGCCAAGTGCTGGGTACTGCACTCGGGTCAGATGCAACAGTACAGGCTTGGGAAAGAGTGGCTTGAAAGCTCCCCAGCAGAAAATGACCTGGTGGTGTTGAATCACAGCTAGGTGAACATGAGCCACCAGGGTGCCCAGGTGGCCAAGAAAGCCAAGAGCATTGTGTCCTGTATCAGATAAAGCAGCACTAGGAAAATGATTGTCACCCTGTACTGTGTATGGGTGAGGCTGCATCTTGAGTACTGTGTTCAGTTTTAGGCCCTTCACTGCAAGAAAGAGACTGAAGTGCTTCAGCATGTCCAAAGAAGGCAATGAGGCTGGTGAGGGCTCTAGGAGCAGCTGAGGGAACTGGGGTTGTTCAGTCTGGAGAAAAGGAGGCTGAGGGGAGACCTTAGTGCTCTCTACAACTACTTGAAAAGAGGCTGTAGTGACATGGCTGTTGGTCTCCTCCCAAACAGCAAGTAGCAGGACAAAAGGCAATGAATGGCCTCAACTTATCCCAGGGAAGTTTTAGCTTGAATATTAGGACAGATTTCTTCACCAAAAGGTTTGTAAGCTTTGGAACAGGCTGATAGGGTTTAGTAGTGGCCTTGGCTGTGGTGGTTTAATGGGTGGGTTTGGTCTTAAATGTCTTTTCCAACCTAAACAAGTCTATTATTTCCTAACAAGGTTAGAAGTTAGTTTGGTTTAGCTCATTTTGTTTATATACTGCCTGTTGGTATTAGCATTTCATTTATGTTCACTTGGGTAGGCTTTGTTCCACTCAGCCTTTGCTGCTTTGGCATTTTTCTATTATTTTTCACCTTGCACTCTGCTCAGGGCAGGCTGGCTCAGCACTGATCCTGCAGCATGTGTTGCTCATGCCTTCTGCTCAGACCTCTTCCCAAGTGTGCAGGGAGCATGGCTGTGGTGGGACAGATGTTTGTGTGCTTTTTTCTGTCTCCAGCTGCCGCTGGCCTTTTGGCAGCTGAGTGTGTGTCAGGTATGGCGCAATTGCTGCTGTGATTGCACTGGGGATACGTCTCTTGTTTTGTTGTGGCTGCAGCTAAGCCTGAGGTGCTCTTCCTGGCTTTTGTGCCCCCAGTTTGGCAGGCTTGGCGACCTCCATCTTCCCTGAGTTGTTCTCAGGTGCAACTGGGAAGCCCTGCAGATGGCAGGGGGTTGCTTTGCCTTATCAGCCAAAGAGAGCTCAGTGTGCTTAATCCCCTCTAACTACAACAGTTACCCAGTAAATAGTGTCAGTTGCTGCTGCTCAAAGAGATGATTGCTTTTGCTGCCTGATAAATCAAGAGGAAAATTGTCCTTAGTGTTTAAAGGGAGAAAGTAAGAATTTTACAGCCCTCTCACTGGCACTGAAGATAATCTGTTTATAGCCAGGAGAGATAGTTCATGCTATTGTGGAAGCAGAGAGGTTCTGTTATAATTTCTGACATCTAAGGCAGTACCATTCATCAGGTAAGGTCTCTTCTGAAGCAGTTAATCATATCTTAACAATGTTTGAAGAAATTTTGCAGTATATGATACGCACTAGGAAAATCCCAGTAAAGTTAGTGATGATTTCCCATGTTCTTAGTAGCTCTTTTAACTAAGACTATAGTAATTTAGACACTTGCTGAAAGCACAGTAGTCAGACTAATGCTTACCTCAAGAATATTTATGTAGCATGAGGTTTCTCCAAAGGTCCCTGTGTATGTGTGATTTAAGTACATGTAGAAGAGGTGATTGCATCCCATTTAAACTGTACTGCATCTGCTGCTTGCAGGTGCACTGTTAGTCAGTTTGTTAGCAGGAAACTGAAGAATGTGATATAATCTGCTCCAGAAAAAGGAGTCTTAGCTGACAGCATGGAGTTGAAATAGTACTTGCCTGCAGTGTGATGGCTCCAGTATTGAGCTATGAAGCAGTGCTATTCCCAGAAATGTTTCCAGTATGCCATATCTGGTTAAAATCTGCTTATGGCATTTTGCCACCTCTATGCTCAAGAGATGTGTGATCATGGTTTTCTATGTTTTCTCCCTCTCTCCCCCAATACCTGCACATGAATGCTTGTACACATTGCTTGATTCCCTGTGGACACCTATAGTTGATGTCAGTTTACATTTGAGACCAAATCAGTTTTCCCTTTAAACTAGGACTGATCTATACTTGCTGGGCTACTGACACAAAGTCTAGCAGGATGCTTTATGCTATAGTATTTATGAAATGTGGGGGGAGAGATGAGCAGAACTAGACCTCAGGTGCCAGTACTCTTTCCATTCTATTACCAAACTGTTACCTGATATGTGTCACTGATAATGTAGACAAATGGATAGAGCATTTGCCTAGCTATCAGGAGATTAGTGATCTATGTCTGGTGCTGACATGGCCCTGTAGGGTGACTGCAGACAACACTTGTATACTCTCTACTTCAGCTTTCCCATTTGTCATTTAGATAATGAAACTGACCTCTGTAGAAACTGCAGGAAGAGGCTGATGAACAGTGATGCAGAACAGCTGAGTGGTATTGCTGTTTCTCATCCCAGAGGGCAGTTGGTTGATTTGTTTGTCTTTTTGTTTGTGGGTGTGTTTGTTCTTTGGGTGGGGTGGTTTTGTTTTGTTTCTTGTTTTCCCTGAGAATTTGAAAGTTTTAGGATTGTGGACTAATAAGCCTGGAATGCTTGTTTATTTGGAGTTAGTATACATTTATTTTGGAGTTGAGAAAGGTGGTCCTTGGAGGCACTTAAAGTGGATTGAGCGGAGGGTTGTGAATTTTCCCCTTAAAATACTTAGTGTCTGAGAACTGCTCACCTGCAGGAATGCACTGCCTGCCTGCCAAGTAAGGAACAGGAATTTACTGGTCAGTGTGTAGTAGTATGAAGAATTTTAAGCAAATAATTTCTTCTATACTTAAGAAGTATTTAAAAGAAAAAAAAAAAGCATATGCTTGTGCTTTTTAAGGAAACCTGGCCATGGTGAAAGGAGGCAAATAATTAAGTCAGTAAAATTTCAGCCTTATGTCACAGTGGGGTCCTTTCAAAGGAAAGTGGATGGGGGGAGAGGACGTTGTCCTTAATCTGTAACATTTTACACAATTTCACTTCCCATAATTGTCCCTGAATAGATGGACAGAATGACATTTTTTTTTTCCAAGAGAACCTTTTTATTAATGCATTTTGGCAGGGTTGGAATTTGGCCAGTGAATATTGGGATGAAATACCATCTTGTCCTGATTTCTCCTTAGTGTTTCTGAGAAAGTGTAGTGTTCATACCAACAGCCTGCAAAAATGGCATCGAGGCTGTGCTTCAGAAGTCTTGTTTATATTGGAGTATCACTTAGATTATACCAGTACCTACAGCAGTGCTTCTGCTGTATAATTGTTCCTGTTTCAGAAAGCAATTATTTCTTGCTACATGTTCAGAAGCTAAAAATAAACTGAAAAAAGTACTTAGACAAGAAGGCTATGTTTTACTCATGACATTTGAAATTCATTGCTTTGGATTTATAATATTTTTCTTGTACAGAGGGCCAAACTTTGAGAAGACTGTCTTAAATGTCTTCAAGAATTGTAAAGAGATTTCAGCCTTGTTAATTCCAAAGTAGTGTTAATGGTGACATTATTTTAAATAAGTCAGCAAGTTTAAACAGCTTCTCATCTGTTAATCAGTAAAAACCTACCTTACCTATTGGAAATAATGCATTCAGTTTCCAAGTAATAACCGTTTGTGCAGCATTACACTTTGACCTTCCCTTTTGAAGGAATGAGGGGAAAAAGGAAAGATGGGATGTATTTTGGAGTGATCTCTGTCATTGCAGGTTTAAATGAAATTTCAAGCCAATATTGTTGCACCTGTATAGTGGACAGGAGTGGTATGGTCCTGCCAGTGATTCCATTTCCTCAGCATAATTGAGATTGGTTTGACTGGAGGAGAGAGGCGAACTACCAACAAAATATTTGTATCAGAATATCCAACTGTGGTTTGAAACTGTAAATTCAGTTTCACAGAATGCAGTGCTGGATTATAAATGTTACAAGCACATGACACGAAGTGTTAAACTGCCACATATTCCCTCTGTTAGCTCAGATTTGCTCAGCTGTTTTGGAAAGTGCAAGGTTTGTGGAAGATCAGGTATCACCTGCTGCTGCTGCCATGGTAGCTTCAGGCAGGGAGACAGTATTTCATCTGATGTAAGCACTGTGGCATGTGTTTGGGTTAATTCAACAGAAATACAGTCACATGTATGTGCTGCTCAGTATTCTGGCAGCCCAAGGACCTGGTGTGATGGAACAGCAGCCTCGCTCCAGGTGGTGGGAGCAGCTGCCTTGTCAGCCTCTGCTGAGGTCGGGGCTGTTGGACAGAAGCTGAACAGGCTTTTGAACTGCACTAAGAACTGCTCCTAGCTTTGTCTGCTTTACTTGCTAAGTCAGGCTTCGCAGGTTTGCAGAAACATGGCCAGTGCTTCAGATAGGACCACATTGGCTGCAAATCAAAAGCCCTGTATCAATGTGCAGTAACTTTCATGTTTGGGTTTAACTTTTCCACAGAGGAACAATTCCTATGCAGCAAACGTATACATCTTGTGTTGCTTTCTTTAGAGGGTTTCCTGGAAGTGATAAACTTCCAAAGGAGGTGGTGGATTCCCTTACATTCCACAGTTTCCAGGACCATCTTGACAAGGTGCTGGGCCATCTCATAAAAACTATAGTCTTACCCTGGAAGGTTGGACTAGATGATCCTTGAGGTCCTTACCAACCTGGTATTCCATGAATCTGTGAATCTATGAGTGATGGACAGGTTGCCAGCAATTCTCAGACCTGGGGAAGCAGCACTTTGCCAGGATGAGGCCTCATTCTCTGATCACCTACCTGCCGTTTCCTTGATCCTCTTCCACCACCACTCACCTCTGCTGGTTTTGATCACTTGTGCTGACCTGTCACACGTTCCCTCCTCTGCAGCACAGCGGCTGCTTTCTGTACAGCAGTTTTAAAAGCAGGCCTGTGTGAACAGCACTCTCGAACTGCTGTCCACCGTCCTCTGCCAAGAACGAACGTTCCTGTGATGTGGCTCCATTGTGACTTCCTACTACAACTTTCTCCGCCTTTCTAAGTAGGAAATTGCACCGTACGTGTGTTTTCCTCGGGAAGCTGCTGCCACAGGCGCTGTTACAGCGTGTCAGTCCCTGCCTACTGCTTTCCTGGGCAGCCCACGCCTTCCGCGGTGCTGGAATGCTCTGTAATCGCGGCCGCGGCGGTGTCGCTGTGCAGCCGCAGCACTGGCGTGCCGCTGTGTGCGGGGCCGCGCCTCCCTGCTCTAGAGCGGCAATGAGCCGGGGCAGGAGGGGGTAACCCGCCGTAACGTGGTCGGTAACGGCGGGAAGCGGCGAGGCGCCTTCTGCCAGGGAGCCAACAACTCCCTCCTGCTTCTCCACGGCCGTCGTGCCCCGGTGCATCTACTCCCTGCCAGGAACTGCTCCCAGGCACCGCAGGGTGCCGAGCTCACGCGGCCTAGGGGCCGCAGCGGCTGCCCCCGCGCAAAACGGGTGGAGGGCGGGGCCTGGCGGCCCTCCTCCGTGCGGAAGATGGCGGCCGAGCAGCGCGGCGGCGGCTCCCCCAGCGGCCGGAGGGACGCCCAGCGGCCGGGGGCCGGCGGGCCGTGGCCGGCCTGAGAGCTCCCCGCGGCGCCGGGGGACACCCGCCCGACGGAGCTGTGTCTTGTCCACGCCAGCCCACTCGGCGGGGTCTCCTTGCCACAGGTGAGGTGGAGGAAGAGGGGAGGGAGGTGGCGACGGCCCGGCCCGGCTCGAAGGACGGCGGGGGAGGGCTAGTGGCGCTGGTGGGGCCGGGGGAAGTTGTGTGCCGGCCGGGGGTCGATGGTCCCGGGCGTAGGGGATGGCCTGCAAGGGATCGCTCTGCTCCGGGCTGCGGGAGGAGAGCGGCCAGGGCCGCCGCCCGGGGAACCGAGCTGGGGGCAGACAGCGGGGCGGGCGCTGCCCCCCGCCCCTGAGGCTGCGCCGCTCGCGCCCCGCTACTCGCTCTGCAGCCACCTGTGCAGCGGGAGAGGGCCCGGCTTCGCCCAGAGCCGAACCCAAGGGACACTCGGGCCCTGCCACGGCGGCCTCGTCTCCCGGCCGCGCTCGGGGCCGGAGATTTCGCGGTCCTGACCTGTAGCTCATCGCGGGCGCCGAGGCGCCGGCACGCAGCAAAACGGGGCAGCAACTTCTTTCCCATGGCAGTTGCCGTGGCTACAGCCCCTCGCAGCCCCTTTTCTCTTGGCCGCCGGCTGGGCGCATGGTCCTGTGCCAGAGCTGCGCTCCCGCCCTCGCTCCGGCTTTGTTTACCCCATGGCGTTGTGTTGCGAACGAGGTTGCTTGGTACGGCGTTGACGGCCGCTGAGCAAGTCTGCATGTAAAGGATGTTCGTGTTCCTGTCACACGGCTGCAGCTGGACTGCGTGTGCTACACACGCTTCTGTTTGGAGGTTGTGTTTGGTGGAGGCCAACTGCCTGTGCAGTTGTGGTAACATGAAGACACAATAAAAATGATGTTGCATAGAAGAAGCTGATGGAACACGAGGTATCTTTCCTGTAGTATTTCTCATGCTTCAGACGTTAAAATATGTTAGCTGTGGTAAAGCCATAACTAAAGTGTGAGACGCCCCTGTTTGCTTATGCAAGAGGGAATAACCTCCGTGTGGCCCAAATTAGAAGCAGGCAAATGTCATATCTCGGAGTGAAACCACAAGTTGCACTGCTCCAGACTGGGATTCTTTATGACCAAAGAAGTGTTCAGAGTTGTTAATCATATGTACATTTCTCATTAGGAAATGGGACCTTGCCTTTGTAGCAAAGAAGCAATCTAGAAATTGTTACAAAATTTTCAGGTTAAGTGCAGGCAACTCAATTATCTATGATGATTGAATTGGGAAATTTTGGATGATGGAAGGATCTACATATCACTAGTGTGATGAGACAAAAACTTGCTGGGAGTGAGAAATAATTAGAAGCTCAGCACCGGCTCCAGGAATGTATCGGGCTGGGCCCACAAATGCTCACGTTGCCCAAGTGAGCCGGCTCTTCATCCTTACCAGCATACAGTTCCCACAGCCAAGCCGCGGTGCTCCCATCCATGATCCATCTGAGTGGTGTTTCTGCATTGGGCTTCTTGGTGCACTGAGATTACTGATCTAGCTGACAGATTGGACGTGGGAAGGCTTTTCAGTTTGTACTTCACCCTGTGCAAAAATGATTGTCCTTTATTAAGAGCTAGGCTGGCTCCCAGAGCAGCCCCATTCTGCTAGGCCAGGTTTGAGCCAGTGGGAAAGCTGTGTGCTCATATCTGGCAACCAGTGTAAAATGATCTAAAACTTTTCCACTGTTAGCAGCTGTGAATATCTCTTAGGGTTATAGTCTTGTGCACTTACTGCTTGTATTTTAAATTTTTCTTTCTCATCCCAAATTCCTCTTTTAGTTTGTTCTTCCCTTTTAATTTTTGCTCTTCCCTAAGTCTGTGATACTGGTTTTGCTGCTGCTGCATCTTGAACATGACTTACGAATGTACGTTTTCTTCCGTTCTTTTGGTGTTTTTTTCAGGCCTTGTAAATCTGCTTTTTTATGCATGTATGATTCTGAACTGAGAAGTACTGGAAATTTCAAAGAGCAGTGAAAATGAGCTGTAGAGCAAGGACACAGAACAGTAGTGTCTGTGTCAAATGTTTTGCTGCAGCCACAGAAACTACTTTTGCTCTTGAGTACAGGCTTTTGGACCTGGTGCACAGTGGAGAGTAGGGGCCAGTCCTGCCCTCACTGGTCATGAAGAAGGAGGAATTCTGTGGCATCTGGCAGCAAAATGGGATTGAGCAGCAGAACAATTTGAGAATTTTTGGGTTTAAGTTACGGAGTGATACCTGCAAGTGTTTATCTGGATGTGAGTGTGTGCACTGGTAAGCTGCTTGCTTTCCAGCACTATCTGTGTGGTTTTTGTGTAAGGCATGTTTTACTGTTGCAATACCTAACTTTCAACATAATAATTTAAGAATTCAGAACCTAGTTTTGTATTAGCATTTATAATTCCAGTTTTCCTTAAAAAAGGTGAGGAGAGATACACTAAATGCTGAGGCTTCCATGTGTCCTGAACCACATCATCTCTCCCCATCACTGAGCCTTGTTTCAGAGATTTAAGTGCCAATTTTGGATCTCTCTGTGATATATCTGGAATATGCAGTGATGCTCTGAGCAGGGCTGCATAGATAAGATAATCCATTTAATTTTAATTGACAGAGTTGTTTACACATGATCTCTTGTTCATTTTGCTCTTTCAAGGGAACACATATCCTTCCCTGATTATAGCTCAGGTCAAAATCCCTCAGCACTTGTAGCAAATCTCTTTTAATTGGTCTCATTTACCTCTCATAAGGTTGTGTTTTAATTCTCTCTTCTGAATCCTTTTCCTTACTCTGTAATGTAATTTATTACAGGATATTTTATAGACAAGGGAGCGCCTCTGGCTGTCAGCAGCTTTTGCAGTGTATCAAATTTCCAGTTCAATGGGCAGCTGCAGTGGAGGTTGTGGGTGTAAGGCATCGATGCTGCAGCAGCAGCACATGAGCAGTCTGCGGTGACAGTACCAGGCACAAGTGCTACGTCTGTCCTGGATTCTGGAAATAATTGGAGTGAATGCTCCCATTTGTGCTCTCCACTCCTTTAACCTTTTTGTAGCTATTGCTGGCACAAGGGTCTTTGAGTTCCCTTTCTAGCTGTCTTTCCACTCTATGCAATTGAATGGAAATACATCTAAGTTGCTGTTTTCTCATGATAGACTTTGGGCAGCACAGGATTGATAGCAGGCTAATGTCAGAGCATGTTTTTTAGAAGGCCCAGACCAATATAAAATTCATGATGACTTACCTGCACACAGTTGCTTTGACAAACTGGACATAATGCCAAGAGGTAAAGCTCTGGGCTTTATTATGACTGCATTGAGGCGCTTCATCTCTGACTTGTGACAGTATTGTCTGCAGGCATGGTGGGTCAGTGCAGCTCACACCTGATCTACGGATGCTTTGACATCATCTCTCGAAGTCTCAAAGGCTGGGTTGGGTGTTTTTCTTGAGCCATGCCCCCTGTCCTTAAACTGGCAGTTTGGCCACTATGCCAAAATCAGAAGTGCATATATACTTCTGCTTCAGCTGCTGGATTTGAGATTGTGGTTTGGTGCAGTAGTGAAGGTACGGGCAGACTTTCTGCTTTGCGGATCCTGCTCGGGAGGCAGGAATCTCTATCAGAGCTGTGGAGCAGTTATGTTTTATACCTGCACTGAAAGATTTACTAGAGTGTGTACATCAGAGCCCTAACTGCTCTTTCTGCATAGTGATATCTGAGGGTCTTGGGCCTCTGGCAACTGCTGTTTGGGGACTGTTTTTTCAATATAGATGCATATCCACATGGGAAGTGATAAGATCACAAGACTCAATCCATATGTGCCTTATTAAAAATGCAGTGGAAACCTGCACCAGGAAGATATCCTCCATCACGTTCTTGCCTGCTCTGATACTTTTAGTAAGCAGTGAATCTAGCAGTGAATGTGAGGAGGTTGATAAGATTGTAAATGCAGTTTGGGCCTTCTCAAAATATTTGTGGCTTGTGCCGTGTCACAAAATCTGTTTTCACAGACATGGGAGCTGGTGTTTTTTAAAGCTGCCCAAACTCTCCTAACAAGGCGAGGGGTAGTCATGATCTGTCTCTAGACTCAGCCTGGTTTAAAATGTGTTGAGTAAAATGCACAGTGCAGAATAAGTAAGGACAAATTCACAAACCACTTGCTTGTGTACTAACACCACCAAGATGAAGTTCAGAAATACCTGTGTCTTCCAAATGTGCTTGTAGCACAAGTGCTGCAGACACTGAATATGAACAGTGTGTGCAGCAACTCTCAGGCTGAAATGTCAACAGTTTAACCTAAAATACTGCACACTTTCTTTCCATGAAGTGAAGTTAATATTTGTTGTTAAATACAAATGTAAAAGCTAAGCATTAAAGCTAATAGTGCTTAGATACCAGTGTTGGGGGTTTTTGTGTTTGTTTTTGTCTTTTTTTCCCCCCAGAATCCAAGGAGGGTGAAGAGGAGAGACATATTTTTGTCCTCTGCTCAGCGTACAGGGCGTGTGCAGGTCCTAGTGCTGCTTTCTGTGCTCTATGTGTGTCATGTCATAGTTATCCTCAGCACTTTGGCACATGTTTTGAGAGTGGGATGGGAAGGAAGGAGTGCAGTCCAGGCTTTTGGTGAGATTTGAATGCAGCTATACTGCAATAACCTGCAGTGCATTATTCTTAATTATTTTTTCTTTTTCTCCTCAAAGTGTCTGAAGTAGTGGTGGAAAAGATTGTACTGGGCATTCCCTATAATGCTAGAGACAGCAGAGTTTGTCTCCTCCTCTCCTTCCTTCTTGTCCCAGTATATAGCTCACAAATGATAAAGTGGCTCTCAGGTACCTTCTGAGGGATGAAGGGTTTCCACAAAGGACGAAAGAGTAAGTAGGAGGAGAGATTTCATGTGTTAAATGACATGCCAACCACTCAGCCTGCTCGGGGGCTAGAGGTTGCTGCTGCTTTTATCTATTGATATCTCCCTCTGTATTCAGCAGTTCCCTTGGAAGCTGGGTTGGCATAGCTGATGCAATAAGGAGGGAAGGGGGACAGGAAAATGACAATTTTATCCCTTCTTAATCTCTTTCTGCAGTTCTGGTCTGCCATCTGGTCAGTCTCTTTGAAAGCTTACCACCCCGGCACCCTGCCCTTTCTCCTCTGATTGTTTCTCCAATCTCCTACATCCTGTATTTCGCATCAGAAACTCTCCAAGAATACGTCATTCCTGAGTGCTTCATGTGGGGAGGCTTCCATGTCAGGACCATTAGAGTATGTGATGGAGCAACTTATTTTTCTTTGATCATGTTTAGTCTTACCGTTCCAGATGATTCCATTAGCTTGATATTTTATTGGTCTCTCAGCTTGTTTCTAATTAATGCTAATTTGTTTGGCAGTACTTCTGAAGTAAAATCAGAGCTTGCTTGTGGATTTTTGGAGCTCTTCAGCAGATGTTAACTCTCAAATTTTCAATTATTTTGGTGTAAATCCCTCACAGGAAACATTAGGATGGCAGGCCTTAGCTCTGATAGACTCAAAGTAGTAGAGATCAATTTAGAAAAGAAGGACAACTGGAGATTGACTTCAGAAAGGTTAGAAGAAGCCTCTTACTGGAGGGCTTTATGTTAGTTTTTTAGCCCTACGTGTATGAGAAGCGGCATTTAAAACAGTCAGCTCTGTCACCTCTTGGATGATGAGAGTTGGACTCATCTGACTATGCATGAAGATCTGCAACTAAAGTGTCCACATCTGAACTAGGTCCTGTAAGTTCCCTTTATATTAAGGGTATGTTAGGGTGAATTTATTTCACCCTAGAGCAGGTGTTCACATTTGGTGATGTGAATCTGTGAATCACATTCTGCAAGTTCTTTTTTTGGCTTTTCATTGAAAATAATGAAAACTGAGGATGTTAGTCCAGATGCAGAAAATGTTAGCAGGAGAGAGATCAGAGCAGAAGGTAAGTTGAACACCTCCCAGAGTGATGCTAACTTGCTCCTAATCCTGGACCGCTTTCAGTGTAGCATTTTTAATACCTTCAGTGATAACTGATTTATGTAACTGTATTTCTTCTGCTCTTAACTACTTGTCCCATCTTTAGAGCACTGTTTCTCTAGAGACATTTGGTTTTGTTACTTTTTTTCAGCTAATGCTGATGATTCTGTGCCACTCACACTTAGTTCAGAAAGCTTTTGCAAATGCTAAATGTTACAGCATACTCTGTATGTCTTTGTCCTTGCCTCTGTGGTTAAGTTATTCAACAGCTAAAGTTTCCCTATAGGTGGTAACTACGACCTTACTGTGATCCTGGGCTGTCCCAGAGAAGGTAGACCAGGTCATGAGTAGGTTTAATTCACGTTGTGTCTAAATCCCTGCTTGAGCTGAATAATGTAATTTCACAGCAAGTTGGGTACCTCTTAATACCTGGCAGCCTAAGGTGAACAAGAAGCGCAGTAGGGTTGGGAACTCTGCAATCTAATTAAAGGCAGAAATTTTCAGTGGAGAAAAGGTTGGTGTCTTGGCTGACTCCTTAAAATGTCATCATCTTCCATCCATCATCACCTTTGTCGTCTTTGTTTCTCTTCTGGGCATCACCTGTGTGTGGGACTTCTTCAAGTGCAGAGATGTCTTTGAAGTGGCATCATTTGTCTCAGATGTGGAGCTGCAGAACTGAAATCGTTGGCACTTCACTGTTGGTGAACTGCTTGTCCTTCCAGTTATTGAGGACTGCAGAGGTATTAAAAAGAGCAGTCAGAAACTAATATAGATATTGCATCAATCAATGCAGAGTGCTTGAGCACTGCTGCAGCTCCTCATTTCAGTCCACTTTCAGAACAATGTGAGCTATCATAATGTCAGTCTTCTCAGTGGAATAAAGTGGCTTCTTGGGTCACTGTGCCAGCTGTGAAGAGGCAGATTCATTTCAGCATTGAAGACTGGCCAGAGTTGCTAGTCTCTGTGTTTGATCTATTGTCCAGAACATCCCTGAAACAATCAAGCTTCCCCTTGCCCCCCATCTCAGTTCCAAATAATTTATTTTAGTTTGTTACTTGTAATCTCATTGGTTTTATTCATTTTTAATTAAATGAAATGTTCTGGATTCAGTCGTCAGTGCTTCAGCTCAAACCGCATATGCTTTACTTGTGACTGAGTCATAATCATCTTCCTTATAAGCAGAGATCTGTCACTGTCTCCTGATTTAGTTTCGTCTGCAGGCTTTCATCCATATACTTCCTAGACCATTTGTATTGAAGCATGATGTGAGTAAGCCAGCTTCTCTGCGTCAGAGCTGCTGTGAAAATGTTTTGTTACCTTGTGTTTGCATCTATACTTTAGTATGGTGTTCCTCTGCGTGGAGCAGGCCGTGTTTCCATGGCGCATGTCCACGTAACATACAAACAGAGCTTTCTGCAGGAAAACCTGCTTTGCCTCAAACAAAATAGGATGTTTGGTTTTTCCCAGCATTATTTTAAATACAAATTCCTCACAACTGCATGCAATGGTACAGTGGCCAGAGCTCAGAAGTCTGTTTGCGTCTTGCATTGTGTATGTGGGCAGGTTAAGAACAAGCCACTATGTTCATGGTTGCTGTAATGGTGGTTTATGTTGAGTATAATGTTTCTCTGAGATTATTACAGTTAATTCCTTTGCATGTTGTAGAGTTATTGTGTAACTGTCTCTCAGTCATAGCTTTCTCCCATTGCTAAGTGAAAATAAGGCAGAGATGTCCTTTGAACATACCCCTTCTTTTTTTTTGTGTGTGTGCTTAAGCTGATGCTACCACTGAGGGAAGCAGTCCACTTTTATACCAGTCCTTCTCTATTGGCATAACCACTCAGCAAGCAGGATCAGGAAAGTGATGTGGAAATTAAAATGAACAGAATAAAACATACCTCCTTTTTGCTATATTATTGTTATCCAGGAGAGGAAAAAGTTACTTTTCAGTTGATTGAGAAGAAACCTGGTCAGGCTCAGATGCTTTTGTATTGGCACACCACAGAGTGTGTTTGGGATAGGATGCGTTGATGCATTGCCAGGATTGCTCTCTTTGGAGGAGCATCCAGCACAGCCTGAAGCTACCACAAGGAGAGATGTGACCATCTAAGCCAGATGATCAGTCCTGCAAAGTGTTTAAATATCACATTTATCTAGGTTAGCCTTAACTAACAATGGCCATGGCAAACTACAAAGGATATTGGAAACAGGCAGCATGATTAAGGGCTGAGCTGCATGCCTGGCAGATTGAGAGCAGACTGCAGCCCTTTATTGCTGCCTGTTCCTTTCCACTTTTAATTGGACAGTGGATTAATTTTTATCTCAGTGATTTCCTCTGAGGGGAAAGATTGAAAAAGTCATAGCAATAGTTTCTAAAGGAGATGCATCCAAGGGAAGAGGAAATCAGTTCCTTCCTACCAAACCTAGGTTTATAGGTTCTCTACTATTTTTTTTGTGTCCTACTTCAGGACCTACCAGCTTCACTGATGAAGAGTGCTTCATTATCTTTATGTGCAATTTATGGGAAAGACATGAAACATTATCTCAGAAAAATAGTTCTAGTTTTATTGAGGATTTCTTAGATTTGGATTTGGATTGGTTTTTCTTTAAAAAGAAAAAAAGGACTGGGGGGAGGGAATATATATATATATATATGTATATATATATATTTCTGAGTTTTCCTCAATATCATTTCTGAGCAGTGTGCCACTGGCAGTGTGACCCATGATACTATTCTGGACATATCTTTGGGGACTGAAACTTTTGTAAGTGGTCAGGCCTCTTCCCCTTCCTGCTATTTTATCTTCCTGAAATGCATCCTGTGCAAGGGTGAAGATCATTGAGAGACAATGCTGAAAGACAAAGCAGTGGAAATTGATACAGTGTCTGCACTGGAAACAAGGTTGTTATTGAAGGATGTGTCTGTAAACTGTTTGGTTTTAATGTCTATATTGGATAGTTTTAAAGATAAGCAAGCTTCTAAAATATAGGATGTGAACTTGCAAATGGTTTTCCCTATCACTAGGCTTCAACTTGAGAAAGAATTAGGTAGACATGCAAAGGTTGTTTGATCTTGGGCTAGCAATTTGTAAACCCCATGCTGAATCTACCAGGATGGGACTGATGGAACCAAGCTTGAAAATGAGTGTTGAGAGCTATACTGCTCTTGTGCTGTCTTCACAACCGTTTGACACTAGTATTACACAACCCCTGCTACCAACTCTCTGTTGAAATACTTGTGTCTTTTCCTTGTTCTGAATAGAGTTCTAGCTTCCTTTACCATAGCTGTCTTCCACTGTAGGTATGAAGCTGCTGACAAAGCCGGGGAAGTGTTTGCAAGGCTTGTGAGCCTATGTGCCAGGACTTTTGTGATAGCCAGAATAAGATGGGAGAACTCTCAGCCAAATGACATGGCAATGGTTATTAAGATGTAATCTAACACTCATAGGTTAAATTTAGGTTTCCTACCACTAATTATCCTATAGGTAATATTTAGTGGAGAAATCTTGCCATCTAGTTTATTCCATCTGTCTTGAGACTGAAGAAATAAAAATCAGTGAGGAACAAAAGAAAAAAAAATTACTTATTACTAGTACCAATCTGAATCTAGCCACAAGTTGGTAATATTGGTGCAAAAGACTCTTTGTCCTGTCACTGTCACCCAAGAGCATCTTAAACATGGATAGGGAAACACTGCATCCAAACTTCTTGGAAATGTTTGATGATTTGTCTTGCTTTTGGAAAAGGCACATTCCGGAGAGCAGCACATGAGAGCAGTGATTGGAGTAGTTTTTCCCTGTTGTGGTTGCTGGGATATGGTGCTTCTGAGGAGCAAGTTATACAGTGCCTTTTTTGTTTTGTGGCTTGAGAAACTTCCTGCACAGGTTCAACATTGCCATTTGACTGGTAACACAGTATCATCATGCTTTTATTAAATGTACTAGCTGCAGAGGTTATAAATGGCTACTGATTTTTTGAATGCTGCAATTTTTCTCTATTCAGCTTGAGGCATTAAAGGGGCCTTATTACCAGAGTGAGTGCCAAGTGCTTTAAAAATACTGTGATTATTTAATGTAGCTCATGTTTGGCATAACTAATCACTGCTGAGGCTTAAAACCTTTGGTGTGGTAGCTCTGAGACTGAGCAGGGGAATCCCTTTTCTAGTCTGTCTTCAATAAAATCGTAGTGTCCAGTAGCTGCCATTTCTTGTATAGTATGCAGAGCGTAGCATTATGTGGGCAGCAAACTAATGCAAAGTGTTCTCCTGTCTAGTGTTTCATTGTTCTTTCTGCCTGAGGCTTTTCAATCTTGGTCTTTTTTAGTTAAAATCTTTAAACAATGGATTATCTGTTTTCACAGGCTTTAGAGGATTTGAAATAGCAGTCGCCCTTAGGCATTTGGCTCAAGATTACAGCAATAAATGCATTCATCAGAGCCCTCTGGCCCTTCCAAGAGCCAGGCAGTTGTAAGATTTCCTCTACCATATTCTTCTAATTCCAGTTAAGTGTGTCAGTCTCTTAACAATCCAAGGTAAGGCCTGTTCCTCCTGACCATTTGTGCTCAGGTGGTTTGTGAGAAAGAGTGGAATGTGTGTGGTAGAATTGAGAGTGCCTACAATAGGAGGGCTGTCTGGGATGTTGACTTTTACTACATTACCTATTTGGATTTTCTGGACCAGAAATTTTTTTCTGAAAGCCAGCGTTGCTTTTATCCCCTAAAGCCCAGCAATCTGGGTAAACAGGTGACCAGGCCCAGTCAGTGTGTGTTCATGAAGGTCAGGTCCTGCCTGATGAGTCTTATCTCCTGCAACAGGGTGACCTTTTTAGTGGATAAGGAAAAGGCTGCAGATGTTGTTTACCTGGACATTAGTAAAACCTTTGACACTGTCTTGCAGAGCATCCTCCTGAAGCAACTGGCTGCTCATGGCTTGGATGGGTGGACACTTTGCTGGATAAAAAACTGCCTAGATTGCCAGGCCCAAAGAGTGCTGGTGAACAAAGTCCAGTTGGCAGCTGGTCACAAGTGGTGTTCCTTAGGACTCAATTTTTGGGGCTATTTCCCTTTAATATCTTTATCGAAGATCTGAATGAGGGGATTGAATGCTCTCTTAGTAAGTTTGCAGAAGACACTAAGCTGAGTGGGAGTGTTGATTTGCTTTACAGAGGGACCTGGATAGCCTGGATTGATGGGCCAAAGACAATGATAGGAGATTCAGCAAGGCCAAGTGCCAAAAGCTGTGCTTGGGCCACAAAAAAAACATCCAACACTGCAAGCTAGAGAGGCTGCCCAGTGGAAAGGGACCTTGGGGTTTTGATTAACAGCTGTCTGAATGTGAGCCAGCAGTGTGCTCAGGTGGCCAAGAAGGCTAACAGCATCCTGGCCTGTTATCAGCACCATTGTGTCAGGGAAAAGTGATTGTGTCCCTCTGCTTGGCACTGGTGAGGCCAGCTCTTGAGTATTGTGTTCAGTTTTGGGCCCATTACCACAAGAAGGACATTGAGTTACTGGAGTGGGTCCAAAGAAGGACAGCGAAACTGGTGAGCAGGTCTTAGGAGGAGCAGCTGAGGGAACTAGGCTTGCTCAGCCTGGAGGAAAGGATGTTGAGGAGAGACCTAAAAGGAGGCTGTAGCAAAGTGAGTGTCTTCCTAGTTAGAATGAGAGGAAATAACCTCAGGTTGCACCAGGGGAGCTTTACATTGGATATTAGAAGAAATTTCTTCACTGACAGTTGAATGGCCACTCTCGGAGGTGTTTAAAAGATGTGGTGCTAAGGGACATGGTTGAACACCAGGCTTAATAAAGTTAAATAATGGCAGGCCTGAAGGATCTTAATTGTCTTTTCCAACTGTAATGGCTTTATGATTCTAATCTGAAAATTTCATGTGGTTTAAAAAATTTCAAATTGGAAAGTAACATTAATCAATATTTACATTTCTGACCTTTCTGTGCCACCTGTTTTTTTTTCCAAAAGATGGTGCTGGAACTGGAAGGCCCCATACTGGAGACTGCAAACCAGTTGCCACCCAGTTGAGATATCTGACGTGGCAATTTCTGTAAGAGAGCTTCCTGATTGTGCTGTTTAAATAGTGAATGTAATGTTTTTCTTCTGCTACTGTGAGATCTAAAGTAGTTGACAGATATCAGACATTCTGCTGTGTTGCTTTGGAGAAATGTAATAGCTGTCAGAAAAAGACCCAAAAGTCAGTTCCAATAAAAAGCTACATTTTCTAAAGCAGTTTCCTTCTGGTTAAGGGAGCTGTTTCATATGACACTGCATGCACTGTGCTTTGCATGATGGAGCTGACTTTCTTCTGAAGAGTAGCTTTATCTCAAGAAAATTTATTGCATAAAGTGATCTGTGATATCCATGCATCTGAGGTCCTGTGAAGAGTTGCACCCCTAACTGATTGTACTGATTTTCCACAAATGATGTTTCTCAGCCTTTTGAGCTATTCTTACCACGTCACATCATGCTGCTTATCACAATTAAATAGGATATGCTGGTTGGCCACTGGTTTTATCAAAAGACAGATATACATACTGGAAAAGGAGAAAGTCCAATTCTCTTTGGAAGGTTTTTGTACTTTGCTTAAACATTTGGTAAACATTTGTTAAACCACAGTATTTGTTTTTAAAGTATAGAGATGCTTCCCTCACTGAGCCTGTGTGAGCTCACCCTCATTTCTCACCTGAATCGCAGGACACTGCCCATTGGATATAGTCAGTACTGGAGTTGCACCAAAGCTGAGAACCTGTCCTGCAGTCTGGTCTGCACTCTATAGTCATTATGTAGAGGGAGTAGGAGGAAGCTTCTGTACTGGAGCATCCAGGGTTGTGTGCTGGAGCTGGCCAACATATAAACTGATCCCTAAAGGAGAGAGAAGCTGAAGCTTTAAGCTGTAGAAAATGAAGACTAGGACTGTTGAAATAAAAAGTTGTCTGATTCTAGGAAATGGATTGGGTTCACAGGAGTGGTGGGGGTGCTGAGGTGCTAGTAGGCTTTTGAGTGCTAATGAAATGGAAAATACTGCATCAGGAGGGTAGTGCATCTGTCAGCTTGTGATGCCAAAGGGGAAATGTTAGACAGGGAACTGACAGATGACCAGCAAGGACAGGCAAGCATGGCATGAGGAACATCAGAAGGTTAGATTATCATAGGCTAGGTGGGAGAGATGGGCTTTGGAGGAGAGAAGATGAAATAGTTAAGACACATAGCAAGTAGATAGAAAGATTTGTATCGTTTTCTCATGCCATCGTTTTCTCATCCAAGACTCGCATCTGAAGACCTGTCTGTCAGAATAAACTTAAAATTTTCTGTCAATACTTTGATTTTACAGTTCTTCCACACTGAGAGCAAGCACCTATAGTTGTCATAACTTGGGGTTAGCTCAAGATATCCCTGTGGCAGGTGAGGCGATAGCTCTGCCCATGGGATGATTATGTGGTGGAATTCATTATTTAGGATTTTGTTTTAACCCCTGTCATAGTTCAGGCCCAGCTGGCAGCTAAGGCCCATGTGGCTGCTCATACAGCTGCTTCGTCCCCACTCCAGAAGATGGGAAGGAAACTGGGGAGAAAAAGGCGAAACCCTGTGGGTTGAGATAAGGGGAGGTTAATAGAACCGCATGAGGAGATAACAATACTCAGGGAGAAAATAATACTAACAAAATAGTATATACAGGAGTAATACAAAATGCAACACTGACCACAGTGGCCTGTCCAGTCCCCCTGATTCTGCCCTTCCTCAACATTCACCTCAAAGCACCCCTCTTTGCCCTGCCAGCCCTTCCTTGTATAGCAGCTAATGTTTTCCTCATTAGGAAATTCACTCAGTGTATGGTAATTTGATTTTTTTTGCTACCCCCTATCTGAAAGCCATAGGACATGAGGCATTTTAGATAGTGATTTTGTATATAGGCTGATGGAAGACTACAGCGCAAATGGAGAGAAGGAAAACCCTTTTCATGAAAGTGACCAAATAGAATACACACAGATGACAAGGGCCCCTTTGTGCAACAATTGTTACTTAAGAATGATGGTTTATTTTATAATATGCTGAAGAGAAATTAATGCTACTGCAAAATTACTTTTTCTGCATAGACATGTAACATTCTTATATTTATCCTCTTAGCATATGGTCGTTGTGTACAGTGCTTTATTGCTGTCTGTCTCCTCTCATCACACCATTTTCCTTCATATCCTGTCCTTTATCCCCAGTGCTGAAATAAAAATTTATTTAATACTGCTAAAACTGGGGATTTTGGTTTTGGTATATTGGAGACTAAAGTTGTGGTTGTAATTGCTTTCATTCAAGCTGAAATTTGGTCTGCTTTCCTGGAGTTTCTTATGTGCTACAATTGAAGGATGTTGGCTGTATATTAGTGCGTATGTGGCTGGGAAGGCTGTGTGGAAATGAGAGGCAGAAGCTGGCGTTTTCTTTCCCTGTGTTTTATAAGACAGAAACTCAATATATGGGGTGTTAAACAGATGGCTGTGTTGTCACATAACAAATATTTGAAGAAAATTAAATGATGTCCTGCCTGTTTGCTGACGACAGTTCCAGCCCCCATAGTAACAGAAGTAATAATAATAGGAGGATTTACAGTGCATTTGGGTTTTGATAGTCAAAGTGAGGTACTGAGGAAGGTCGTGTAAGGAGGTTTTTTGTTGGTTTTTTTAATGTGGGAAAGATCAAGTGATATGCTTGAGGTCATCCAGCACATCAGGCTCTTTAAAGAGCATGCAGGTCTCCTTGACTTCCAGCTAATACGTTTCCATTTTAAACCGTGCTGACTAGCAAATGAGTAGCAAACACTTACTCAAACATTTCCGTCACAACTTCATTGTTTGATTATTGTTCATGAAGGTTAACTTGCCAAGATGAGATAGTAAAAGCGGGCTTTCATTCTTGTTCAATGTACTTGAGCAACAGGCTTGCTGTGAAAAACCTACACTGAAGGCACTCCTGAGTTTTGTTGTGGAGAGGGGAAGGTGGCGGATGCCAGGGAGATGATGAAGAGTTAGCTGAAATGAAGTTTTTGTTTATACAGCTGAGCTTCATCTTGTGATATTAATAGCGTACAGGCATTTCTCTTGGACAGAGGGGATGAATTCTGTATTTAGCTCAAGTTGGCGTGCTACTCTTTCTGTCATGAGCCAGAAAATCCCATTGCTATTTAGCTATTTGCATACATTACCTTATCTTTACTGGGAGGACTCTTTTATTTTCTTCTGTAAATCATTCTGATGGTGCTAGATTGAAAGCTCTGTGTGAAAGGATGAGAGCAAGAATTAACACCTCACTCAATGGCTGGACAATTGGACAGCAGAAGAAAAATTAATCTGGCTCAGCTCCCACCCCTTTTTCTGGGGACTCTGCAGATGTGCTGGAAAGACACTTGTGGAGTTTATGAATTGTCTCAATTACCAGTTTTCTGCAAACTGTTACTTTTATTTTTTGGTCCTCTGACTGGAAGTATTGTATTGCATGATATAAGTGGAACTGACGCTTATCACATTGTAATTTGTATGATGGGAGTAGTTTGCTGCCATATTGCAGCAGAGTGGGTAACCTGGAGTGCAAGCAGGATGTTGAGGTTTTTTTCCTAGTTGATGGGGAGAGAAAAAGGCCTGGAATTCTTCACTACTGCCATAAAAAAATGTCATCTGCCCTAGCTTAAACCTATATTAATAGCATTCTGATCTCTTACATGCATGGTTGGTCTTGTTGCCTAGATACACACATACTGTGATCAGAAAGCTATCATTAATATAAAAATTGACAAAATAAGTCATAAAAGTATCCAGTTAGATGTTTTTCCTGTGTGCTCATACACACTGATATTTGGCCTTTTCTTGCTTGCTTGTTATGCATTGTGCTTTGGTGTAATGATGCATTAGGCTTTTCACTAAAATGCCCTGTGATATGTTCTGCCAGCTCTCTCTCTCTGGTTTCTTCCCTGTTCTTTGAAATAAACCTGTATCAGTTTTTCTCACATCATTTGTACCTTACCATCTGTGTGTCTTTGATCTGATGCTGTCTTTTCTTCTTCTTTCAGTATGCAGTTGGTTTGTTTTTTTTTTTTTTAGTTTCAGTGTGCTGCATTTCTCTTCTGGGTAAATATATGCACTGTCACATAAAGGAGTGTTAAACATTGCTACAAAAGCCCCTTGTTGTTTAGCATCTCCCGAGGGTCTTGTAATGGATTTGTTGGTGCTCTGGGGAGATGGCCCTTCCTAACCTCCTTTCTGGTTCAGCTGTTCTCTTTTTCATCGTTTCCTGCAGAGTTTCCGATTTTCTTCATGAAAATACATGTTCACTTAGTGTGCTGCTCTCACCTCTTTGCATGCTTTTCTCAAGTGTAGATGAAAATGTCTGTGATAAGTTTGGTAATGTTACTGCAGTTAATCTGTTTCTTAAAGTTTGTTCACATATAGAAGTGCTGTACTCAAGCTGTGATTGTTCTCTTTGCAGCTGTTCTGGTAGCACTCCGTGATACTTTTGTATAAGAGTAAATAAACGAAAGGAATTTTTTTAGTTGCCATGTCTCAACCAACTGCTGGAGGTGAACTGCCCTGACTGAGTTGTTAGTTTGTTTCAGTTGTGAAATAAATTGTTTGCTGAAACCCTGCCTCTGTAGGTCTTTTGTATTAACTGGCAGAGAAGAAGGAATGAAAACAATGATACTGACTTCCTAAATTCAGAATGGTAATGAATGAAAGTGCTTCTTGCTTTCTCTTGGAGAATTGTTACGTGTTGTGTTGTTTAGCCAGCAGTATTACTGTGAATGAGCATTCGGTGCAGGCATCTTATGTCTGTTATTTGATGATAAAGGAAAGGAGATCAGGAGGGTTTTTCTGTGGTTAATGTGCTGCAACTGGGATTAGGAAATTTGACCTAGGTCCCTTGCTCTGGCTTTCCTGTGAACTTCAGTAGTTCACTTTATGGCTGCCCCACTTCTGTTTTTTTTCTGTCAAATTAGGATCATATTTCTGTTCTAGTACTTAAGTGCTATCTCTGCCTCTTTTCAAAAGTGTGTAGAAAAGGGACCATAGGCATATAGAAATCTGATTATCTATATAGATGCAGTTGTGTGCTTGTGTATGTGCTTAGGTACATAACATGTAGCAATCCTAAATTTAGCCGAAGCCTTTTGGTGTGCTGTTAATGCAAAGAGCAATGATAATATAGTTGAAACAAATAAAATGATGCTTTTTCTACAACTGATCACAAAACACAGCTTCCTGGTTTTAATTGTAATTTTTAGGTCTTACCATAAAGAGTGTATGATAGCTTTCAGAACTTGTATGTCTGTGCACAAATACATAAAAATAAAATTTATATTGGTCATTTAATGACTTTATTTCTTCGATGTTGTGATTACTTTTGTTATAACAAGCAGTCTCCTTTTTGGCTTACTTTCCATCATATAATGCACTTAGGAGAAGTAAAAAAAGAAGGTGAGAATGCTGAATCCAGTAGAGAGAAATGGTATGTGTAATATGCTTCCAGTACTAGGTGACGATCAGTTGCTTTGGAGGAAGTGATAAAATCTCCATAATGGACAATTATGTGACTGTAAGTGAGAGTTTCAGAAACACTTTAGAGCTTTAAGCCCACACATCTCACAAAAGGCAACCCAAAATCTGCATAAATGCCTATCATCTTTGTGTTTGTAGAAACTAAGGGTGTTTCTATTTTCATATTTATTGCTGGCTTTTGTTAAAATACTGCTCTGATAATTAATTACATGAGTATGTGCGGCTTATTCTCCATTAATTTCTCCCTTCCACTTCAAATATCTTTTACTGTGTGATTTGTTGTTGCTTAAAGTAAACATCTCATTCAGGCAAGTTTTATCAGCTGGACAAATATTGAACAGTGAAGGCTGGCTAAGTAGTAGGCTTGTGGAAATTAAGCAGGTGTTGTAGTGGATCGTAATTTGTAAATGAGTCAACAGTGTGAATAATGTGTATGAAGGAGCCCAGCATCTGAGACATTTAGTTTTTTTCCTCTGGTGTGTACTGGAATGGTGAACTGCTGCAGCTATTTTTGCACACTGTACTCGAAGAAAGGTGAGGATGAGGTGGAAGTAGCTTGGGAGAAAGCAATAGTCATAAAAATACGACCTGTAAGGAAAGAATGAAACAATTAAGGGTGGAGAAGCTAAAATAATTTTAAAGGGTATTGCAAAGAGAACAGTTTCTCCTCCATATTCACACAGGGTAAAATGAGAAGTAAAGGGCTTAAGTTGCAGAATTGGGGGAGACTTAAGAGAAAACTGCAACAACACAAGCAATAAAGCAGTAGACTGGATTGCCTAGGGGCCTTCTGGTCCTCTGTCCTTGAAGATGTTAGCAGAGATAACAAGCAAATCTGTCAGGAATGCTTTAGGTATCACTGATCCTACCTTAAAAAATGTCCTTCCAAGCCTGTTGTCTTGTGATTTCAACAGCACTGGAATTATTTCTGTACAGTTTCCTTCAGTTTTAAGCATATTCTTAGCCTTAATAATTTTCATTGCATTTTCTTGAAGATTGTTCTAAATACAGTTTCAGTCAATGTAGACTTAAATGCATTAAAGATGAAGATAGGTGTTAAGAAAAGGTACATTGAAGAACTTTTTTTGTAATGTCAGTATTATTTTAAGTGTCTTGCCTGCCTTTTTCCCATGCTGATCAAATAACCATTTTCACTGACACACAATGTGAATTCTTACAGACTAACTACAAATAATTTGCAGCTCATAATTATAGACCACTCTTCTCTCTGCTTTTTTATTTTAACCATTTCTTTGTTTCTGTGGCACCACGCTGCCCAGCAGCTCTCTGTTAGATTTTTCCTAAAATAATCTACACTATTCTGTGTATTCAGCCAAATTCACTCAAAGTTCTGTTCTGTTGAAATTTTATTTCAGTTTTTGATTTTGCAGGTATTTAGTCAACCCCCCTCCTTCCACACTCAAAACTGATCAGTGGTTCTTGTTTTGTTTCTTTTTGCCGCTTTCCCGCTTGTGACAGTAGTTTGTTCTTCTTGCCTGCACAATGGCTTGAGTAACCCTTTGTGAAGGACTTGACCAAATCTTTTGAGAAAGTACCAGTAAACAATGTAGTCTTGTATTCTTTTACTCCATTGGGTTTTTTTCTCTAATCCTTGGAAGAATTCAAATCTCAACAGATCTACCTTGTGTTCAATTAATCTTGTCCCCTCAGCTATGCGGAAATATTCAGTGTTCACATGCTCAGAAGGATTCTTCTTCTCTCTGTTTTTGGGAGGTCTTTGGGGTTTTGAAACCTTCTAATTTACAGGATTTCAAGTTCATTTTCATATGCTGAGGTGGTGCTTGCAAATGGGAATGTAGGTCCAGTATTATGTGGACATTTTTCAGCCACGTAAGTTCTCACGCAGTCCTGCTCTTCTGTCCCTGCATAATCTGGTGCATAGTGCATTTGCAGGTATTTCTGCAGATGCCAAATGCACTAAACCTAAATTGAAAAGTACCTGGCTCACTACTGCATACTGCCAGAACAGGGCAGTGGAGACATGACAAAGGCAATGTGCAGCTGGTTAACGTGGGGGAGAAGGAATGAAAGGGAGGGAGATGCTTGCTGTCTTCTGAGAGTGCTTTTGGCTTAACTGGGTATCATACCTGACTTAAGATACGTCATTGTCTGCTTTAGTCTTTTCCTTTCGCATTAGGAAATTCTCAATAGAAAGTCACAGAAATGTAAGCATGGTAGTGCTGAACAACATCATGTTTAGCCATGTGCAAGCCTTGTCTTAGTAAGAAATGTAAGTTGTTACAGGCTGATTTTTTTTTTTTTTAACTTGTAAAATGCTGAGTTTTGGAGGTGAATCAGATGAAGAAACTGACAGAGAAGAACCAGAGATACTAGGTGTTCCCATTTGTGGGGAGGTGCTGGAGTGAATGCAGTTAATAAAAGTTCACCCTGAAATGTGTTTGCATGCATGCTAGTGGAATGGTGAAACTAGAAAAGCCTTTGTGTTTTGCAAGCACCAGAAGCTTTTGGGATGAGTAGCTGTGCAGCACATAAATTAATTAGCAGATGCATCATGGTGGTAAAAAGTTAAGATGGTTTTTGGTTATACAAATTAAAAGAGAAATTCCTTCTTGAGCAGCTATAAAAGTTAACTTGCTAAATGCGCAGGACCAAACAGCTTGTTTCTAGACAGATGTAAACCAGCTGAAGAGAGCTGAGGAACAAACGACAAAGGAGTACAGACCAAGGGATCAATGGGCAAACATGCCTACCTTGACTATGTGATAACTAGAAACGTAGCTGAGAGATGTGATAAGAGTCAACAAATATTTGAGAGGTGCATACTTGAAAGGTAGAAACTAATTAATTTAGTAAGGTGAGAAGAGGTATAATTTGAAACAAGGGAATGAGATTATGAAATGTATTTAAGTATGGAGTAGTCTGGCCATAGGAAAGGTTGGAAGAGCAAATATATAAGAACAAATAGATAATACATTAGCCTGGTAGAAAGATTCAGGAAATAATCTAACATCAAAGAGTCAGCTTTCTGATGAAAACAGATTGAATCATTTTCAAAGTCGCTTTCACCCATTTAATTTATATTTGCTTTTGACATATTAAGGCAAGTTGGCAGCCTCTCTTAACTCTCTAATTTTGCCACCCTAATACTTCCTGCTGATTCAAATCTGCATTGTTGCAAACCAATCTTAAATGCTGTTTTTCTTTAGCAAAATATTTTTTAAAGGAACAATTGGGCAAACAGTATACAAAGATGTAAGGGGAGGAGAAAGATGAATAAGCTTTGGGAATTACTTTCAAAAACATTGTCTTGCTACCTTGTACCTAAAAGCTGTAGCTGCAAATAAATGGTAGCAATCTGGTACCAGATACAGGGGTCTAGTAGCTCTGTTTGGTGCTGTTTGCATCTAGGTGAATAATGGTGAGGGAGCTCCCAGACTGTGGGTTACCATTTGTGTTATATGCAGCCAGCCTGCAATTTATGGGGTGATAAGAACAGGAGCAAAACCTTTTTAGAGAGAGGAAGGCAGCAGAGAATGTTTCCTTAATGAAGCAAAGTGCATTTTAAATTGTGGACAGTCAATTTGACTGCATCTGAGAGAATGGAGAACATCTCTAAGCTGCTCCATTTGGCTTGTGTGACAGGGTAAATAGTAAAAGGTGTTCAGGTTCACTGCTACCCTTGGTGGCTTCTTGTCTGGATAAATGTTTCGTATCTGCTTGACTCTGCTGTGGGGAAGGAAGACAACAGAGAAGTTGCATGGAGCCACTGCCCATGTCTCTGGCTTGCGGAAGGAAGGACATGGCTATGCTTGGCACTTGCTGGCTGACTGGTTGGGAGGCAGAGCTAGGAGTAATTTGAGGAGATTATTTAAAGAATTTGGAAAATGTACCAGTTTTGGAGTTTTCCTTTGTTAGGCAAAAAAAAAGTAATTGTACTTTCTGAATGGCACTACGAGGAAGTGAATTTATGGTGCTACTTTGCATTTCTGTATGTGGTTTCTCCATGCAGTCTGTATAAGAATTTAAGCTGCTGTCAGAGCTCTAGTATTGATGACTTTATTTGGGATGTGTTTTAACTTTTCTTCATTGAGAAGAAAGGCATTTCAAAGCCAAGTTCTTGGTGCTGTGATGCTTATGGTCATGGAAGTCGCAGCTTTGACTGGAGGACTGTCAACTCTTAAAACAAGCCAGATGGTTCGTAGCATTTTCTTCCCTTTCCTGATTTTCCTTTTATGTAATTGGGGATCAGTTTCAATGATTAAGAAATACTGTCTTTGCTTATGCTTGCCCTGTTTGTAAGGAGCCACAGTAGTGTGTGCACAGTCTTGTTGAAAAATTTCTGTTTGGAACAAAGGGGTTGTTTGCTCAGCCCATGTGCAATGATCTTGATACGTGTGTAAAATAAAGTACTCTTTGATCTTTCTTTCCTGTGTATTTCTAATTCTGATTTTACTCCCTCCCATTCCACCCCCCTCCCCAGCTGGAGGGTGTATGTGTGTGCCAGGCATTGTTGGCTTTCCCTCTGTGTGCTGGCTTCTGAACAAAGGTGCTGCTGAAAAAGTGAGTGCTTAACTTTCATCTTCTTTGATGCAGATTTACATTCAGAGGAACTGATAAATTTAGACTTGCCAAACCTGTCGCCTTAAACGGTATCTAGGTTTGCATTGGAGAAAATTTAATCTACTAGCTCATAAAACTGTGAGCGCTGGCCATCAAAGCACTGTTAAATTCTGCGTTAGTGTAAATTGTGTGGCATTCTGCAGCAGTGCAGACCAGAGAAACTGAAAGGTAGGCATGTTTCATCTTTTGAGCAGATATGTATTTAGAGCTAGAGAAATCTCTGAGACTCTGAAAATAAACAGTAATAAACATACGCTTCCCATGGCATGGCTGAGAGGAGTGCTTGACTACCCATTTTCTGCACAGTTGTGTGAATTATTCATCAAATCTAATGTCTGTCACATCATCTGTCTTCTGAAAGTAGCTGAGGTACCTGAGCATTAAACAAAAGAAAAAACCCAGACTTTTATCAAATTGAAGAAGCTACTTATGACATGGAGCTTAAGTTTAATGGCATTGCTCTGCTGTGAGTACTTAGGAATTTCTCAAAACCTTTCCCTTCAAGTTGGTGAAATGCTGAGTGTGCCAGGCATGCAAAGGTGTACTGTGGTGGAGGATGTAATTTTACAGGTGTTTCCAATTAACAGTGAATAGAGTAAACCAGGACTTGCACAGAAAGGAACTTGAAAAAAAGATCTAGATTGTATTTATAGGACAGTTTTAGTACTTTAAGGAAGGGGGTAAATATGTGATACTGGAAAGTCTGTATTGGTCTGTTTTCCATGGCATTGCATTAGCTATCAGAAATGGGTATGTCATGCATAAGGTTTGAAGATTGTTCTTCAGGACCATCTGTGAAACTTCATGCTGTCAGGTGTTATGTGTGTATTTGTTTGCTGCAGTGAGTTTTCCTTATGTGTGTTCTGTATTTAAAATAACAGTTGTTACTGACCTCTGCCTGTAAAACAACTCTCTGTTAGCCTTCTGAGCTTATTGTACTGGGAACCAAAAGAGTCATGGCTAAAACATTCCAGAAACTTCCAACTAGTAGCCTAAAAAGTATTTTTTTTTAATACAAGAAAGGATGTAAAGTAATTATCTTGACTCAAGGAAGAAAAGTATCTTGCAATATTCAAGATTCTAAGCAAATACTGTGTATTCCATTAGAAAGCTGGAGTGGACTTTTGTATTTGATAAAACATAAACCTGCTGGGATAATAGATTTAAATTTTGTCATTGGCTGTTACAGTTTCCTTGATTTTTTTCTTAAATTTTGATACTTTTCTTTGATCCACTTGTTTTAAAGATCAGAGTGTTTTCATGATACACTTAGGTCTGATCTGGACCCTCTTCATCTTGCCACACATTAGTCTATGGATGTCAGAAATCTGAATTATCATGGCGCTATTGTATCACAATTGTGCTTCTGACCTTAGAGCAATACCAATGGAGTTTGGCATCCAAAAGATGTTAGTTGTGTGTTTGTGGTTTTTTGGTTTTTTGGTTGGTTGGTTGGTTTTGACTTTGTGTTTTTAATTTGTTTTGCTTTTTTGTTGATTGATTATTTTGGGACTTTGGCCATCTCAGCGATATCTACTATATTTCAGCTTATCTGTGAAATTGTGAAAGCCAAAGTAAGATTCTTTTCCAGGTTTTGTATATAGAAAAATAGGCTTGGTAGAACAAGATCTTGTTCTGTGATTCTCTTGTTCTGTGACATTCATGAGGAAAACCTTTCTGACTAAGAACATTAAAATAAGGGGTCTACTGCATACAGCTCAACAGGGAGTCATGTGTCCCTGACCGACATTTATCACATTATGAATTAAGAGTTTCCAGTCGTTCAGCATGTTTCTTTCATCAGGACATGGTGAGTAGCTATCACAAGGAATACACTATGGAGGAGGATTTGCAAGCAAGCAAGGAGCAAGCTTAATAAAGGTGACAGGTAGATACAAGGATCTGGCCTGTAAGTAGTTATAGTTACGAGGTTGTAGTTTTATTAAATAATCATAAAGAATAATTCTCTGTACCTGGGGGGTTGTAGAGAATGATCATTTCCAATAAGATTTAATTCTGTAATTGTCATGGTACTCTTGAGGCTAACTAAGCATCTTTGGTCTTTTTATTCTTAGTAGCTACATCACGTGAGAAGAGAAGACTGAGAGTAGATCTTATTAATGTTTATAAATATCTGAAGGGTGGGTGTCAAGAAGTCTCTTTTCAGTGGTGTCCTGTGATGAGGGGTGATGGATACAAACTTGAAACACAGGAGGTTCCACCTCAACTTGAGGAAAAACTTCTTTACTATAAGCACTGCAGTGCTGGAACAGGCTGCCTAGACAAGTTGTGAGTTTTCTTCTCTAGAGACTTTCAAGACCTGTCTGGGTGCTTTCTTGTGTGACCTGCTCTAGATAATCCTGCTTTAGCTGGGGCCTTGAGCTTGATGATCGGCAGAGGTCCCTTTCAACCCGTACCGTTCTGTAATTTTATGTGAGACTCGGTGGTACTGCTGAGTTGGAAGTAGCATTTTGTTTCAAAAGTTTTAAATCTTTGCTGTTGTAGACAACCCTAAAGGCCAGCAGAGCTTGTATCTTGAATAGTACTAGGGCAGTTACTGAACATACTTGTGCTTTTGTGGTTGTCCTCTAGAAGGCGTGGATTCCCTAAAAAGAAACAAATAAAAACCCAAACACAAATCTTAGTCTTATTCCCAAATGTGATACTTACATAAAAGATGAAGTTTTAGAGATCTGAATCCAGGTGCTTCTTTCCTCTTGTAATTTGCCAACTTTTTTAATGAGTTTTGTATGCCTTCTGTAATATCAGAGTAATTGGCTGAGCTGTAGGCATGCAATAGCTTCACTCACTCAAACTAGAAATTTAGATGCAGGGTAAAGTTTCAAACCTCCATGTTATAGAAGCTTCTCATATACTGAGGAGCTCTGGGCACATGGAACTCTGTTGTCAGCAGTAGCTGAAGCAGGCCATTCTTGCTGAGGGATTTTTTCCAACCTGACTGACATCTCCCTCTCCAGTAAGCAGTAGCACCCTTGTAATTCTTTTCAGATGCTCTGGCTTTTGTGGGCCAGAGTGTATGGGGGTGGATATCGCATTGAATTTTGTGTCTCTCCAAAGTTAGCAGGATTGTTCCCAGCTGCTGGTGACTCACAGTAGCTGAGCTGCTGTCTCAAGAGTTCAAGTTAATGGAATTCGCAGTTCAGTTTTGCTTGAATTGTCTGCCAGAGATGAAATTTCCCATGAACTAGGAAGAGTAGGAGAGGTTCCACAAAATGGAAGATTTCAATGCATGCTGGGTCTGAGAATTGCTGGGAAGTGCTCTCTTTCCACAGTCCTTCCTGTGGATAGCTCCTTGCCAACAATCATGGGTTTGGGGTTTTCATTTTGTTCTAACTTCCTAGATGATGTGTATTGCTGAACATCCCCAGTTCCCATAATTGCTTTCAAATTGTGATAAATGTGTCATCTGATGGTCATCTTATTCTTTCTCTGCATGGATGGTAAACTTCATTTGGATTTAGAGGTTCTGGTCTTTCAGCAAGTTAGCTACTCTGTTTATGCCAAACATGAGAGACAGAAATGCCATCAGTGGAATTCATTCATATAATTAATGTACTTACTGAACAATAAATTAAATGTTATCCTGTCTTTTTTCTACTTGTTCATTTTTACCAAATAGGTTGTCTTTGCCCACTGTGTTAATGTGAGGGGATGTTTGGAATAGCAGGGGTGTACCATGGAGAGTGTGAACGTGGCTTTAGATGTTGCCTTTGATTCTCCTGGTAGTGTGTGATTCCTCCAGAAGGCACGCTGGGCTCTGACAGAGCTGTGTTTGGACATAGGCACTGTTAACTGCTGGTTCCTGAGCAACACAGAATCAGTAGGAATGCTTTGGATTTCATATATTTTCTTTGAAGATGACTCTTACATAACTGAGAACCACTGTCATTTTCCAAAATACATAAATCTTATGAAGCTTAATTGCCTTATTGGTGCTCTGTGTTAGAGCATCAGAATATCTGGAGCAGGTCTAGCTTGGTGCAGGTATAGTCAGTACTGACTGGCCTATATTTGTGACTTGATTATACTGCATGCAGTGCCTTGTTCCCTCCTCTCTGTGGTTTGTACTTGTGAACCTTGGATATATGTATGAAAAGTATCTTCTAATTCAGAGTGCTTTCTGAAGATGTATGAAAGGCAAAGAAAATAGCAAGTGTTTGCTACTCAGTGTTGTGGGTTTTCCTCTGTCATCAATCTATTTAAACAAAAGTCAACCCAGAGTAAGGAGATGATATTTAATTCACTAATCCAGTACTGAACAAAGAGAGAAGAGGTAATGGATGCTATTTTGTTTTCTGGATGTACTAAGCAGGAGGAGACTTGATGGGGTGCTTGGTGCCATGGGTTAGCTGTTTGGGTGGGTTGGATTGGTTGATGGGTTGGGCGCGATGATCTGGAAGGTCTCTTCCAACTTGGTTTGGTTTATTCTAAATAAATGGTTTATTCTAAAAGCAAAAACAGCCTGAGAGGATTAAATGTCCATGTATTTCAGATTCCAGGTACATTTTTTCCATTAAATAGGCTTACCTTCTTCAGTTCTGAATTTGCTTCTTTTGTATGCTCTTTTATAAACTGGACCTGTAAAAACTTTGTCTTCAGTGGAGTTGTAGATAATGAAACTTCTTTTCCACACCAGGGTCGGTTTGCCATGTTGATAACTTCTGATTAAGCTTCTCAATTCTCTGGTATTAATCCTTTATCTTATAAAGATCCAAAGATGCATGGTTTATTCTGCCTTTAGTGCCTTTTGGTCAGCTTGAGGGATTTCAAATATGTTTGGTTAAATGCACAAATATTGTGTTAAACAATTAACTGGTGGTTGTACTTCTAGTATAAGGAAGCAGTATTTCCAACTACTGATGTCCATTAGGGTCATACCCTAATGGCTGCAGTGACATCTTTCCTGCATTGAGTATTTCTTCTGGGATAGCTGATAACAGTTAACCTTGTCTTCAGTTGCCTAGGTCTTCCTTCCATAAATTGGAGAAGTTTAGTATTCTATTTTTACTGAGATGTTTCCTGCTAAGAGGATCATTGGAAGTTATATCCCAGTAATGGAGTTGAAAGTAATCAATCTCGGGGCTATTTACAATGACATAATGACCCTTTCAGGGACCCTTTCTCCATTGATACAAAGTACTCTTTTCAGTATCTGGTAAAATTGATTTTCATTTTTGATACATCCCCCATCACAATAAAATGTTTTCATTTGGAACAATTCTTCTGCTTTTCACTTTGTTTTCTGAAGGCACTGAATAGTAGGAGAGTTTCACCACATTGACTGAAGTTTGCATGAATGTCCTAAGAAAAGGTGAAATCGACTTTTTTAAGATAGGAAGTCATCGAGTAGTGAACTCCAAGTACCTTAAATTATGGTGTGACCTTCTTATTCAGAAATGTTGAGTTTGCTGTTCCTTTAGCCTCCTGTCTAAATGCCCAAAGAATCTGAGTTTGCTGCTTCTTTTAAGTTTCTCTCAAATGTGGTATGCTCTGTGTATGTTAAGGAGTTTTGCTAATCATCTCCCTTATTGATCCCTGGTGACATAACTGATCCAGCAGAAATAATGCAGTAAATGCCAAAGTTTATCACTTAGGTTTTCTCAGCATGGTGTTGTGACATTGGTGACTTTTCAGAGTCCTAAGAGGAGCCTTTACTGGAGGTTACATTGCAAATAGCATCAGGCTGATTAGAGTAGCCAAATTATCCTCTCAGAACTGTATTCTAATCTCTTGAAATGCACAGTAGGTGATAATATGGAAAATACTGTGTAGATACTGTGTTGTTACCTGTACTTCAAAGTGTGGTGTTTCATAATCCCTTTAAAGGGCAGGAAAGTATATAAGAGGGCACAAATGAGAAGCAGCACAATAACATATATATTTGATTCTAAGTTTAAAAATGTGGAGTGTTTTTTAACATGACAAATCTGTAGTAATATAGTTTGGAAGTAGTGAATACTTCAGCACAGATAATTTAAACACTCCTTTTGAAGAATTTCTTTTAACAATGCAAGAACAAAGAGTTATTCAGAATAGGTGAGCAGAAGCAAACCTAAACTGCTAGCAGGAAATAGTTTTTATTATGCCCAAATTTGTCAATGGAACTCACAGCCATCCTTGTTAATTCAGAGGTGTAAATGGGAATTAGTTGAACTGGGCATGTATGACTGATGGAGAAGAGGAGAAAAAAAGGAACCAGACAGAAGAAGATGTAAATTCACATGATACGATGTGTGAGTCACTTTCTAAAGACTGATTATTTCCATGAATATTTTAATTTAGGGTTTCTTGAAACTTTTCAAAAAGGGTGGGATGACTTATATCAATGTGTGCAATATTTGAGCAAGATAAACTACAGCTCTAAATTGTCCTTTGTGCTATCATGCAGTTTGCTGGTATTGAAAACTAATGTAATCATTAACTACCAGGGAAACTGTGCACCAAAATTCACTCTCTTTTTCTGGAAATCCTTTTTGTGGAAGGGGAGCTCCCACAGAAGACTTATTAATCTGCCTTACCTTGTCCTCTCTTTTACCTTTCATCTCAGTTCTGTAATTTATCACTACTTCTGTTCTTCCTTACTCTGTTGATAGTGCAGGATTCCAAATCCTTCAATTGTTATTTCCTTGCACCTCCTGTCCAAATTCATCCCAGCTGACTCCTACAGTCTAACAGAGGGAATCTCAGTCAAAGCATGTGAGCTAACATTTTGGAAATGAGGAATCAAAAGCATGTGTTTTAAGTGAGGAAGGTAATATATCCATCTTAGAGTATATGAGCTACTGCTGAAGTGGCTAGTCCTATGGCAAAACGTGAGTAATCTGGTAAATTTTAACTGTCATTGAGCTATCCAGTCAAATAAAATGTTTTAAAGTCAAAATTACTGTGGACTGTTTCTTCTACTGAGACACTTGGGGGAATATGAATGTAAGGAAATTTGCTCTGTTGTGAACATAGCATTAAAGGCAGTGAATGTACAGAGAGAAATCCTTCAGCCACATCCTAAATGCAGCAAGCAGTCCTCAGGGTCAGCTGTCCAGCAATGACTACCTGCCAAACTGTCTCTCCTACCTGAAATGGCACCTGCAGCTTACCATTTGCCATGTAATTATTCAGAAAAGCGTGTATTTACTCTTTTGGCTCTATTATGCACTAGAAGTGCTTCACAGCTGTGTACCAGTTCCTCTCTTCTAGTGCTCTGTGGCTCTAATTTGTGTTTAAGCTGTTCTCTTGCTCTTTTCTTCAGCCAAAATGTTCTATCTTTTCATAAGAAGAGGTCCCTCTTACTTTTGCTATCTGTATTGTAATGTTGGTAGATGTGATTTGAGCTGGAAGAGTGGCCTAATTTCCAAGCAGTACAGGTTAGGAAATATGAAGTGGATAGCTACATAACAGCAGTGTAGTGAGAGGATAGAAAGGGAAAATAATGGAATGATGAAAGACAAAACATACCCTGAAATGAGCTTCTGAAAAAGCACAGAATGTGTGTGTGGTGGAGAGGGAGTTGTCTCAGAAAGTTGTGTTCATTCCCTGGAGGCTCCCGTGTGCTATAATTGAGTCAACATGTCAAAGTGAAGTATGTGGTGAGCTTTGGGAGCAGTGGAAAACTGCTGCTTCTGCACATGCAGGGCTTGGATGAACTCCATCTTACAGTGTAATAAGCACTCTGCTTTTGCAGTGATGAAGCCACAACACAACAGTATAGCTGTCCAACCAAGCTCTGTAGCTGATGTTTCTCTAAGAATTGCTTTAATTCTTTGTTTGACTGGGAAGCTACAAATAATTGTCTTTGACTTTGCTTCCCCTATGGATGTGAGTAAAGATGATGAACAGAGGGGGAGATGATTGAATGCTCTGTTGAGATACAGGCAATGCAAACTCTGTGGACCTTTTTTCTGTATCAAATGGATGGAAAAGGGATGATTCCAACACATTGTCCTGGCAAATTGCTGTAGTCTTTGGCTGCGTGGACTCTTGCATGATGCTGCACTGGCAGCTCTCTCCTTGGAGGTACTTTGCTGCAGCATTGCCCTAGGAATTCATATGAACTTGAAAATCCATTAAATCCAATGTTTCCATGCTAACAAGCTCGTTTTGTCTTGATAGGGTTTTGTGTAGAGTCTTTACCTTTGGTACTTCTGTATTTTGTAAATCATTCTTAATGACATATTTGATGTTCTGAATGTTTCCATAGTGACAGCAATGGCAGAAACCTGCAAAAAGAAGGTGACAACACTGTATTTTCAAGATTAATAGTTAAAGAGTGTGGGAATACAGTTGACTTTTCCAAGTAGTTACAGAATAGTCACTTTTCTGGAGGTTAGAGAGAAAAGCAGCAGAACAGAAGAATTGGTTTGGTATCTGTTTGTGTGGGGAAGCAATGGACACAAGGTCAGTCTAGAAAATATGAGGTGTTTTTAGCAGTGTCTCCTTTCTTACTGCTCCAGAAGATGACATTTTAAAGTGCAGGAAACTGCAATGTACAAATTATCTTCACAGAAGAGGTACAAATTAACATACCTGTGTGACAATGTGTAACACGCTTTTGTTTTGTAATTTCTCAATTCCAAATTCATAACCTAAGTACAGGAAGCTTTTAGCATTAGAAATCAGACACTTAGAAAGCCATTAGTGAGACCTTCAACCTCGGTGTGTGGTTGGTGTTTTTTTTTCCCCTGGTAAAATCAACTGTCTAATTTTATTTTCTGGGAAGGCTTTATCCCCTGTTATTACACATCATATTACCTGTGTTTGTCAGTGGGATAGTGAGAATGCAGGTGTTTGATTAGAGTCCATGCTGCAGCAGAGAGTTATTTTTTTAAAGCATGCCTCCCTGATGTGTTCTTTTGTAGTAGAAGCTGATGCTTCTGTCTGCCGTGCAGTCACTTGAAGCAGTTGCCTGAATTATAATGCACACCCACTTTTCCTATATCAGCACAGACAAGTGGGAGGAGAAAACAAGAGACATGTTTGTTAAATGGTGTTAAATATTTTCTTTCAGAGACTATCCCTTGTCTCTGAAGCATCTGATAGCATTCAGAGTATGCTTTCCCTCCCCAGCACTATCACAGTGCCTAAGATCCACAGGCAAGTTTGGGAGCTTGTGCCCAGGGAGTTCTGCTTAGAAAGAGTATGTCAGCCTGTGCTGTCCATCTCCAGGTGGCAGGCACATCTCCGGCCCTGGGGAAATCAAGCAGGTTGGTACTAAGGCAGAGGTGCTACACTACAATTTACCACGTTGTTAAATTCAGATCTCTTATGCCTTCCAGCCAAAATATGGCATCATACTATAAACTGAATTCATGTTACATCTTATTACATTGGGGAAGGGAAGCTGACAGCTGGGAACTTGTTTTGCCTTGAAAGTTGAAGAAGGTACTTACTTGTCTGTGCCTGAGGCCTTTTAGGTCACGTCTGTGTTGGTACCTCAGCTGATTCTTCTATTATTTTGGTATTTTGAAAGTGGGGCAGCATAAAAAGACGTAATTTATGGTTCTTTATCTGCAACATCTTGTTAATCAGATATGTTGAAAAGTGTTCTTTGCTTCTGGTTTTCTCTTCACCTCACTGAAGGGGATGTTTTTCTGCCTGTAACAGCTGTAATCATTATGTGTAAAACTGGACAGTGGTTTAGAAATCATGAGGGTAGTTATTTGTAGCAGGAAGACTGAAGTAATGCAGAATGATACAGAATTTATTTTTGTTCTTGAAAGACAAGTTCATTTATAGTTAAGCTCTTGAGATACTGACTTAGTGGGAAAATAAGAGGGTTAGTTAGGATGTGTCCTCTCCCTACCAGCTCCCCCCAATATTCCCAAACCCATTGTATTTGCATTATTTACCCTAATGGACCTTTAAGGCATAGCTTAGTGTTGTACCTTAAGTAGTGTCCTGTGTCCCAAGCATACATTGGACACCACTTATTGATCAGTAACATGAAATGCAGACAGAAACAGATACTTAGATATGCCTCTGTTGTATAAAACTTGTGTCTGATTTCTTTATCTGTAAAATTATTTCTTACAATTTGCAGCCTTTTCTGATCCTCCTTAGAATGAAGGGGTGATGGTTTTGTTTTTTCTTTTTTCACTGTTAGTGATAGCTGTTTGTGCTGATTCATTTGCATTGACCCCCTCTGCTGCTTGTTAAAAGGTAGCTTTACTTGCAGAGGTGTCGTCATGTGCTTGACTTGCAGTATTTTTATAGCTATTTTAATCTTACATGAAATAGGTAAAATTCAAGACAGAATTTTGAATGGGGGGAGTGGGGTGAAGGGGAACCAATCATTCACATGTAAATTTATGTATTGAAGCTGTAGACCATGTAGATTTGGATAGTGCTATATTCATTTCTTGAAGCAGAATTTTTCTTTAAATCTCAGAAAAACATCTTCAAAGAAGAAAGTATTTCTTAAACATCTCTTGCTTCTGGTTTCAGATAGAAACAGCTGACTGAGTTGTACTCAATGAAAGTAGATAATTGTGCCCTTGTAAGCTTTTTCAGCTTAGAGGGATGTATTTATTTGCATGAAAATGTCCATAAAAGACTGAAACACTTTACTGCAGATACCAGGTTTCAGAGTTCAAAACATGTATACCTATAATGCTATTCTTACAGCTCTTCCTTCACTGGTTGACAACTTTCACCTTTGCACGTGTCATTAAATGTATATTGCTGTTGGAAGTCCTTGGATAACAGAATGAAGTGGCTTTGTGCATATTTTTTAGATAGCATTGGCCAAATTGTTAAGACTCTCATGGTCATTTAGCGTCTCTCTTGTAAAAAATTAAACTCTCGTGATGCAATGACTTGTGCATTTATTCGTCTAATTTCCAAAGTAGTGGAAAGATTGTTTAATGGATGATGTGGAATACAAGTTTCTGTTTGATGAAAATTTTTTAAAACTGACAAATTAAAAATGTGTAGATGAACCAAAGTCTGTTAAAATTTTAATTCCATGGGAGTTGGAAGTTCTTTACCCTTGCAGGCATGATCTGAATAAACAGTGCTGATTCTTTTGAAGATACTTTAATTGAACTCTTCGATTAACTTTGTGGAAGACTTGAAGTTAGGAAGCTATAGAGTTAGTATCATTTTGTTCATTAAAGAAATATGTTTTGATAATATTGTTCATGAAGTCTGTCCTTCCCTTTTTGAGGTGGAGTGTCTGCAGTGGGAAGTGACTGGTAATTCAGTGGTACAGTGTGTTCTTTTACTGATGACACATGTTGTGTCATGAGGTCCACTCAGTCTGGGTAGTTTCTGTCCCTATTAATCTGTGCCTTGAAATGACTTGTATTGAAAATAGCTCATAGATGCTTCAGCAGTGGCTGTCAATTTAAATCAGGAGGTGGTGGCTTTCCAGAATGTTGTTCTGGGTATTTTTTTTTTTAGCTCTGAACTTCTCGGAAGATGTTTGTGTGCAAATCCAAAGATTCATGTGTAATATTTTTACTGTTTTGTCTTATGAATCTTTGAGTTGTTTGGGTTTTGTTGGTTGTTGGGTGTTTGGTTTTTTGTTTTTTTTTTGCTTGTTCTGACTTCTGCATTTTAGCCAGCTGAAATAGGAGGTTTATCCCAGGATACTCGTAAGTGTAAATTTGTGGTTCTTTTGCTGTGTTTATTAGAAATTGTCTTTTGTTTAGCTGGGATGAAATTTGGGATGTCAAACCAAAAAATAAATGTTCCTTTCCCACAGCAGATGAACTTTTGACATTGACAGGGTCTTCAATGCTGTTAACCTAACCACTGCATCATTTCTGTGATGATGAGCCATTTCTGCCCTGAAATCAAAATGGGTATTTACTTCGCAGCTCTTGATGACAGATTGTGTTGTTTTATCCCAGAAATAAAAATTTATTTAAAAGATCCTGCTGAAGTGAAGCTTTAGAAGTGTAGAAGTCTGAGATGTTGTCATTTCCGCCCCCCCAATATTCAGTGAAGTAGCTAATAGCCAGGGTGGAGATTGCTGGACTTGAGTCTTTTGGCTGTTCAGGTTGATAAGTGCCCTCTTTCATTGTCTGGTGTCATTATTCTGGTGCTGAAGCATTCTGGCTTATAAAGAGAGCATTGTGGCTGCCCTGTCATTCTCTCCACTGTTCTATCCTTTACCTAGGAGGGTTTGCTATTGTGTTAATTTATGGCATAACATCAGTTTCTGTGAGTACCTATGGATATGGCCTATCTGACTGCACTTCCCTCAGGGTTATCAAGCAGGAACAGAAGAGTGTTCAGTCTCCACCATTTCCATGTATCAGATGAGTTAGTCTGGGGCTGGGGTATCTCTATGTTGTATTAGTTTTGAAAGGTACCTTTCAAGGCATCTGCTCTTGGGCACTCTAAATCAGGCTCAGTCATGGCAGTGTTGGTCAGTGGATGGATACTTATGTCAAAACTTGACATATTTGCTATGTCTAAATCTGTTTATTTTCTTCTGTAAATGCAGAACAGGATTGCTCATTTCCCTATATTAGTGTGGTACTTTGGGGAATATCTCTAGTGAAACATTCTACTGCTAAATCATAACACTATTACAGCTTAGTCACTTCACATATTAATTTTCTTAGTAGGCATGACAAGATTTTCAGAGCAAGCATCTACTTGAAAATAATCTGTTTCGGTTTAGTTTCAGAGCTGTGGCAATATAAGATCTCTTTGTTCCCTGAGCAGGTGCAATACAGGATTCTGTGATGTGCTGTTGCCAATGTGTTTATTAGTGCAATTCACCATTGGTTCAGGTTCACCACTGTCCACCTCTGTAAATCTACTGCCAGTTTGTAATACAAGAACTGTTTGAAGACCACCAAACTTAATCAAAACTAAAGTCAGCTTCATTCTCAGCCAGTGTCAAGCTCTTGCTGTATTCCATCTTTCATTACTGTGTGACAGGCACACATGGTGGGCAGTCCTTTGAATGTTGACTGTGCTGTACTATTTGTCCTTCTGTTTTAGGAAGCTTGGGTAAGACCTTGATTCTGTGTCAGCATGCTTCTCTCCCCACTTCAGTACCTCTCAGTAGGGTGTCTTTAGTCATGCCAGCTTTAGCCAATTCATAGTAGATTCTTTTCCAAAGCATGCATCTTATTGGTGAGACATACTCACATTCCCTTTCTGGTGGCTATAGGAAAACACACAGTAGGACAATATGGTTGGTACAGCTCTCTGCTCTTGGAATGCTTTTTGGCACATTTGTGAATATTGGTAATATTGTCAGTATCTTGCCTAAGGCATGCTGGTAGAACGGATTTGGGAAAGCTTTCAGTTTCTATGGGTAAGGCTTTGGATTGCAGGGAGACAAGTGGATGATGTTAGTAGACAGGAAGTCTTTGAAGTACGTTCGAATCAGCTTCTGAGAGAAAGAAAATCCCTTCCTGGAGCTACAGATAAACAACAGTGCTTTCAAACCTTCAAGAGGATCAAGGTGAAACTCAGTGAACAGCAAGTGCAAAGAAGATGATCCTGCTTTGTGACAAGTGGCAAAATTACCATCTTTCTTTTTTGTGCTCCTGTAACAATGCAAAATAATAAAGTACTCTGAGATTGTTCTATGAAACAGACGTTAAAAAGCTTTTTATGTTAAATATCTACGTCTTAACAGATGTGGGTAGAATATATTTTAAAAGGGATTGAAATGCCTCCTTGGAATTCCGGAGCATCTTCAAAAGGAAGTAAAAGAACTGAATTAGTCTGATTGTACAGATGCATTTAACAGCATTTTCTTGCTTATTTAGACTTGTAGGAGGCTGACATCTTCAAGCTGCTATGTGTTACTTCTGGTTTAGTTGACTTTGACCAGGAGAGAGAGACTGGAACAGCCTCCCTTCTATTTTTCTTGTTAATTCTTTTTAGGAAAGAAGGAAAGTACTTCTAAACAATGCACCTGAAGCACATTTCAAAAGGCAAATATGTGTGTGTTGTCCGTCCCATCCCTTCCCCCCACCCTTTTCCTAAGGAAAAGGCTCTCTCAGTAAGATCAGTTGGAGAACAATAGAAACTGGCCACAGAAGTGAAGTTCATTCTGAGGTTCCCTTTTCATTTTTCCAAGATTCAGAGTCTTGGAAAACAAAGGAGAAAGTTAAAAACATTTTTGAGAGGAGGAAAGTATTTTTCAAAAGCAAGAATTTATTCACATGGTGAATAAATGATGATGGATACAGGCTGAAGTTCAGTGGGCAGGAGCAGATATTGACATGCCTTACAGGTTGCAATGTCATGAATGGTAAATAAAGACTTAGGTAAGAAACTGAAAGCGGAATATCCAGAATTCAAGTGGGAACAATGAAGAAATTATTTCAAAACATATTTTATTGATTCATGAGGAGAGATTCTGATACATCTTGGGAGAACTCTAAGCAATTCTGCAAGTCACGTTTAGTAAAAAGTTCCCTGTGTAGGTAAGGCTATATATAAAACTACCACACAACAGCATGTCCCATATACAATACAAAAGTGAGAACAAACTCAGAATTGAGAGGTGGTGGGTTTGGGTGGGGGAGGGTGACTTAAATGTGTCCTTCAGGAAGGAGTCTGTGTAAAGAACTGCGAAAGAAATAAGATGGCAGCAGCCAGGATTTGCAGAGCTTTTCATTCCTTTGTTTGGTTATCTTGCATAAATGCTTTAGCCAGAGACTCTTTCAGTAGCTGCATGGGGCCAGCTCAGAACACAAACGTGCATGAATCCAAATGTAATTTCCCTGTTGTGCACATTCTGACTGTGACAGCTCAAGTTATGAATGTAAAATAGCAGGGAAAAAAAGGTTCAGAAGATGGCCAAGCCTGAAATGTTAATAAGAACTGACTTACACAGAGCTCCCATGAGCTTGGCAGAGGTGCTGCCCGAATTTTAAGTCTAGCTGCTTCCATGCTTCATTTTGGTGTGAATCTAAGTGATTTAGCATAGTAGCAGTAACAAAGATTTACTTTTTTGTAAGATGCAAAGCAGGCAAAGAAGGTGATGGTAATTCTGTGCTCTTGTTTGCAGTGAGTGCTTGCACACAGACTAAGTCAGCATCAGTAGCTTTGGTCTGTAGACATGACGTGTTATACAGGGAACAACAGTTATCTTTTCCTTTTCAGTCAGTTCTGTTTTCTGTGGGGCAATAATTTGCAGCTTTCTCTAGTTCCCAGTGTTCAGAAGGCATTCGTCTTTCCTTTCAAGAGGACTGGTGCAGAATAAGGGATTTCCTCCCCTGCCACATTAATACACTGCTTACAAAAAGAGCACCTCATCATGGCCATGGGACAGCTTGTCTCAGGGACTGTGCAGGACAGGAAAGAACCTTTCCCTCTTTTACGTGCAACTTACACAGCAAAGAGAAGTTGCAAAGTTAACAACCTTCCTTGCTTCTTCAACATCAGGTTTTCCCGGGTCTGTCTTCTCTCTTTTTCCAACCTCCTTCCATCTCTTGTTACCATGGAGAATGAAATGCCAGTTCCATTCAAGTTGTCGGCTGAATAGGTTTTGAGGTTGATGGATGGTGAGAATCTCTTATCCCTCCTTCTCCAAACACCGCCCCTGCCTGGTTCTTGACATTTCACTTGCCAGACACTGGCAGTCAGCAAGAGGGAGCTGAAAAGGAAGCTGGCAGTGTCCTGCTGAGATACTCTTTCAGTTCTGTGGATGAAATCAGCAGCCATGAGAAGGTCTTAAGGACTTCCGCACAGAGCCTCGTCCTCAAGCTGGCTGAGGCATGAATGCTCACTTGAGTGCATGCTCCCACATACTCGAAACACCCAGGGAAATAAAGATTCCTATACAAGTTTTGCTGCTGCTTATGGCTGTGTTTGAAGGGGTGATGTAACCTCTGCAATGTAAAGGGGAAGGTAAGGAGTGAATTAATACAATGCATGCTCTGGCGTAACCCGTTCCTCTTGTATATACTTCTAGCCTTCATCTTAGTGCCACGTCACACAAGAAGTGGAATTTATTTGCTGCAGTCTGACTTGCCTGGTTTCCTGGCTGTGATGCTGAAGTTAGCAGGGGAGTCTGTGTTCAGTGGGATTCTAGCAGTTCCTGTATGCACTGGCTGCCTACGCGTGGTATTATTAGTGCAGTGTCAAACAGCTTTCTAAATAAGGTACCTTTTAATAACAGCAACGTGGAGTTGTGGATCTTGGCAGGCCCAAGCTTGAGATGTGATGTTTAGGATACTGCTGAAGTACATGAAATGGTGCTACAAAGCAGAAAAATCCAAATGGTAGCATTGTAATATTGCACGGAAATATTTCTCTGTTGTGATTTATTACTTTTCATGCAAGATAATTACACTTCTAGAGGAGATTAGGAAAGCCTTTTGGCATAAGCTGAAGATTCAAGCTTATTTTTACTGGAGAGGTTTTAACTGATAACCACTTAGTAGAGTTCGGGACAAGGGGCATTGTTTGATAGATGTACACATTTCTCTTCTGGAAGTAATGGTTAGTATATTTTCTGACATTTTAACTTAAATTCAGACATTTTTTCCAACTAGAAGCATTCCATAAAGATAAACTTGTTAGGAGAGAAAAAGTATTTTTATGAGGTTTCTGCTAAAACCTGCTGTGTCAGGGCTGTACCAGGACTGGACTGGAATTAATACTGGTGGTATACTTCAGTAAGTGACATTTCAATTTGCTTAAGGTCATATGTGGAAGTTTGTTCTGGGTGGTTTGAAAAGCTGTGCTTGATAAGCACTTACAAACTCTTTCTTTCAGTATGTTTTTTCAGAGTATTGCACAGATAAATATTTCCATGCTGTCTATTTGTTCCTAAACTTGTTAAACAAAGGCATCTTTCCACACTACCACCAACAGCTTTTACATCTATCTTAGCTCCTCAAGAGTTCATTTTCTGTTTGATACCTTATGTCTTGTTTACTGTTGGATTGTTGGCTCTCTGCTGGAGTTTTCTTCCTGTGCAGTTGATTTTCCTGTTGTGCAAGACACTTCCAAAATGCAAATATCTTAGCTGTTTGGCCACTAGTGTGCCAAAAGGGAATTTTTAATTCCAGCATCAGAAAGGCATGTGTGTACGCCAATAAAATAAAAATAGGTATATGAAATATATATGAATATACCATCCCATTCCTTAATTAGTTTAGTGTAAAGATTCTGGTAGTATTTTTATTCCCAAAGCTAGGGACTCCCTAGAGGATGCACGCATAGTGGACTCAATTAATTGTGACTGCTAGTCATTTGCAATAATATGCAAGACTTTGATTTTTCTGGTTTGAACCTTATTGGCTAGGGTACTGCAACATCTTAGATTTTAAAAAATACACTGTGGTAGCAGCTCCATAAATACATCATCCATGTCAGATAGAGTTGAGAGAAAGTGATACAGTGAAGAAAAAATGGAGGGGAGTCTACGGGGACACAATGATACTGTCATTTGGGATTAGCTTCCTAATAGGCACTCAGCTTCGTGGTACCATTAGTAAAGGATAGGGGGAAGAGTGAGCATCTGTTTTAACGTGATTCTGAGTGAGCTGAGGCAGCATCAGCATCAAGGCGTGCGTGTGTATTTCCATTCATTGTGTTAACCTGCTGGGGTTTTTTAATTCCTATATTGCTTTCTCTATGAAAAAAAATATATACTCCTACCTGCTTCTGTGTAGGATGAAATCCCCAATCTTTCTCTCCCACTCTCTTTGTGAGGATTGTTATGCTAGTAATTTTAGAGGTTGTCAACAGTTTTTCTGGGCATTTCTGACAGGTTTCAACATCTGGAAAAACATCTTCCAGTTTTCAACCTAGGCATGTTTAGATTCACTTTGCCTTCTGAAATGCTTCCTCCTTTTCCCCCATGAAGACTGACCTTTACTGGATCAGGGGTTTTTTTGGCGACTATTTTCATAATTTCCCTAACGAGAATTTAACTGGTTTAACAACAGCAACAATAAATTTTATTATTAGGACACATCTGGTAGCTTCTCTGCTTCATTCCATCTGGTCTTTGGTTAAATTATTCTTGCAAATTTTTTAATGTCCCATTCATTTTAGTTCATTTTTTCCTCCTCTGTTCCCATCTGAGCAGTAGCTAGAGATTGTCATTTTCTTTTCTCACCCAAAAAGCCTCTTGACTGCTATTTAAGTACTGGAGAAAGATACAGCTCTAAATCTTCATCTGTTTGCTAGATGTTTTACTTTACCTTTTCCTTGGTGATCAGGGCCTGTGTTTCTGTTCAGAGCTTTCCCAGGTGGTGCAGCGTGGAACTGACCTCTTTTGCTTCAGCTCCCACTTCTGTCCTTACTGCCTAGTGCCCCAGTCAGTGAGAACCGGCAAACCTTTGTTCACTGAACTGGGGAAAAAGCCCTCAGCTGAGCAGCAGACTGAAATTGTCCATGGAGTTATGAAGACAGCTCTTCAAAGTACTGATTTGTACTTTACAAGTTACCTTTATAACCTTGAAGTGTGGAAAATTTTAGTTTAGCTTTTGCCAAGGTTCCCTGCATGCTCTGATCAAGTGAATTTTTAAGCCCTTTATTGTATGCTGGTTCTGTATGCAAAGAATATGCTTTGTGCTTTCCACTTGCTTATTGTTATCTCAGGTGTCATTTACTGGAATCCCTCTACCTTGTGCCTCCTGTAAAATGTAAAGTGAATTACAGGCGTGTAATTAAATCAATATATTAAGTGTGTGAGGAACGAGAGGCAGTAGGGATTTTGATGGCCATATCCAGTCATAATATTAAAGTATATGATATGAAATATTGAAGCTATTTTCTAGTCTGTTCAGAGCATGGATTATGTAAGAACAATTTCCAGCTGTGACAAAATGTGTTTCTGATCTAGGTCAGCATGGCAGGTGATCATTTCCCCTCATCTGGCGGAGCAACTGCTCCATAAACCACGTGGCTGCTAGTTAGGACACTCAGATATGCAGTATTACTGCTCATCACGGGTGGGGAGATTTGAATAATTGCTTAAATACTTGAAACAGTTTGGCTGGAAGATGGACAATTTCAGCTGCTGTGCATTTGCTTTTGCCTCTAATCTCTGTCCAATTTAATTTGTTACACCTGGCATACTTTAAACTTAAAATTACCTTGGTCAGTGTTTGAGTTGGATTTTCTACCTGGTTTTTAGAGTGCAAACATTGTGCACATGGTGTTGGTTCTTGCATTATCTCAGAACTGAGACCATTTATTTATTTTTGTGTTGCATTATGCATGGCACCTGAAGTTCTTATTGTCTTGCCATAAGCCACATTTGGAACACAAAATGAAAAACTGTGAAACAAAATTAGAGCACAGGATGCATTATCTCTTTAATGTAAGCACTGTTCCCTCTAACCTTGGATTTATGAATAGGTGTTTGATGGAGTCAAATTTGGGTGCAACATGAGGGATGCCCTTTATAATTGGACAGATTTGTGTAGTGTATGCCTCAGGGCCAGCTGCTAGCTATATCAGATTTGTCTTTGTGAAGTGCTCCTTTAGTCTTGTTCCAGAGCTGTAGCACTCTATACCAGTGCATCCCTTCCTACCCAGTCTCATCTTTTGTTGGCTCTGTATTGCTTTTCTCTAGCTGGAATATTGGATTTTTATTCTACCAGTTGAAGGAAAAAAAATGTAGGGGAGACACAGGGGAAGGGATAGCTAAAAGTGGCATTTGCTTCTGTCTGAAAGTGGTATTTGCTTCTGTTTAAAATAAAAGTTAACATTCTTCATAGCAGAGAGACACTGTAGAAGAAACAGGAGGGCATCCTAGGGAGAGCTTTTGAAAATGATGCTCATACTTCACTCTTGTTCAGGGATTTGACTCCTAGGGCATGTTCAAAGTTAGTTACCATTTTACAGTTTAAAAGTCTAGATGGAAACAACCTGTGCCTCAGTTGCATGGTGATTTACTCATATTTAGGACTAGACACACATAGACACAAAAATACGGTTTAATGAGGTAGGACATTCTGTAGCCACCTTCTAGATCTCCTGGAAAGATCAGTTTTGCTCTCATCTCACACAGCTGCCTCATTTCTCTCTTGCTTCAGTTCCTGCAATTAGGCAGCTGTAGGTTACATTCAATCAGCTCATAAATCTGACCAATCAATAGTAATTTTTTGTTGTATTAGTTATTTGGATCAGTATGCTATGAATAGCCAGGGATGTGGCTTTCTTGATGGTAGCTGCTGACATTAATTTATGCTCCTTGTAGAACTTTACCCTGAAAACTATTAACCCTGCTCTGTAATATGTTTTTGGATAACCAACTGAACACAGAGAAATATTACGTTGTGCATGAGTACAGAATAAGCTGCAGTTTCTTCTCACATAAGCAGCATCTCAGTGTAGTATAGTTAATGTCTATATGTCAGTTGTAATGCCCTCCTCCACAGGGGTTTTCAGACTCAGCTGAGCTGAGTATCATCTGTAGGAGCTCTGGGCCAGGCTGACATGGTGTAAGTAGAAGTACACTTTTGTTCTATGCTCTGTCTACTCTCATATTTTCTGTCTCCTGGGTTTAGCCTCATAGCACCACTTACCTCTTCCTTATTTCCTGGGACCTTAAACTTGTGTTTCCGTCTATGGTTTACAGCCCCCTAAATGAGATGTTAGTTGAGGTTAATCACAAACACAAAACCCGTTCTCCAAGCAACACTGACCAGTAGAAACTGCCTGTACACAAACAAGCATGTTAATGACTTCAATCAAAAGACAGACACTGGCTTGGCAGAGATTCTGGCCCCAGTGTCCAGGTGAGAACCAACAAGATGCCAGCAGGAGTTGCCATCATGTATTAATCAGGGAATTGGTTTTGAGATTCTCTGCTTTGGCAGTTGATCCTCAGAGACGCTATGGATCTTTTATTACATTCACCCAAATGTGCTTTTTCTTGATATATATGGAAGGGATTTATGCAGTAAAGGAGGTGGCCTCTAGTCTCATCTTTCCATTTCCATATTTTATCTGACAGTTGCTTCAGTTGTTTAAAGTACGTGGGTTTGTTACTCTAGATCATGGGTATAAATAGAAGCTAGTAGTGTGAGGCCTTATCAGCTGTGAGCAGCTGTACCTGCCTTTTCATTTTAAATACAGATGCCTAAAATGCAGATGAACAACAAAAACTTGGGTTTCTGGAAGGTAAAACTTGAAAGTTCTTTGGAATTTGCTGAGAGCTGTTGACTCTGTTGTTTAAAGTAAACTAACTTTGGGCTTTTGTGACCTATTTGTTGGAGCTTAGATTTAAGGATCATGGTGCTGAGTATTAAGATCTGCAGTGGTTTAGATTTAAAGTGCTGTGTATGTATGGGCAGCCTTGCTTAACTAAGTGTTGCATATTTTGGGCAGCTTAAGAGAGTTGTCTGATATCCATGTGGGTATCATCTTTATACTCCTCACAGAAGTGGCTCTTGTGGAACGCTGCAGGATTCTGGGAAGTGGAGAGTACACACAGGAAAAACTTTGAGGACAGAATTTCAAACACTGTATGAGAGATGTTGCATATAGCCTTTGTAAGGATGTTAATTTGTCGGTTAATTTGTGATCTCTGAACTACTGTGTAGGCACTTAAATTGGCCTTTCTTGCATTTAATTTTTTACAGCTAGTGTTTTTTTTTTCCATGGATATATTATTCAGATAACAAGTCATCCATACAGAAAGCCTAGGATCAGACCTGAAAGCAGTACATACGTTTTTGTGTGTCTTAGACCCTGACCTAACTTACCTGCTGAGCCCTTGCCAGCTTTGTTCAGAGCCCCTGCTGATGTATCTGCTTTCTTCTTCCAGAACGTGGGAAGCTGGCTTTGGAGGAGCTGGAGAAGTGTTTGGGAGCCAACTGGGGTCTACAACTTGTAAATTTGTGCTTAAGTTCTGGCTCTGCAAGACTTAGAGCCATGAAGCTGATGATAGCAGCAGTTCTAGGGGGGGTAACTGGGGAAAGAATGCCATGTTACATGTACTGTGATCCCATCTGCTTTGAGACATTTGTCAGATGGGATTTCTTATGGGGCTGCCTCTGCACCCCAGCTAAGAGTTTTTCTGGATCCTGGAAGGTATGGTGCAAAGATACAGGGCTCACTGGATTTATGCTTATGTGCAGCAGAGTTTATATGCTGAAGGTTTTTGGTTATCTGGCTGTTCCCATCCTCCACTATCATGAACAATGGAAAGCTGACTTGGTATGTTATTGCATGTTGAAGGCTGTATCAAGTGGTATCTGACCAAGCTAAGAATAAAGTGGTTAGCTCAGATGTTTTCTCCTGGGCTGCTCAATGTTCAGAACATTTATGGAAAAGATTGAGAGAGTAGATAATCCTGTACCTGACTCTGATGCTAAATCCATCTACCCTTGAGTAATGGCTTTCTTCCTAAAACAAATGTGTTCAGTGTGAGGTATCTTTTATCTTTGTAGTATGAACTGTTAAGGTGCTTTTTTTTGTTTTCTGGTTCCAGGAAAGCCTGCCAACCTGTGTGGTCTGCAAGTGCTAAGAAATTGTATAGCAGGGGTATTTAGGGGGGGAGGGGAAGCGAAGAAGGGCAAATTTTCTTCCACTAAAAAGTGTCAGGTTTTTCACCATTACATATTATGTTACCAAATCGTGAAAAGGTGTCCAAAAGGAGGTGTGTATGAATACACTACTTACCATACTGTAACCTCCCACAGGAAGTGTTGCTATGTGTCTCTGAAGAAGAGCAACAAAGCTGGTGAAGGTTCTAGAGTACAGTTCTTAAGAGGAATGGCTGAGGGAACCAGGGCTGATTAGCCTGGAGAAGAGGAGTCTGAGGGAAGAGCTTACCACCCTCTACAACTACAGGAATGGGGGTTGTAGTGAGGTTGGTGTTGGTTTCTTCTCTGTAGTATCAAGTGATAGGGCAAGAGGAAATGGCCTGCAGTTTAGGCTGGATATTAGGAAAACTTTCTTCACCCAAAGTATTTGTTAAGCATTGGAATGGGCTGCCTAGGGAAGTGGTAGAGTTGCCATCACTGATGCTAATAAAAAGAGGGTGTAGATACGGTGCTCAGGGACATGGTTTGCTGGACTTGGCAGTGCTTGATTAATGGCTGGACTTGATGGTCTTAAAGGTCCTTTCCAATCTAAATGATTCTATGACTCTAATATGTGCTTTCATTTGCTCCTAATGGTTAAAAAAAGTATTGTTCTGTGCTTGGGCCATGTCTGTCTAGAGAGAAGAAACTAACCCAGTGTGTTAGTTGTTGCCATCTTACATTGAAGTTTTTGTGGCCTTCAGCTAGTTTTTCTGGCTGTATTGTGTTTCCTCACATAGGAATGCACTGGCTTTCCCCTTTCAGCTGGAATCCTGTGGTCATCTTGATCCTTGGTTTAGCCTTTATGTTTACCAGGTACAATAATGTGTAACAGACTGAGCAACATCATGTGGCTGAGGCTCATCATTCCTTCAGGAACTTGTGACCAGATTCTAGTCAAACGCTTATTAACCCAGGAAGAAGGAGAAAACAAAAATTTGACTGAAAAAGCAAAGACCAGTATGCTTAACTTACAGTTGTCCTTCAATATTTTTGTCATTTTATTTGCATCTTTGGGTCATTTCTGGTCAGTTCTGTTGTTTCTGTTACGGGCTGAAGGAAAAAATTAGCACTACTGTGCTTTGATTTCCTGAGCTGAAAACTACAGTGGTTCAGGTATTGAAGGGAATCAGACACATTGGCTGGAGAATGTTTGCAATTTGGAAAATACTACTGCCTTGCACTATCAGGTACACGTATTCATACATGATTTCTCTCTTCCCAGATTCACCGTGTGTTCACTTGCTCTGCATCTGCTACAATGCAGCTCTGAGATTACACCTATACTGCTTGAGGTAAGGAAGAATTCATATAAAAGATAATTTTGTCCTGACTAGCATGGTAGATAGAGACACTGGGAGAGAATTCATATTTTGTAGGTCTGTGATTATCTTGATGAAACTCATAAGAAACAAATCATTGGTGACTTGGGACATTATATCTACATTATGATAATTTAATCTTTATGCTTTCTTGATTTGTTACTTATGAAATATCATGAAGTACAAGTAATCAACTCTTGAGGTTTTCAGGTGTCCATATATTCCTTGAGGTGATTTGTTTACCTATCCTTGATATTGGCGCTGAGTTATAAAAGCATTAGAATCTGTGCTGAGTATCTAGCCTGTAGCACTTAGTGATAGTACTGTAGTGAAGTATGTCAAAACTCAGGTATATTTACAAATGGAAAAACTGAGATACAGAATGGCAATTAAGAGTTGATTTCTCTGATTAGACAAATTCTCCTGAGTAGGAAAAGAGATATAATGTCCTCATGTATACTGTAGTTATTAGCATATTACATATAAGCTTTGTAGCTTTTCTGTTTTGTCCATGTCATGGATTGAGTTGAACCTGCTGCTGTTATTCATATCATGCCACAGTCGTGCCAACTTCAAAAAGTGAAAGTGCTAACTGGAGCAAAGTATTATGGGGCTTGACATTCAGAATCCAACGTGGGAGACTTCCTCTTCCAGTTGATGCTTCCGGATTCTTGGGTGTGGGCTTTTTCCTGCATGCACAGGGGTGGAGTGGGTGGGAGTGGAATAGCTGCTGGGTTTGATTTTTTGTTTTATGCTGGTTTTGTCCCTGTATTTCACTGCACTACTTCTGCAAATACGCTAAGCTAAGACAACCATGCATTGTATTAGATTAATTAGACTATTAGCTAAGGTAATTATGCATTGTGATGATGATATCTCATGTTATATTAAACTCTTAACCCTGAGTGGTGTGTGTTACTCTTCCCCTCATTTTTGCATTGGGAGAAGAGGTAGGTTAGCCCTTGTGCTAAACTGTTACAGTCTAGTATGCTTTTCAGAGATCAGCTTACTATACCACAATTATTCTAGGAGCATGGATGTAAAGATTCATAGAATAGTTTATGTTGGAAAGGACCTTAAAGATTATATAGTCCCAACCCCTCTGCCTTGGGCAAGGACAACTTCCACTAGACCAGGTTGCTCAAGGTCTCATCCAACCAGGCCTCAAACACCTCCAGGGAGGGGGCATTCACAACCTCCCTGGGCAACCTGTTCCAGTGTCTCACCACCTTCACTCTAAAGATGAAGCAGTAACCTCCAAAGTGCACCAGTAGTTACTTTTGGCTGTAATTTTAGAAGCAGAAACATTTGTTTTTCTTCAAGTGACTTTATCCTCCAGAGCTTAATTGGGATGATTGTGCATAAGATAGGATGAACTTGTGACAGCTTTCTATGGGTTCCTTTGATGTTAGGAGCTGAAGCCAACTCTAGAGCATCAGAACAATAGATTTAATTTATCATCATCATCTTCTGGGAACAGTGATAATAAGAGGTTATGACTTGGTGTCTCCTAAGTATTCCCTCAAGCACGCATCCCTGGTAGCTGCTTATCAGTTGCTGTGCTGTGCTCTCTTTGGCACCAGAAAGCACACATCTTCCAGCCCTTTGGGAGGTGCCCATTCCATGTTTCTGTATGCCTCTCCAGTTAATAACAGTGTTTTGAAAGGGAGGATTTAGAAAGGAAGAGTGGTTATGTGCAGCTATTTGTGTTTAATGCATTTACCTGTTTCTGGGCTGAGGTGAGTTGCTGAAATGTGGTCCTTGTAATATCGAGCGTTGCATCACCTGGGACAGGTATTTCAGAGCTCAGTCTCATTCAGCCGAGACAGTTTTAAGCAGAACAGAGGTATCTGTGTTAAAGTTTTGTGCTAAACACTGTCACTTTTCAGCAGAGATAGCTCTTTAGTCTTCTTGTTGCTCTAGGGGAGTTACAGGGTCAGTAATGTCTGTTCTTGCTCTTTAAGACTGACTGCTGTTTCAGGAGCCAGTTTGTGCTTTTATCCAGTGTCTTAATAGCATAGGGAGTACAGGCCCTGCACCTGTCTGCAGGACGCTTTACTGGATGCCAGTAGCTATTGACATTGAAACGTGCGGGCCTTGGGGTTCCATTGTTTCCCATTGCCTTGTGAATATTTCTGAGATACAGAGCTAAAAAAAGTTAGGAGGCCTTTTCAAGTGAGGGAAAGTCAGTAATCAGCCAAACCCTGTGCTTGATAGGTGGGTGTATATAACTAAAGAAGTTGAATCATGGCTTTTGAGAATGGGTGTGGAATGGATATTCTACTCTGAGAGTATCTTGGAGATATTCCAGCCTCAACCTTCCCAGAGAGCTGTCATGTTGAGAGGAAGGGGTGCTATGATTTCCAGGTACTATCTCTCTCTGTTTCTGTACTTCAGTATTCCATTTTGTTTATAATTATTCTTTAAAGAAATAACATAAAAACCCCTTACAGATTTTCATAATTTCAACAAAACAAAAGGGAGGTGCATAGGAGTCTCATTCATCACCGTTTGTCTCCAGACTTGATTTGACATCTGAGACCACAGAGAAACTTTGGCAAGTGCAATGATTTCCCATGTGGGGGTAATAAGAGGGAAAAAAGCTGTCAGTTGAAAACAGCAGGAGCTGCATTAGCAAATATAAATTAAACAGATGGCTAAGATACTGCAGCTGTCACATAGAAATCCAGGAAAAACTTTAGCTTAGAGCTGCAGGAGGCTATTTTAAAAGAAAGGATAAAAACAACAACAAGGCAAAGACAATAGAGCCATTCAGATGATTATCTGAAACTTACCCAGCACTGATTTTTTTTTTTCCCTTCACCTTTTCAAATCTTAGGACTCTAAAATTAATTTAGGATCAGCTATTATAAGGTCACATTACAGATTTTAATACTGTGGGTTTGTCTTCTGGTTTAGACATACTCCTCTGTACTTTTGTGTGAGACACTGGCTCTGTCACGTGCTCTGGAAACTGGGGAGAAGTATAACATGGTAAAATTTTAACCTTCAACAGACTGTTTTACAGCTGTTTCCAAAAAAACCTTCCTGTGAAAGAATTGTTTATAAATAAAAATGTTTGTGGAAAAGCAGTATTAAAAGTATTAACATTTTGATGGAGGAAGCACCTGCATTTGAAGTGTCTTGCATTTTCCATCTTGAGGTAACATGTTTCAGACTCATTTTCAGCTGAAAATGGACTGCTTTTATTTTGTGAAAGAAGTGATAATACTGCATCAAAGTATGTTCTTACTATGTTAAAATACAGATATGTTAAAATGAGGGCAAATAGGGATTTTAGTACTGCTTCTCAGAGGCTAATTAGGTTCCTAAGCATTACGTCTATAATGTATTTTCCTCAGATAGGACTAATGATTTTTCACAGATACTGTGTGCCGAAGCAGAGACAGTTATGCTGCCTGTACAGTTTGGTGATGAAGATGTGAATTATGAAATAGGTGTAACTGCACTTGAAGCCTGCATTTTACATTCAAAGAAATAGTGTACACAAATAGGTTCCTGGAAAAGACTGACTGATTCCCCAAAATTCTACTTTTTCTGTTCACCTTTTTCACTGCAAAAAAATGTATTTATTCTTGGTTCACCTTTTAAATGATGATACTTAATATGCAATAAATTTTGGATTTTAATGATGCTAATTTTGCACAAAGAACTGTAGCATATCTTCAGTTCTGCATATTTTTTCCAAATTGTGTTGTTTATTTCCAATAAATAGGTAGATTTAGTTAGATTTAATAGGTAGGTAGAATAGTTAGATTTAATTCCAAACTTCACCTACACAGATGATCTGAGAGCTACAAAACCTACATTTTGTTCCTCTGTACTAATCCTTCCTCCCATCATCCCCATAGAGTTTGAATATGTGAGCCCTAGCCTGCTCTCAAAGTCAGCAAATCTCCATTCTGTTAGAACTAGGAGGTTCACCACTAAGATGTAAAAACTTTTTGCTGGCTAAATATTTAACCTGTTATAGACTTTGTCCTCATCATAGTGGTTTGGGACACAACTCATGAAGGGCATCAAAGGTCAAAAGAAACAGCTTTAGCTTATTTGTATGTTTGCTGAAAACATGTAGCCTCAGTCTTCCCATACTATACAGGGTGTTTCAGCTGTCCTATATGAGTAAAAGTGAGTGCCTCATCATTTAACTTGCGTTTCTTTGATGGTTGCAGCTTCAGTGTGTAGAGTAGAGGAGCTGATCATGCCGAGTAACCCTTTAAATTTTGTTTCTGTGCCTGCCAAAACTTTAGAGGAGTTTAAATTCCAGAAAACCAAGAAGAAAAAAGCCTCAACCTCAGTGCATGCTTTTCTTCCATTTTTGCTTAAGAGAAACAAAGTTGTCCTTGAAGTGTACTTGAACTTGAGAATGATGAATGTGGGATATCTTAATTAGTCATGGAAGTATGTTTCAGAGTAGGTGACCTTCCACTAGGAAGCCTGGCCTCCGCCTCCACATATTTGCTCATAGACTTTTGCTCCAAATGCTTTAGCTAAACTTCACTGCCAGGACGTGCTCAGCAAGGCAGCAGTTTTGTGTAGGCAGGATCCAGGGCATACAGAAAGACTGTGCACTGAACACTACAAATTTCCTGTGGGAAGAAATGAAGGCATCAGTCAGCATCATCAGAAGTGAAAGAGAGATGACAGTTTGGAAGGGATGGGAAGGGTCTAAAACAGAGAAGTCAGTGGAATGAAAAGAAACAGAGGAACAACATAGCTTTACCTTTAAAAGTGGTTACCTTAATTTTCCTACTGAGCATCCAAAAGGTGAGAATTAACTTTACCAGCTAGAAATGTAGTTACTGCCTGATGGACATACTCTGTGCTTGATCTTCATGTCAACCTTCTAGTGACACTAATGGAGGATGCTGCATAGGGTGGAAGGCAGTATGGTTGCTAATGGTGTACGTGCAAAAAATCAAGTGCTGTCTGGCCTGTGGCACACAGCTAGTGGGGAAAATGCCTTTGTAGTTTTTTAAAAAAGGCTATGACAAATTCTCATGCCATGTGAAGTGTTAAGCTCTAACTCTCATTGATTAGGAACAGATGCATACATGCAAAATGTATGCTAGTGGAAAAAGGAAACATGATCCTTTTATTGGTTTTGGTTTTCGCGGGTTTTTATGCTCTCAAGTAAAGAAAGTGTTTCTTAGGTGCCCAGGCTTTGATACTGTAGCATTATAGAATCATAGAACATTTAGGTTTGAAAAGAGTTCTAAGGCTGTTGAGTCCAACCATTAACTGAGCACTGCCAAGTCCACCACTAAACCATGTCCACACCTATGCCTATTTTACACCTCCAGGGATGGTGACTTTGCCACTTCCCTAGGCAGCCCATTCCAATGCTTAACAACCCTTTTGGGGAAGAAACTTTTCCTAATATCCAACCTAAACTTCAGGTCATTTCCTCTTGTCCTCTCACTTGATACTAGGAAGAAGAGACCAACACCCACTTCACTACAACTTCCTTTCAGATAGTTGTAGAGAGCAATAAGGTCTCCTTTTCTCCAGGCTAATCATCCCTGGTCCCCTCAGCCATTCCTCTTAAGAACTGTACTCTAGAACCTTCACCAGCTTTGCTGCTCTTCTTTGGACATGCTCCAGCTCAGTGTCCTTCTTGTAGTGAAGCTGTACACAGTATTCATGTTGTGGCCTCACCACAGCCAGGTACAGAGGAGTGGTCACTTCCCAAATGCTGCTGGCTGTGCTGTTTCTGATACAAGCCAAGATGCTGTTGGCCGCCTTGGCCACCTGACCAGACTTTGGTCTACAGAAGAGCAAATCTGAAAAAAAAAAAACAAACAAAATAACACATGTTTTGACTCTGGTTTGAACTTCATTCTTTTTAAGCCTTGTCTGGAACTGTCATGTCTGCTTTTCAGGTCAGTGCTGTTCTTCATGCTATGTGGACAGGTCCATCAGTAGCTGAGAGAACACGTAGCAATTATAAATTACTGATTATTCTAGTTTCAGAAGCCACTTAAATAATTCTTAGGTGTAACACAGTAGTGCATGAGGTACTCCTGGTACATGGGCTGTGTATTCTGCAATGCTATGTAAATAATAGGTTGCTGATTAATCTATCATAGCTATTTTTTTTCTAGTTTGTCTCAATAGAAGAGAAGGTTAAGTTTGATGCTTAGTTTTGCTTTAAAGGATATTTAATTTTACTGTTTAGTGGCAAGCAACTGAATACACCTTCTTGGTTTTTGGTAATGAAACCATCTTTCATTCAGAAAAATTTCCCATATTTCCACAGTACTTCCCTTGACTGTGACAATATCTATACTTGGATTTTGAGCTCCATTCCAGATTCAAGCATGTCTGATCCAAATCAGTTTGTAGGAAAATGTTTATCCAGTTTGCAACCAATCACAGATTTGAAACGTGCCAAAGTCTTATGCTGCAGCACATAGCTTTGATGCTGCTAGACACTAGTGTGCTGCTGCATGCAATTATGGATATGGAGTGGTATCCTTCTAAAATAAATACAGGTATCTACTGTAGAAAAGCTTCCCAGAGATGGGAAACAGATGAGTTTCCTTTTCCTGTGTAAGCAAGCCTTTAGGTGATAAGATTTGGTACAGATTTCTAGCAGGATGTGGAAATGCTGAAAGGCAAAAAGTAAAGGCGCTATTGCTAGCAGCTGCAGGCTGCCACTCTAAGGAGCTCAGAATGAGGCTAAACATGGCTAGAAAACAAAAGGGCAAGTAAGCATTTGGGAACCTTGTATGATGGTGGCCCTTCACCTTTGTTAGGAGATATTGGATGCTGTTTTAAACTTAAGAAAACTGGGGTCCTGTATAGAAAATAATAGCACAGTTAGAAATGACTGTCACATGAACTAGTTTCTTGTACCACAGTGTGTTCTTTGCAGATGTGTAAGTAGTTTCTAGACATTCGTTCTAGTGCTATTCTGTTCTTATCGGTTTGGCAGAATATATGTGACCAAGGTTTTATATGAATTTTCTTCATTCCTTTGGTTTCTTGCTTCTTAAAAGGAAAAAAATAACCAATTATCTTGTATAAAGTAGCAAGGTCAAATGTATTTACTGCTAAAGGGAACTCTTTAAGGAGGGCTCTGTGGCTTATTCACATGAATAAATGAATGCTGAGGCGTAGTGAAAGTAGTAAATACACATCCTTCATTTGAAGTCTCCAAAGTATGTTGGTCGGAGCTATCCTTCAAGATTTTGTCAGTATGACTGTTGAAATTCTGCAGAACTTGCCTTTACTTGACATACAATATTCTGTGCTGGATTCAGTTACATACCATCAGAAATGTGCTTCTGCCAGTACAGTTTGTTTTTTCAGGAATCTAGTATTAGCTGTTCTGGCAAAACAACTTTTTTGCCTATGTAAACTAGATCATGAATGAGCAGATTTGCTAGTATAGCTATTTTAGCAAAGCCTTTCTAGGGTAGAAAAGACCTTATTGATAATACTGTGAGGTTCCCACAGCAGATGAAAGGCACAATACAAAAGGCTTTGCAAACATGAATTAAGTTTCACAACACCCTTGTAAAATAAATCATTCTTCTAGCTTGCCAATGTGTAGTTTCTTTTAATATGAGATATTTTGCAGGGATGAGAAAGAGAGCTAGGAGACTCAGAGCTGGGGAAATTAATGTCTAGTAGTATTGTGGTGTTGATAAACTGAACAAATTCCTAACCTGCTGGAATCCTCTGCCTTCTCTGCTGATGTTTAAAACACCTCAGCAAAATCAGAGGTTTAGAATATCAAATAGTTACTGGTTACTGGTTTCACCTGGTCTCTGAAAATATGAAGAATTGTAGTGCTGACACTTGGTAATGCCTTTCTTCCTGAAAACCTGCAGCTGGCATTTGTGTATATGGTGCTCTCAATAATGCTGTTAACTGTAGCATTCTCTGATTATTTTTTTTTTATTAGACTTGGGTAGTCTCATACTGTTATGTGGCTCAGGTTGTGAACAGCTTACACAGTTAAGGGATCTTGCAATGAATGGAGAGATGGGCAAACCTCTATTTATGCACAAGAATAATTCTAAAGTCAAGTAATTTGAAAATGAAAGTTGTCTGATAATGAATTTGCCCATGCAGTTGTACCTGTGACATTTTTATGTGTCACATTACCACATTATATTTATTCCTTTTCATCTCTTAAGGAACAAGGAGCAGAATAACCACTAGTGTGTAGGTTAATTTTCTTTCACCAACATTGCTTTTGAATTCAGCCTGTAAACTTTTGAGCAGGTCCAGGCATTTCTTCAGCCATCTGTTAAGCCTCATGTCCTGGATTCTGCAGTAACACATCTGTGAAGAATTTGAGCAAGGTGTGCAGTTTATCCACTTCCCAGAACAGGGCCTTCATGCAGTGACAGTTGTTTCACAAACACAATACTTTTCCTCACCATGTGTACATAGTGAGGGACTCACTTTTGAAATGCTGTCCCAGCTCTCCTGACATCTGGGCTGACTGTGTTCTCTGTCCTAACACTTCCTAAGCGTTAGGAGAGATTTCAGTAACTGTTAGATGGTGTGCTTGATCCTCCAAGAGGTACTTCATCAGATAGCATATTTGTGCTCCATTTCTATGGCAACAGCACACTTTCTACTTTTTTTTTCCCCTCTCAAGGTGACTGTTACTCTGAAAATTAGACCTGTGTTAAAGCTTGGCCTTCTTGTACCCTGTTGAGATTTCAGCTAGTACAGGTCAAGAGTGGAAGGAGCACGATAGGAGAGTGTGACTCTCAGCAGAGTGGTGTGATTATTAAATGTCAGTGGATGAAGGAGTTCTATGTAATCATCATGGGTGTTAGCATTAATAAAACAATTGTGTTGAAAGCCATGGCTCTTTCTAAGTTCTGCATATGAAATGCCTGGGGCTGAGACATAGGCAATGATCATTTTAGCCTTTAGCATTTGCTCTTGTAATCGTTTAGGACCCATGTCTGCTTCATGCACCTGTTTTTGCACAGTACAAAATCAGTTGTATGTTTTTCTATCCCTTTGCACATAGATACCTCTTGTGTTCATGTCTCATTAAGAAACCTGTTCTTCTGTTGCAGGACCTGTTCTAGAATTGTGGGGAAGAGACATGTTATATTTAATTGCTCCACTCAAATAGGAAATAAATGTTAAGCTACCTCTTGGACATAGCACCTCCTGTAGGTAGCAAGACACTTCCCTTTAAACCAAAGTACCCAGGATAGTCTCAACATCTGCTGCTCTGTGGATAGCTAAGAAGCTTTCATTTTTTAAATGATTTCCGTAGATTAGTCCCTTCTTGTTATCATCTGACAGTGAGTGAGAACAGAAGCATATGGTTTGATGCTGATAGCTTGCTGGGGTTGGCTTTTTTCATCTGTAGTTAAGAAAACACTCTCTTATATGGATGCCTAATGCAAGCCAAAGTACAATCGTCTTTCAGATGTTTCATTTTGCCTTTTCCCCAGTATCCTAGTCCTAAGAACTGTCATCTTTTCCTGCAGTGCTTATAATTCTTGGTACTGAGCTGTTTCCTGTGATATTTTTGGTATCCTTTACTCCTCTTTCTTAGGAGTTGCACGTTCCGGGGAACATTGGAGTACGTGTTCTCCTGTTAACACATTCACCAAATATGTTGTGGAATAATTTAAAATTCCATTTGATTTCAAAGTCATACAAGTTAATTATTAATACAATTGGATTCAAGAATCTCTTTACCTTTAGGGGTAAATTTCTAAAGCTTTGACAGTAAGGGCTTCTGCTTGATATCAGTGTTGTGTCTTTTCACCACCAGTATTTTAGTTCATAGTAGTTTTGAGACAGAATGCCAGAAGTTTAGTATCTTTCTCTGACAAGTAGTAAGTTGATGTGTTGACTGGCAAAATCAGTGACTAATGGATGAAACCACATCATCAGGGGTTATGGAAATGCATGTTGTTTATAGCCATCTTTATAGTGTGAAGGACAGAAATTGACTGATGCTTGTTCATATAAAATGTATAAAGCTGTTCAGGATTAAGCATCTGAGTCAGAAATGTCATATGTGTACAAAAGTCAGAAGTTAATTAAAATATCATTGTATTACTTTCTAATTATAAGCACATCTGGATGTACTTCTCTTCTTAAAGATTTTGAATTTAGTTTAAGGATGGAGAGCTGAAGAGTATTAAACCTTTTTAAAGCTCTTCTTGATTGCACATTTAAGAAGCTGTACGTTTTAGTTTACTCAAGAACTTGTTCATTGAAAGACCAAAGTATAAGATTCCATGTGTTTAACATTCAGTAATTTACCATTAAGCTACTTGACACAAGTTAACAATGTCTTGGTTTAAACAGCACTCATTATCACTTGCTGTGATTTGGCCAAACCCAGTTTCCTAGTAGATGTCTCAGTAAAGGATCCATCCTACTATAGCATGTCCAAATTTAGTTGGGTGGTAGTAATGTTTTGCACTTACATGGCATCTTTCATTTCAAAGCACTTCATACAATCATGTCTGATGTTAGGAAAATGTATTAGGTAAGATAATGACCAAAGCAAATCTCTACATTTCAAAGAGTTACAGGACAGTTTATAACTTCAAGAGATGTCTTGTATTACAATTTTTAGTGCTTAGTATAAAATAGTTGATTAGTGGTTTCTAATGCAGAACTCGTTTTACATAGCTTGGGAAAGGTCTGAGTTAACCCTCAGAAGATTGCAACAGGTGCCTTTATAGACTACTTTCAAGTAATCCTTTCCTGACAGTGTTAGAGTATTTAGTGCCCTTCTCTTTATTTTTCTTCTAATATTGTTTTATTAATACAGAAAATACTTACGATTTCCCATCTTTCCATTGAATTTTACTTTGGTGCCTACTTGCAGCGCACTTAAAACCCTTCTAATGTGAGCTTTGCCAAACTAACTGAAAACTCAAATGCAGAGGACATTTTGTTCTTTATGCAGTTTTAGGTTCATAGCTATGGGTTAAGACATTCCTCCTTAAGTTCTCACAATTTTTGTAAATGTAATGTTTAATTCTGTTAATGCATGCAGGGAAATCTAATACAAATACTAATTGAATGTATGCAGTTCTAAGTATTTTCTACATTCAAATTGTTTGCCTGTAATGTGCTTTTCCAACTCCAATTGCCCAGCTTCTCCAGCATTCAGAGATTGTATTATAGTTGCAGAGTAGTGCAAAGCAGATATCTGACACATGACACCAAACAAGTCCCTGCCTAATTTTTTTTCTGTTTAAAATTTGGACTAATGGTGTTTTGCATTTACTTAATGGTTAGGCTTATCAATTGTACTTTACAGAGAGCATAATTGAGAGCAGACACTGAAGGCAATTTGCCCAAGATCCTAGTATTTCCTGTAATTCTGGTTGTGTTTTCCTGATTTGATTTGGAAGGATTCAATTAAGAGCTATATGTGATTTCATAGATGTGTGATGTATCAAGTTTGTGGCTCATCGGATAACATTCAGACTCACCATTTCCCTCTGTGTGTGTACCTAGCTTGGTTTTCTTGTAACCACAACTTACTGTATTGCCCAATTTTCCCAAGCTTAATGACATTAGCCATTTAGTAAGTATGATGTCCATGTATGTTACAAGGTGAATAGTTCAATTGGATTTCAGCCATTCTCGAAAGCAAAAATTACTTTTCCCAGATCTTAAAACTATTTCCTTCATTTGTTAGGCCTTTATATAACTCAAAGGCACTTCAAGATATTTTACTTAAAACAACGATGTAATATTTCAGTGCTGAAGGTGAAAGTTAAAAGCTGAGGAGAAATGAACAGACCGAGAAGGTGGAGGAGCTAGTTGGCATGGCCAGGATGTGGGGGCCACTCCTCTCTTTGCCTGACTGCTCCCCAACCCTTGACTCCTAAGTCCATGTTGCATGTTGGCTGCACTGCTGGTGGGAGCTGTAAGGTGTGCTAACTTTGAGTTAGGCTGGTACTGTAACATTTAAAGGAAATGAAAGGTAGGCAAGTGACAACTGGTGAACGATCCAGGGCAGGCTTACTGAGGCCTTAATGGTCCTGTAGTGAAGTCCTCTTACATTATTCATGGATTTTGAGCTTTTAGCCAAGTTGAGCATTCAGCACTCAAGTGTGATAGTAAAAGGTAATTGGAAATTAACCCTGTAAGGATATATAAAAAAATTCTGGACAAAGCAATAGTTTTGATAGTGAATTTTGCTTGGAAGTATATGCCTTCTGCGTTAGAGAGAGTTGGGGGTTTTGTTTTGTTGGTTTGTTTTTCTTTTGTTGGAGCCAAGAAAAGCATATATCTCTATGGTCTGGTTTTCAGTAAAGACTAAAGACTAAAGCTGATAGAGCCACAGCAGTTAGGACCAGGAGGAAAACTGTACATAAAACTCGGTGATTAGTACTGATCATAACTGCATCCAGGACCCTTAGGAGACAGAAAGGAGAAGAGTGTAAATAAAAATAACAATTTTAAACCCCCTAATTTTTGTGAAAACTGCTTCACTTGGATTGAGCTCTTGATTGTGCAGCCTCATAGCTGTGTCTTAAATGATGTTGTAGTTTTGCTTCCTGGACATTTTTCAGGCTCCTAAACCTTTCTTTTACTGGCATATGTCAGCAATAGATCCTGCTGAATTCCCTTGAAATCCCGATGTTACTAACGGCAGCCTTTGAGTGATGATTGAGAAATTGTGTTGAAAGTTTCACTTTACTTTTAAAATATGCAAAGCATTTTTAGGTAAACCGTTAAACTCTTTGTGACACTGGTTCAACTCCTATGGCATTTCCTTACAGCCATTGCTAATGGCAGATCGTTTTCTCTGTATGGTGTTCAGTGCTAGTCAAGGAGTATGACTTGTAACAAATGCAGAGGGAAAAAATGCTGGAAGTTCCAGGCAGTCCTGAAGTGCTTTAGCAGTCCAGGCTTTTCCTCCACTTGCCTGTCGTCTTACGAAACAGAGCCTTTTACAGTAGCTATGTTCTTTGTCAGTTTTGTGAGCAATTGCAAAAAAATCTTGTATTAGTTTGTTCTTATGTAGGTAAGACTTTCAAATCCTTGTATGCTGCCTATTTAAACAAATCACTGTAGCGTTGCAGCCTCTGAAAGGGCATTAATGCCCCTGCCCACTCCAGCTCAGTCAGTGGCAGTGAAACAAAGCAACAATGTGCTTAGTCTCCATTGCTGTTAGTAAAAAGGGGAAGAGAGGGGGAAATAAAAAGCAGTAGTCCAAGGATGGGAGAGCAGTGAAACACCACTCCTCTGTGTCAGAAGATGTGTGACAGGTAAGTCCTGCTCTGGAGAACAGCTAAGCTTAGCCTGAGAAATCAGGGGGAGGAACTGCAGGAACTAGGTTTCACTTAAAGCATGCTGGCTCCATTTGAGTACTTAGCATGCTTCTCATGTTTAATAATACTGCTATCTAAATAGTTTTAAGCAGACTTTGAAGTCAGAGACATATTGAGTTAAGGTAGAGGTCAGTGCTTTGTTAGGTGTTCGCTGAACATTGATAACAACTTTGTGTACTTTTACACTTAACATTGTTTACATTATTTGACCCATAAAATATGTTTTTAATAAAAAATTAGTAATTTGGCAGATTTATGTAGCAAAAACCAGCAAATTGTGGAAGGCTGTTATTTTCCTGCATACATAGTACTTTTCTTTATGTCCTAATTAAATGTGTGAAATTAAATTCTTGGGCCAACAGGCAAAGAAATGTGCATTTGTGGTTTTCAGTTTTGAAGATTTAAAGCAAGGAAGTCTCAGGCAAGAAAGAAATGGGTATCTGCTGTTTGAATTACCTTAGAAGCATAATGGCTGTGCCTGGGAAACTGGTGCACAGCAGCACTTCACCCTGCAAACCCTGCGGGCACTGGAAGCAATAAAACAGAGGAAACTTTAAAGAAGTCAGTGTAGACAAGCCCAGCTCTGCTTATGTGTAAGAAATTGGTCCAGAAGATTTTATCTTCTATTTTGGTTTGCTATTGCCTGCTCAGATCCTCACTATTCTGCTTCCTTCTAACTTCCAGGGCTGCCTTTTAAACTTGCAGGTGAGACTCCCCATCCCTGATCTTTCTTTGAACAGGGTGTGAGAGTCAGTACTGGAACAGTGAGGAAGGGCCTGCAGTTGTATTGCTTCTGTTGTCAGGACCATTTAGAACATTTGGGATGGTGATTGCTGGAGGCGCAACGGTGCTTCAGTCCCTTAAGATAGAGTTGAGTGGACATTGCACCGGAGGCCAGTATGGGTTGAAAGAGCAATTAGAGGAGAGGCTCTGGTGAAGCAAAAAATCTATTCTCTCCTGATCTCATCCCAGCCATGAATCTGTTCACATTAGTAGGAAAACTGCTCTCAAATATCGAATTCTGTGTATATTCCCACGGGGAAAAACTATTTCTGATATCTGTGATTTGGGATATATTCCCATGGTAGCAGAGGAATGTCTGACTATAAACCACATCTTTGTCACCTTGTCTATCCCTTCAGATGTGCACAGCGCTTGCTTGCACTCAGGTTGAGGAAACCATAGCCACAGTGATATAATTTACAAGGTGTTTTTCTTGCAGAAGAGAGCAGTACTAGTCATCTTCATTACCCATAGTGGATTTGAGCATCTGTCCATCAATATTCAAGGTCCTTCCCTTATCAACAGTATCTCTCTTTAGGGGGGGGGGGGGGGGGGGGAATCTTTAGAAGATTACTATATTGCAGTTTTCCTAGATGTTTATTGTTACGTTTTGCCTTGAAGAAGGAATGTTTCTTTGCTCTGTGATTGATGTTTATTATTATAAATAGTACTGCTCCAGAATGTTCTTAGCATCAGTGTTAATGCCACAATAAGTACTACTGGCTAATTGTGTATGTTGTGAAACTATATAATCTCAAATTACCCAGATCTCTGATCCTGAATTTAATTATATATTCCCTTGTTCTTTTATTAGGAAACCAAATTAATAGTTCTTAATCTGTCCAGTCTCTCAACCAATTTGAATGTTTTCATATGCCCATTAAATCTCCTGTTGGATTTAAATAAAAAAGAGAAAGGGGAAAAAAAAAGAAGTCAACAGACTTTAGATGTTTTGTTTTAGCAGTTTCAGTCCATTACTTCAATGTTTTTCTGTTGTTTTAGGATAAAGTGGTGAGAACTGAACAGTGTTTCACAGCAGAGTGCACGTTAGTTCTTGTACTACTCACCTTTTCATTCCTTATACACCTTAATATATCTCAATTTACATTTTTACTGCCTTTTTACTGTTGCTTCTTAGTGGGCATACAGTGTGTCTTCATGAAAATGCCTGGGTTTTTTTTTAGTTAGTAATCAGTTTATGACCCCATTAAAAAGTATGAATGGTTTTAAGTTTCACTGTTTAGTGCTTTTCGTAATTAGAATGTATCTTCATACTTCTTGTTTCAATTCTTTAGTGGTGAGTAATACATATGAAAGTATTGTTTGGATTACTCTTTGCCTGTATTGCCACAGTGCATAGAGTTCTCATCACTGCTCAGGTGCCAGCTCTTTTGGATGCTCCTTGAATGCAGCCCAAACCCCGAATCCTTCATTTGAATGCATTTGCAGACTACAGAAGCCAGGTTTATAAATTAAAAACTGCACCGCATGTTTTGGTTCTTCAGAGTACAGCATTTGTGAAATCAGATCTTAAAAATCTTTTCCTCCTGTTATGCTTAATAAGTTCAAATGGTTATATTTTCTGTTCACCAGTGTTACAATTTGTCAGATTCTATTGGCAGCTTCATGTCAAGTTTACATGCCATTTTTCTTGAATTTGTTCTGCATTTTGTACCATGAACTAGGAAAGTTGGTTCTATATGAATTGGATTATGTTTTTCTCTTAATAGAGGATGTTCTTCTTATACTCTGCGTAACCCTCTGTGTATGACAGACTTTTTTCTACCACATGAATTTGATGTACACTTGTTTATAGCCTGTTGTGATCTCAGCCTAGTGAATTCTGTCATTCTACTGCATTTCAGTTTTGCTTGTTATGTCATTCTCTTCTTACATAGCAGAGTGATTTTCTCTCTCATTTATACTATTCCTCATCCTACGTCATCTCTCAAGCCCCAGATGCTGCTGGTCTAAAAATGGGGCAGATATTAACCCTGAACTCAGAAGATCCTAAATCTCTTTTAACAACTTTTGCAGGCTATCATGTATGAGTGCATCTCGGTACCTCTCGGAGGGAGGGGCATTGAAAGGGGCTAGGGTTGTATCACAGCACTATCATTTCCACATCCCTTTGCTGTGAAGGATAGCTGGAGTAATGATGGGCTGTGTAGATACAGCAGTTATCCAGATTGTCCAGCTGTGTTTCTCTCCACCCTTTTCCTTTACCCTCTATATTGTGAGCATTATTCAGTGCTGGTCTGTATATAGTCAGCCTACACCAGTAGCTATCTGTTATGTACATAGGGCTTATCATCCGCTTTTTAGCAGTACCAGAGCTTCAAAATATCTGTCTTCAGAGCTCCATACAGGCCTTGCTTTCTTGTGTTGCCTTGGTTATAGAGCTTCCTTGAACTATGAAGAGTACTGGTGAATGGAGGAAAGGAGGATCTGCTGGTAAAGGATAGTCGAGAGAAAACTCCTGGGCAGAACGCTTTCCTAGGCTGTTTCTATTTCTAGCAGTGTCTTCAGTTGTCAAGATTAATGCACTGTGTGATGGGGGGGGTCCTGATGTGCACTACAGCAGGAAGATGTAGGATGATTCCTATGTTTACAGCAGCTAGGTGTATGATGCAACATGTGGAGGCTGTTTTGCTGGCATCGGGCACCCCTAGGCCTTGTTTGTCAGTGTAGCAGTGAGAATGGGTCCTCTGCAGGCATTGGGGACTCCTTCTCCATGCACTTCCTGCCAGAGCAAGCCCTCCTGCCTCCCAGGTGTTCCAGTAGGTCACTAATGAGCCTCAGCAGGAAAAGACAAAATGCAGTTCATGAATAGTTTTATAGTCCTCTTTTTCCTACCCACCCTGCTCCCTGTCCTGGGAATGTGCTGCCCACACAGTGACCAGAGAGGAATCTGGAGGCATTTGCAAGCTAATGCCATATTAAATGTTCCATTCTCACACTTTCTTCTTGCATTTTGGAAACTGCTTATATATTCCTTTCAGTTTGCATGAAAAGTCTCAGAGTAATGTGCTTAAAAATGGGGAAATGCACTTCCAAATATGCAAAGCCACATAACTGTAATAAATTGCTTTAATTACATATGGTGTGTTTAGTTTCTGGAAGCATAATTGTGCATTTCTGCCTCCAACAAGTAGCCTTTCCTTTTTGTCTGCTGCAGTTTCCCAGACTGGCCATCCTCCCAAAGTAATCTTCATCCAAATTCTCCACTTGACAGATGCTCACCAAGAGCCTTTTTTATCCTCAAATGTTCAGTGTTATCCTGGACGTTGCTCTGGCAGATAGTAAAAGGTAGAGACTAGATTTTCTCTCTAAGAATTTTTTGTCTTACCATAGTTTTAGGTAATATGTTTTTCATCCGGTTTATGATGTCTAGAAAGGTATAAAGTTACAGGATATTAAGGCAGAGTTGTCTCACTTGGGAATACAGTTTCAGCCAACTAAGAAGCATAGATGGAGATCATTTATATCATCCTCTTCAGGTGGTCACATCTCCTGGGTACTTCAGCAGCACTTGTTGCGTGCTTTTCTGTAGTTACTGTTTTTCCTGGCAAGTGCTGAGTTCTATTTTCCTTCCCTTTACTTATTGGGAGGATTGGGAATGTGTGCTGTCAGAGTGCTTTGGCTTCTTTATTTTTGCATGATAAAAGCTACAAAAGCATAATTATAATATTTTTGCTGTTGGCTAAATGCCCATGATTGCCTGTATCTGACCTATTGGTTTTTTGTTTCAGTCTAGAAATGAATGTGCTTTTTAACTCTTTCCCCTTGTGTAAGATAGATAGTTTTGGAATTATGAAGTTATTCCTATGATAATCAGGAGTTATTTAAGGCATTAATGCACTATGTGGAAAGGTTTTACGCTTAAGACTTTCAGCTTGAACTTGAAAAGGAGGCAGCAAAGATTAAAGGGAAGCTTTTTTTACTTTTTGTTGGAGTTTTTCCCTGTCTGCAGTGGGAAAAAGTTACTCGCTACTGTTGAGATTAAATGCAGAGGAGAACTGATGTTAGAATTTTCTCTTCCTTTGGAGTGAAATGACCTTTCTCAAGGTTTAGAGTGAATTTGGTGAGCTAGAACAACCGTTCACATTATGTGGCGCCTCTGTGCCCATCATAACCTTAGCTGTTTTTAAGGACCTTCATCAAAGCCAGTCCAAGTGGTCTTAAGTGTCTACAAATAACCTTTGTGCAGACCTTCCAACAGCTGGGAAGAGGAAGGGCAGAGACAGCCTCCACTCCTTGGTGGACACGGAGGGGAACGTTGTGATAAGGGATGAGGAAAAGGCAGAGATACTTAACACCTTCTTTGCCTCAATTTTTACTAGCAGGACAGAATGTCTTCCAGACAGCTGGCCTCCAGAGCTGGCAGAAGGAGCCAGGGAGCAGCATAGTTTTCCACTGTTCCAAAATGGGGTAGTTGGTGATCTGCTCAGCCGCCTGGATCCCCACAAGTCCATGGGACCAGATGGGATCCATCCTAGGGTGCTGAGGGAGCTGTCAGAGGAGCTGGCCAAGCCGCTCTCCATCATTTTTCAGCAGTCCTGGCTCACTGGAGAGGTCCCAGAGGACTGGAAGCTGGCCAACGTGGTGCCCATCCACAAGAAGGGCCGGTTGGATGAGCCAGGGAATTATAGGCCTGTCAGCCTGACCTCAGTGCCAGGCAAGATCATGGAACAGGTCATCCTGAGTGCATTAACACAGCACTTAGAGGATGGCCAAGGGATCAGGCTCAGCCAACATGGGTTTAGGAAGGGCAGGTTCTGCCTGACCAACCTGATCTCCTTCTACGAGCAGGTGACCCGCCTGGTGGATGTGGGGAGGCCTGTGGATGTAGTTTACCTGGACTTCAGCAAGGCTTTTGACACCGTCCCCCATAGCAAACTCCTGGCCAAGCCCATGGCTTGGACAGCAGCACTCTGAGCTGGGTTAGGAACTGACTGGATGGCCGAACCCAGAGAGTGGTGGTGAATGGTGTCATATCCAGCTGGCGGCCAGTCAGTAGTGGAGTCCCCCAGGGATCAGTGCTGGGCCCTGTGCTCTTTAACATCTTTATTGATGATCTGGATGAGGGCATTGAGTCTATCATCAGTAAATTTGCTGATGACACCAAGCTGGGGACAGGAGTTGATCTGCTAGAGGGTAGAGAGGCTTTGCAGAGAGACCTCGACAGGCTGGACAGATGGGCAGAGTCCAACGGCATGAGATTTAACACATCCAAATGCCGGGTTCTGCACATTGGCCACAACAACCCCATGCAGTGCTACAGGCTGGGTCAGAGTGGCTGGAGAGCAGCCAGGCAGAGAGGGACCTGGGGGTGCTGGTTGATGGTAGGCTGAACATGAGCCTGCAGTGTGCCCAGGTGGCCAGGAAGGCCAATGGCATCCTGGCCTGCATTAAGAACAGTGTGGCCAGCAGGAGCAGGGAGGTCATTCTGCCCCTGTACACTGCACTGGTTAGGCCACACCTCGAGTACTGTGTCCAGTTCTGGGCCCCTCAGTTTAGGAAGGATGTTGACTTGCTGGAACGAGTCCAGAGAAGGGCAACGAAGTTAGTGAGGGGCTTGGAACACAAGCCCTATGAGGAGAGGCTGAGGGAGCTGGGGCTGCTTAGCCTGGAGAGGAGGAGACTCAGGGGTGACCTTATTGCTCTCTACAACTACCTGAAGGGGGGTTGTAAACAGGCAGAGGTTGGTCTCTTCTCCCAGGCAACCAGCACCAGAACAAGAGGACACAGTCTCAGGCTGTGCCAGGGGAGGTTCAGGCTGGAGGTCAGGAGGAAGTTTTACACAGAGAGAGTGATTGCCCATTGGAATGGGCTGCCCGGGGAGGTGGTGGAGTCGCCGTCACTGGAGGTGTTCAGGAGGAGACTTGACAGGGTGCTTGGTGCCATGGGTTAGTTGATTAGGTGGTGTTGGGTGATAGGTTGGACGCGATGATCTTGAAGGTCTCTTCCAACCTGGTCTATTCTATTCTATTCTATTCTATTCTATTCTATTCTATTCTATTCTATTCTATTCTATTCTATTCTATTCTATTCTATTCTATTCTATTCTATTCTATTCTATTCTATTCCTCTGGTCATAACTGTCTGTGTGTGCAAAAGGGAAATACTTGTTCTTCCTTCCTGAAACTTTCCCTGTAGAAGTTGCTATGCTTTCAGGATACTATGACTGTATTAATGAATTAATCAATCACAATAACCTGATTAAATTGATGGGGGAGAGGGAACCAGCAGATGAAATAAACAGATTATTTTAAGATATGTGACATATCCAATTAGTGACTGACTCACTCAGCATTTGATTGGAAGTGTTGCACAAGAGATTTACTGGTAACCAACATAATAAATCATACTATATGGTTTTTCATCTAAGAGAAAGTCTTGTGTACTGTTACAGAGACCTGTGAATAAAACAGGGGCAAAGTATTAAATGTGAAATATATGAGATATATATTACCTCACATGTATTTTGATTATGCATTTATACATATAATGGTCTAGTATATGGGCAGTACTATGGACAGATTAGCATTGGACAGGCAATTTGGCTGGGACCTGGTGAATATGTTTTCAAGCATATAGGAGAACTGAGATTTGAGAAGGAAGGAAGGTATTTCGTGTCACTGGGGTTTCAGGGGCAATCCACTAGAGTATAGAGATAATGGAAGAGAAGGTTTCTGTCAGAGAGCATATGTTTCTGTGACGCTTACACTGTGTATAGATTAGGACTTTTGGGAGGGAGGGAATGGGAAGATGTTCTTGGAACATATTACCATCTGCCAGTATCTTGGCATGGTCATTTCATTAACGAGAAGCTTATTAGCTTGAGTCCAGCTGAGATACACAGAAAAGCCAGGAGAAGGGACAGAAAACTGTCATTCAGCTACCACTGAAATGAGGAAGAGATGGTTCTGATAATCTGTAAAATCTGATTTTGTTAAAAGAACTATTCCTGTTCTGCTGGCTAAAAATGTATCAGTCTTATTGTTGATGAAAAGTGTTTTCCTAAGTTCTGTGATGCAATGTGGGATGCAAAATGTGTAACTCAGAGTGAGCTGGAATTGACAAAAACATGACAGGAGAAGCAGTGATTTTTAGCGGGAAATTAACTTTGCATAAAGTGACTGCCTTTTCCCTTTGGTAAATGCATGCCCCATATTGAACGTTGGATCTGTAATATTGGGGTGACAAGCAATGACACCTGGCAGACACAGCTTTGACACTCCCAATCCTGACTATACCAGTGACCTCAGAGAATGCAGTGCTCTGGGCAAATAGAAAACAGTGCTCCAGAGAAAAAACTACAGTGGTTAGGAGCCTGTGAACTCTGTCCTGCAATCTCACATTCCTGATCCTACTGTTGACAGGGTAAGTCTCCAAGCTTGTGGTCTGTTCCTCGGTTTTACTGTCCTGTAAATCAGAAAAATTATACGTAGCCTGTTTTAGGGAGAGCTTTGCTATTATTCCGTTGACACAAGACAGATTCTATTGTATTGTTCTGTTTTTCATTTGACAACTAGTTGAGTCAGGCTTAAGTCTGCATGAGAGTGAGATAACAGAGCCTGTGCCTGAAAAAATAGTGATTAGAAGTACAAAGTGATTTGAATGTTGGCGTTTGGGAAATTATTTCCCTTTTGTCTGGTTTTACACTTTTCAGGTTGGACTGGTAGTTAAGCTGAAGAGAAGAAATAAGAAAAAAAAGTGTTTCCTGTGAAAAATCCTATGATCTGCAACTGCCTCAATCCATGGGACTGTGGATGTGTTCAGGACACAGTGTGAGGGTTACGCAGTTCACCAGCAAGATGGTCTGATACATAAGGCTGGACAAGGACAATTTCTGTTTTCACTGCTAGGATGAAAAAGACAATTTCCCCTGACATTTTTGCTGATTTATGAGGTAGCTCAAATGGGACATTGATTTTGTCTACTGCAAATCTATTGAAACAGAAGGTTTAAAAAAAAAAAAAAAAAAAGGTAAAAAAATGCAGCTTAGGAGTGTCAGAAAACCTAAGCAGGTGAGCCTTAACTGAAAAGGGTTTGGTTAGTCATCTCTTTTTGTATTGAGGAGGGCAAAAGATTAGTGAGATGAAAATCTCTTATTACAAAGGTAAGAATGGGTTATAACTAGGTACCAAAGGAGAAAGAAGCTTTTTAATATTAAAACCAACCCTTTCCTGTGATTCCTGTGTAATGGTCAGGTAGTTCCATGCCACAAAGATAATTTTATTACAATGTAAAGCGTGTTGTTCACATACATAAATGTCTGTACAAATACTGGCACAACATAAAATTTAGATCCTGCCTCTATGCTCACTGAATTCAGTGGAAATACTTCTGATGGTTGTGACAAGCATTAGATCAGATGATCAGATTCTCATGCTGACATTTGCCTTTTTTTTTCCAACCTGCCTTTAAATGAAGCAGTTGATTGAAAAGTCTTAGAAAAAAATTGTCCTCCACAGTGGCCCCTGCTGTGTTTCATCAACTGAAACAGCGTTTCATAGTATCTTATGGTCATAATATTCAATTGCCATGCCACATACTTTTTAGAATAAAAATTCATGTCTTTTCTCTCTCAAGTAGTGGAATAATATTGTTGGTCCCTCAAGGACATGGTAGGTCAGCATTTTGGCTCAGTCTACAAATGTAAAAGCTTTGCGCTTAGTGAAGCCATAAAGAAGCCTCCAGCTGGCTGGATGCCTCTTTTAAAAACACATGTGTGGCCTTATTCTGAAATGATGCTCAGGCAAAGTTGTGTATGCCTCAGTCTCATGGGATGAGAGAGCAGTAGGAGGAGGGTCTTTACTGGTGTTCCAGTGAATTCAGGATAGTCAGATGTTTGCATGAAAACACAGGGAATTTAATCACAGAACTGATTCAGAATCACTGTGACAGGGTAATATTTAAGATGGGAGAAGAGAAAGAAGGGAGGCAATGGAGAGCCTTTAACTTGAGGTATGAAAAAAAAACTAAGGGAAGTAGAAATTTTCATTTCATTGCAAGCTCAAAAGCTTCTTACCTGTTTATGTGATCTACGAAGTTGTGGAGCTCCATGCAGCAAAGCACAGAGCTAAGTGCCTGCATTGGGAGTGTAATGTACAGCTTTGCTTTAGTGCCTTTCTGGGTCAGTGACTCTCAAACAATGCTGCACAGTGCTGCTTTGGTCGCGCTTCCATGAGTCAATCTGTAAGTACTGACATTTCCTCCTGATTGTAATCCAGTGTCCTAGAGAATCTGCAGGCTTCTTTTACTACTAATCTCAAAGCATTTATGGTGTTCCTTGAACTCAGGTTGGTTGATCATGTGTACTTTTTTTCAGATGCCATTCTTCCTGGCAATTCAACCACAGACAGATTGTTACTTCAAAAGATCAAGTGAAAGGATGTGGTCAAGTCCTTGCACCTGTAGATTTGTAAGAATTGATGCTCTCCTCTTCACATTGCTCTGGCACTGATTTCTCAGTAGCCACTACTATCTGTAATACTGTCTCATGGAAAGTAATGAGAGACTTACTGGTTCATGCACAGGTTTTTATTTTTCCAGGCGTAGTGAAAAATAGGATTAAGTAGCTGCATCATTTATATTCTTTTAAAGTCAATTTTGTACTGGGTTGTTTTACTTCTGTATCCCAGAAAATAAGAAGGGAGAGAAGTGGTTTGCAGATGTAAAATAGTGCATTTAAATATTCTGCCAAACAAGCTCGTTTGATAGTGCAGTTTTCTGTGGATGGATCAGGTATCTGTTTCCGCTTGTGGAAAGGTTTAGTGATGATTTGAGTGTTTCTATGACCAGCCTCAATGGTGATTGGGAGCCCCCAAGGAAGAGGGAACAGTCTGTTCAACATTTATATGTTCCTCACCAGCTGACTGCACCTGCAGCCTTCACCATCAGTGGCTGGTATAGAGATGTTTTGGAAAGCAGCAGCAGTGAGGAGCAGAGCTTGGCAAACTGTCTGGAAAGAGAAAGCAAGTTATAACACCTCAAAGTATGGGAAAGATCTTCAAGACAAATATCCATTTCTGAGCATTGGCTAAACTGAATTTGGGGCCAAATGTGGGCTCAGCATGTAAAAGGTAACTGAACAAAAAGTTTTGATTTTTTTCTTTTCTCAACCACTTGAAAGCATAAGTTATTTTTACCTGTTTTCTTTGTTTCCATGTATGCAGATTTCCTTCCTCTCACCCACTGAGAAAAAACGAATAAGGCAAAATGGACCTAATTAAACAGGTGTGGACATAGCAAATCAGCTATGTTTAAATAGCCTATTAGAACTGAATTGTGAGGGAAACTCCATTTTCTTCACTGTGGTGTGCCTTTACAGTCATATCCAATATGTGGTTTATAACTTTTATTTGGATATAGATTATTTGCTTTATTGGTTTTCCCCTTTATAAAACATGAACAATATTAATGTTTGTTTTAATTAGGTCCTTGGTGGGGATGAATCACAGCTTCAAACTACCAATTGTAGGCACATTTGTGAGGTCGAATGAGGAGATGCTCAGTTTTTTTTCTCCCCACATCGTCTCAGTATTAGTGTAGTGTGCACTTTGCTTTATGATAAAAGGCAGAGATAAAAGTAATCATAAGGAGACTGAAGAGGCAGCACTGTCCAGACTTAGTATTAACAGTGATAAATGAAAAATTTAGAGGAGGAATTACATGGATGTAGTCAGTAGGGTTCTGGCTTAATTTCCTTTATTTAACAGAGAAGCAAACAGATAAATAAAGGACCCTCCTCCCATTGAAATTCCCCATCCTAGCTGTGAATTTCACTGTAAATTAGGGGTCACCATTTAGGCGCAAAGCCTTTACAAAACTTTCTGTTGACATTTAAGTTCATTCCTGTGGGATCTGGGCTCCTGGGTGTTTTCAGTCTGTCTGGAAGCCCAACAAATGATTGCCTTCTGTTAATATGTTTCTTTGTTTGTGTTGTGTTTGTTCTTCTTTGGTGTTTGGTTTTTTTAATGTTGGTTTGTTGTTTGGTTGGTTGGTTTTTAAAATGATGACTAGTGTAATGGAGATAAGGCATTCCTTTGTCTGTGAGACCTGGTTTATTAAGACCAGGGAAAGACTAGTACCAAACTAAGTGTCTTTAGTTCTTTTGGGTGCTTCTAATTTTGAATGCCTTGAGGAGGAGTAGCCCAAACAAGCTATGAGTAGAATTAAGCAATCTGAATAAGGTGAAAGGTTTAAATACAGTGCTCTGCTGTTTTAACCCAGTAATTTAGAGAATGCTCAGTGTTATCAACTTAACTACAGCATTGCTGTCAGGAGGCAGTTGCTTTGAGGCAGGATGGAAACTGAGAATCTTTTATCTAACACATAAATAATATTTTTTCCTTCTTCAGACCACTCTTTGCTCATTGAGGAACAGTCAGAAATAAAGGGGAGACAGAAAGAGAATTGTAGCAATGGAAGTTCATCAGCTGAGAGAGCTGTTTCCTTCCTACCTGCATGATGAGAGCAGAAGGCAAAAGAGAATAAGGAGAAATCTCCTAACATTTCAGTTGTAGTAATTCCCTGTGTTTGGCAAATCTCATCTCGTAAAGATAACATGATCTTAGCTTCTAGGCTGCAGCATTGAGAAGAAGGTTGTTACTGATAACTTTCTCCCTTAGCCTTGATTGCAATTGGTTTGCTTTTTTGCTTGTTGGGAGACATAACAGCTAACTGATAGCAAATGAGAAAAGGTCAGAGGCAAAGACAGATAGCATTACAATTTTGACACTTCACTGCATTGGCCTTTTTGAGAATTGCCATGACCCTGACTGCTCCAGATGTCCATTTCAGAGCAGCATGGTTTTAAGGAAGCACGGTCATGCTGATGGCAGATGGGGTCTGGGCCACATGTCACCTATGCCATGAATAGGCTTATAGGGAGGAATCATTTCCTTTGTCGTGTGCACACAGAAGGACATGCAAAAGCTGAAACAGGCGTTAGCTGAATGATGAACCATGCTATGCTGTTTGCTTTACATTATCAGACTGATATTTCTCCTTCTCAGATGGCTCTTTTATTCTGTTGTGAAAGCTTCTCTGGTGAATTACATTGAAGGCAACCCATCATACAAGAAGGAGGGGAGGAATTTAAGAGATGACTTCTAGAACTCAGAGATTGCTTTCTTGTGTCAGAAATATGAATTCAGTTAAGCACTTCATTGATTCTCAGAAACCATTTCCCTTCTCAAACCAGTTCTGCTGGATGCACATGAATGAGCCATAAAGGAGCTATACATGTTAAGGTAATCTGTTTTGATGGCAAATGTCCTTGATTAACTATTTCAAGTATCTACTTGCTGCCTACTTTTCATTTCTTTCACTTTCTTGCAGTTCTTGACAGGGAATATGCTTTCTTGAGCATTTGAGGTTTCTGGCAGTGACATTTTCTGATAATTTTTCCTTGATCTCACTCCTCCTCACATAGCTCTACACCTTTTTCTCCTCCTTCTCTGTGTAGGTTTTCCTTTTTTCCTGTTATATTGCTGCAGTCCATTCATCCTTCCTCCCTTCACCCATTAGAAGTCAGCTCTGTAGTTGCACTGTTTTTTCTTTGTGCAACTTTGAAATGTAAAGCTACACAAGTCTTCCAGTGATGTTATAAAGTATTTCTTTGACCAGGAAGAAATGCAAATCTCCAGTGCCTGTGGTTTTTATTCTCAATTTCATTCTTTTACAGAAATGAACTACAAATTCTCCCATTTACCAAACACATCTTTCTGCTATGTCCCTGTACATTTTTCATATTTTCACCATATCAAGCTATATTCTATGTTTTCCCAATGTATGATTACATATATTTTCACTGTGCTTCTGATTTGGCCTCTTGAAATTATTACTGTTTCTAAATTAAAGTCTGGCATGTTTCTTTGGTGTAATTACTACAGAGACATTTAGAATAGAACTAGTGTCTATTTAGTGTGACTTGGATTGTTTGGCCAGACTGAGGATAAGATCTTCTTGGGAAAATAGTTCTACTTGGTTGAGCTGCTGTATGAATACTGTTCTTCTGACTAAGTGGACTGTTGTATTTGATTAGTGTAAATATTAGGGATTTTTTGCTTAGAAGAACTAAACACTCTTCCCATTTTCCTGAAAGCCATTTTATCTTGTAATGGTGAAGGGGACCACACACATGCTCTCTTACGTGTCCTGGGCATTCCAGACAGCATCTGTTACACTTGGGTTTGTCTTTATTTCTGGAGTAAAAAGTAAAGTGAATCTTCCAGTGTGGCTGGTGTTTGAAGAAATAAAACTGTCAGGAATAGTAATGTCATTGCTTGTTGAGTCTCCATACAGAACACACCCTGACTAGTGGGAACTCTTGCTGGAGCCTGCCATACCAGTGCACAACCTTCAGAGCTTTCCTATTCTGCTGTTACAGCTATTAAATTTGAAACTAAATACAAACATGGGAAAAGTTATGATCCTCTAGACTTAATGATATCTTTCAAAAATCACTTAGTTGTGTAGTAGGCAGAGGTTCATTTTCATTAGTAAATGCTTTGATGCCTAGGGATGAAATCTGGTGTTGTCTGTTAAGCATTTGGGAGATGGCATTTAGCAGCTGCTAATAATGGTGGTAATGTATGCTTTGTGCTGAGGTGTTTTCAAAGGTACAAATCAGTTTGTTTCTCAGGGACAGCATAGGCACAGGAATATGTAAGGTGAAGGAAAATGGGAAATTGCTAGGCAAGGGTTTTTCCACCTTAGTTGGTTTTCTGTGGAAATGACGGAAATCACTTTAGTGTTGCCTTAAACCTCTCTTTAGTTTAAGGTTCCTCAAAATAAATCTTGCAGTGAGATCTGGTATGACTAGCTCCTGTCATGTTCTACTGATAGAAAAATCTATCTGCTTGATAATACCACTCCGTTCTTTGTGTTTCATCACCAGCCTCTTATCAATTATTGTATTCAGTTTAAATTCCTTGTTACTCCATTCAGTTGGTATTAAGTTCTGCCTCACATCCTACCCTGCCCTGTTGTGTTTCTACTTCCTTTGGTTGTGACATTCCTTAGTGGAAAGCTGTGGGATTGCAAAGAGCAGGAGTGTCTTTACCTCACTGATAATAACTGTTTCTGGGCTTCTGTAAGTGTGAGCAGGTTAAGAAAAAATTATTTGTAACTCATGTTCCTTTTTGAGTGTCTCTCCTGCATTTGTGATCTGTTTTCAAGTTTGCTGTATTCTGGAAAACAAAGCCAACTAGACCAGAGTGATAATCCATCTTGGCCCAGGTTACCCCTTCAGTAATAGTTTGCATCTGAAAGTCAAGATATTTTGCAGTGGAACATCAGAGGATAATCAAACTGTGTAGGAAACTTAAAATGCTTTTGGCTAGATGTTGGTGTATCTGCATGCGTGGATCTTAGCAACTACCATGGGGGTAGTGGATGTAAGTCTTACCTACCGCCATAGTATAAATTCTACTAATCATTAACCTCCTAATTTGATTGTTTTTCTCCATGACTGTATTGTCACAGTTGTGGGAAAAACATTTCTTTAGTTGCCAGTTCCTTTTACAGTGACATGAAACATTCATGCCTTTTGTAGTTCAGTTGCTTTGCTGCTGCTTGTGGCTGTTTTGATGTTTACCCGGGTGTGTTTGGATTTGTGGAGGCCAGGTGTGCAGAGCTTCTGATTCTGCCTTCTCAAACTGTTTAGTGAAGAAACATAAGAGTAAAGGATCTATATAAAAGAGGGAAGTTGTGTATTGAGGAAGGGCAGGTGCTTTTTTTCGAAACTAATCTTTGTCTAACCAGGGAAAGGGAAAAAAGAAAACTCTGGTTTTGTTGTAAATTTGCAAGGAAGGCAGGGAGATGGACACATTTGGTTATATTTGCAGGCAGCACAAGCATGGTGCTTATTTGTTTACTACCTGCCTGTAAACGACACTCATTGGAAACTCAAAGGTCAGAGTTTTTGCTGAATCAAAGTCTGTGTGAGCTGGAAAGCTACAGGAGAGTACTTGTGTATCTGAGATACATCTGATATGGAAGAGCTGCTGTTAGAGGCTGTCCAACAGGTATAGTAAAATTAGCCATTTAGGCCTGACCCTGTTCTAATCTGTGTCCTCCCTTGAGGTTTTGGTGACTCTGCTGAGACGCTCTCACTGACAGACTACTCTGTGTGTCGGTGTCTGTGTGTGTACACAGGCTTTTCCTGAGCTTCAGTTAGCTTCACAAAGTACTTTCATCTGTGTGATCACTAGCCAGGTAGAGGGGTGGAGGAAGGGTGTAACTCCATCCTTTGGTGGTTTATGTTTCACAGTGTACCTAATGGTCTTGACTCTCTTAAAGGCTTTGGCAATAGACTACACAGACTTTGTCACGCCACTGAAGTTTATTGAACTGATTTAGCTGTAGCCAAGACTAAAGAAGGTAGAGTCTTATAGCTTGCTTTGTTGGCTGTTTCAAAGGCAATGATATTAATGAACAGATGTGAGAAATCCCATTAGGACTATGCTGGCATGTCCAGTTCTCTCAGCTCATACTGCATTTGCTTGTTCTGTAAACTTTCTTCTTTCTATGTGGTTTACCTCTAAATCTAGCTTCCTGGTTTGTTGGTTGAGGATTTTTTTTCTCTGCACTTGTCATTTCTCATCTCACTCCACTATTTCTCACTCTTGCACAACTGAGCTTGCTGCAGTACAACCCTACATCATAGTTTTAGTCAGTGCCAACAATGCTGTTGTCACAGTCTTGTTTTATCCTCATGCCATGGTTAGTGTAATGTAATCATTACCTTGGTTCTGAGCAAAGGTGCTCCTGCTAAGTAAATGTTTATAAACACTGTTTGAGGCTAACATTAGGGAGAGAGAAACACTGTTTAAAGTCTTGTTGCTTTTTTATTTATTTTGAAACAGGACAGTGTTCCTGAGAGAAGCAGCAGATGAGTATTTTTCCTTCACCAGACTGATCAGAGGTAAGTGCAAAACCTTTTGCATTTTGTGGGCTGACATTTGGTTAAAGGAAGAGCTTAGCTACGTCCTTTTGAGTGGTATAGTCTCAAAACAAGAGGCAAGGAATCAGGTAGGCTGACTTATATGCTTTAGTGTGAAGTTGCACTCCGCCTTCCTCCTTTTAGAATGTTCTGTAGAGGAAACAATTCCGTGTGTCTTGTCTTCAGTTGCACAGTTGTCAGCGTGAGTGGCAGGTGAGTTAATTTGGATCAGAAAAGAATTTCTGATTCAGTTCCTGAGTGCGATAGGACTGGGTGGTTGTTTATTGCTAAATATTACTTTATTTAAATAGAGTTAATTCTATAACTTGTGGGCAAAATTCGTGGTGATGTTGTTCAGTATCCATTAACTCTGCCTCTGAAAAGGAATAAGAAGGATGTGGGCTAAAAAGCTTTCAAAGTTTCTGATTTTGCATTTCTCAGAATCTCTGACCCGTGCATAACAACCATAAGATCCCTTTGGGTATGACTACATTTACGTTGCTCTCAGCATACTACGACTGCATTCATGAGTTATACCCACAGGAAATATCATAAGTGTAATTTAAAAGAGAAATACTGGCTTGGTCTAAATGCTGTGCTGAAGGAAAGGAGTCCTACTTTTTTCCTCTCCATTCTGTCTGAATGAATAGTGAGAGAAAGTAGTTCTTAATGTAGTTTACTTGGGGCATATGTTTCAATATTGCATTTTAATGTAGGAAAAAAGCACAGCTCCTTTCTTGGTGCCTGATACAACTGTGACATTTATGGATTTCAGGTGCTGCAATACTTGCAAAAAGTCCAATGGCATCTTAAGCATGGAAGTTTCTAAAGTCAGTGCAGTGGAGAGGGGTAATCTGATCACGTCTTGCCTTCACTGAAAGTTTCCTAGATTCTTTGTTTGAAAAGAACAGAGATTATTTCATTTCATGTGTGTGCTGGACAAATCTGGTTGAAACACTTTTCCATACCTGGAGGATGTCCTCAGTTGTGTGGGTATCTCAGATTGCTTTATAGGAACAGACTGTTACAGCTTCATCTGTGCAGAAAATCGGAGGGGAAAAAACAAAAGAGGATGGACCAGCACATTTTTTATGCAAAAAGACTAGGTTTATAAAAAGGAAATTGTAGGACCTAATACTTAATGCTGAGTTCCTGTGTACAGAAACTCAGGTGGTGAGGAAAGGTGGACATGGGAAAACAAGGACTTCAGACTCTTTGAGCCCTGCATACATTACAGCTCTAAACTTCCTCTGTCTGTCAACTGGGACCTGAACTTTAACCCAGTTTTCCAGGAAAGACAGAGGAGAGTGTGATACTGTTGTCTGAATGAAAGATTTCTTCCAGGGTCAGTCACCATGCAGGTCCCACTGGCAGCCCCATTCCAGCCCCACTCAGACTGCAGCTCTGCTTTCTCTCAACCACATCCCTGAGTTTTCTGCAGGTATATAGACAAGGGACTTCAGACGCTGGTCAATTAAAAGGATTTTGAAGGGCTGGAAAATCGATGGAATCTAAGCAGTTGAAATGCCCTCATTTGCATAGCTCGTTCTGCCCATGTGATTCAAATAATAAATCTTTTGTTCTGTAAACTTTTTGTTGTCAGTTTTGCAGATGCAATTTGCAGAGACAGGAAGTAGTTGTGAGGAGAAGAGTGATAAATAGAAGCCAGGGCTGTTTTTGCAAACTCAAGAGTAGGAACAGAATAAATGAAAACAAAAATTTGTGATGGAGGAGCATAAGTGTAATGACCATATTAGCATTCTGTCCAGCTTGAATAGTTGTGTAATTCCAGAGACACTTGGCCTAATATTTACAAGAGAAATGGATACATATGTACAACAACTGAGAGAATGAAAATATTAATTGAATACTTCATATATTCTACTAATGTCAATGCATATATGACATAATTGGCTAGAACAGTACAAGGCAAAGAATGTTTGATTTCAGGTACATCCACAGTAAAATGTCACTGCAACTTTGATTTTGTTGATACAAAAGCTAGGAACGGGAAAAGACAATAAAAATGTAGAAATTGTAGCAGATGGAAAGGGGAGTATGCAGTAGAATATATAGCTAGATAGATCATGCAGAACGCATTTCAATGTGCATGAAAGTGCTGTTTCCAGTAACTCTGAAGTTACTCATTTAAAAGTGAAATTTGGCCTTTCCTTGTGCTGATCTGTGGTTAGTTCATCCTTAACAATGCTTACTTATTAGTTAATAATGTTCCTACGTTTCCTGCAATGAGATGCCTGTGTCAATAACTACAGTAAAAGAGAGGAAGCCACAAAATGCTTGCAGCTTACTTTTCAAGAAACCCAAAAGCCTTTGTTTTCCTGAGAGATTTCTCAACTATTCAGTTGTAGCAGAAGTACAGAGACAAATAAATACTTTTTTCTGTCATTATATTTTATATTTTTTCTGGTTCCTTTGTCAGGTTTGTTTAATCAGCTGGTTCTAATAAGGATTTGTCTACCAGATACTTCTTGGCAGTCTTTGTCTTGGGCAGGCTATAGTAACAAGTTCCTCTGAAACTCGTGGAATTGATCTAATCATATCAGTAAGGTCCTGTTGTTGAAAAATGTCCAGAAGTATATTTGCTTAGATGATGTGTCTTCATGGCATCATGCCACATTTGTGCAACAAGAGATGAATTTCAGTGCTTGGACAGGATTTGATATTAAACATTTCAATTAGTGTATTGGACTGAAGTTCAAGAGAAATATGGTGGGGAGAGAAGGCCTAGCTCTCCCTCCCTTTCTTAAAGGCACAGCCTAAAACGGTCACAAGAACTGGGAAATTACTGGTGGATTTTTCCCAGTTACTATTTACATAACTTCTAAGGATCGGCTGTTGCTGAAGATGAGCTTGTTGACTGTTAAAGACAAATACAAAAATGAAACAGCTGTCTCAAATTGTAGGCACTACTAAATGTAAAGACTTATGTAGGGCTGGCAACCTGCATAGCAACACCTACTAACCTCATTATTGTTTCTGAAATTTAAGCTCATTTATCCCCAAGTGGGCTCTGGAGATCTGTGAGATAGGAAACATGAGCACATCTGAACAGAGGCTAAAAATTAATTACAAAACAGAAGGGCATGACTTAAGGCACTCTGTCTGAGACACATTCTTCTGAATATATATGTTTGACCATTAATTACCTTAATTCTGGCCAGTTTCACCCTTCTCGACATAGATGTTAAATTAATATAATCTTATGATAGGGGAATGCTGTGTTCAGTACGTAAAAATCCTTTCTTAGCCCCCTCCTTCAATGTGGAAAAGTAATGGAATACCACTAGATTTTCTCCTAAGATATGTTTTTCCCTTCTTTCACCTCCTTCCACAAAATGATTTATGTGTTTATATATGAAAAATCTCTGTTAGTTTCTCAGATTATATTTGCTGTTCATCCAAGGGCCTCACCAAACTGCCAGGGCCTGTTCTAAGGCCCTGCTTAAAAGTTTAAAGAACAACTTAGATTATGATTATGGACAACTTGGAGGGCTTCCCAGAAAGGATCTGTCCAGTCAACAGTTACAAGAGATTAGTATTATGTCAAGAGATTAATATTTTGTCTATTGATTTTTAAATCTGTTCCTGCAAGTACTATGCATCAGGGCTGGGAGCTGAGGCAAAGGTGACCCTAGTGCAGGCAGTGCCCTCAGTGATGGGTCACAGTGCCACAGGGTCTGAGCATGGCAGGCAGAACCAGGTGCTAGTAACAGGGTCTGTTGACATTGTCAGACAAGGTGGAGCGATGAGGTTCCATGAGGAGTTTAAAAGGGCTGGAGCCAAAGCTACATACAGGTCCAAAGTCCACCCGAAACACAGAGCCTAAGGCAGGACTGGAAGCGCTACAGCAGGAGACAAGCTGCCTACAGTTTAAGTCAGTTGAGGAGATGGGTCCAGAGACAGGGCTGCACCCAGATACACTTAACAGCAAAGTTAAGGTAAAGAGTGAAAGCCTAGGCCTGAACTTAAATGGGGAGGCTGGACCATAGGCAGATGGGTTACATGGCAGTACCAAGTGAGACTGCTCTGTGCTGTTAAAGGTCCTGGCATGACCTGCTGGTCAGTGGGACAGATGAATGGTTGCTTGCCTTGTGTGTTGCTGTCTCTCAAAAGTCTTAATGTTATAACCTGGTGTTTATAACAAAACCCCTTAGTTTTACTTTAAAAGAAAGAAAATGTTCCCTCACATGCTTATTCTGGCCCCAGAAAGTCATATTGTCCCTCAAATAGTTTCTTCATTCCAGACAGGATAGATGACAACTCACTGATTTAAAAGTCATAGGTATGTTTTTATGAATACAAACCTCTTATTTCCCCCTACTGCTCTCCCCTTAATCCCAACACCACTGCATCTAGACCTTCTCAAGAACTTATTTTCTATTTAAGTGGCAGGCCATAAAAAATGATGACATGACATAGCTGTCTTCAATTGAATTTCATGTAGAGTAGATTTCACCAGTGGCAAACTTTCAATCCAGCTAGAGATTTATCAAAATCTGTGCAAGAAAAATGAGTGTATTATTGATGACTGGATTGTACCTACCTACACAAGTCCGCAGGATTTGTCTCCTTTCTCAGTCCCCATCCCTGTATCCTTCGGTGATTCCCAGAAAGTCTGTGTCCAAATATCTTTTTGAGAAGATCTAAGGTAATCTAGATTCTTTACCACTCTTTGGTAAGACAATGGAAACTGGGGGGGGGGAAGTGAAGTGTATGGTGAAGACATTAAAATCTTGGTTTGTCTAAAAGTCAGGTATTTGTTGTATAGAGTTAGAGTTTTCTGTTGTGTTTGTGATTCGTGAATTATTGAGAGATTTCTAACATCGCCTTTTTACACGCTTGAGCTTGAATGAAAAGAATTTGGTTACTGGCATAGACAGGAGCTAGAGCTAAAAATTAACATGGGTTTAGGTTATGCATAAATTAACATTTTGATCAGTGTCATGCATCTACAGTTCACAAAGAGGCTTGCAGACTTATATTGCTACATTGTGGCATGTATGTGAGAAGTGGGGTTTTAGGTTTTTTGTGGATTTTCTTTAATGTCTCCTCTATTACATGAGGAAACCACATTTTTTTCAGTGGTACTCAACATCCATTTAACTTCTGTTGATCACTTAGAACAATACTGCTAGTTTCATGTGTCTAACCTGTATCCCCAAGCACTTTGTCTCATATTCACTGTTTAGCCTTAAGTATCTTGATGTCTCTGCTTTCTTTCTGAAAGACCTCGGTGCTTTTTTTCAGATTTCATATTAAATAAATGAACAAATTATCTAATATGCTTTAGCAATGCATCACCTAGGATTAAAGCACAATGAATAAATCATTCTGCCGTTATAGGACAGAAAGAATATGCCCATTCCAAGTTAGCTTTATTGTTAATTCAAATGGAAAACCATCTACTACTAATAAATAATTTTAAACCTTTTCTGTCTTACCTTGTGGGGCTTGTTCCTGGCCTGTTGGAGCAGTGAGACAGTACAAAATGTCTTTGAGACAGACCTTACTGTTTCAAAATTGAGCTACTCAGTCATTTAACTGTGAGAAGCTAGACATCCTGCAAAAGCACGTTAATTCATAGTAGGTAACTGCAAGTGCCTGCTAGCTGATCCTTGCTTCTGATTTTAGTTATTTGCTTGTTATTGTTAGGGTAAAATTTAAAAGGGGACCATCACTGAGATTCAGGCCTCTTTCCGAGTGCTAATACCCTGTAACATTCCATCATGTTTTCACTGTCTTACTACAGAAGTGGTTACTGTGCATTGTCAGCTTCTGTTAAAATAAGTCCTCTAGAGATATGTGCTAGTGTGTCATCCGTCCTGAAAATCCTGTTCTCCCAACCCCTGACTGGAAAAGGATACAACTTTGAGCATACCTAGGGCATTGCATCTTCAAAGACAGTGTGTGCTTCTATGGTGAGAATTTTTTTCCTTTCCTGCTTGCCTCTCTGCCTCCTCTGGGACCCCATTTCCTATTATATTTTGAAGTAGAGAGCCCTTCTTAATGCCAGTCTTTCAGGGTGATGAGCTCTACTACCACTGCTGCAACTGAACACACTTAGGGACAGAGCATGATCTCAGATCTTTTAATGTGTTGATTTTTTTATTAGTGGATCCCAAGAAGGTGATTTTTCTATGTCCCTTTGATTTATTCCAGTCTTCAGATTACTGTAGTAGTGTCTGATTATACTTAGCTCGTGTGCTGCTGGGTTGGTTTGCTCCCCTCTCCCCAGTAATGTGGTCAGTTTATAGAGTGAAACTGCAATCCCCATTACTGCTGCTGAATACATTTGCCGAGTGTAGTTTCCCTCAGCTTGTCAGTCTGGAGGCATCTATAAACCTGTGACAGCTTCGGAAGACGAACTCCAGCAGCAAGCTGTCAGGGTGCCAGGCACTGCTGTCTGTGGGCTTCCTTCCTCCCCACTCCCCCATTGCCTGCCTGCCTGCTTGCCCTCCCTCTGCCTGCCTCTCTCTATCTCTTCCTATCCCTCCTCTTCCCCCTTGCTCCCCGCCTCCCTGTACCTTAGCGATGTGGGTTTAGGTGCCGCTGTTCTCCGTGACAGTATTTTTTCGGTTTCCTGTTTGATCCTCTTGCCACTGGAACAAAAGGAGAACTGGCTGCCGGTGGTGCAGGACCTGCCCCTGCAGCCTGAGGAGCGAAGGGGAGGAAAGCGGAGTGCTCTGCAGCTCTGTCTGCCTGCGCCGGCAGCGAGCTTGTTCAGTCACTTCGCTAGAAATGCCTTTGAACTGCTGCCAGATCCCATTGTCTGCTGCTCAAATGGAGTTTAACGCCCTGCCGTGATGAGCTGCAGTGTGTAAGAGGAGGAAGGAATGGAGCTGTAGCCCCACCCTGAAGGAGCATCTCTACCTAGTCTGCCAGGTGCTATGATAATCTGAGTACTAGACCATGCTTCTCTGCCTTGCTCTGCACACCATCTTTCTTACTTTCCTCTTGTTGTTCCTGGGATTTCAGGAAGTGACATGGGAGCTTTTCAGAGAGGAGCAAGGTAGTTTCTGGGGAGAAGAGAGCTGTGCTTTTGGACTGTTTATGTGAGACTGTGCTTTGCCCACCACAAACCTGTAGCTGCAGTATGATATACCAGCTAGTGGTTAATGGTGCTTATGCTCAGCAGTGATGTGATCTTTATCAGCATAAATTTACTCACCTTTTCCATTTGTCTGCACTTAAAATTTCAGCATCTTTAGGTTCACAAATTGATCTTACAGATTTTGGCAACACAGTAAAGGGAAGGCACCTACTGCCACTAATAATGGTTCAGCCATCTACCAACTGTGCAGCCCAGCTGCCCTTATCCAGAAAGATCAGCTCACTTTAGGTATGATTTTTGTGAAGAGCACCTCTCAGGCTTCCACACTCCCTTTGGCTACATGTCTTTCCTTGGGTTGTTGAGCATCAGACTCCTTTGAGAGAGTAACTTCACTTAAGGATTTTGCTTTTAAAGGTAGGATTTGAATCTTCATGCTTACCTTCCCTATTCCTTATCTAATTGCTACCTAGTCTGTACAAGGAAACATTGCTTTCTTTCATGCTTGGTTATTTGACTGCTTGTTAACCAGTCTGCAAGGACAAAGCTTTGAGAGGAGGATGGAGAAGCTGCTCTTCAGTGGCTATTAGCCAGTGTACTAAGTGGAGTTGGCAGGGCTTGTATCTTGCACTGATATGCCTGCTACATTCATTGCTCATTAAACTCTTTGTTCTTTCTCCTCCTCCCTCTGCTCTCGCTTTCCTTCCCTGATAGGATGTCTCTGCATCTAACCTTGCTGCTGGGTTAAATGCAGGTTCTGTAGTGTGATGGAAGAGGATGAAATCTGGCCTGTGAGGAGCTGATGTCTCACAGATGTGCTTGAATAGTACAAGGAAGCACAGGCTACTGCTTATACTGCACTTCAGATAGGTACCACCATGACCCTCTGTACTTACTTTGTCTTGGTTACCTGACTGTAAGATGAATAGATATCAGCAATATTGGTAACTGATCAAACCATTGTAAAGGTTAGAGCTGTTACAGATAGAACATTTTAAAATCAGATGGTGTCTTGTATGTTCCCTAAGGAGTAATGCAACCACACTTTCTAGTGGTTTGTCACACAGGAATCTAAATTCTCATTTGCATCTCAAGAGCAAAGCTGGTTATGCTAAGTTAATATTTAGCAACTTAAAGGCTTAGAAATGGAAATTTTTACAGATACTCTTTTTCCTTTCTCTACAAACCAGTAAAAGACCCTTTGGTTAATTTGTTTGATGTCCATTTTTTAGTTCCTTGGGAAATAAGATTCACTGAGAACACTAAGGACTTTCTATCACTGAAAAATGTCTTGATCCTTAATCTGAGAAATGTAGCTGCCATTCTTCTGGCCAAGGCATATTAAACAGAATTTGGGCCTTTAAAAATGTTTTGTAGTTAATCAGTCAAGTTCTTGCAGCTCACATGGATGCTTCTGCAGTGTGGCAAAACACTGCAGATGTAGGCAATAAGAGCTTGGCCTGGAGCATAGACCAGAAACTTCTCACAGGACCTCTTCTCTTAAGTATCTTTGAGTTTTCTTCCTGCAGTAATTAACGTATTCGGATGGTTAGGCTGTTTTACCTGTTTAGATGTAGCTCTTGTTGTCTAAAGTCTTCCCTCTACAATGTGAAATGGAAAAGGAGGCACAATTTTCGATTCCCCTTTCTGCCCTTCCTCTTCACTCCCTAGCTTGCTCTTAAAAGGATGCAGAAGGATGGTGGTCTCTATGTTAAAGGTTTCAGGTTAGCTAAAATTACAGTGATTTTCTTTCCATATTGCGTTAGGATCTGAGCTTTCTGTAGACCATTCAACTCCAGAATCACAAAGTGGTAATAAGAATTGTATGTTGACAGGATTGTTTAACCAACACAAAGATAGAGTAACCTGTCAAAGTTTGATTTACTGCTAACTGCAGGAATCTTGAGTCTTGCATCACTGCTGGAATTGTCAGACAACCTCCTGTGTGTCTTTTCTGCTTCAGTGATGCAAAAGCAATTGCTAAAAAAATATAAGTGATCTTTCAGTAAAAGCATTCTCCATTGTTTTCATGGAGAATGTTTTAATTCTAGCCAGAAATGGTGTATCAAGTCTGTTTGCCTTAGATAAAATGTAACAAAAAGCCATTCGCCCCATTTCTGTCCTTCATTGTTAAACAAGTATTTTATGCACTCAGTAAAATGTTACAGCATGGCAGAGGCATGCTGGTACTGCTTCAGCGTGTACAGAAGCATCTCAGTTGTCACACCTCATTCCACATACCTGGACCCTGCTGAAGGTTTCTTCAGGATGAAGTGCCACCCATAGTAAAGAGCTGAATGGGAGCAGGTACTTGACTAGTTGCCACATTGTGTGGTGCCTATTTAATAATGCTTCGTGATGGAGTTACCTAATGCAGTAAAAGCACTTGGGTGTGTTTGAAAGCTGGGAACCTCAGTTTAGTCCCTGAAACACTCTAAAAAAGGTGATGGATTCAATCAGCTTGTTTCAAGTGAGGCAATTCATACTGCTCATTTATAAAAAATGTTGTTGGGTTGCTGGAAAATTGGATGGAGAGGAAGGGAAGGCTGCATACTAATCTTGCTTACACACACTAGGTTGAGCCCAGGCATGAAGTGAAAGGAAAACTCTGAGCTCTTCATTATCTAATACTCCCTTAGGGCAATAGCAACTCACTATAGAGCCAGCAAACCAGGCACAGGGGCTGGCGGGGAGAGAGCACACATTGTTCTCAGAATATAGCTGGTGCTGGAATCTTTCACTGAGAATCTGAAGCCGCCTTTAATGCAAAATATTCCTCAAAGGGGTTTGTTTTACTGCTTGCCATTTCAAAAGCTACTTTCAGTCTAGAGTGATTGATGCCTTTTTCCTCACAAATGGTTGCAAAGTTAGGTATCATACAACAAAGGAAGCATAATCTTCCTTTCTCATTCCCCACCATGCATGAACTGAAGTTAAGCAGGTACCCTCCTTTTTTTGAACTGGAAAAAAGAACAAATGGAGAAGTTAACCTCTCTCTGCTTTATTGTGTTGTAGCTTTTCAGCCTTTCTGCAGTGCTTATTGGGCAATCCATATTGTGTGCTTCATTTCAGAGTAAGTGATCATTTTTGTACTGAAAATTTAAGTGCAAATTATTTCTGTGGAAAGGCTAAATATTTTTCCTGGAACAGAGAGGGTATGGGGACAGCACATAACATAGGCATCAAGTGTGTCCCACTGATACATGTTCTGGTTTGGATTTCTATAAGGAGCAGAGAATAGAAGTTAAAGTGTCTCTTCTGACATGGTAGGGTAATGATTTAGGGACAGGATTCATAGCACTGGTTCAGCTTGCATACATTAAACTGGTTGATTGACATTAGTCTGTTTAGGATTGTGAAGGAAAGTGGACCTCTCTAAAAAAAAGTAGAGGACTCAAGTATGTCCTCTTGCTCATGTTCCTGGCATTTGCAGGCTCCGTGGTGATTCTTCACATAAGCAGTTTAACCTAAAATAAATTTACTCTCTTCCCCCTTCCCATTAAACTAAATATAGCCTCTGGGGTGGCCCTTGCTGAAAGAGTGTGCTTCCCATTTAATGCAAATTTGCAGCCTTGAAGAAAAAGAAATGTGTGAACACCTGGCAAATGTGGTGGAGGGGAAAAGAATTTTCACCCCTTTCATGGAGCAACCCCTGTGTTGTCAGCAAAGCAAGTCAAGTTACAATCCTTCAACTGAGAACTTCTGGAGGATTTCTCATTTTCTGTATGTCTCAAATTCATTCTCTGGAGTGTTTGCAGCAGAGCAACCCTTACAGATGTTTTGAAGTTTATGTTTTGCCTAGGTAACATCAGGATGACAATTAATTCTGACACATTCACAAAGCACTGTTGAGGAATTGTTGCTCAGCATCTTTGATTCCATGATTTGTGCAGGGGAGGTTCAGGAAATGTGCTACTGCATCAAGTTAAAATTGGAATAAAGGACTGAGTGCAGTCTTGCTCTTAAATTCCCTGGCTTTCAGGATGATGTCTATCTCCCTCCCAGAGGGTATATGAAGAGCCTTCACTGTCTCAAAGATGGTCTTTGAACATATTTCTTATGCTTCTAGACCAGTACAGAAGGGGAAAATTACAGATTTTACTATCTCACAATCTCATCTTCTGCAATAATTCTGCTTTTACTTCTACCCCTGTAACTATGCAAGGAGAGAAGGAAGCCAAAAAGGGCACTGAAACTTCCCTGACAGTTCCCAGTGTTGGACTCCTGGACATGGGGTGAACACTTGTGGCTCAGGTCTAGAGTCCTCTGAATGCTGTAGAAAATTGGTGTCTGAATGAGAGGATAAAAATGAGTCATCAGTTTACATGTGCAGAAATGAGAAAAACGTTAGTCAGTCTTAACTCTGGAGGAGCTGCATGACTGTAACATCATCATAGCTTGATTAGTGAAGTTTTCAATATGCAGGGAGATTGGGAGGAGCACCAACAGAACCTCCACCTTGGACTTCCGAAGGGCGAACTTCAGCCTATTTAAAAAACTTGTCTGCAAAGTCCCCTGGGTACCAGCCCTCATGAACCAAGGGGTTCAGGAGGGTTGGACCTACTTCAAACAGGAGCTCTTGAAGGCACAGGAATTGGCGGTTCCCATGTGCCGGAAGGCAAGCCGGCGGGGAAGGCGACCAGCCTGGATGAGCAAGCAGCTCCTGGAGGATTTAAGGGGGAAGAGGAGGCTGTATCACCTTTGGAAGGAGGGGAAGGCTTCTCGAGGTATGTTCAAGGAAGCTGTTAGATTATGTAGGAATAAAATTAGGGAGGCTAAGGCCCAGCTGGAACTGAAGCTGGCCACCTCAGTCAAAGATAATAAAAAGCATTTTTATAAATATATTAACAATAAGAAGAAGGGCAGGAAGAACCTGAACTCCCTAGTGGACCTGGAGGGGAACACAGTTACTGAGGATGAGGATAAAGCTGAGGTCCTGAACACCTTCTTTACCTCAATGTTTAACAGCAAGGCAGGAGTTCAGGACGAGTGGTCTCCGGAGCTGGGCGTTGGGGTCGGGGAGCAGAGTAATACCCTGGAAATCCATGAGGAGTTAGTTCGGGACCTGCTGAGCCACTTGGATATCCACAAGTCCATGGGACCAGATGGGATCCATCCTAGGGTGCTGAGAGAGCTGGCGGATGTGCTAGCCAGGCCACTCTCCATCATTTTCCTCCAGTCCTGGCTCACTGGTGAGGTCCCAGATGACTGGAAACTGGCCAACGTGGTCCCCATCCACAAGAAGGGTCGGATGGAGGAACCTGGAAACTACAGGCCAGTCAGCCTGACCTCAGTGCCAGGGAAAGTGATGGAGCAGATTATCCTGGCAGCAATAACTGCGCACCTGAAGGATGGCCAAGGGCTCAGGTCCAGCCAACATGGATTCAGGAAGGGCAGATCCTGCCTCTCCAACCTGATCTCTTTCTATGATCAGGTGACCCGCCTGGTGGATGTGGGGAGGCCTGTGGATGTGGTCTACCTAGACTTCAGCAAGGCCTTTGACACCGTCCCCCACAGCAAACTGCTGACTAAGCTGTCAGCCTGTGGATTGGACCACTACACTCTGTGCTGGGTTAGGAACTGGCTGGAGGGCCGGGCCCAGAGAGTGGTCGTGAACGGTGCCGCATCCAGCTGGAGGCCAGTCACCAGTGGTGTCCCCCAGGGATCAGTGCTGGGCCCTGTCCTCTTCAACATATTCGTTGATGATCTGGATGAAGGGGTAGAGTCAGTCATCAGCAAGTTTGCAGATGACACAAAGTTAGGGGCAGATGTTAGTCAATTAGAGGGTAGAAAGGCTCTGCAGAGGGACCTCGACCGACTGGAAAGATGGGCAGAGTCCAATGGGATGTCATTCAACAAGTCCAAGTGCCGAGTGCTGCACTTTGGCTATGGCAATCCCATGCAGAGCTATAGGCTGGGGTCGGAGTGGCTGGAGAGCTCCCAGACAGAGAGGGACCTGGGTGTGCTGATCGACAGCCACCTGAATATGAGCCAGCAGTGTGCTCAGGTGGCCAGGAGGGCCAATAGCATTCTGGCCTGCATTAGGAATAGTGTGGCCAGCAGGAGCAGGGAGGTCATAGTGCCCCTGTACTCTGCTCTGGTTAGGCCGCACCTTGAGTACTGTGTCCAGTTCTGGGCTCCTCAGTTTAAGAAGGACATTGAGACACTTGAGCGTGTCCAGAGAAGGGCAACAAGGCTGGTGAGAGGCCTTGAACACAAGCCCTATGAGGAGAGGCTGAGGGAGCTGGGATTGTTTAGCCTGGAGAAGAGGAGGCTCAGGGGTGACCTTATTGCCCTCTACAACTACCTGAAGGGTGGTTGTAGCCAGGAGGGAGTTGGCCTCTTCTCCCAGGCAACCAGCACCAGAACAAGGGGACACAGTCTCAAGCTGCGCCAGGGGAGGTTCAGACTCGAGGTGAGGAGGAAGTTCTTCACCGAGCGAGTCATTCGGCATTGGAATGGGTTACCCAGGGAGGTGGTTGAGTCATCGACCCTGGAGGCGTTCAAGGGGAGATTGGACGTGGCACTTGGTGCCATGGTCTAGTCATGGGGTCTGCGGTGTCAGGTTGGACTCGATGATCCTCGAGGTCCTTTCCAACCTGGGTGATACTGTGATACTGTGATACTGTGTGATACCCCAGCACTTGGTGGCGTTGTCTCTTGGGACTGTCGCCAAGGGATTGCCTCACTGAGGAGTGGGACACCAGGAGTTGAAACAGAGAACTGCATCAGTGGCTTTCCTGGAGCTGGAATGAGCAATACTGCAAAACTGGCAGCCCTGTGTGGCCAAAGAGGAGAAGAATGTGCAGATCTGTTCTTCCTGCAGAGATGGGGAGATATTGGCAAATACACACATTTGCCCATGCCCCACTCAGCTGAGAGGGGAGAACAGCAGCAAAGGCAGCGCTTGGTGGGCAGAGAGGGGACTGGGTAGCATCCTGCAGCAGGCAGTTGTCTCATGATGCTGTCTAGCTGTATCAAATAAATTGGTTGGGAATTGGGAATTGATTGCAGGCACATAAAGGGGAGTATGGGCAAAACCAATCATAAAAGCAGTGGGGAAGGATTCTTACTATTGGTACCAAGATGTCAGCAGGTTCTTTGAATGCACTTTCCATTAATACTTGCAATCAGAGATGTTCTGCAAGCCACTCAGCACTTCATGGGAGAGGGAGGACAAAGTCAAAGTGTTTCAAATTATTGCAGAATCACTAACCCAGATTCATAATGAAGACTGAATTTTTGCAGTTCAAGAAGAGGCTTCATTTCCTTGTTGTGTAAGAAAACAGAGTATGTCTTTCAAAAAGCTGTAATCTTCATATTCCAGCTACCAAATTAACGATGAGAGTTAAGTAGACCAAATAATTAGGGTAAAAATTAATCTGTGTATTTAACATTAATGTCTAATATTTTAGAAGATGTTTATCACAGTATATTTTTTTTAGTAACATAGCTCATCACAGTTGCTGTCTAGCCAAACATTATTCAATTCTTATGTTTTGGCTACAATGAAGAAGCTAAGAAAATTAGTTTTGGACATCAAGACTGCATTTGCTCTCCTCTTTGCGGCTGTGTTGAGTAGAAAAAAAGAAGAAAAACATCTTGTGCTGTAAGTATAGTGGCAATCTAATCTTGGGCTACTAAAAAACATTAATTATTTAGTTGAAGTGTTGCTGCAAAGTGATCTGAAAACTGTATAAAGTATCTGTTACCCTTCTGAGATCGGTTAGCACATTTGTACTTGAGATTTCAATATTAATGATGAAATTACAGCTTCTATAATGTTATACTGTGTGTATTCTTTAATGTAAATAACCTACACTGTCAGCTAGCTGATACTGCTTTTGTCTCGGGGCAGAGGGAGAGAATGAATGCAGGTAGACTACTGCAAATGTATTAGGTTCTCGCAAACAAACCAGCAGTGGCTTTGGTCGGGATATGGATAAAATAATGCAGTGATGTGTTCAGAATATTACAAGACATGGTGAATTTTAGACATGCAGACTGCAAGAGCCTTCCTACATCAGCAAGAAACATATGAGCTGTAAGCATGCTAGTCCATTTCTGCTGGAACTTGTCTTTGAAGATGAGCTGTTAAGCCTTTTTAGACCCTGCTTCCTCTGATTATTAAAGGATCTGTGTTTTTTAAAAATAGGCAAGCTAGACCCAGCATCTCTGGCAAATTCTGTCTTTGGGTGCTATGTTTATGCCTCCTTAAGCAATATGAGCTGTCATTTTCTCCTACTCCCCTCTGACTCCCTGTGCACTCCTTCCTTTATCTCTTCCTCCTACTCTCAGTTTTGCATTTTGTTTCATGCTGCCTATTCCTGGAACAGTCTCCCAGTCTCTGCTGCCAAATCCTCCTTCCCTCTCTGCTCTTGCTAACCGGTTTCTTCCCGCAGTTGTTCCTGGGTTGTTTGCTTAACTAATTATCTCTCTGTTTGCTTTCTTTCCTATATGTGTTGTTCTCAATCATGTTTCTTAGTGTGAGATAGTATGTATGGCAGGATAAAGGAGGATATTTGCAGCTATTTTGTTGAACATTGTTTGCATTAGCTCTTTACACAATGATTAGTCAGTCCCCTTCCCATATGAGTGCAGAATTTTTCCATAACTTTCCATACACTCTTGAAAGGGCAGCCATGTTTTACCTTGAGGTAATTCCTAGTCTGTGTGAAAGCAAGCCTCTGTATTGCAGCAAGTGCCATGAGCTAGCTTATCCGTATAGGCAAAGTTCAGCTGTGTTTGTCAATTTGCCTGAAATGCTACGAAACACAGAGGTGTGGGCAAATCTGGTGATGCTCAGTAATACTGCTGTCATTGCACAGCTTCACTGCAGTGGTGATTGTGGTGTTGTGGCTGTTGTTTTCCTAGCATGGGCAAGCTTGCAAGGGCATGTATGGAGATGTATATGTTTACTGTTCATAAAGCATTTTTGTGTACTTTTTTGCTGAAAAGTCTTACCACAAAAACATTGCAGAAAAGCACAGCCCCCACCATATTAACAGAACTGTGTGTTGGTAAGTGGTAGTGCTGTATGCAAGTGGTTGATCAAGTTGTTGTGGTTTTTGCAATGCATTTTTTAGGCTGAGTACCTTTCTACCAGGCTAGATGAAGAGAAGTGGGTTCTCTTTCACACTGAACACCTTGCCATACAGGCTGATAACACATTTCTACCTCAAGGGAATTTCACTCTTCTGGTGATTCTGTTCTTTCCATTCCAGCTGAGAGAAGGCAATCTGATCACTGATGTATTTTTTAAGGAGAATGTCTGTGTTTTGTTTTGTTATTTGGTATTTTCTGGTTTTGATTCACTTACTTGGACCAAATCAATAATTTATTAGGAAAAAAAAAGAAACCCTGAAAACATTAGCGTTGCTTTAGGCTAAGTTCCACAGTAGTGGTCTGAACACTTGTCTTTTCTTAAGTCTCACTTCTGGTAATGTCTGACCTTGCATCTTACTGCTACATGTGAAACAGAAATAGTTTTGTAATGGTTTCATTCTATAAATACTTACACAAGCTTGCAAAATGACACACAAGACTAACTCCATTGATTTTTATGTGATTCATATGTTTTCCCTTTGTCAGAAACTTAAAGTGGACTTCAAAACTGAATTTCTTGATGGAGAAAACTATTTTTTTCTTCAAAACATAAATAGTTTCCATGATAATCACAACAATTTAATCCCATTTTCAGCAGTTGAATGCATTTTACAGGCAGGTTTACTGTCTGCAAGATTTGGGGAAGAGTCTCCAAGATAGCTCTGACTCCAAACCCTATGACTGGGCGCCTTGCAGTTTTCAGTACCAGGTCCTTTCTGACTTAGGTTGGACTCGATGATCCTCGAGGTCCTTTCCAACCTAAGGTATACTGTGAAGTTATACTGTGACTTCAGCTGCAGTCCCTAGTGGAGATGTTAATTTTGCTCAAAATCTTTGAGCCTTCCTGACAGAATTTTGGTTTTAATAGAGGGTGGATTTGATTGCAAATATGGCAGCTTTTGTTACTGAGTTTGCCTGTACTGTTAATTAGGATGTTAATCAGGTCCTGGGCTTACTCTGCATGAAGGAGTATTTTAAAGATGCAGCTTCATAGTAGAAAAATATTCTAGTTGTAATCAGTTGACTAATTAAAAAGGTAGGAACATAGCACCCACTTTAGCAATTAAGTCCATAAAATGGAAGGAGTAAGAACTAGTGGTGTGTAAATATAGTACAGTTTAAAAATTAGTGAATATATTTGAGATGTACTTTTTTTAAACAAGAAGTTCTGCTTCTCTGTGTTGCTTGTCGAAAAACAAAGGTTTCTATAAAGGGGAACAGGAAGTACAGTGTTGAACTTCTTGTTTAAAAATGGTAGCATGGCATAGTTTAAACTGTGGTGTGGAAATAAGGATGGCAATGCATGTGTTACTCTGATTTTGTAACAATTACAAACAGATTATTTGATAGAAGGAAAGTTTAACAGTAGCCAACACTATCATCTTTTCCCTAGCAGACTGTTCTCTCATTTATACATCCTTCATGCATTGAAAGCTAACTAGTGTGTGAAGCTGCTGAAGCCCATCAAGGCTGTAAGTACCCCAGTGGGCTGGAAATGCATGGGGTCTCCATCCACCCTCCTTCTCCTCCATCACAGGCAGCATGCTCAGCAACAACACTCAAGAGTGCAGTGATCACCAGATGAGTCCATGGTCAACAAACAGGTCCAAAGTCCAGCCATCAAGGCAGAGTGTCCTTGTAACATAATTCAGGTCATGACCTGAGCTCAGATACAATTCGCAGGTCAGTGGGTGAAGGCTGGTCAGGACATTTCTGGTGTATCCAGAGCCCGAACAGTATTCCTTGCTGAGTAGCCTCTTGAGATCTGTTTCTGCTCTATGCTTGTGAAAAAAAACAGATGATTATTTTTAGTGCATAGGTAGCTGTAGAGGCTTAGTGAGAGCAGTAGAACACTTTGCATTTGTTCCTGTCTTGCAAAATTCATGCCTCAAACTACTGTCTCAGCGAGCCTTTGTAATCTCCATAGACCTCAAGTCATGCCTTTGCCTCCTACTCTACTCTTCTTCCTTTCAATTGTTTGTTACTTACTAGGCCAAATTTGTAGTTTGCTTCTATCACTTTCATTCCCTATTTTTTGAAGCGACTTTGCACTGTGTTTATAGCTTACTTCTAATAGCCAAGCCAGAAAAAAAAGTGAGTATTTTGGGTTGATTCTGGGAGGCTTAGTTATGTCAAGCACACCAAGGAAGTAGGGAACTAGATATTAGAAACTACAAAGTCTGGGAAATATGCCATTGGCTTTGTGGAGGTTTTGTGAATCAAAGACATCATCTGAATGCAGGCAAAAGGAAGCTGCTGCCCACAGCTAGGGAGCATGTTCCTTTACAAGCCCAGTAAATTCTGGCCCTGTGAATCTTTATACAAATGTGTAAGAACAGGTAAACACAAGAGCTTTCCTGAGGTTATATGCTTTTGTAGAGCTTACTTACAGCTTGCTTCTGATGTCGGTTTGGACAAACCTTCACTGTGACAGTGTTAAACCTGTTCCGTGCTGTCATGTGTTCCTAGGTAAGATACACTGGAAAAGGTTATTAGCTCCTGTGTGCTGCCTGACAGGAGGAAGTAATTGAATACAGGAGATCAGGCTCTTGCTAATTGAGGTGAAATTTTTAAGGTACAGCTCAAAGGAATAACAGTTGGCTTTCATAGCAGTTACAAGAAAACTTTCATAATGTGCATTTCTGTATTAAGACACTTCAGCTGTGACTGACACCGAGTTGTCCTGTTTCTGCCAGTTGGTCTGTATTTCTGCACTTGCTAATGTTACTTCAGGGAAGACAGAGAGAAGACATTTTACTTTCTGCGGGATCGTTTATCTGAATGTGGTAAAGAGAGTACATGAGGCAATGGAAATTAGATTTTTGTCCATATCTAATGCAGAAGGAACTCCATTTATCTCCTGCTCTCACAGTTCAGCTGAAGATGTTCAGTCATGATAGACCATACATGTTGATAAGGAGGAGGCAAAAGATGCTGTGTTCGCACCTTTTGGGGTAACTGAGATACTTCCCGCCTGCATGTCTGACCTTTAAGCCAGGCTGAAAAACAAGTTGACAGTTTTCCCTTCCCAAAGTTGTCCTGTGGTGAGACAGAGCAACATGTAGGGGCTTTTGGTGCTTTTAATCTGAGGGAATACCTCAGTGTAAAAGTTTGATATTCTTTGCTTTTGAAAATGAGTCAGTTGTTGTAACCCCGAGCAGTGACTATAGAATGGTGGGGAGAAGGAAGGGAGCTGAAAAGCAGCTTTCCTGAAAGCTCTTACAAGGGGGAGCTTTTTGTTTCCAGAGGAGAGGATTGGCTTTTGTTGCTAGCAGGTAGTGCTGAACCATGCCTCTGTAACTGGGATGGGAAGGACTAACGCTGTTGTGTTTGGGGTTTTTTCTTTTTTCTTTTTTTTTTTTTTTTCCTTTTTTTGTACTATAAATGAGACAAAGATCTGCAGCCTACTAGGCTGTCAGTGGAAGGGATATATCATGTATCCCAACAGCAGGAACCTTGCAGGAGTCATGGAATCCCTGAGCATCTCACTGTAGAGCCGGCCTGGCAATGGGAGCCAGCCTCTTCCATCTCTGTGCCTCCATGGTGCCTTCAAAATTGATTGCACTGTCACAAGGGTAAATTCAAGTCTGCAGCTGGGTTTCCACCAGGCTGAGCTGAGAGGAGTTCAAGCATATCTGTTTAGCATGGACTGCAGTTTGTTGCTCTTGCAGAGGTGTAAGCTTACATACCTGTCTGGAGATGATCATAGAAAACAATAGTTATTACTTCATCTCACATCTTTTCCTCTCATATCAGACTGACACAGCTGAAGCCTGTTGGCCAGCTGGCAGCTCTCTGGCTTGCCACAGGTCTATAGCTGAAGAGGCCTGCAGAAGGACTTGCTGACACACTGTCTGGAGGCTGCAAGCCTGTCTGTCAGACCGGCATGGGCACCGTCAGTGAAATTCTTCCTAGAGAGAGTGATTGCCCATTGGAATGTGCTGCCCGGGGAGGTGGTGGAGTCATCATCACTGGAGGTGTTTAGGAAGAGACTGGATGGGGTGCTTGGTGCCATGGTTTAGTTGATTAGATGGTGTTGGGTGAAGGGTTGGACTCAATGATCTCAAAGGTCTCTTCCAACCTGGTTAATTCTATGCTATGCTGTGCTATGCTATTCTACCCCAGCACAGACCAGGGAGGGGCTGTGGTGTCTCATGGTCAAGCAGACTAATAAGGATTTTTTTTTGGTCATGATGACACCATTAAAGTGGAATGGGTTGAAAAATCAATCAGGTTCCTTCTCTGATTACTGTGTAACTCAATTACTGCAGTCCCTCTGGGGCCCAAGGCAACAATCGTCTCAAAGGAAGTGCTGAAGAAAGACCTCTAAATTAGAGCTGCTGTGTACATAGGCAAGAGCCAGCCACCACGTGTTCCAGAAAGAGGAATTAGCTTATGAATTATAGAAAGGACTGGGGAAATGTACTCATGACACTGGGTTTTAGGGTGGTAAGACCTGTGGCTCAGCTAGAAAGGAGCTTGTGTGATAGAAGTGGTTGATAAAAATGTCAAATGACACCCATTATCTTCCACGTGCCTTGGTAGGAAGGTGCCAGCAGCCCCAAATACAAATAATCTGGTCACTGGTTTTGGGTAAGTGCAGATCCTGAGCATTTGTACTAATCCACCACAAAAATTTCCACCCATCAGAAATACCTGGAGATCAGACATCAAACCCACACAATTCTGATTGTTATCTTGCTTTCATGTCACATCAGTGCCATGTGGCTTAGCAGCTGATAATTCACAAAACGGCTTGTGTTTCACATGAACACTGTATACTACTAGCAAACAATATCCAAGTTTGTCTTAGTGCTGGTGGTTTGTGAGATAGCTGACCTCACAGATGATGCCTTCTGATCTAGTGATGCTTTTCCAGCAGGACAGGAAACTGCTGAGCCTGTCCTTATACCAGTGAAACACTGCATCCTTGCTGTGCATTCTGACTGCCACCTCCTGCAATTCGCATTCAGGCAGTCCTGACAGGAGTTCAGAATGGGCCTTAAATAATCTAAAAACATTTTATTTGATGGTGTTAGATTCCAAGGAGTTTGATCTTAAAAGAGGAGACAGGTATTTTCTTTTCCTTTAAGACTGAGCAATTTTAAGTATAGTTTTTCTTCCCTCCCCCCCTTTCTTTCTCTCTTACAGATCTTTCTGGGCTTTGTATTCTGGGTGTGAGTGCTTTCCGACAGCTCCCTTACCTTTTACTATGAATTGTGGTCGGTATATTTGTTTTGCTGCTTTATTTTTTCTTTTCATTTGAACCTAAACCAGCTGATGTGGTCCCCAAAGAGCTAAATGCAGAGTGTGCCAAATGGCGTGCCCTCTGGCTGTGAAGCCTTGTTAAAGAGATTGGAGCTGACAGATTCTTCAGCAGCAATCTCATACAGGCCTTTTTGTAAAATTTGTGGGTTTGAGCTCACCCTTGTAACAAATGGGGGTTTGTCTGGGAGCTTTGTGAGAGGCTTGAATGGAGTCATTGTTATCAAAACACTGCTGTGATTCAGAAGTGCCAAGCAAAGGGTGTTTCTCTCCCTCTTGCCCCTCAGCTGGGCACTGCAGGTGTGGCAGCCTAGCTTAAACTCTGGTTTCATCCTTATTTTGCAGATTGTAATTTTCCTCTTTAAACTAATAACCAGGAAATTGAAGCTGCAGCTCTTTGCAAAGTAAGAGCTTCTGTTCAACAACAAAAATGTAGTTGAAGAGGTGAGCAAGCATAACCAGGGAAGAGAAGTATTTTCCAGGTTGGTGTTTTAGAGGTTGAATCGTAAAAGTAGTACAGTACTTTGCCAGGCTTTTGGATAGGTCAACATAGCCTTGGTTTTCTTACTGTTACCACAGTGGTACAAATTCTGTCCCAGAAATACTTGCTTGTAAATTCCTGCAAGTGATGCATGGGCTCCTGAGCTTATAAGCTCCTCTTTACATTATTTTTTCCTAGAAAACCAACTTATTGTCTAATATATGTTAAGATAGTGAATCTTTGAATCCAAAATAGTCTCATTATTCTATTTGGTTCAATAGGATTAAAAAGCAAAAGGATGTGAGCTCTTTGGGAACATACTGACTTGCAATCCTCAGTCTTGTCAATCAATCATAAAGGAATCTGAGTGGAGTGTTTTGCATGCAGGGGAGCAGAATGAAGACTGCCTCTCAGAGCAGCTGGGATACTTGAAGATGTGTATTCATGAGGAGATTCGCTCATATAGTACAGCATTTATTATATGTTTCTATGTGACCTCTCTCAGCTCTGCTGAATTCTGCCTCTGCTGTCTCCTGTCTCCCTGATGTTTCATGTGACTTTGAAGTTTTAGTGCTGAGCACAAGCATGGCTAACTTTGGGGCCTTCCTTGCAGAGTTAGTGAGATGAGAAAGACTCATTGTGGAGATACAAAGGTTATTCTCCTGGTTGCTTTTGAAAGGTGACACATGGCCTTGGGTACTGTGCTAATACCCTGGAATTGAACTTGAACTGGAATTACAAGCTATATGCTGCACTCAATGCAAACAAACAAACAAAAAACCAAAACAAAAACGGGATAAAACATATCTGAATTCTGGTTTTCGTATCTCTCAAGGGTTAGGGTTATGTCAAACACAAACGAGTGACAGATGCACTCTATTAATTCCTCTCCCTTCCCAAAGGAAAAAAGAAAGGAAATGAGGGGAAACAATTAAGAATTGTAAAAGGAACTTGAAGAAGAGAGCTTGACCCTTGTGTTCCCTCAGCTTTGTACTGAATCTGATGTATATAGAGTAGAATATCTTGTAGATCAGTTTAGGGTCACCTGAACTGTCCGCTCCTCCCTGCAGGTGCGGCCATTTGCTTTGGACCCCCAACATGGTACACAAGATTTAGCAGTGACCTTGGTCTGCATGCCAGTCCTTGGTACTGTTATCATTCAGTGTTAACACTACTAGAAGCAGATGTTGTGTGAAAATTTGCCATTAACTGCAGAAAGTACAGTTAATTAGAAGAGACCGAGTTGAAAAGTAAAATCACTGATCTGTTCTAACTCTAACCAGGATAACATCTTCCCATAGTAATTTCTCCACTTTGCTCCCTTGTTTTTCCTGATAAAATGTTAACAGTATGTAGAGGCAAAACTGAAAGGTGATTGTTTGTGTTGAAGAAAACACAGCTTATTGTTGCTGACTGAACTGAATTTCCAAAGCCAGTTTTGTCATTACAGGGAGCCATTTGGGAATGGATACTCAATCCATTTGGAGTCTAGGGAACAGAGATGTTTTTGATTCATCTTGTTCCCTTGCAGTGTGACCTTCAATAAGATTTGCTGTGTCTCAGTTTCTCCACTGCAAAATTATTTCTGGAATATGCTTTACATCTACACTCTACAGCTATTCTGAAGACCTCACTGGGGCTAAAGTTTCACTGTGCTCTACACAAGCCAGTCCCCGCTCGGCTGAGCTTTTAGCATAGCCATTATTTGAGATGATACTTAATGATTATTATAAGACTTGTGTGAAGAGCATTCTGAGTCTTTTCATCTGCTGTCACAAAGTAAGTTAGCAATGTTATATCTCTTCATATAAAATATGCTTCATTTTTTCCCCCCTCTGCCTCAAGCTGTGCACCAGCAGTTTGGAAAACAGCCTGATGGGAATCTTCAGAATGGGACTTAGGACCTCCCTCATTGTGAACTGCTATTTTCCCTGACTCAGAATCTTTTCTGTTTGGTAATACACATTATGAAATAAGCATCTGTCTTGTAAGTAGTTTCTTTTCTGGTGGTGCTAGTTGTAAAACTCCTGAGTTTACTATATAAAAATACCTTATGTCTGTCTTAAACTTACGGACAAATAGGTCTGCTAATGTGTGTTCATTTACCAGAACGTTAGTAATGAAAGGGCTCAGAAACAGAACGTGTGTAGCAAGGACAAAGAACTGGTTTGGTAGTACTTACTGTTATTGTTACTCCTGTGCTTCTTGGAGTTGTAAGCTGTGCCAGGTGAGCAGGTGGTTTGAGGGATTGTGTGTGGTGGAGCACATGCCTGCAGGGGTCTGGGTGTATGAGAAAAATGTTTTTTTAGCTTTCTTTTACAGAGAGCTCATTTTGGGTCTGACTGACAGGGTGAGCAGCATCTGTAATTCAGGGTGTCCTTGCACTGTGATGGAAGGGGCAGCAGGTGTCCCACCAAAAACTGCCTGTATCCCAAGCAATACACACCTGGGTTTTGTTGCGGTAGGTAAGTCACAATTCTAGGAAGGGAGCAAATGATACACAGTGATTTTATTTTAGTTTTAAACCAAGGAGAAATTTAGTTACTTTCCCTGGTGTTTATGTTTTAGATGGCTTAGTGTTTATTGGCTTTGTTGGGAGTTTTATCCTGGAAGAACATATGGTGAAAGAGTTTGCTGTCATAAACACAAAGCAGGAGGTGAGGGAACTTAGTAACAAGAAGCTTTTGTGTATTTGAGATCAACTCAGGTTTACATTGTGCTGTTTATTATTTATAGCTGGCCTCATGCTCTTCAGTGGTGTATGAGGGAAGGTGAGGAAGGTCTCAGGAGATGGTTCCTTTCCAGCTGCCACTGGATCAATTGACAGCAATTTGGTGTACAGTGCACAGGCACAGGCACCCTGTGCACTGTGGTGCCTAAGGGACAATGTGTCTCCAAAGCTATGTTTTGATAGCCCTGGAAGAATGTGAGTTCCCAGGACAGGTGGGATGGCCTTGTAGAGAGGAGTGGGAACCATGGAAAGTGGAAGCTGTGGGGCATGTACCAGTGCATGAGGGGTGGCTACCAGGAGGATAGAGACTCCCTTTTTACAATGAGTCACATGGAAAAGACAAGGGGCAAGAGGTACAAGCTGCTCCTGGGGAAATTCCAATTGGAATCCAGGGTAAATTTTTTCACAATGAGAACAGTTGGAATAATCTCCCAAGAGAAGTAATGAGCTTGACAGGGTGCTGGGCAATCTCATTGAAACTACACTCTCACCTAGAGAGGTTGGCCCAGATGACCTTGGGGTCCCTTTCAACCTGGTATTCTGTGGTTTTGTGAAATATGTGCTAGAATAGAAGAGACTCATGTTTTCTGTTCAGTGGTATAAAGAGGAATGTGGGAAGGTCAGGTACACCAGTTCTGTTTGCTGTAGTGTGTGAGAATCTCACCTAAGGCTAATAGTGAATCCCTGCACCCTGTCAAGACCTTTCTTCCAGAGGCTGTTAGGGCTGTTCTGCCAAGCTCCCGCACAAGGGCATGTGTCACTTTGCAGGGAACAGGTCTGCCTGCTGATGGGCGAGCGATGCTGCCCACCCAGTGCCTGACGATCCTGATATTTCATCTCAAACCTGTCAAATACCATGAGTCCATACTGGGAATTGACTTTCTCTCTTTTAAATTGCAGGATGCAAAGAGAAGCTGCCATCATGTGAATGCATAACAGCGAAATGAGAAACAGGACACCTGGGAAGGCTGAGCTGAAACCTCTTGTGCAGGGGATGACAGACTGAGTGCTGTTGGAGACAAGATTTATGAAACCTTGCTTCTTCAAGAGACTTTCCTGGGGGAGAGGAAAAGGAGGAAGCAGATAAAGGAGCAATGGGAATTGAGGGCCATGGTTACTTGAGATAAATGGCAGATCCCTGGGAGCTTAGCCTTGTAGCTGTTTGCTTTAGCTTTGCCTCTCTCTGCAGCTGCTTTTTCTTTTTTGCGAGCTGCTGCTGGGTACTGCCACGGCAGCACCGGAGATTTCAAGAGCGCCGTGGGTGCAGAGTGTGAGCGGGGGTGGGCAGCCCGCCTCACCATGATTCAGTTGTGGAAAGTAGTGCGGCACGTGCGACAGCTGGAGCTCCACAGATTGATCCTGCTGCTCATTGCCTTCAGCCTGATCTCCATGTGCATCCTGGCTTACTACGTCACTAACAGTCCTAAAATCAAGGAGCCACCGCCCCTGCCCTTCAGTGACTGCAGCAACCAGCACCGTGTCTTGATCCCACCGCAAGCCAGCTGGAGGCTCACAAAATCCGTGGACACTTCACGCACAGATCCTGTGGTGCTAGTCTTTGTGGAAAGCATTTACTCCCAACTGGGTCAAGAAATAGTGGCCATCCTGGAATCTAGCCGATTTAAATATAGGACAGAGATTGCCCCTGGCAAAGGGGATATGCCCACTCTGACAGACAAAGATAGAGGACGCTATGCTCTTATTATCTATGAGAACATCCTTAAATATGTGAACCTAGATGCTTGGAACAGAGAGCTGCTGGACAAATACTGTGTAGAGTATGGAGTGGGGATTATAGGCTTTTTCAAAGCCAATGAGAACAGCCTGCTCAGTGCACAGCTCAAGGGTTTCCCCCTTTTCCTACATTCCAACTTGGGGCTGCGGGACTATCACATCAACCCAAGTGCTCCCCTGCTCTATGTCACCCGGGCTAATGAGGTAGAGCAGGGCCCCCTGCCTGGTGATGACTGGACTGTGTTCCAGTCAAACCATAGCACCTACGAGCCAGTACTGTTGGCCAGCACAAAGTCCTCAGACTCTATTCCTCACCTGGCCACCCACAAAGCATTGCATGCTACAGTGGTGCAGGATCTCGGTCTGCATGATGGTATCCAGCGGGTTCTCTTCGGCAATAACCTCAATTATTGGCTGCACAAACTCATTTTCGTGGATGCAATTGCCTACTTGACTGGCAAGCGCCTCTGTCTCACACTTGATCGCTATATCCTCGTCGACATTGATGATATATTTGTGGGAAAAGAGGGCACTCGCATGAAGGTGTCTGACGTGGAGGTAAAAGCCTCAGAATAACAACTGTCTTTTGTGTGTGATATGCCAGGAAAGGCAAGGCTACATTTAATTTGAGAGTTGATTGCTGCAGTTGTTCTTGTCTTAAACACAGAAGTAGGCTGCATAGATGCTGAGTCACTGGATGTGATGCTCTCAACAGTTTTTCAGGTTTAAATGGAGCACTTTTGCTTTTGGGACCTGTAGCTGTCTTGTCTGAGTTTAAGAGGAGGATGCCTGTGGTGGCCTATCCTGTCTCTTTAATACAGTAAACAGGTAAATGCAGATTTTCTCTGTTAAGCTATTTGTAGCTGTAAACTCTGCCTTTCAAAAGGAAAAGGCAAGTTGTGCTAGAATAGAAAAACTGTGTTCTATCTCTTATATATAAACTGTCTATATTACATTGCAAAACTGTAGGCCACTTCTTGCAGCATCAAGTGTTACAGTCTATGTCTATGGACATAACCAAAGTGGGAAAAGAACTATTTTATCTAACCCTTCATTGCTCCTCCATCAACAACTCGTGTCCCTGGGCAGGGAATATCCAAAAATTCACCAGGAAAATATGCTCAGACCAAGTCTATATGAGAACAGTCTCTCTTGCCTCACAGTTGGGAAAGAGATGCCATCTTTCTGGTTTGCTTTTCTTGGCAGTTCCCTGAGTAGTACAGTGACTTACTAGGAAAGGATGTGGGAAAGACACAGAGACAGATTTTGTGGAGGAGAGTAAGAAAGGCAAAGGAGAAAACAGGTAGGAAGAAGGTGAGAAATGAAGTGCCCCTTCTAGTTCTCTGTGTCCTTGAAAGTAGGTGATAGAGTGTTCTCCGAAGTCTCATGACATGTACATATGCCGCCTCTTGGAGCCAAGGACTTGCCACTTTCTTCCCCATCAATTCTGGTTAGTAGCTGTTACAGCAGGTGCTCTGCCTGTTTCTCCAAGTGTACCCAGGTTGTTACAGAGTTATGAGGCCCCAGGCCTTTCACTCTGGATTCCCATTTAGCACTTGCCATTAGATAGGTTCTGCATTAAATTCCATGGGTACCAGAAATTATGATGATAAGCCTGTGACAGCAGCTGCCAAGCATGCTAAGCATGTTTCCAAGACAACTTCAAAGTGAGATACCTTTTAACCTTGCAGCTGAGGGCATTTGAGGCAAGGGTGGAAAACAAAATAACATTGTACATACCTCCCTAAGACTTGAACCTCATCTGTTACATCCTCCTAAGAGCACTTTTCCACCTCACTAGGAGTCTTGCTACTGTTTCTACAGGCGTTATGCATCCATGCAAAATACCACAGAATCACAGAATGTTAGGGCTTGAAAGGGACCTCCAGGGATCCTCAAGCCCAACCCCACTGCCAAAAAAGGACCACCTAGAGTAGGCCACACAGGAACTCTGAAAGTCTCCAGAGAAGACAACTCCACAACCTCTCCAAGCAGCCTGTTCCAGTGCTCTGTCACCCTCACCATAAAATGTCTCCTCATGTTGAGGTGGAACCTCCTGTGTTCTAACTTGTAGCCGTTGGTCCTTGTCCTATCACTGGGCACCACCAAAAAGAGGCCGGCACCTTCATCCTGACACCCACCCCTCAGATACATGTAGCACTGGTAAGATCCCCTCTCAGCCTTCTCTTCTCAAACTAAGCAGCCCCAGTTGTCTCAGTCCATCTCCATTTTTTCAGGTCTTAGAGATTTTAAGTTCTGCTTCTGATCCCAGGTTTAGCTTTTGGGAAAAGGAAATCCTTGCACTGTCTTGGGAGGTAGCTTTATCTTTTCAATTCATTTGAAGCTGCACGCCTGAGGCAGCTCCAATTAATTGCATGTCGTTATTTTATTTGCTTCATTCTTTAATCATTCTCCAGAGCCACCTTTGACCATAACTCTCCCAGCAAACAAGAAAAGTGTTTCCAAGCAGACAGCTATAGAAAAATGAAACAGTTATACTTATTTAAGGAAAATGCTAACATTTTCTTCATTTCACTGCAGTGTCCCTGTGTTTTGAGGTGCTGGAATGCTCCAACAGTTCTGTGTTTTTTGAAAGTTTACAATCTTACCTTAGTCCTGAGCAGGCCTTGCACCCTCTAGTCCAAAACCAGCAGAGATAGTCACCTCTCTGAGTGCTTGTGCAGGTTACTGACCCACATGGGAAAACAGGAGATAGGTGCCCAAAGCTTCTGGAAACAAATGCTGTGCTAGTGATGTTGAAAACAAACCCAGACAAGATAATTCCAAAAGATGCTTTAGAATAGAATAGAATAGGTTTTAACAGGGTGAAATGGAGGAATAATCTGTGATCAGTAAGCAGAGAATCTCAGGCAAAGCAGATAAACCCTAGATTTATCCATTTAAAAGAAGCTCTCTGATTGCAGAGCCATGAGAGGTTAATGAATTTTTATGTTTTAAAAGCGAGAAATAACTGCATGGTTTTGTTGATAGCCTCTCCCCATGGGGAGAGAAGGGGATATAATAGCGACAGAACAGCTGGCATTTTCTTTGGCCTTTTATATGAAAGCTCTGTTTCAGGGCTGTTATCTCAACACACAGCTCCTTATCTTAAAAGCTTAGATTACAGTGGTCAGGGCAGCAGTTTGAAGATTGGGTGTTGTGTGAAGGTATAAAATTGACTCTGCTGTCCCAGTGAGCCTGTTTGCTATATGCAGGTCCATGTTCAGAGAGCTTCCAGGACAAAATGACAATTAAAAGAAAGTGCTGAACATAATTTGATCAAATGCATGCCCATGGTAGATGTCCTGTGTGAGAGGAGAAATAATTTTATTTGCTTAACGGAGAGCTGAACGGCTTTCTTCTTTAACCAGAAAAATGGGAATCATGATTGCTTATATTTAAAGACGATAACCCTTCAGTTCCGCTTTCTGATAAAGGGCTGCAGCAGGAGCTTGTGTTCCTCAGCTGAAAGGAAACAGTTGGAAATGGCAGAAGGAAGACATTTTTCCCTTGTAAAGTTTACCAGAGATTTGAGCTGCACTTAATTAACAAAACAAAATCTCAGAGAATCTCTTCTCAATTATTCCACATTCAGTCTCTTCTAAAATTGTAATCCTTGGAATTTAGGAACCCTTCGTAAAACTGACCAATGAAGATAAGCAGAAGGATCTGGCTTTTGTCATCCTTCCTGGTTGTCTTTAGGTATGAGGAAAGAAGATTAAGTAGATGAGGTTTTGTCTGTTTTGCTGGTAATCATTGCGAGGACATAAATAGTGAGCAGTCATTGCTAGCAAGTCTGAGAGAAGCTAAGTGAGAATCAAGGACAGTCATTTCATTTTGGATTACGAATGGTGAGGGTGGAAGAGAGAAAATCTGGTGAGGGTGGCTGTCAGACAGCTGTTTTCTTTCTAGATTGTAGATGATGATCATACCTGAAATGAAAATACTTAGCAGTTTCTACCTTCCTGATTCTAACATTATCAGACCCACAAATGCTTTCTCTTTTGGTGGTACTCTTTTGAGCTATGCCAGTGCTACTGCAGGACCATTAGAAAACTGCAGAAAATCTCTTCAGAATGTGCTGCCCAGTATCCACAGGGACAGTTCCTGTGAAGAAGGTGGGGTTTTTGGAACATGTTTGACAGTTGTGAAGAGGCTGTCAAAGCACTCTGCTTTCTTCCTCCATGTTATATCATGTTGCTCTTCATTTGTCCGTGTGCTGTGTTCCTAGCTTCATGGTATCTTCTCTTTCTAGTATCTGACTCTCAGCCTTGTATTTCCCCATTTTGCCCCTTTTTAGAAGGACCTGATATAGAGGGGAGGTAATAGGTAGGGTTGGTATGAAAAAGATAAAATCTGTACAAAGACTTTTGGAACTTAGAACTTTCGTGGCTAAAAAAGTAGAGTTGCTTAAAGGCTTAGTATGAAGTATTATTGTGATGAGAAGGACTAGACCCTAAAGATAAGATAAAGAGGGTACAATCAGGGTGCTGTGGCTTCCCATGATTTCTTTCTTGCTCCTAGAATTTTAACCACTTTGAGAGAGTTCTTATCTTTCACTGGATGGTGTCAAGAGCTTGCAGTGACTGTTGAGTAAATCTTTGCAGATCTATCAGTGAAATATTACAGGTTTGTAATTTTTTTATGTGTTGCAACAAAAAGCACTATTTTAAACTTCTTCTGACATTTGTGTGGAAGTAAACATCATATGAGATTGTAAAAAATACTTCTTTAAAGCAATGGGCATCAAACATCAGAGTGAAGCTTAGACTGTTTTTGCTTTGTGACCAGAAATGGGCATTAGAATGGAGAGGTCTGTGACTCAGGCCTGCGGCACAGCCACCCCAATTAAGTACTAAAAGCCTCCAAAAATGCAGGTGGTGAGTTGCAGAGGATGTTCTCTGATAGACTGCAACAAACACGAAGCAGGTCTGGTCTTGATGTGGCTTATCAATTCTGGTGGACAGTCCTGGCAATCTCTTGAAGACCCCATCTGTTCCTTCCTGAGAAGGGCCTTGCTGAGCTTCTAGCAGGGGGTGTAGCTGGGGGCAGGGGAGGGGCTGTTCTGTCTAGTTAGTAGGCTTGGTTGCATCTTGGAAGGATTTTTGGAATGGAAGTTGGAAAATATAAACCAGACATGCCAGAGCAGGGCAAAGTGTCATCTTCCCCACCTGTTGCCACAACTGTATTGATTCACCTCTCTGCAGCTCACAGACCTCTTGGAACCACTGTGCTAAGGAGCAACGAATGCATAATTTGTTGAAACAAATTTCCTGATATTTTCCTTAGCACCTAAATCTGTTTTGTGCTGTGCAAGGGAAAGACATTTCTTTAAACCTGTGCCGTGTCATGGATGTGGCTGTGCAAAGGACATCAGCAGAGGGATGGCTCATGATTAGCAACAAACTGGTGACAAACTGCCAAGAAAGCAGGACTCTACAAGGCTTCATAGACTCAGAATTTCTGGGGCCCCCATGGTTCTTGCTTGGTCCCTCCCTGGACACAAAGAATTGGTGGCTGCTGGAGCAGGGCTTTTTGAGATTTGTCATCAGACAGATGTGTAGTCATGGTAACCCCAGCCAGACTTTAAATCTCCCTCTGCAGAAGAATGCTAAGCCTCTTAACCACTATCTTTCCTCTCTCTACCTTCCTACAGAAGTTTGAGGAGTTAGATGTGCCTTTCAGGACAGCAGGGAGAAGCGGTGAGGCTTGGGACAGCTCTGCAGACAAAAAAATGGCACATTCCTGTCTAAAATGTTGGGTGATGTGTTCCAGGTGCTGGTCCCAAATTTGCTGTGGTATTGTCATTCAGCTAAATAGGTGCTTCTCTTTAGAGAGGTGTACAGCTCTTAGTCTGTACTCCCCAATTTGCGGAATGAGTCCCCATTCTTAAGGAGTTACATGAGAGAAGCTTGACCTCCCATTGCCTGTTCTGGATCTTAAGCCTCAGCAAAGGAGGCACCAGCCATCAACACTGCTGGCATACCATGTTTTAAAAGCACTCCCTGTGTTTGTGATAAGTTCTAGGAGATGTCATGTGCCATACCTTTCTCTAAACACTACTCTTAGGTGGGAATTGGGGTAAGGTTGTGGTAGGCATGTGGCCATGGAGGATCTGGGATCTTTGAAATATGTCCCAGTCTGTGTTTGATGTCACAGTTATATGTCCCTAGGCACAAGTCTGAAAGGAGTGCATTGAGAGTGTCAGCAACACTGCAGAAATAATCCATCTGTTCTTCCCACCTTGCTGTGTGTGAGAGGTCATGGGCTGCCTGCCTTGGGAATGGAACAGCTTCTTTGCTCCAAGATACATTTGCAATGGATGGGTGATTTAAGTAAATTTAGAATAGAATAGAATAGAATAGACCAGACCACATCAGACCAGACCACACCAGGTTGGAAGAGACCTTCAAGATCATTGTGTCCAACCCATCAACCAAAGTTTTACACAGAGAGAGTGACTGCCCATTGGAATGGGCTGCCCGGGGAGGTGGTGGAGTCGCCGTCACTGGAGGTGTTCAGGAGGAGGCTTGACAGGGTGCTTGGTTACGTGGGTTAGTTGATTGGGTGGTGTTGGGTGATAGGTTGGACGCGATGATCTTGAAGGTCTCTTCCAACCTGGTCTGGTCTAGTCTAGTCTAGTCTGTTCTATTCTATTCTGTTCTGTTCTGTTCTGTTCTGTTCTGTTCTGTTCAAACAACTAAACCATGGCACCAAGCACCCCATCAAGTCTCCTCCTGAACACCTCCAATGACAGCGACTCCACCACCTCCCCAGGCAGCCCATTCCAATGGGCAATCACTCTCTGTATAGAACTTCTTTATTAGAATAAACCAAACCAGGTTGGAAGAGACCTTCAAGATCATCGTGTCCAACCCATCAACCAATCCAACCCACCCAAACAGCTAACCCATGGCACCAAGCACCCCATCAAGTCTCCTTCTGAACACCCTCAACGACGGCGACTCCACCACCTCCCCAGGCAACCCATTCCAATGGGCAATCACTCTTTCTGTATAGAACTTCTTCCTAACATCCAACCTGAACCTCCCCTGGCGCAGCCTGAGACTGTGTCCTCTTGTTCTGGTACTGGTAGACTGGGAGAAGAGACCATCATCAGCCTGTCTACAACCTCCCTTCAGGTAGTTGTAGAGAGTGATAAGGTCACCCCTGAGTCTCCTCTTCTCCAGGCTAAGCAGCCCCAGCTCCCTCAGCCTCTCCTCATAGGGCTTGTGTTCCAAACCCCTCACCAACTTTGTTGCTCTTCTCTGGACTCGTTCCAGAAAGTCAACATCCTTCCTAAACTGAGGGGCACATCCTTCCTAAACTGATGTTCTTTCTAACATCCAGCCTAAACCTCCCCTGGCGCAGCCTGAGACTATGTCCTCTTGTTCTGGTGCTGGCTGCCTGGGAGAACAGACCAACATCCACCTGTCTACAACCTCCCTTCAGGTAGTTGTAGAGAGCAGTAAGGTCTCCTCCTCTCCAGGCTAAACAACCCCAGCTCCCTCAGGCTCTCCTCATAGGGCTCGTGTTAAGAAATGATTTATTTTTTTAATTATTGTGAACAGTGCTTGGCCTGCACTGCTTTGATATATTAGTGACAGTGGTGATTTGTCAGGGTGTCTTTAACTGCTGAGTATTAAGGCTGGCACCTGCACTGAATGAGTCTGCATTTGTGAATGCAATTTCACTTACTAGGGTGCAGTGTAGCCAAATGATGCCTATAGAGTGTGAATTGTGTGAAGGCAGCATTGTAGCATTCTGTGCTCCTTGGGGCTGGGTAGCTGATGCAGAAGGATCTGCTCATCTTTCCCACACAGTTTGCAAAGTCTGTGTGCTTTCCCCAGTAATTGTGCCAAGTTGCCTCTTGCGTATTTGTGTCTGGCCCAAGTGTGCTGAGTGGTCATCACCTTCACCTTGGTGCAGCCACCCATCCATTGCTGTCTTGGAAAAGCCATTAAAATTTAAATACCCACCTGGGCAAGGACCATCTCTGCCACTTGTCAACACCCCTACTGCCAGGTCCTCATTTCACTGAGAACTTCTCCCATAGGGAGCTGCACCAATGACACATTCACTAAAGCATGCAGGTAGCAGCAGAGCATGCATCTCAAGGATTCTCTCTTTCTATTGCTTTCCAGCAGACAAAATTTGACTGGAATTAGGTTTTGTCTTACTTGTCTGTGACATACCAACTTTTTTTTTCTGCCAAGGTTGTCTGCTGTCTTACTCTGTACAGTGCTGGACCTTGGGGTTTGTGGCACAAGCCTTGTTTATAGTAATTCAGACATTCAAAGCAGACGTAAGTGAGCAAGAGAGAACCTGTAGAAGATGTGATGACTCTGAATGTCAGCTCACCCAAGTTCTCTTTCCAGAATCTAGGAAAGCTTCTTGCTGCAAAAGGGTTTTGGCACTTTCCAAGGACACAGAGCCAGGGGCACCTCCAAGCCACCATAGAATTCTTTGTATGGGAGTTCTGTTAATCCACCTCATTCAATAAAAGCTGCCTCCCTTTGGATCTCTTAGTTACTGCTCAAACAATATTTACCTTCCCTTTTTTCTTTTTTTTTTTTTCCTCCTTTGACTGTGCACCATGTGCTGCCCCAACCTTACTTTTTTTATCACATAGGCTCAGAGAAAAGGCAAGATGTTCAGTAGCAAAATCCCAGCCAACATGGCAGAGGAATGGAGCATTAACGCTGAACCCAGAAGAGGGAAGGGATCTGTTGCTTGGAAGTGAGGGGGTTTTGTGTTTTGTTTTGTTTTGATTTGGTTTGGTTTTCAGTCCCTTTGCTACAGTACAGACACTTAGGATCTTTCACATTAGAGAGCATCATCTGACTGTGGCTTTAAAATGGCATCATTTTAGTATAGCAGGACTTCAAATAAAGGCTTCGTATATGGAGCACCTGACTACTCTGTTTCGCTCCACAGGCAACAATGCCTTAGCCCCATGCCCTGTGAGATTCTTTAGACCGAACTGGGCACCAGTAGAGCACAGAGAAACACTACAGAGCAACTGAATGTGAATGTTTCTTTTTCCTTTCATTTACACAGGCTTTGCTGAGCACCCAGAATAAGATGAGAACTTTAGTTCCAAATTTCACCTTCAACCTGGGCTTCTCAGGGAAATTCTACCATACAGGTAAGCCTGTGTACAGCTCCCATATTGGGGAGGGGGGATGTGTGTGTGTGTGTGTAACATGTTAGAACTTGATTCTCTGTTGGAGCAGTTCAGCATCGCAGGGAATTAGCCACTGCTTTGAAACATTGAATCCCTATTCTGCCTTTTGGTTTTTTACTTCTTTTTTCTGCTGTCTGTAGGCACAGATGAGGAAGATGAAGGAGATGACATGCTGCTCAAACACAGGAAGGAGTTCTGGTGGTTTCCTCACATGTGGAGTCACATGCAGCCTCATCTTTTCCACAATGTCACTGTACTAGCTGAGCAGATGAAGCTCAACAAACAGTTTGCTGTGGTAAGGGTCATCACAGTTTGTTTACAGTACTAACCCTTAAACAGTCTTCTTCTGGAATAGCTGTTTTAGACTGGTCTAGTTGCTCAGCTCTTTTTAAGAAAAGCAGTTCTGAAAGTTTGAACTGGTGCATGACTTATGCTGTCTTCAGGCAAGAAACACCATTTGGGTGCCGTCCTGCACGATGTGAAGTGTTTCCTGCCACCTGAATGGCCCCAGGCAGCTCCACTCTGTTTCAGGATGCAAATCCCAAGGCTCTTGTTTGCTGAGGTGTGAATTTGTAGTAATACCATCCACACCAAATTAATTTGCAAAGTATAGCAGCGAGAAAGCATTTTCTTTTCCATCCTTATTCACTGTGATTTTGTAAAGAAATCACCTGGTCAGTAGTACCAAGTGCCCTGTGTGTTAACAGCCTTGCTTCTGGCCTCCCTGGACAATGCTGCAGTTACTTGTCTAGGAAGTCAAGAGGAAATTCCCTGTGTTTAGACAGAGGAGAGGGGAAGCCCTGGACATCCTGCACTGCTGGAACAATGTCTGTTTGATGCGTACAGTCCAGAGCTGAATATAGCATACATGTTTCTCTGAAAAGAAATGTCCTCTTCACCTCTAGTTTGGTTCTTTTGATGGTAATCCCCTTGGGAATAGCAGGCTGCTGTCTTGTGTTCCCATGACACACACAGATCAAGAATGGTCTTGAATTCAGAGCACAGTTGTAGCATTATAGAAACAACTCAAGCCTCTTTTCCTGGTTAAATAACAGTGCACTCTTTTGCAAAGAGACAAAGCACAGAACACAATTACACATTTAACATAAAACAGGCTAGCAGTGGGAAGGAGAAGGTTGCTGCTTCACTGTGGGACTCTCGGTTTAGTGTACATCAGCAGGGCAGAGCCATCATCATTGGCATTATTACCAGAACTACACAGTTGAATTAAAAACCGCTGCATTCAGATATTTCCTGTCGTTTTTATATAGCTCCAGGCCCCGTATCTTTACACTCAACTGTGTCTTGCTTCTTGTCTGCTTTTCCTTTGAACTGCTAGAGACAAGACAGAGCCCACGCATCATATTCCTTTCCTTTTATATCTGTGAAGGAAGTTTGTTTTTTTTTTTCCTTCACTAGTGACTCAGATCTGGGCATTGTGGGAGGGAGATGTGTCACTTAACACTATTGATTAGTTTGTAGTAGCCAAGGAGCCATTATTAATCTGGTTTGTCACACCTGCGAGCTACAAGACCACTCTTACAGCTGTTTCCAGTGCTGGATATCCTTACTGATACAGAATCATCCTTATATTTCTATAGATATGTAAAACAGGTTTCCCAGTCCAGAGAGTTTTTGTGTTACTGTGTCACCTTGCTCCATCTTGGGGTCTATTGCTAAACATGATCCTTGTTAAGGATATTAGGTAAATATCCTTATTAAGGATATTAGTCAAGTATTGAATGATCAAGCTGCATATTCTGTTTCCAGGAGCATGGGATTCCCACAGACTTGGGCTATGCTGTAGCCCCCCATCATTCTGGGGTTTATCCTGTCCACACGCAGCTGTATGAGGCATGGAAATCAGTGTGGAGCATCCAGGTAACGAGCACAGAGGAATACCCACACCTCCGGCCTGCTCGATACCGGCGTGGATTCATCCATAATGGAATCATGGTGAGCACAGCTGTGTGACTGGAACTCACTTGCCTACCCAAGGGACAGTCTCCTAGTGACCTGCATCAGAGAGATGAATCATGATACCACCAGTATTTCCAAAATCATTAAGTCACACAAAGAGGAAAGACTTGGCTAAGGGCAGTTTCTGTGTTTTTCTGTGCAATTCAGAGGTTGGTAAAGAAGGGAAAGCAAACACAAGCACCATAGAATTAAACTAAGATCCCACTGACTTGTTTGCACTGTGATAAGTAAATGGTTGGGAGGAATATTGAGTCCCCTAAACCTATGTCCCTTATGTCCTTTACTCTTTGTACTGATTCAGAGAGTGATGCTTAGGGTCTGTTGCATCTGCCTCTTACCTCGCTTTGTTTTTTCTGAAATTGCCAGGTCCTGCCTCGACAGACCTGTGGTCTTTTTACTCACACTATCTTCTATAATGAATATCCTGGTGGCTCAAAGGAGTTGGACAAGAGCATTCGTGGTGGTGAACTCTTCCTGACGGTGCTCCTGAACCCAGTAAGCTCATCTGAAAAAGGGATTGGTGCATGGGTGTCTCAGTTTATGTGCCTGATGTGGGAAAGGACTAGATCTTTTAGGAGAGTCAGTATAACCATCCATCTCCAGTGTGATGCTAAGAAGATGTGAAAGAGGGCCAAGGAAGTACTTGCTAATTAATGCTGCTTTGCTTTACACGCTGTCAAGGAAGCATTGGTACTGAGTCTTGAGAAGTGCAATGCGCCACAGGGATCTGGCCAGGGTGACATGCTAAGCGTGGCCCAACATAGAGTGGCACTACCATGGTTGATGCATCTTCATGAATCAGAAATGAGACGTGCCTTGCCTCCCTCTGTTCCACACACATTGCTGCCTGTTGGCTTCTGCTCTGGCTCACTGTTTTGTCCAGAATAATTGCTTCCTTTGTGCTTTCATTATGAAACATCCTCCCCTTTCTTTTAGTATGTGTACACTTGAAATGATCCTTGCATGCTTTTTTGTGTGCGATGTAGCTGTTGTCTTAAGGCATTTTGAGGGGATCTGGGTCTAATGCAGGTGTTCTGTTTCCCTTTCAATACTCGACAGTTCCATCAAGTTAATGTATTTTCAACACTCCGCAGTTCCTTCCCAGTTCTTGGCCATGGATGGCAAATCACACGATTTTCTTGTTTTCCACTGAGGCTGGGAAGATGTACCAGGTGGCAAGAGGCACAGAAAACCCCAGCCATTCTTTGAAAATCCTGAATGGATAGAATTAGGAGATGAAGCTTTGTAGCCCTCTCCAGCTATGCTGCACTTTTTGACTGTACAGTAACTTCTGCAATTTCCCACCTGTATTTTTTTTTTCTTACTAAAGTGTATTTGGCACCTTTTGTCCTCCCTTTTCCTGAGTGAACACTGCCCTGACAGGTTTAGATAGTGATTTTATAACATCTACCTCTGTAGCCACTCATGAGTACAATGATGTTTAATCTTTTCTCATGACTTCCAGATTTTTATCTTCTTACTTCTCCTTTATACCTATTTTCCAGCAGTGCCTGAATATGGGCAAGAAGCCAAGCAAGCAGATCTGAGAGGAAGTAGGTTGTTTCTCTCTAGCATCCTAGGTGGAAACACTTGGGTACTGGTCCCAGTCACTGAGTACTTGTTAGTGTGATTTGTCATGTAACATTGATGGCTGTGCTCACCATGATGTTTTCTTTCATCCCTTCTTTCGTTTGCATCTTGATTGCAGGGTTGGATATTCAGCTTTAGCCACTTATGGTTGGGGCTGTTGAGGCTCAGTGAACTGGAAAATCAAGCTTTTTCCCTCAGTGAGCTCTCTCTTCTCCTAGTATTTAGTGCCTCTCTACTCCTAGAGCTGTGATAGTGAGAAGACACAATGTGCTCTGGGTGCATCACACAGCCAGCCTGTAGTTTACAAATAGGCCTTGTGTTTAGTGTGTGACCAGCATTGTTTTGCTGTATGAGATATGCAGAAGGTATGGGTCTGTAATAGCCCTAGCTAAAAAGCTGTCGGAGTTCATACTTCCCACTCTGTAAGCCAGCCTTCTGTCCCTATCACCTGAGACAGAATTTCTATCTTTACACATAACCATCAAACCTACCTGCTTAATCTAAGTATATAGTAGTTTTTCCATTATATATGGAGTGATTGGTCAGGCGGAAAGAAACTGCTGTCTTTTCTGGGCTTCTCTTCCTGTATACTGGATGAATTCCTGTAATTGTCAGATCAGGCATAAGAATGCCTGCAGAAATAGCCACTGTGAAACTTAGAGCTCTAGGTTTCTCTTGGAAAACCAGTTGCCAGACTGTATTCCAGAGATCAGTGCTGGTTCTCACAGTCTCCTAAGGCTGTGCCAAGGAATTTGTAGAAACATGTGTGTCTAGTGCTACCCATTAAAATTTACTGATAAGCACATGATGGTCAAAACAGCTGGCAGTGGTCTGTGATCCAAAATGTTTGGAAAGATTGTGGTCTGGTAGAGGATGAGCTTGCTTGTCAGATTTACTATTGACTCTTCATTGTGACTTCTAAAACACTCTCGGGCACCTTTACATGCTCCCGATGTTTACACTTCTGCTTTCCTTGGGCAGTGGCACATTTCTCTGTGTCAGCACTGGAGTACTGTGCTCTTAAGCTCCTCTTCATTGCTCGTGTTTACACAGTGACTCAGATCGTTGCATACTCCCCTCAATGATAAAGCCATCTCCCAGACCTGACAGAAAGCTGGCCAGCTTTGTGGCCCCAGCAGTGATCTGTGGCAGTCTTGGACTAGGTTCTTTCAGTCTTTTTGGGTGCTTCCAGCTCCCTTTGAGTGGATGTATGCATACAGGATCCTCAAGCCTGTATGTGTATGATTAACTCCACAGTGCAAACAGAAGATGTTTGATCTTCTGACTAGTGAACAAGATCTGATGTCAGGAAGGAGAATAGCTTGATGTTCCGCAGACCCGCTGATCACTTCTCAAACACTCCTACTCACACTGAACAGACAGCTTACTGCTGTGCCCACAGCACATGGATGCTCATACCCTCCTGTCTAGGCTCCGTGTGACCTTTCCTCTTATCTTTCCTCAGTGTAAAGGAAGGGAAGCCATGGCCTACTGACAGTGGAAAGGAGCGGGAGAGGAGGAAGGTGTTATTACCAAGCCAGTCCCCAGGGTCACTGGGTGTGGATGGAAGGAAGAGAGAGATAGGACTTGAGTGTAGCTAAAGTCAGAGGTACTGCTCAGAGCTGTTGTGGCAGCAGTAGCTGTCACAAGGCAGAGCAAGCTGCCAGTCCTTGTTAAACAGTGCATGTGTGTTACAGGACATGACTGCATGGTCATGGGAAATGGTTCTTTGGTTGAGCTTGGCTTGTCCTCTAAATCCAGTTGCTTGGGAATGTTTGCCAGTGACAGCATTACCTTTGTGAGCAGTTTTACCAAATGTAGTCGGTCTTGAGGCACAGTTGCTAACCTGGATCCCATGCAGGCTGGGTTTTTATTCTGCAAATCTTCAAGGGGCCCCAGGTGGTTACCTCCATCCTCCCTGCTGCAGTAGTTGTTTTTATGCCAGTGAGACAGACACTTCATGCAGCAAATTTTTCCTCTAAATCTTTCACTAGCAAGTCAAAGAGAAGCCACCCTTTGCTGTCACACCTCCTTCCTGGTGGCTCCTGTAAATAGGCAAAACACAATGTGAGACACATACTTTTGCCACCTTATGTGTTTCATGGCGGTTAAGCAGAAGGTCTTTCTGTCCTCTGCTCTGTGTTGTATTTAGCACATCCTTTTTACACCACAGCAGTGAGCACATGCTGTTCTTTGAAGTATAGGTGCCAGAGACTGTCTGGCAGGGCCTCTCTGTCAGCTCAGTAGGAAACCAGAAGTGAAAGATTCACGGACAGACAAATGGGATAAATCTTTAACTCCATTTACTTTTCATGTGTCCCAGAATTCTACTACTGTTTTCTGTTGCTTACTGAAAGATTCTGTGGTGTGAGCACACTATGGACAGGATCAGACTTATTTCGCAGTGTCTTGGGCATGGGTCAGGCACAAAAAGCTACTTACCTGTCAGTACTTCTCATCACACTGAACCTCTGTGGTGACACCGGGCAGAAAACTGAATTCAGACCTCCTCAGTGCTAGCAAATGTCTTCATCTCAAGACCATCTGTCTCCTCCTTCCTCCTTTTGCTCTTTGCCTACTGTGAGTGGGAAAGCCATTCCTGCCCCCTGCCAGGGAAGCCTGTTGTTTCCTGCTAACCTTACCTGGCATCATCAGGATCTAGCCTTGAACAGTGCAGCAATGGTTGTTCTTGTTGTGTCTGAGGTCAGTTTCCCCAGCCTGCAGACACTGGGCAGGGAGCACTAAATCATCCACACAGTAATTCTTACATTTGCCTTAGTAGTATTCTTTTGTTTTGCACTAACTTGTATTGGTGGTGTGGTTTGTGTCTGATAAACTACTGTTGTGTTACAACAGTGGGCACTGGGATGCCCATTTCCATGGAACCTGTTAAAGCCACACTCCAGAGTCAAGCTGATAGCAATCTTTTGCTCTCTTCTCTGAAAGTAAAAATACTGAAAAACGGCCAGAAGGGAAATGAATCTGCATGAGAGAAGAGATGCCTTGGCAAGGCAGAGATAGCACAGCAGCTCCTGAGCACTGCACTGCTTGGGGGCACACCTGTGGGTGCTCAGTGGCACTTTCACTCTGGGGGTTTACATTCTTATGCTTGGCAGAGCCTTTGTGAGATAAAGCCTTACAAGCTGGTATCTGTTCCTAGGACTATGTCCTAGTGCAGTGTCTTTCTGCAGCCCCTGTTCAGATGTTTGTATTTTAAAGTGTGAATTGCCATTCGTTCCTTTACACCTGAGATGTCAGCTCCAAAGCAAATGAAAGCTGACAGGCTGTGGGCCTAGAAATAACTCCTGTGAAAACTGTCCCTTGTGCTGCTGTGCCATGGGCTGCAGCATGCTGCCCCTTTCCCTGCCTGCTCCTCTGCTTCAGCAGGCACCACAGCTAGAGAAGTTGCCCTGGTTGTGCCTTCGGGGAGAGGGAGGGAAGCCCCTCTTCTCCCACGAAAGAGGCTCTATAAGGTTTCCACTGGGAGAGAGTCACTGACTAACCCTTGTTTCCTTAAATGTCCCAGAGACACTTGAATGGAATTTTGAAACTATTCTGGCCACGCATCCAGGGCTCAGGTATCACCCTCACACCATTCTCAGGTGGGGATGAGAAGCCTGTGTTCCTCCTGTCTTGCAAGCACATTTACTTCATTCTCCATCAAGGCGGGGCTGTATCCTGGCAGAGGGATATCCATCAACCCAGCCAGCCAGCACAGTCTGAGATGTGAAGAGCCTCTTGCTGAGGCAAGCTAGATAAAGTGGTACTGTTAGGTGATTTACCAGTATCCCATGGCTTTCCTATTCTCAGATCAGCATCTTCATGACTCACTTGTCCAACTATGGGAATGACCGTCTGGGACTGTACACTTTTGAGAGCTTGGTCAAGTTTGTGCAGTGCTGGACCAACCTTCGCTTGCAAACATTGCCCCCTGTCCAGCTTGCAAAGAAGTACTTTGAAATCTTTCCCCAGGAGAAGAATCCTTTGTGGCAGGTGAGTAGACAGCTTTAACCACTCCTAGTAGTTTTTCCAGGAGGTATGACCCGCATTTAAAATGTGGCAAGACTGTGATCCAGAGCACAGAATGGTAATGCATAAAGCTTTTAGGCTTTGTGGCTTGAAGCTGCAAGTGACAAATTGCAAGGTGGAAGGGGTGGGGAGTAGGAACAGTAGGACGTGGTTGAGATGTGAGCTTAGAGACCAGAATGGCTGTCGTGAGTAGGCAGCAGGCTTACAAGCACTAGATCATGAGAGAGGTGCCGCTGTGAAATACTTAAGTGTGCATAGTTATGTTTGGTGCTAGAAGAGCTTGCAGGCTTGTTAATGTGATTAATCTGAAAGTAATTTCACAGTGCAGGATTCATGTTCATTAAAGAAAAACATGCTTATTCCATTTTATCCCAGTGCAGCAGCTCTCTGCATGGTAACAAACAGATGAAATGAACTGAAGGTGATACAGTTGTCTCTCTGCCAGAAGTTCACAGATGCTGAGCTGTATCGTGGTGGCCCAGCCCATCATGGCGACATAGGACATGGCCTATAGTTCAGGCTCTCAAAGAGGTTTTGGCTCCCATCTCACTTTGGAGCTTTTGAAAACATTTCCCCATGTTTATATGTAATGCTTCTTGATGCCTGGCAGAGCAATGTGGCTGTGAAGTATTCTTCATATGCTAATAGCATTTTCTCAAGAGGGATGGCCCTCCAGCTTTTCTTCCCCTTTCCATTAGCTCCTGTGGTAAAGCTTAATCCTATCACTTGTGCTGCAGAATCCCTGCGATGACAAGAGGCACAAGGATATCTGGTCCAAAGAGAAAACATGCGATCGACTTCCAAAGTTCCTCATCGTGGGACCTCAGAAAACTGGTAATGTCAATACTTTATCTAAAGATAGATTGCAGCTTCCATCTCATTCCTCCAGAGAGGAGAGGTGGGAAGGTCAGTGCTGTAGATCTCTGAGTCTGCCCTTGGTGCAAGCTGCCAGACGGCTGCAGAGGGTGTCAAGAGAATCTCAGATTCTGGCAAGTCTGTCAGTACTTTGCACCCTAGCACTTTGCTTGGCACAGTGTGACCTACAGAACCTGCAGACTTGTGTTTCGGCTTTTCCATACAAGCTGGGAAAAAACAAGACCTCTCAGTGTCACAACATAAACTGCCAGCAGGACTAAACTCAAGCTTAGCAAGGGAGATGATTAAGCTTCCTAGTGCTTGTATTGTGACAGATCTATACACCCACTGCATGCTCCATGTCACTGTCAGTGGGAGGCAGGGTTCCTCTTTTGTCTGACCTCTTAACTGCTGCATCCCTGTGTATGGCAGTGACATGACAGTATATACTGTACTGAAGAGTCCCATCCAGGCTGAAGAGAGCAAAATCTCTTCAGCCAAAGCCAGGTCTTCAAACTTTGGTGTTCTCTATAGCACAGTGGAACAGCAGCTGCCAGCCATGCACAGCAGTCATCCTGGCCTTGGAAAGAAGCCTGTCCCAGTCAGGCTGCTGTCCGCTGCCTTTGTGAAGCTCGGTTGGTGTGTGCACAGCATGAGCCCTCCTGTATCGTGGTCCAAGCTGCTTGCAATGATGTGGAAAAAAAAACCCTCTCAGCTGATTTATTTGCTCCTGGAGGCCTACAGCTGCGCGCTGAGCAGGATTATCTGTTTCTATGTGGTAAAGGGAAAACATCTACAGGCAGGCCAAGGCAACTCTAGCTGAATTCTCATCTAAGGACACTAACTTGGTCCCCAGCACATGTCCTTCCTGAACGCACAATACTGTCCTGCAGTGCCCAGGCCACCTCCCATTTGGCAGGTATGGGCTCTGCCTCACGACAGCGTGGCTGAGCCACCACAGTAAAAAAGGCATGGAGGCAACCAACATGGGTGTGGCAGCTGTCATGATAAGGAGGTGATTTAAATCGACTGCAGAGGATGAAATATGGGATTGAACTGCTCGGTCAAGTTCAGACCCAGCATCCTTGGTGTCACTGCTGCTGTAACCTGCATGAGTTAAGGAATGCATGATAGGAGTGTGCCCATTTGGGGGCTGTTTTTCAGTGTAGGTAAGGCTCTGTATTCAGCCAAGTCTGACATGTGACCCAAGTCCCATTATCTGGTTCCTGTTGCAGGTACAACAGCTGTGCACTTCTTCTTGACTATGCATCCAGCTGTCACCAGTAACTTCCCAAGTCCATCTACCTTTGAGGAGATACAGTTTTTTAATGGACCTAACTATCATAAAGGCATTGATTGGTAAGAACTCTGATGTATTGTATTCTGTGATCTGGTGCACCCATGTCTTCTCTTGAATCACTGCATGTCCACCTCAGCCACCTCAGTAGCTTCTCTCTTACTGAACAGCTGTTTTCATGGCTATTGCTCAGTGTATGTTCTCTGTTTTCGTGCTAGCCCCACTGCTTAGTCCCAGGAGCAGGACAGGCAGTTTCTGATGTTACTGGCTGTTCACCAGAAGACTTCTAGGCATGGTTAAGCTTTAAAAATTCAGAGTCTTTGTTCAGTGCACTTCTGTCATGAGGTTTCTTTTCCTTTGACATGCAAAACAGACAACAATGTGCTCATGAAAAAGTTCTCTGTGGTTTCTGACTTAAGACAGTTAGTACAGTGGTGACAACCTTCCTGCTGTTCTGAGCCCTTTAGAGGCATCACTACATTCCTTGCTCTGGCTCCAGCATCCATGTGCATACTTTGACCTTTACCTGTAAAAGCATGCACTTATGATAAAGTGTTAGCACCTGACAGAGAGATTCCAGTGTCACTGGCACTATCATATCAGTTTCCAGGCACAGAAACACAGGTGTTTCTTGCCTAAGGCTTTAACTCTGAAGTCCCTCATGCATGGCTCTGAGGCATGGCTGTGTGACAGTGAGGCATTCTGCCATAGGATTTCTTTGCCTGTGAGCTGTAGATTTTGTCTAACTTACCTGATCACTTAGGGGACCATTGAAAAGGTACTGAAAGGTGGTTTGTACTTGAGCAAAGCTTATTTGAGTCAAGTACTACAAAGCAATTGCACTAGCTGACAGGTAGGCCTAGAAAGCCTATACGCATCCCCTGGAAAAAATCATCCAACTTGATTTGAGTGTAACATCAGATGCAGGAGAAATTTTGTGTTTAGCCTAACATTTGAGTTCACTGTACAGCTTAAATTTCAGCTTTACAATGCCCTGGTGCCCCATTACCCCCTATCCTACCATTACCTGAATGTCTTAAGTTTCCATATTACTAGTTTGCTAAGCTCTTGTGAGGCAGAGCAGAGCTCTTTGCCCTGCATCTCCGCTCTGGCCTCAAGGTATGGAGACACATGATTTAGACAAGTTTAAACAAGTGGTTAGTGACAGGGCAAGCAGTTACCTCAGACCTTACTCGGACAAAGCCTCTTTTCTGCTGAGCTTGCAATTAGTACTCTGCCCTCAACCTTTTCCTTCCAACCCCCAACAAGGACTTGGGGAACACACTCACAGCAAAATACTTTCTTACCCTTTTATCATCTTCAACTTTCTCCATCATGCTCCACTACTTGTGCCAGCTCTGCACTCATTTGCCCATTCAGTGCATTACTGGGGAGGTGCAGTTGTCCTGTGAAGTGTGCCTGTTGAAAAGCAGCAAGGCCATCATTTTGTTGTGTGTCATTTCTTGGCTGGACCATGCTGCTCACCAGCATCCCATCTGTTTGGCAGGTACATGGAATTCTTTCCTATACCCTCCAATGCCAGCACAGACTTCATGTTTGAGAAGAGTGCCAATTACTTTGACACAGAGGTGGTACCAAAACGTGGTGCAGCCCTGCTGCCTCGAGCCAAAATCATTACTGTTCTGATCAACCCTGCTGATCGAGCCTATTCGTGGTACCAGGTAACTTCCCTGCAATATTCTGTGGGTGAGGGCCAGAGAGGTGTTCTGGGGGTGAGGCAGAAAGTCCATAGATCAGTTTTCACAGAAGGGTGAAGGGACATGATGCAGGCTGCCTGCAGAGTGTGAACAGTTAATGACAAAGGCAGGGGGTGGTTGCGTGGAGTCGGTGGGATCTGCAGAGAGGTAAGGTGGGATGTTGTGTTCCCACTCCTAAACACAGCCTGTGTTTTTCAGCACCAGCGTGCTCACAATGACCCTGTGGCACTCAATTACACCTTCTACCAAGTGATCTCTGCCAAATCCCAGGCCCCTCAGGAACTGCGCAACCTGCAAAGCCGCTGTCTGCTCCCTGGCTGGTATTCGACTCACCTGGAGCGCTGGCTAACGTACTACCCCTCTGGGCAGGTAGGAGGTTTGGCAGCAGAGGCTCTCACAGAGCCCCTTGGGAGCCGAGTCAAAAGAACAGTGTAACACATGCACGTGCCTCCCCTCCCCTTGCTTTCGTTTCACTTTCTGTCTTGTCTCCTGGAACAAGAGCCATCACTTGCTTCCTCCCATCATGACCTTGTAAGAAATCAGGCTTGACTACTGTGATTTTGGACTTTAGGGTGTTTGTGAAAGTGAGGACACTGTGCTCTCCTGGAGAGTCCTCTCCTGGAGAGCTCCACCATATTAAGAAGTGCAGCAAGCACAGCAGTGTTAGCCCCACCTTTCTTCCTTTTATCTTGGCAGCCTTCAGCCCACGGACCCTTTTAAGGGCCAGTAGGTGTTCAGCTACTTGCTGACATTTCATTGCTTTAAAGGGAGGCTTTTGGCCTCTGACACTTGTTAGTTCCCATGCTGTGAAGCCTTTAGCTGTCTGCTGAAGCAAAACTTCACTGCAGGGATGTCAGGTTCCTGTGTTTTGTGTATATACATTTGCAGAAAGTCAGTTAATAGACAATTTAGACCATTAGTATATCTGAATCTCCAAAAAACTTAGAAACTGCCTGATAAGTGAGTCAGGACTTGTTTTTCCAAGTTCCTTTCTGCTGCTACAGCTATCTTCAATCTGTAATCCAGCAGAGGCTTATAATGCCAAAGTAGCAGCCTGAACTGTGCATGACAGATTTGCCAAGACTAAAAGAGACATGGGAAAACATTCTTGGGCTTGTATCTAATTTCCTTACTATTCCTGGAGGTAACTGCTGTGAGGCATGATAGAGCCAGACCCACCATGCTTGTCCTACCTTCCTGCCTCACTCAGACTTCAGTTCATGTGACTATTTTTCTGTGCTGTTCTTTGAACTAGGTAATTTAGCACAACTGTTGTTAATTTATTGTCTATGATACATGTAACAGGAGACTAACTGTAGGTTACAGAGGTACTTGGCACAGTGGCTGCTGACATCTAAAAAGAATACATGAAGTTTCCAGAGACAATCTGAAATCATGCTACTGCTGGGCCTTAGTGCACAGTTACAGGAGTTTGGCTAAAGGCAAGTTTATTAGGCAAAGCCTCTGATGATCTGTTGGTTTATGGAACTTGTGGTGCTGTCATAGCTTCTGTGGTGATAAATGAGCCTCATCCCTGCAGCATGTTGCGCTGGAATAAACAAGCCTTAGCAGCCTTTACTCATATGTCAGGGCAGTTTTGAGATCAAGGAAGCTCATGGATGTCATTCAGCACAAGCTGTCAGAAGCTAAGGTGGCTGCTGTCTCTGCTGTCCTTGCAGCTTCTCATTGTGGATGGTCAGGAGCTGAGACACAACCCTGCCTCTGTCATGGACAACATCCAGAAGTTCTTGGGAATTACACCCCTCTTCAACTACACCCAGGCCCTCAGGTAAGGAAATTGTTCTTGGGAGGACATTTTCTTAGCCAGGTGTGATATTAGTAAGTACTTGAGTGGAAGAATACTTCTAATCTCTGACTTGAAACACCTGCTAACCATAAAAGCAGGTTCAGATAGCAGTGTTGGGACTGGAATCCAGTAGTCAGGCTTTCCAAAAATGATGGGGAGGGTGTTTTTGGCACTGTCATGGAGACACATGATGAAGTTGCTTTGAGAATTAATTCCAGTGGTCTTTATGGTGTCAGAAAAGGTGCTTTTTGTTATACCTGTATCTCACAGAAAGTAGAAGAGGTAGAATAAAAAAAGTGGCAGGCTGCTCCTCTCTTCAACCAGATGGAGATTAAGGATACCTTGCAGAGTTTTGAGGTAAAGAGCCTCTAATTACAGAGGACAGTGGATTTGACAGGTGTCCTGAGCTATCCCAGGATGTGGAGCTACTACCACACTGCTACTCAGTTAAAGCCCATTATTGTGGCCTTGCCCACACTGCAAGTGCAATTAATCTGAACAGATAAAGTGTTAGTTGAAGGTGAACTGTGACTCTTATCAGTCTTCACTGGAAACTCTGCACACCCAGTGGAGATCCTGAATGTTGTTATTTGCAGCTAAAACCTGTGCTTTCACACCTTCCCTGCTATGACAGCTGAGGCTAGTTGAGGGTAGTGGGTGGTGTGTGTGGGTGCAGGCATACAGCAATTGCCCTTCAACAGCAGAGGAGAACCAATTCATTTCTCCTGCCACTGTTTTTCATCTGGGTGGCAGATGGCTGCCCAAGGGAAGGCACTGGGGAAGCCTCACTTGCCAAAGCACATATGATTGTAAATGGACTATTTACAGTGGTGGTCTTAGCTGGTACCCTTAGGGCAAAAATTAAATGGTATTTGCTCAAACCTCAAGCTCACATTTGGACAACTGAGGGGACAGACCAGACCCAGACATGCTTCTCAGTATTGCCTTATGCTGGTTTTTTTTAGCAAGAAAATAGCAACTGACTCTTTAAATAATTGGAGGATTCTCTAATACATCTCAACTATAGTAAGGAGATTTAAAAGCATTTACATGCACTAAAACAGTTATTATTATTTCACCTTCCCCAAGCTAAACAGACAAATGTTCTAACACCTTGTTACATCTGCAGTTTGCATAAAGCTGAAACAGTTATGGTCAGAATGGGTAACAAGGAGTGCTAGAACACCAATACCACAAATAAACCCAAATCCAATTTGTAAAGCCTTGAATTGGGAAATACCTACAGAGTTACTTTATTTCTGCAGCTACTAATTGGGCATGTGGTCATGTCTTTTAAAGACAACTGTCCTTTTCAGATTTGATGAAGCAAAAGGATTTTGGTGCCAGCTGCTAGATGGAGGAAAGACTAAATGCCTAGGAAAGAGTAAAGGAAGAAAATACCCTGATATGGATTCCTCGGTGAGTAGCTGCCTCAAACCTGCTGGCAGTATGAGATGTGGAAGCATCCCAGCAAACCAATCCTGATTTTCCTACCATCTGTGTCCTAGATACCCTGTGGAATGCCTTAAGAATATCATTTTCTTTCACACTAATGTGGTCTGTATTTTCCACACAGTCACGGCTGTTCCTGAGAGACTTCTACCGGGAACACAACATTGAATTATCCAAGCTGATGAACAGACTTGGGCAGCCCCTTCCAACCTGGCTCCGAGAAGAACTGCAGAACTCCAGCTGGAGCTGAGAGGGACTCCCTTACCTTCAGTGCCATTGGGACGTGTGGTGCTCCAATGCCTGCTATAATGCCATGTCTTGTCAAGCCAAAACATCTGGACCAACTAACTGGAGCAGAGAATGTGCATGTGGAGCCTTTCCCCACCAGTGGGAAGGGCTGCTGCCTCTGATAGTGCCCTGGGGTATGGAGTGCAAGTCACATTCTTGGGTATCAGCGGTGTGGTACACTTGACTCACTTCCAGGAAGCTACTTGGAGCAGGGGAGAGAGCACAGTTAACACTTTATGTTTAAATTACTCTTCCCAGTATATGACACAGGCACTAGCTGGAGGATTAATACATTACTCCTGTTGAGTCCAGAAGCAAATGCTTAAGAGGTGAGCTACCGAGCCCGCTGCCGAGAGTTGTCTGTCTGGCAGCAGCAGGGTACAAGAACACCTTTTTCCTCCCCCTGCAGAATACAGTGGCCATGATCATTATTTATAGTGCCACTTCATGTGGCTGTGGGGGACTGCACCCCACAGATGGAATAGGCTTAAGATTGTCTCTCCCTATCTGCAACATCATTGGTGTGTTAACAGTGTCCAGTGACTTCGGTCAAGGGGCAGTGGGAGATAAGGCAAAGCTGCAGATATTGACACAGAATTGATCTGTTATTGTAGGGAAATCATTGCCATATGTGGCAAGTACTTCTGGGCAGGGACTTGAGACATTTCAAAAGATAATGCACCAAGGAGCAGTATGTCCCCTTAGAGCACTTTGGAGGCATGTGTTAGTGCAGCATAGCAGCAGGAGGAGGCAGAGCTCAGATATTGTAAAATGAGGCTGATAATACAGCTCAAAGGAGACAATTCAGTTCTCCATGTCTGATCAGCTTAAAGGAAAAAAAAAAAACACAACTAGCAACACACAGGCTGCCACTAGCACCTGTTGTAATCCCCTTGCAGTCCAACAATCTGAGAAAAAAACCAAAAACAAACCACAGTTACAAGTGGAAGGCTTGGAGTTAGCAGACATGGTTTGCTATGTCTAAAAGGAGCTGTTTAATTTACTACTTCTGCCTCCAATCAAGTACACAAAGGTGCTTTGCCTCCTGCAGTTGCTGGACCATTATTCTCAGAGGAAATCCTCCATCACAGTTGGACATGTTTTGTTGCTGAGCCACAGGCTTCTAGAGTGGCTTCTAGAGTTGTGTAGGCTAATGTCCCTCCCTCCCAGACACAGATGGTCCTTGGGAGATAGCTGCCGTTCCAGAGAACAGAGGGCCAGAGCCTATACGAACAAATTATGGAAACTTCCACAACTGTCACAAGCTCCTTTTCTCCTATCCAGAGAGAAGCTGCTTCAACCGAGCTTTTCCATTGAGCCTTAGGTATTGTGTATTTCTGAAAGACTGGTGCATTTACCGTTGTATGTAAATGTATATAATATGCAATACAGTATTTTATTTCATGTACCCTTGGAAAGGGTTATTTTGTGCAGCCAAAACAAAGGACAGAAAAGACTAAACCCCCCCTCTCTGGCTCCTGTTAGAGAGAAGAGCCCAACTTCCTGCACTGGATTCATGTATAGCATCATTCACATTGAATGATAATGGAGAAATCCTTGGCTCTCGAAGCTGAGCACAAGTGTCTGAATAAAGGCTAGAAGTAGTAGTAAGTGGAGATTCAATAAATGTACTACTTATTTTTCTTCTTTGTGATCATTTGGAGTGATGTTGTGGACTCTAAAGCTGGTGGAAGGGTAAGAAAAACTGGAAAACCTGCTCCAGCTCCTGCAGCTGGTATTTGGGAGAGAACAAAGGTGTTTAATTTGTAACAACTCAGACATTCTATGGGTTCTTGCTCTGCAAGTGCACCTGCAGGCTTGCAGAAGCTGGCACACACACAATCCCTAGTTAAGACTCAGTTCTTACTGGTCTGCACTAGCAATGACTTTTGGGCTGTCCCTGTCTCCTGCAGTAGTTTCCAGCTGCTGTGCTGCAGCAACAGAGCTTTGTTGCACACTGCCTGCCCAGGGCTACAGTAATAAGCAACCTTACCCTGAACTGGAAGCAAAACATTGTTTAAATTGTCATGGTTGTGACAGCTCTATAAAACAGCCTGCAGCTCTTCACCAATAAACACGGCAGCAGCTGGTTTTGCATGCTGCCAAAGGAGGAGGGAGAGGATCTCGGGGACCAATGCTAGTGACCCTCCATTAAACATGTTTTCCTGCTCTTAATCCATTACAGGTTATCAATTTACTTACACAATTGCTTCATGCTGTACCTCAGACTATGGATCATCTTTGAGGAGATGGATTTAAACACTGAAAAACAAGCAGGGTACCAGGAATAAGTGTTGGGAGGGGCTCACTAAATGTCAGGGTAAGTTTACTGGCAATAGCAGCAAGGGGCAGCAGTGTAGTCTCATTATTTATTATTTCCCTCCCCTCAGCTATCTCATTTCTATGTTATACTTACTTGTTTATGCTAAGGGCAAACAAATCACCTGCTGTGGTCAGACCCAATGGGATGTCTTTGTCTGATCTAGCTGATGAAGAAGCATTTTCAAATCTGGTAACTCCTCCTGACAGCACACTGCTGCAGAAGCTGCTCTCTTTCCAGACATCCCTTCAAAGCTGTGGAAGCAAACATCCCCTCCTAAGAGCAGCTCTTTTGTCAGAAACTGTGATACCAAAAAGCCAACAAACATTTTCCAGTGAGGGAACACCAGTTAATGGATACTGACCCATTAGGCACTTAGACAGACCCTCACACTTCACTTAATTTCAATACTGGAAATAAACCTCATCTTGCCTCACTGTTCAGAAATAGAGCTTCATGGTAAGCAGATCATTTCTAAAACAAGGAGAACACTGCTAGAATCTGATACATAGAAAACTCACCCATTTTATACAGGAATCATTCAGCCCAGATATCAGAAAGACAGCTGACTGTAACAGAGAGAGTAGCCAGGTCACATCACACTAAGAACTGAAAGGCTGCACAAGAGGTGAGAATTGACAAAAACTCTAGGAAACAACTTCTTTAAAGCAAGCCATCAAAACAACCTCCAGAAAGAGTTCAGCATATGCAGATGGAACTACCCACATGCAACCTCTGGAACTGAATCAGTAAGATATTTAAAAGTACGCTGCTGCCTCTGCTGGGTACAGCATCTACTGGTAGGAGTCTCAGCTTTCCAGTAAAGACCTTTTAAGGGACCTGGGAGAATTTCTCTGTAGGTAACAGCATCCATCAACTCTATGTAGCTCTGATCACTGAAAACTGCAGTTTTCAGCTGGTGACAGCACTGCAAAGGTGCAGAAGCCTGCAGCTCATGAAGTGAGAATGACGCACAAGTCTGGAATCTAACAAATGCTGTCAAACTCATCCTGTTGTAGTTCAGCCTCTCACTCACAGCTGGTAAGAGAATCCTTTGAGTCCTTGATAGTTATTTTGCTGTATCAGTAGCACATGGTAAGAAAAAACAACAGGTCTGAACATGCCAAATGAATGTGAAACAATTCTGTTCATCCCTTTGCCAAATCCTGAATGTCTCCTGGCTGACATTGTGCAGCTGTGAGCACGACACCAGAACAAGAGCAGCTAATACATACAGGCTGCGTCAAGCCAGGCACAGTATCTGCCATCATGCAGGAGGACATAGATTGAACATTGATACCACCTCTGCAGTTTTCAGAGCTTTATACTGACAGTTTGTTCCTTCCCCTTTTTTTTCTGAGTATAAACACTGAGCATTGTTAAGATGAGGAATTAGTGCATGCTGCTGAGAAACCCTTTACAAACTGGTTTTGCAACAAGAAAGTATTCCAAACACTCTCATCTCCACTACTCTTGAGAACTACATAGAAATAATTTATTAATTGAATTTTGGCTTTAAATCATGGCTTTCTCCCAAGACTATTTGTCCTCATTCTCATCTGATCTCAAAAATGCCTGTACCCCAGCATGACCATAATGGTGACACAGTCCCAGCAGGCTGAAAGCCAGCTCACATTTATTTCACTTACGGTAACAAAGGATCATAAATCAGTTTGGTCTCAGGTTTCCCCCCCCCCCCCAATGCCATTGGAAAAGGTCTATTTCAGGACTTAGAACAATGTGTTGACACTATGGTTCTGTACAACAACTGTCCCTTAAGCCCCAAACTTCCTGACAGAAGCTCTCCTGCCTGACTTCAAGGAAAGCATGACATGGAACAAAAATTGTGGGGACCCAGTCCTGGTTCATAGTTCATGCTATGTGCACGTACTATACACAACAGACATTTTTAATGTATTTGTAGCATTTTCCCCTTCTTGTAGCTCACATCTGCTTCATGGCAATAAAGTAACTGTGCAATGCAGCCTGTGCAGTATTAAGTAGGTATGATACCTATAAGCAGGCAGCCCCAACATGAAAAAAAACCAACCATAAAAGTCTCTTGCTCAGGGAGAAGAGTCACTGTCTTCATAGTAACATGAAACACTCTGCCACAGCAAAGCTGCCTGCTGACAGCACACACAGTTTGCGTTTGGACATTTCCCTAAGGAAAAACATTAACTAGACACAGGCTCAAACAAAATCCAAGCACAGAAAAGCCACAAGACGCACTTAGAGCTTTCACAGGTTAATGCCACTCTAGGGCAGGTGCCTCCCCATCCCTTCCCCAAGTTCCAGTACTCTTAAAATAAGAACTTCAAGAATAAATAAGATCAAAGCTCACATCTGAATTATGAATGGAGGGGGTGGGGTGCCAGTGACAGAGGAAGTTGTTTTTAAAAAAGGCAACAGGAATAAAAACAGGTACCACTATTCAAGAAAGACTCTCTTTACCATCAGCAGGTCATATGGCACTTGAATTTGGACACCAAAAGAGCAAACAAAATATTCCAAATCAACTGCAGTTGAGAGCCATTCACTATCAATCAGCCAGACTAAACCCAAAGTCATGAAACACCCATCAAATAATCCTGAAAAGTCCTCAAGGCCCACCCTGCCCTTTTACTCTTTTCAGCAGACTGTCAGCACACTTTTCTGTTTCTGCACACTCCCTCCCCAGGTGCATTGTGGATAATTCAGTTTAAAACCTAAGAGGAAGACAGGGTAAGAAAAACAGAACTTTCCCAGCTCTTACAGAAGATGATTTCAAATGTATGTAACCTTACAGCTGACTGACTTGTACCAGGAAATAGTGATGAGCTTCATGGGTACATTAATGCTTACTCCATTTCCATTGACTCTGGGTTGCTTGCAAGATACTCTAGCATTGTGTAGCAATAACCAAGCTAGTACTAAATAAGCAGGGAAATAAAAGCTTGTATTCTGCTCCAAAACACAACAGTGCTAGGCATGATAAAAGCCAAACCCATGCAAAGAATTAAAAAACAGTTTAGGTTCAACAACTCCCCAGGAAGCTATTTCTGACAGGGTTCTCAGAGAAAGAAAATGCATATCCCACATTAATATTAACAACAGTAAATAATACTAGACAGCAGCACAATTTTCACCTAACTCTAGCTCCACCTATTGCTAGGCACATTGCTTGATCAGATGATAACTCCAACTCAGATTGCTCAAGGGCTGCTAATACACTGAAGTCCAGAGGCAAAGAATTCTGCTAATTCATACTCAACAAGCAAGGAAGATGGTTATAGGTGAACAGGCCCAGAAGAAGAGAGGCACCTCTCTGAGAGGCTGGCATAATTGAGCTACATAGAAAAAGGATATCTGCAGCATGTGTTCTGAGGAATGACACTTGCAATGATGAAAATCTTTTATTCAGTCCTTAAGAGAAAAATAAAATAATAAAAAGTCACACTAACCACAGAGTGGCTTCATTTGGAAGGGACTGTAGAGATCATCTACTCCAACCTCCCCACCTCTCAACTAGACTTGGCGGCTCAAGGCCTCATTCAAAACAGCCTTGAACAACCCCAGGGAGGAGGCATCCACAACCTCCCTGAGCAACCTATTCCAGAGTCTCACCACCTTCATAGTGAAGAACTACTTCCTAAGATCCAGTATAAGCCTACTTTCCCTCAGCTTAAAACCAGTTCCCCCTTGTCCAATCACTACACACCCTTATGAAGAGTCCCTCTCCAGCCTTCCTGTAGGATCCCTTCAGGTATTGGAAGGCAGCTCTAAGGTCCCAAGAGGAAACCAATCCAGCATGTGAATGCAAGTCATGGTGAACAAAGGACACAGGAAGCAGTACAGTCGAAAGATCTCATTTGTCTTACCTTCAAGGAACAGGCAGTGAATTAGACTTTGCCTAAAATGACAATAAACCACTGCTAGGTTTGCTACCACAGAACATCATCTGTCTTCATGCAAGTGGGGGCCAGGCCCTACCCAGAAAAATACCTGTAGCTATGAGTGTTGACTAAATTCAGCATTTGCTGTCCAGCCTGGGAAGAGGTGGTATCCAACACAGAAAACAGCTTCTCAGCTATGTAAAACCATTTTCACACTGGAAAAGCTGTAAAGCCTTCGCTGCAGCCACTTCATGTGTTGCTAGTAAGGACAAGGACCTAGAGAACATTAAATGAAAACATGGGTTAACTGGAAGTCAAAAGGAAGTATGAGCTGGCTGCAAACTTTGCTCTTTACATTCTTCTGCTAAAATGTGTTTTCAGAATTTCTGAGCCTAAGTATTTTCACCATTCCTGGAACAGTGACCAAACAAACAAGATTGCACTAGGTAATACTTTTTCTTGCTTTAACAGCAGGTTGCTGCTTCTGGGACCACCAGAGCTCATCTCATCTCTTACAAAGGGAAAAATACTCAAGAACCTCCCAGCCATACAACAATAAATTTCATTATCATCTCAGTTTCTCCAGGGATATGGCTCAGGGACGACAGATTAAGAAATGCAGATAAAGTCACAGAATGCACTGGGTTGGAAGGGATCTCTAGAAGTTGTTTAGCAAAAGACCCCTGTAATAAGCAGGAACATCCCCAACTAGATGAGGCTGCTCAGAGACCCATCAAGCCTGACTTTGAATGTCTTTAGGGACAGGGACTCCATCACCTCCCTGGGCACCCTGTTCCAGGGTTCCACCAGACTCATAGTAAAGAGCTTATTCCTAATGTCCAATCTACATTTCCCCTTCTCTAGCTTAAGAACATTGCCTCTTGTCCTGTTGCTACATACCCTAGTTAACAGTTCCTCCTCAGCTTTCCTGTAGGTACCCTTCAGGTACTGAAAGGCAGCTATAAGGTCTCTCTGGAGCCTTCTCTTCTCCAGGCTGAACAATCCCAACTCTCTTATTCTGTCTTTGTAGGAGATGTGTTCCAGCCCTCTAATGATTTTTGTGTTGTGGCCCTCCTCTGTGCCATCAGGTCCATATCCTTCTTGTGTTGAGGGCCCCAGAGTGAAAAGCTCTCTGTTGTCACCAGACTGCCAGGACGCAGGTGCCAGCCGAGTTAAAACCAGGACAGTCCGTGTTTGGCAATGTGAGGCTCAAGCCTGAGGATTCAGTTCTGCTACAGTCAATCTGTTCACCTTGCGTTTGCTTTAGTTTGCTTCCCTCCACCTTAAGGTATTCACTTTCCTGGCTGCATTGCTGTTTCTGGTCAGGCTTCGTGAGCTCTCATGCATTTTATGTACCTGCATAGCCTGTGGGATCCTCTGTTCATCACTTTGGGGAGATGCCTTAAGGTGCTGCTGGCACTGTGCTGCTTGATGGCAGGTTTGGTATGCTCTGGTTATTTGGTTCAGCTGGGTTTTGTATGCACTGTCACAACTTATCAGTCGTCTCACCCAGCTGATGAATGGAACAGAGGAGAGCACTTATCCATCTTGTGAGGGTTTCCAATATCCTTGAGACACAACACCAGCCTGCTTCTGCTGTTGTCTCTCTTAATTGTGTGTCTGCTCTTGACCATTTTAACACAAATCTTCTCCAAGAATACCATTTGGACACCTGCCCTGAGGTTGGATAATTGAGTGGCAGGGCACGCCGGAGAGTATGGACAAGTGCCTAGGGTGGTGGTCACCTCCAGTGCTTTAGAATTTCACCCCTGAGCAAGAGCAAAACCCTGACAAGCTGGTGAAACGTTTGGAAGAAAAATGTTGCCAGCCCGGAAATGTCCGAGAGGTACAAATCACTGTGATGAGGTGAGGACTGCCCATGCCTATCAAGCTCTTCTCAGTGCTGTTCAGCATGCAGAAGAGAAAGAGGAGGTGTCTGGGCCTACAGACAGAACAACAGGCACGGCAGCTGTACTGCAGAGCCAGCCTGTGCCAGTATCCATTGCCCATCAGGTCCATGCCTTTCTTGTGCTGAGGGCTCCAGAGCTGGATGCAGTACTCCAGATGAGGTCCCACTGCAGTAGAGTAGCAGAATCAACTCTCTCCATCTGCTAGCCATGCCTCTTTGGATGCAGCCCAGGATAAAACTGACCTTCTGGGCTGCAAGCACAGTCCAGGACTGAAAGTGAAGATCTGAATAAACAAGCATGCAGCAGTTCCACACAGCTTCCACCTCTGTCTGCTCACTATGAGGAACGTTTTTAGAGAAAAGACTGCAAAATTCTGAAACTACTGACCTGTGTCTTGTAGCACTGAGCTGTCTGTTCAGTCAATGCCAGCCTCTGCAGAGATGCAGAACTCTTAGAGCAGTACCAAGCAAGAAATCTTTGGCTCACAGCTTGTGTAAAAGCTCTGGTTATCTGCCTTGTGCTGGACTGCTGTTCCCCAAGGCAAGATGGCTATCTACCAGGGCTCACAGAAGCTCCCACTGACACATTGCTGGCCAGACTGTCAACATCATAGCAGAGAGAAGAGAGAGTCAGTCTAAGAAAACGAGTGTTTAATCAGGAAACAAGAAGAGACAAGTGATAAGAAACAGGAGAGTAATACCCCAGCCAAAAGAAACACGATTGTACAACTTGGAACAACCAGGATCAAAACATCCTATGAGCCAGCAGTGCCCAGTGATGGGACACTCCTGAAAAAGAACCCAAGTACTTCTGTCTGTCTCCAGGTAGCTCAGTGCAGTTATGGACTCTGACTGCCCAAGCTCCAGCCTCTGCCCTCAGCAGGTGCTGCAGAAAGCCACAGAGATGGCCCCAGCCCTGCTAATCCAGTCTCAGCTTCTCTCAACAGGAGGTGCTGAAAGGAATAGAGGGGCACTGTGCACAGCAATCCCAGCCTCTCCCAACAGGAGATGGTGTGTAGAGTAAGAGAAGCCCATACAAAAAAAAGAAAGTTTACATATTTATAAATGTCAAAATAAATATTTAAGACAGAATCCCCCACCCCTCTAACACGTGCGTAATCAGACTGCAAACTGCTCGCAGGACAGCCTCCAGGGGCTCAGGGAAAAAAGCAGCGACTACACCACAGGGCAGCCAGTTCAACTTCCTTCTCATTTCCTGATGCTTCTGAAGCCTGCAGCCCATGGAGGAGGAAGAGGAAGAGCGAGCAAAGCAGAGCGCCAACACGCAGCAGTGCTGGAGAGGAATGTCATGGTATAAATACATCAGCTCAGTGGTTTCCAACAAGTTAAAACTAAATAAAAAAGACACCATAAGGAAGGATGGTATAAATGGAACTACAGCTATGCGGGGCAAAGGTTGCGCGTCCATGGAGCTCCGCCTGCCGTCACGGCGAGAAGGTGGTCATTTCCAGAGAAACCCTTTGCCACAGCTCCTTTGTCTGCTTGCTGCGCTTTAGGTTCTGGAGAATATCATTGAACTGCATCACACCCATGGGAGTCAGGCAGAAGGCGATTCTGGCGCTGCGGATGGCATTCACAAAGTCATCATAGTCAGCTGAAGTGAGATGGATCAGCCGATGATGGATGTACTGGACGGGAACAGGGAAAGAGACTTAAGGTATTTGTTCACCACCCTCATGTTGATGACACTCAGAGGAGCTACCGGTGCACATGATCCTGTTACCCCATGAAAAGTACCAGGATTCAGAAGCTCTGACAGAGGAGAGCTAGCTCAAAGGACAGCAATGTTATATCCCGCATCTTAACATAGCCAAGGTGAGTGCCCCCTCAGAGCACCAAAATGCACCACACAGCATCAGCAGGCGTTCTTTCCCTCATGAGCATCAAATTGTGTCACAGTACAGCACAAAAGGGCTAGCTAACACCACCCTGCCACCCACCAGCATCTAACTCTCACACCATTCATTCTGTAGGTTATACTTGGGGATGTCTTTGCTAAGGTGTATGGAAGGAGTAAAGATTACAATACAAAACATCTCTAGATTTAGCACTGTCACTTCCATCAGCTTCTCAACTAAGGCCCAAAAACTGCAGGTCCAGCTTCTGCAAAATCTATTTCCCTAACACAGCTAAGAAAAAGAGCTCAAGTGAACAAGTTGTCAATTCTCAAAAAGATCACCTAGGAGATAGGACAGCTGATCCAAACTGGACAGTATGTCTACTGGTCATTTATTCAAAAGAAGATGACACACACAGGGTGTCCTGTTCATACTGCTTTAAGGAACAGGCAGCTCTGGTATTCCAGCTGGCTCACTGAAACACACTTCTGGATTCATTAAATCCTGAGATATCTCATCTATACTGGTAACTGACCAAACCACTTCCACTATTAGTGTCAGCACTGGCACACCAGACTGCCATGCCAGGGCTTCATGACAGGCTACAAACAAGGAAAGAAAGAAAAAAAATAAAAGCCCAACGTAATAATAATAAAAAGCTAGGAAGGGAGGTGGACAGGGGCTTTAAAACCCAGCAAAGAAAACATTCAAATATGGATAGCATCTGGCAGGGGGAGGAAGAGAACATGAAACAGAACCCTGGAAGAAACACTGAAAACTGAACACTGGAAGAAAGAAGTAGCACAATGAGGTCCTTTGTGTGAAGCCTCCATACAGGCAAGCAACACCTGCTCTAGACCCTGTTGAAGGTGACAGATGCATCAGACAGTGGACCAGTTCAGCTACCACCACCCAAGTTGCCATCCCCTCTGCAAACACACACACACACTGAGGTAGTACCTGCGAGACAGGCAACAGCCTGGCAACTTTGCTAGGCAAGAAGACAAACCACACATTACCTGCATGTAGGCCTGCTGGCACCTCTGCACTAGCTGGTGGAAGGCAGGTGTGCGCAGATGGTTGTGCAGATGGGCGGGGTTGAGCCTCTGTAGAGCTTCCATGATGATCTCCTGGAGCACAAAAGGGCTCAGCACACCCTTGGCTGCACCAAGGCAAAATTGATGCACATAGTTTACACCTGCACAGGAAGGAGAAATCAGAAAAACAGAGTTAGGATAATAGACACACAAGTCAAGTACTTCCCAGCAAGAACCTGGATTTGGAGCATGTTCTTCTGAGTGTAATATATCCTCCAGCAGGCTTGGGGGAGATAGTTTAGGAAACTCACAGGGATGAGAGATCATTCTGATACATTCCCTAAATCTGAGTGGAAACAAAGAACTACCCTCAGTCACTGATATTCCTGATTCATCTGTCTTATAAAGGTGTTATGAAAGAAAAACTATGAGGCAAGGTAATTACATAGGCAAGGATACACTGCACTCCTTCCATTGTTCCCTGTCTGCTCATCTAGGAAGCATCTACAGCCCCAACACTCGGGTCTTAAGGAGGCTGGAAATAGTAAAGCTTCCCCACTGACGCCTACAGTGGAGCTGCCCTAGCAGCAGAAGCCATGCCACTAGACAGGTTGTATGCAGACTGGTTTGTTGGTTTAAGAAATAACTGCGGGGGGAGAAACAATCAAACAAACCAAAACAAACAAAAAAGATCCAAGAACAAAGTGGAACCTAAACCATTTGTTTAATGAACAGGTAGTGTAAGCACAGTCTTCACAGAAGATGCAAACATACATAAGAAAGAGGCATACCTACATGACAGTAGAAAGGGAGAAAGTTGTTGTAGAAGAGATACAAGCTCTGATCCCTATCCAACCTCATGCCTCAGCATGCCTACAGAACCCAGAAATGGGACAACTGCCTGCACGAAAGAGCAGCAGGGTACTTCTGAAATATTTTCAGATATGGGATCAGGTATCAGGTTCACCCAACCCTTGAAGTTTCACTCTTTGGAGAGCTCTTTCCCACCATGGTCCAAATCCCAGCAAGTAGATTTCTGCTGAAGTACTGCTCTGAGCCTTACCTAACTTTGCAGCTAACCCAAGGAGCCATTTTACATCCTCTGTGTAGGGTGGGCTGCGGGAGAAGTTGTTTGGATGGTCGTTGTGAGCTCTTCGGCCAAGCATCTCCAGAGCCAGCATCCCTGTGAGAAAGGGGCAGCCAGAGTCAAGCAGCACTCCTGCCCAGTTATGCTTAGTCTAGCACTTCTCATTGCAACACAACTTGATGGCCTGCCCTTCAACAACAGAAAATTCCTAGCTGCAAAGAGTTCAGAATGAAACAAAAGGCCCAGCTTGGAGCCTGTCACCAAAAGAAGTATCTGCAAGAACATCTGGATCTGCTACTCCAGGCTGGGAAATGTACACAACCACCACCCCTGAATATTACAGTATCACAGTATCACTTAGGTTGGAAAGGACCTCGAGGATCATCGAGTCCAACCTATCAACACAGACCCCATGACTAGACCATGGCACCAAGTGCCACGTCCAATCTCCCCTTGAACGCCTCCAGGGTCGATGACTCAACCACCTCCCTGGGCAACCCGTTCCAATGACGAATGACTCGCTCGGTGAAGAACTTCCTCCTCACCTTGAGTCTAAACCTCCCCTGGCGCAGCTGCAAAGAGATGGTTCACTAGCTTCTACAGCAGGGTCAAGCAGAAAAGCAGGCTGCACTACAATGCATTTGCTCCAAATTTTGCAGCAAATCAACCTACTCAGGAGCAAAGATGAGAGGCTAACATCAGCCTGCAAACTTTTTGCTTATTCCATTACAGCTCTTCACACAAATCCTCCTATTTAACAAGTTTTAAAATGCCAACAGGCACTATGTCTTGATCTTCTAGACCCTCTTCCCTGCCCTTCCTTTTCTGTTACTCAGGCTACTGAACAACTTTCCAGGCTTACCTGAGCTTACCACTGCAATGTTTCCAATGACACATGCACCCTTTCTGGCTAATGAGCAGTTTCTTCTCTAGTTTCAACACCACCACCACCACCTCAAGCAAGCTCAATTGAGCCTTCCTTTGATTTTCTTGCTGTTTCTGTTGATTTGCTGCCCTATGCTGGTTTTGCTTACATTAGAGGCTCCCTCCTCCTTCCTTAAGTATCCACTGGGTTGGACCATGACTGTAAGAGTAGCTGACTACTGACTACTAAGTAGCTGACTACTACTGACTACTAAGCTCAGTCAGAAATCCCAAGACGCCCTTGTACCAATGGCAGTTCAGGCAGACTGTACTTCCTCATAACCTGTGTGACTGGGGAAGGAATGCTAATTACATACCTGCACTCCACAAAATGTAAGTTCCCTCCATGTAGGTCTTCAACAACCTAGCTAGAAGGGCACAGATCACATCCCTCTGTGCTTCTGGAGACTCAGCTGGTATTTAACCAGAAGTGTGCCTTCACCATCCCTGAGCAGCAAGATCTGAACTCCATTTTTTTCATCGTCACAACTTACACAATTGCAAAGCCCTAACCAGAGTCCTTCACGTACAATGCAAGAGTCTGCCCAGCTCTAACCCACTTAGCTTGATCTTCTACTCTGATGGCTCTTAACAGCAACTGTTTAACATGTTATTGCTTTGTCTCCATTTTTAGCCTCCATGTGTGATCACAAACTGGATTTCTCTATGTAGCCAAGATGCCATCATCCCCACAGGTGCACTAGCAAATTGCCAAGTGACAGTGAAAACTTGCAGCCCTGCCCTGAATCCCTCTCAAGGAGGCCACAGAAACCCACTTGGCTGTCCTTACCAACTCGGTATGCGGAGTGGAGGTAGTGCAGACCCTGAGGGCTCACGGGCTGACTGTGCTGCTCATCCTCAGCAGGAAAACCCCCTGTAACAAGGGAGTTGGGCTGTGAGGACAGAGTTGTCAAGGAAGCCCCCTGAATCGCTGGGAACGTTGATCCTGCATGGACACTTCCTACTGAAGAGAGCAAAACAGCAGCATTAGGACCCACCACCAGCTTTAAAGGTTTACCTTGGCCATCATCTCCCTCACCTGACCACCCCCTGCCAATGTTGTGTTCTGTTCTCTTAAACAGAGTGAATGACAGACTTGCAACTGAAATACAGTGGGCTTGGAACATCATCATTTCATTTGCAAGCTGGGCCCAAAGGGGGGCAGTTACATGCTTGTCCATCTCTTTTGCAGTATACTGTCAACATGTACATTATCTACCTTTTAGACAGAAATACATGTGCTGACACAAAGGTCTTTGCTATTATTAAATTATGTGCCTGGTTCTGATTTCTTGCCCAAGGAAACAAGCATGTGTATGTCTACACCTGATGAGAAACTGCAGAGAAAAATCACTGAGCAGGAACAGTGTGAAGATCAAGTCCAACATTGTGAGGTTCCTCCGCTTCTACTGTAACACAGTTATCACCCAGTCCAGCCACTATGCAGGGAGAGGGATGGATAGCCTCCAATCCATCCTTGGGAAGAACAGCCATTGCATATGCTGGGAGCACATATCAATAGCAAAGCAACTTGAAAAGCTGTCACCTTCAGACACTGAACTAGGATGAGCAAAATCAAGCAAAATCTATTATATTGTACCACCTATACTTGTATTGACAGCAGTTAATACTGAGCCATTAAGTTGCACTCTGACAACAGACTCAGGTTTTAACTTTCCCTCTCAAGAAAGGTACAGAGAGGAAAAAGCTTGGGAATTCCAGAGCAGAGATGCCATTAGGTGTGTGCATGTTGTTACCCTTATTTTCACATCTTCTCTGTGGTGCTCAGTACAGCAGGTTGGGCAATGCTCTAGGTTCCGATTTCTCCTCTTCCCCTGCCACCTCTGCCTTTTGCTTCCTTCTCCCCTCAAATGTTTACTAGTGAATAGTTGAATAACTGAGAACAATGTGCCTCCCAGGAAAGAGCTGTCTGACCTTCTGAACCAAGCAGACACACAGTACCAAGTAACTCAAAAAGTGAGGCAAAAATCCATGCTGCCTTTGAAGTCTGGCCAAGGAGAATAACCTGTAAGAATGGGCTGAATTGCTGCCAAAGCTCAAGTGTCATGGTGTGACCATGTACTCCAGGAATAGTAAAATAGTATTTTCAGAAGTGAAAATAGAAGTTTATGCAAGCCATAAACAATAGCAACTGGAAAGGGTGGGGTTGGCTTTGCCTTTCATTATTCAAGTGTTCTAAGGTGACTCAGTAGTTCTGGCAGATTTGTAACTCTTTGGAGAAATATAGAAACGATTTCTCACACTTTACAGCATCAGCCGAGGACTAAGGCTGTCAAGCATTAATGCTCTTCAGATCCTGAGGCATTCAGGACTATTCTGATTGCTTTTGTGGTGGCTTTTTGGCATCAAAATGCAAGATAAAAATAACCAAAAAGATTCTCCTGACAATCTGGATAAGGAGGAGGCCAACACAACTCCAAAACATTCCCACACACCAGTGTTCCAGCTCCCAGTGTTTCCCAGTCACCAGTGTTTGGTGACTTGTGAAACACTGATAAGCACATGTTCAAAGAGGCAAACACAACTGCCTTTCCAGTGAGGAGGCCTGGGTCATGATTGACCTACTGGTGCAAAACTGCATGGCAATGACAGCATGTCCACAATTCGCTCATCTGTTGTTCCAGTGCTGCACACTATTTGATGGGTCTTTACCATCACTCTAGCCCCAATACAACATATATGCAATTATTCAGATTGTCACTGATATATCCTGTCAAAACATCCAACATCTCTCCAGAAGTTCCACCTTTTGGGTACTGACTGGCACCAATCCCTTCAGGCAGGAATGACATCTATTAGAGCTACTGTAGCAGAAGTCTGCCTGCACTCTCTCTTCATCTCATTAAAAGAAATCACAAGAGCCTGCTCAAGGATCATCTATGCTCATCTTGCCCAAAGGAGATGGGGTGAATAAAGCTCTTTAAGTCACAAGGGCCAGGAGGGCTCCAAACGCACTTTAGTCTGAGAAGCCAGAGTATTCTCATACTGGAGATACTGGAGAAATTAAAACTTCTCCAGCTGAATCAGGCCTCTTCATGAATCCCAGTACCACTGGGTACCCACATTTTTAGGATAGAGGGGATTTGGCCATAACCCTTTAGTGCAAGAGTCCTAGTCCCACCTGTGATCAACGAGGAGTGGGACTTGACTGAGGTACAGTCAATCAACCCATGCTGCACACAGCACGGAGCTGGAACACTTACTCGCTACGTTGGAAGACAGAGACAGTCCTGTCTCACTGTGATAGGGATGCACTGCGATCTGCGTCATGGATGGGACGGGCACGCCGGGGAATGACACTGCTGTAGCTGCCAAGGATGGTTTGGCTACCGAGTAAGGGTACTGTGCTCCTATGAATGCTGGATGAACACCCTAAAATGGAGGACAAGTAACAGTCATTTTCTACTTCTTCTGACCATTCAGAAGTAGTCCAAAACACAGTGGCACCACACAAACCCCAAAGGATGGCAAGTCCCAGCTGAAAAGGGAGAAAAAGCAGCACAGAAACTACGTGCATCCCATGATCATTGTTATCTGCTTGCTTCTCCTCCTTTCAAATCTAAGTTTGCAGGAAGTCACTCTAAGAACTTTCAGAAACAGGCAGAGGTTAAATGGACCTTCCTTTGGCTTTCCCCCTGTAGTCTCTATTTAGCCTGAAAGCTTTCAAGAAAACAAGCTGTCTGCCCAGTGCCTTCTGACAAACCATAGAGCAACAAAGTTTAAAACTACCAATGTATTATCTTCTGTATTCTCTTGAGACTTGAAATGCACCCACCACACTTTAAATGCTCTGTATTATGCAAAAGTTGACACGGGGAGCCAAAGCGAGTATCACAAATTGGCAAGTAAGCCAGAGCAATAGCTAGATCTCAAGCCATGGCAGGTCTGAGCCCCACACTCTCCCCATTCTGATGCACTCCCTCTGGAAGCAGCCACACAAAGTCACCATAAATGAATAGGGCACAAGTGAAACTCACCTGCGGGTACGCTGAGCCAGGGACCGGGAAGACAGCTGGGCGTGGCATGTGCTGGATGGTGTGTCCAATATACTGGGGGTTACAGGGGATGTGAGTCTGAAGGGTAGTGTAAGGGTGGAGACCTTGTGTGTGTGTGTGTGCCATTGCTGGCCCTGCCATGGTGTGCTGCTGGTACATGGTAGACCCCACAGAGATCACTGGCATGACTGTTGCTGCCGCAGTTACCGCAGCTGCCACTGTTACAGTGGTTGGCTCAGAGGTCACCCGGTTGTCTGTCAACCCATGTGCTGCTTCAGAGGCAGCCCGTGCACCGCTGGCACTGCAGCCAGTGGCACCTTCTCTCTGGGCTGGGGTCCCACCAACAGTCTGTTCGTAAAGCCAGTACCACTGGTGAGCTACTTCAAAGAGGACTTCTGGGTAGACACCACCTCCTTTGGCTGTCTCTTCTACTGCCATACAGGCCTTTTCCAGCATCAGATTGTCCTAGAAGCAATGAAAGAAAGGCAGAAGTGAAGAATGCAAAACTAGACACATGAAATGGCAAAAGTACAACAGGAGAAATGTGTAAGGCACTCTAAAATGGCAGGTGCTGTGGGGAAGCAGACAGATCACAACTATGCAGCAGAATAACCAGAATTATTTGTGAAACATGAGAAATCCACAGAAATGGGATTAGGGCTGTCTAGTGGAACAGCTGAGCCCATTGCACAAGAAACAGCATGTGCTTGATGCTAGGAATCAGCTTGCACTAGCCAGTCCCCATGCCAAGCTCACCTGCTCTTTACACTGCACCAGAGCCCTCTGGATCTCATTTGGATTCAGCGCATGGGCATGGGGCAGGCAGCTGAGTGCCAGCTCAGCAGCTGCCCGCACCATGTTGGAGTCTCTGGCCCGTGAAGCTCTGTCTGCCAGTGATGCCACCTCTGGAGGAGTCAGATGTCCATCCCAACACTCCACCAAGATGTTCAAGGCTGCACTACCAATCTCCATTGCCTGCCCTAAAAGGAAGAGAGAAGATTCTCACACCACTGTCTGCCCAGCACAGTTCCAATCAGCTTTTCCTCAACAGAAATTGCACTCCTCACTTTCTTCAGGAGCAATGAAATAGCCCAGTTGCTCCCTTTAGGCTTCAAATCAAATCTAGCCTCTTCTTCACAAAACACAAAGACAGGCAAGAGCCCTCAATAAGCAAGTATTGAGTGAAGGTACCATAATCACAGTTAAGGTAAAGATGCATTTGAGGCAGTGAGAGAAACTTGCTATATCTGATTTCACTACCCACAAACCACAGCTTGGCCTACTGCTCTATTTCCATCATGTCAGGAAAATATGAATTTCCAAGGTGTGTTTTTCAAGCTCTAGAAGCCATGTGGATAAAAAACAGGCAGTAGGCCTGGGTGCAAACAGAAGGAAGAAAGTGAAACACTGAAAACAGCCAAAGAGCACGTTCAGACTTTACAAATGTCTGTCTCTTCAGCAGACCCCTGATGCAGAAGCTAAGACCAGTGTGAGAAGACTGAAATATGTTTCAAACAAGAAACAGATCAGAAGAAATTCCCAGACCAAAGCAAGCACTACTGTGTATATCATAGGTGCTTAGCTTCTACTGCCAGCTGAGCCCACAGCTTACATGAATACAACAGCACATCAGCATCATCATTTTTGGGAATAAGCTTGCCTCCCTCTCCTCCTTTCTGCCCAAAAGTAAGCTTCCCAATAAAGATTTGCTGCAACCTGTGATCCAAGAGACATGGGATGAGTATGTTCGAGAGAGCCAGTTGGGAGACACAAAGTTGTGCAGCCCTAGTGCATACAGTCCAATCTCAAACGCGCAGAGATGAAGGTTGCGGTGTGGTCCCTGGTGCCCACCACTGGAGGAAGGGTGGGTGAAGATAGAGGTACTGCTGTTTCCACCTGCTTTGATAAGGACTGTCTTGGCCAATTCAAAGTAGAAGTGAGCAGCTGCCTCTGAGGGCTGGTTTGGGACATGAGGAGCATGGCTCTCCAGCCGTCTCCCTTTGTATCTAAAAGAAAAAGACAGAGGAACCTTTCAAATAGCAACAAGTACCCCAAGTTCACTACCTGAAGTGGAGAGTTCCTGTCTATAGGGTCCAGAGGAACCAAAGAAAATTCTCTCAAGGAAGTACTTCATGATGCACATGCTGCCTTCCTAGCATCAACATCTAGAGGTTGCCTCTGCACATTGGTATTATTCATTACCTGCCAACTTCCACAGTCTTTGCACGGGCTCCCCCACTGGCTCTCCTACTGCCACTGGAAGATGAAGATCCCAGTGAATCACTTGAAGAACTGCTGATGCTGTCACTGTCCTGTCCTCTGCCCCAAGATGTTGCTGCCCATCCTCCACGTAGTGGACGCCGACTGAGTGTTGGAGAACTGTCAGAGGTAGTTTCAGGAGCGCTGCTGTCAATACTAGCCATGCCTACAACACCAGAACCAACACAGTAACATCACCTGGTTTGGTCTCAGTGCTATTTTATAGTTCTCAGATTAAAAAAGCAGAAGAGTCCAAGAACAATGCATCTTTATTTCCCTCTGTACACTATCCCAGCCCCTGACTCCATCTGCCAAGCTTTATGGCAGAGTGTATATATATTTGATTCTTGTTACAGAGTCAAGTCCTACAGATCATATGAGTATGAAGAAAATCCTTCTTGTATATGCTGCACAATATACACAAAGGCTTTTCAGATTCTCGACCTCTAACTTACACACTTCTATTGAAGTGCAGAGAAGCAGTGGTTCCTTACACAAACAAACTCAGTTTCTGGACCCAGGAACAGAGTGCTCTACTTCCAGAGCCCAGCAGTCATTCAGGTCCAGACATCTAATCCATCACCCAGAACATACCTGGTGTGAGAAAGGTATGGTAGCTTCCCAAACACCTCAGAGACAATCCATTGCTTCTGAGGCACAGGAAAGACTGCCAAGTAGAATGAAAGAGCAAGAGAACTGCCAAAACCCCAGCAGGCTACCTAGATGCTATAAGAACTACTCAGTTTCTACCTGTGTGTTTCTTCTTCTGCCTGACAGGTGAACCCCAGCATCTCCCATTGTATCCACCTCGGCTTCCAAGGGCCAGACGACTGGGGACCTTTCCCTCTTGTTTCAAGACGGTGGCCTCTGCAGCTGGCTCACAAGGGGACCTCTGAGAGCTCTCTGCATAAACAGGACAGTGACAAGGTAAGCATTCTGGTTTGTTCTGTACCTCTAAATCCAGATGTGGCTATTTCAGATATAAACAGCAAAAGAAGTGGGATGTTTATAAAACGCGTGGTATTTTTGAGCAGGATTATCTCTGTTTCGTTTCAGTACAAAGCACATCATCTGATACCAGGCCACAAACATTTTATCTTAATGAGCCAAAATTTGGAAAAATTGCTGCATGTACAGAAAAATTTTAGAATTAAAAATGTTCCAGGCAACCCCAACTTTACTGCAGTCACCCTCAACTGGTATTGATCTGTGGGAAGAATTAAGAGAGCACTTGCTTTCCACCAAATGTTGCTCTGTGTGATGTTTGCCACCAAAGTGGAGACATAGCTTGAAGAAAACCACATTTAACTCTAGTGTCCTTCAGCAATCTTAGTTACATATCTTGTACCTGGCTCAGTGTGTAACTTTGAAGTCATGCACCTCTGTGACACAAACCTACAGGTTGGGAATCATAGTAGTTTTGTGTTAACTGATCGTAGAACTGGTTCAAGATAGGAAAACCTGAAAATTAGCTTAAATTTCTATGCAGTGAGAATATATACAAAAATAGAGCCAGACAAACAGACCATGGGGAAATTACATTCCAGTAAAGCAGACAGATTATAGTATAATCTACCACTGACTACCTCCCAAATCAGACCCCCAAAAAAATGCACAGTTCCAGGTTTGTACTGCTAACAGAAGGGTTTCGGTGTAGCCCTTGCAAAGCACCTCTTACCCTGTGTACTCTTCTCCACAAAGTTCTCAGGACTGCTCTGGACTGCAGTGCTTACAGCAGCTTGCTGAGTAACAGAAGTCCCTGGAAGCTGCTGGATAGCTGCAGTGGACTGGGCAGCATGTTTAGAAGGAGATTTTTGATTTGCTACTGCAGGTTTGCTGGATGAGTAGAAAGAACTCAGAGTCTGTGGTTTGTGAGTTTGACTCTCTCTGTCCAGGAGTTTGTCTAAAATCTTTAACAACAAGGAAAAACGAAAAAAAAGGTGAAAGGGGGAGGGGGGGTAAAAGAGATGCATTACACTAAGACATACAGGGAAATCAGCTTCATGGTGGACAATAAATTCCATTTGTTGGATTAAAAAAACCCAAAACATTTATTTTTTAGAAAGCAGGCAACATCTTCCTGCACTGAAGATCAGCAACACCAAGTTGAGAGCCATGTGCTCTGTATTACTGAGGAAGCAGAGATTCATTTGTACTCTGTAATATCCCCATGTTCACTTCAAGCAGCCACTGGATTTACTCAAAAAGCACCCAAGACTCACAATACAGAAGTAATCCTGGTACATCAAGGACAGAAAGGAGGACTCTGTGTTTACTTCTGCTAGTAAGGACCTGGGGGTGCTGGTGGATGAGAAGTTCAACATGAGCCACCACTGAGCACTTGCAGTCCAGGAAGCTAATCACATCCTGGGCTGCATCAAGGCAAGCATAGCCAGCAGGTTGAGGGAAATGATTCTCCCCCTCTACTCTGCTATGGTGAGACCCCACTGGGAGTACTGTGTCCAGTTCTGGAGCCCCTATTACTGGAAGGATCTGGAGGAGCTGGAACATGTCCAGAGGAGGGCCACAAGGATGATTACAGGGCTGGAGCACCTCTCCTATGAGGACAGACTGAGGGAGCTGGGGCTATCCAGTCTGGAGAAGAGAAGACTCTGAGAAGACCTAATTGTGGCCTTCCAGTATCTTAAGAGGGCCTACAAGAAAGCTGGTGAGGGACTTTTTAGGCTGTCAGGTCATGATAGGACTAGGGGGAGTGGAAAAAAAACGAGAAATAGGTAGATTCAGGTTGGATGTTAGGAAGAGGTTCCTAAACTATGAGGGTGGTGAGACACTGGAACAGATTGCCCAGGAAGGTGGTGGAAGCTCATCCCTGGAGGTTTTTAAGGCCAGGCTGGATGTGGCTCTGGGCAACCTGATCTAGTGTGAGGGGTCCCTGCCCATGACAGGGGGGTTAGAATTAGATGATTCTTGAGGTCCCTTCCAACCCTAACAATTCTATGATTCTTTGATTCTAAGTACAAGAATTCTGTGCTCACCATGAGTGTGACAGAGCATTTATTTGTAGATGACTGATATCTCCTATTTCCAGGAGAAGACTATAGCAAATATGCTTCTCCTTTGGGAGACAGAAAGACCCTAATACTTTTATTTGGTTAGAATGTTTCTGAATATAAAAGATACATAAAACCCTTCTCTTCTCCCAGGCAACCAGCACCAGAACAAGAGGACCCAGTCTTAAGCTGCACCAGAGGTAGTTTAGGCTTGAGGTGAGGAGGAAGTTCGTCATAGAGAGAGCCGTTAGCTGTTGGAATGGGCTGCCCAGGGAGGTGGTGGAGTCACCATCCCTGGAGGTGTTCAAGAAGGGACTGGACATGGCACTTCATGCCATGATTTAGTAGTCATGAGGTCTTGGGTGACAGGTTGGACTTGATGATCTTTGAGGTCTCTTCCAACCTTATTGATTCTATGAATATTCATTCAGCATTTTTTGGTATTTATTCCTCCCTTGAGAAGGGGCAGAATTTTACTGTCTCTCTTGCATGGGAAATTAAGGCACAAGTGGACTGAACTAACATAGCAAAGAGGTGAGAGTTAAGAAACTAAGGCTTTTCTAGATACACTGTTCTGTAAGCCAATACCCCTGCAGCAAAAGAGAATCAATCCCCAGGTCTCACACACAGTGTACACAGAAAGCAGTGAAAATTTATCTCCTGACTGGACCTTAAGAAACCTATAGAAAAAGTGCCTCTTTTAGGTCAGTGCACACTGTGTCTTCAGATTTTTGTATCAGCAGAAGGATATAAATACCACCGTGTGGCTTTGTAAATCATCGGTACATGACACAGCAACTTAGGCTCACTGGCAGAACTATCAAATCCATCAAAACTCTTCTTTTACTCTGCATCATCTTCTTCCATTCTATGGGGAAACTCACCTTCTTCAGCTTAGACTGATCATCCTTGTAAGTAATCATCAGAGCCACTGCCAGATCCCCCTTCTCCCTTCGGGTGCCTTCACACAACAGAGGATGTTCTGCTTCACTGACAGTTGTTTTCATGCCTGCAGGCCAGAAAAGAGGATGACGAGACAACTGAGCCTATGAGACTACACTGCATCCTGAGTACTAACTAAACCTCAGATTATTTTACTCTCTTTATTCTCACAGGCAAAAAAAAAGACACACATACCCCACCCCATTTTTCTGCTAAGTTCAGAAATAAGTCATAAATAAAACCAGAAGCTGATGTCTGTCCCAGAATATCAAGTTTGCCACAGCTGTCAGAACAGCCAGAGAGTCCAAGCAGGCTCACAACTCCATGTTGAAACAAACTTTTCCAGTTTCTACAGATGCTATGAGCCAGCACTGCCACACCATAAAGTACTCATGTTCCACATTTCAGATATGAGGAAACAGAGGACAGGCCTTATTTAATCTATTATATTTCTTTTACAAGCTGCTTTTAAACAGGCACACAGTATTGTCAACATAATATACAGGATCAGCACTTTTTGCAGAAGCTGATAAATGAGGCAAGAATTCAGTATTATTATATGATGGTGAATTACATAATGCTTAAGAATACTTCTGCCAGTCTTTCACTATCATTGTCCAACCTATTCTGAAAAAATTGCCTTTCTTTTCTGAAACCAACTATCAATATTAAAGCCCAGGCAAGTGCATCTTTTGCAATAAAAAAGCAACAGGAAAGCTAAAATTCATGTTACTGCTTTAACACTCTTCCTGTCCTGTATGCCCCTTTCATCTTCCACAGCTTTGTAAAGGCATCTCAACCCTGGCACATAGAATCCTTCTGCATCTGGTTCTCTCCAACAGAGTAAACACTTTCCTTTCTGCACCAAACTGGAATGAACTGCTAGCTCTAACTAACCAAAATGAGGCAGGATGTAGTACATAGATGAAGAATGACAGAGTTTTCCTGTAAAAGATTCTTACCAAGAGCAGCAACAGCTGCCTCAAAACCAAGCTCTTCATCTCCGGTCATTTCAGTATTCCAGTTACGGCTTGGTGGTCTGAAGCCTGTAAGAGAAATCACTGAGAGAAGACAATACAATTAACACACAGCTCTCTAAATTAGGACCTCAAGGCAAAAGCCATTTCTGAGAGCTTTCTGAATTTGCAGAGCTTCCTGTTGTCCTATTTATCAGTTTCAAGTCCACTGAATTGTCTTGGGTTTTTTTCCCTTTCTGCCCCTAAACTCAGAAGACTCTGCGGCAGGTATATTGCCAGGTCAGTTCAGGCTGTTGTGTTCTTTTTTTAAAGACAAGGTCTATATTAGCTTCCTCTAAATATAACCAGCATAACAGTAGACAAGTCAGTCATTTATAACTACTTTACAAACATAGCACACTGAAATGTGCTAAGTTTCCAGTTGTTTTCAAGTGTAAGGAGTGACAGGTCCCCTGAGGCCCAAAAATCTCTAAAGCTACATGAAGGGAAGTGCAAGCAACAGTTGCAAAGGATAGGTTGTTCTTATACATAACACAGTTTCTCATTGAAAAGCCCTCAAGACCTGGCATCTCAGAACATGCCCTTCGCACATTCAGGATAGTGCAGACAGTACCTGGAGTGCACAAGACATCAAATATAAAGCTAGCCAACATCAGAGGCAAGACAGGGCGGTAATCACATAGTGTCCCTTCTCGTAGCTCTTCAGCTTTTCCTCGAATAGTGTTCATCTCATTAGTGCCCAAGGGAATCTTCTTCAAGAGGGCTGCAATCTCAGACTCCTGATGTGCCAGCTTCACCTGGTTGTATCCACAAGGAAACAGAAGCAGTTGTCATCAGCACAGGCCCTACAGGCAGTGAATAAGTTTTCTGAATAAAATACAGCAATAGTTTCTATTGGTTCATTAAGTTATATCCGCTCTTAGCACCCCAGCCATTACATTTTTGAATCTAACAGAATTCTTGCCTCATATTTATGCACTTTTTTTTTTTTAACCCAAATATTCATTCTTGAGCTGCATACAGAAACACAATGCAGCAGCTTTCATAACGACATCAGGAGAAAGGTTAGACTGGATAAGCCAGTGAAAAAAGTGATTACTCACAACTGCAGGACAAAAAGGATGCTGTGTTAAGTAACATACCTAGCTGAGACAACAGAGACTGACTAGCAGAAGAACGGGTATGGAGTGGCAGCACACACAGGAAGAAGTTCTATACAGAAAGAGTGATTGCGCTATGGAATGGGCTGCCCGGGGAGGTGGTGGAGTCGCCGTCATTGAAGGTGTTCAGAAGGAGACTTGATGGGGTGCTTGGTGCCATGGGTTAGCTGTTTGGGTGGGTTGGATTGGTTGATGGGTTGGACACGATGATCTTGAAGGTCTCTTCCAACCTGGTTTGGTTCATTCTAAAGGTTTATTCTAACATGCCACCAGGATGAAGACTGTTACATTTCACTATTTTGTGTAATTTCGGCACTCTCTCCCTTCTTAGCACGTGCAAGTGATTGTTTTCTTTTAGGTAGCAAGTGACTGCCAATCTCAATCTTCTAACCAAATCATAAAAAGTACAGATAGCAAAACAAATATAGTTTGCAGATTCCTAGCAACAATACACACCTCCAGGGACTGCACAACTCTGCAGTGAAAAGCAAGGCAGCTGACAAATCATATAGACAAGGTCTTAACTGAACATGCCTTTTTTCTAAACAGGAAGCCTTGTAGTAATCAAGCAGTGCCCAGATTAATACACCTGTACAATGCTTCTGTTCACTTGCCAACACAGGAGGTGTCAGCAAGAGTTACAATTTTCAAATATGTAACATTTGCATCAATTCACCCTGAGGAATAAGTTTCTAACCACTTCATCAATGCAACTATGAATTATTTTCCCTTGATTGGCCAAGCAAGTTGGAAACAGTTAAGTAGTAAGCGGTTGCAATCAAAATAATACATTTATAAATGATTTTATATTTTCAAATATTTCAAAGCCTGTGACTTCACATGAAACAAAAGGCCTGTTGAAATAGGATGTCTGAGTTTCCTATCACTGAAGGTAATGCCATGTGAAATAGTATTTCTAATCACTTCTCTGGCAGATCAGTGTGTGCTAAACGGATGTGCATACAATCCGTTTAGTCCCACTGCAATCAATTTTAAGGAAGCATCTAAAAGCATAACCAAATATCAAGAGTTGAAATGGAAACCACACGACCAAAAGCATTCAAACAGAACAATGTTGCTCATGGATTCATTCTGCTTTTTTTTTTTTGAGATGTTTCATACCTCCAGAGCCTTTGTAGAAGCAGGTGGTCTCTGCAGCTCCAGAGCAAACATTCCTATTCGGAAGGCCAAATTGTGGTACTCCAGTCGCTCACTCAACACCGTCAGCAAGAAAGCAGCTTTAGACAAGGTGTTGGTTGCCATCCATGTCTGCTTGCTGGTTGATACCTTGTTCTTTTTGCCCTGTTTGGGGAGGAATTTGTTACAGGACGCTTTCCTAAATATCCTAAATTATTCTATGCTTGTCCTCCTACTCTTTGCAATAATTAGCAAAATAAAACGTCTATGGATTTTATTCCCTTTGCTGAGGGATCACAACTCACAGTGGTTACTGATAACACCATTACTTCCTCTTTCTCACCCACAGCACACCACAGTGGAAGAGGTGGCTCATTGATAAAACATATGTTCACTACTGGACTGATGCTGTGCAAGCAGATGTTGCATGGGTTCCAAGGGAATCCTTCCACACAACAAACACTGCTTAGTGTCACTACAAGTGATTTTCCAGAAGTTTATGCTTATTTCCTTCCTCTCCCACTCTCTATCCTAAAACAGCAAAACTTCTATTGTTTCCATTGGTGTACATCATGAAACAGGAGACTAAGGTTTTGGAGAGAATCACAAGAAACAGGGTCACTTGCACAGAGCTGCACAAAAATCCAGACATTTTATGGCTGCTATATGATGTCATAGCACACAGCACCAAGTATCTCTTAGACAAAACATCCTCTGAAACTGATGTTAGATAATGTGGTTTGTTCAATTGATTTAAAATACATTCATAAAGGAGCTGCAGCTTTTAACAGCCAAACCAAGCTTCTCTCTAAAGCATAAAGAAAAGTGAAGAAGCTTTTAACTAAATTCACGTTTCTGAAGACTCCAAGTCCTGCTGAATGACCTCTTATCTTTCTCCCTTTTATTCACCTACACACACATAGTGATCAGGCACATGAATGAAATCCGGAAGTTCAATGCAGAGATAGCATCAGTGAAGAGTTCTAAATCACAGCAAATGAGAAATGCCCAGGAATGTGTTGTATCCATCCCACATATTCATTTCAACTTACTCCCTACTCCCAAAACTAGGGAAGGTTTCTCTACCTTAGTTGGTGGCTGCTCCACTTTGAGGTCTGGAGGGTTGGCCAATAGGTCCCTGGCAAGCTCTACGGTTAAGCGGCATGCTTCATTGCTGTATCCATGTGCATGCAGGGCCTCTGCGCAGGCAAACAGAACCTGTGAGAAAGAACAGATGGTCATATTCAAACCACACTCTCCCAGGTTGTAGTTAGCCTGTTCAAACCACTTGTTGTAAAAACTCTGCAATTAATTGCAGCGGTAGGTGTTCTGAGTTCTCCTTTCCTGGACCTTCAACACCAGCCCTTTAAGCATCCCCCCTAAAGCCTTTTCTTCCGTCTTTCCACCCCCTCCTCTCCAAGCACTACAAGAGATCAGAGAATAGCTCAAAAAAACCCTACAGCCCAAACTGTCTGACTGTAACTATTTCCATGCATCTCCATTTCAGCTGCTTCCTCATGTAGGTGTAAGTTCTGGATGTATTTTGAGGTTACTACAGGAATGTGACACAGCCTGTTTAGATTGTGTCTGACTTTCTAGAACATTTCTGCTAACATAGTTGTATTTAACTTTTTCCTGCTGGATACATCTCAGTTTTACTGTTTTAATTTTGGCTCAATTTTGCCACCTCCAAGGGTAAGATTAAATAAAAAGCATACAGTGTTTTCCCTACGTTTACAAATCTTGGAGTGTGAGGTGGGACAAGCTCAATCTGCCATGCACTTGGAGTTCACCCGGAAACAGGGAGTCAAGCTGGGAAACAGATGTCCGATACCAGTGCATTAAGACTGTAGATACCTTATGTTAAGATATGGGTTAGAGCAATACGATAATTAAGCACATAATTTTACAAACGTACTAGGTTAAGCATGACAGATAGGAGGGTGGTAAGACTGTGATGTACATAATAGGTAAAACTGCAAAACAGTGGTTTGAACTATATCCAGCTCACCTCCATCCGGTTCTCCTGCTCCAGAGGTTTTATACCAGCAAATATATCCTGCTCCTCTTCATTTCCCCCGTCAGCTTTGTCATCATCTTCCTTGGATACTTCTTGTGGATTCAGATAATATACTTGGTAATCATCTTCCTCTTCTCCATCATCCCCTCCACCCGCTGCACCATTCTCTCCCACTTCTTCTGGCTTCAGGCTCACGCCACCACTGTTCTCATCTGCGGAAGGCAGGTCATCATCACCACTACCCATTTCCCCCACAGGATCCTTGGGAGATTTCTTGGCCATGGAAGGATTCCTGATACTGGGCTCAGGTCCCTCAGAAAAGTACACCCCACCATCCTCCTCAAAGGTGTCCCGGTAGCTCCTGCTCAGTGGGCTTTCTGTAAAACTAAACGTGTTGCTGGCTTCCGCCCCCAGAGCCAAGCTGCTGTCATCCAGGCTCATCTCCGCCAAGTCCGGCTCCAGAGAGCTGTCCTCACTGCTCATGCGGCGTTTCCCACTGTGTTTATTGGTCAAGCTTTTACTCACTGGCAACTTTGCTTTGCCCACCGCAGTCTTGTACACAGCTTTGTCACCTTCTGCTGAAAGCCGTCTCAGAACCCTCTGCGGCATTTCAGAGACAACTTTCCGCTTTCCTGTAAGTTCCTTCGGACGAACTGCTGGCTCCTGGGGAGAGGGACGCAGCCTGTCCCCAGGCAGCAGACATGGTCCCCCAGGCTCCTGTCCATGGGCTCTTCCAGCCTCACAGGCAGTTTCTGTACACTGTAATCGGCAGCTCCTCTGCTGGATGGCCTTTACCCAACAGAATGAGTTCTTCTTGTCTGTGCTGCTATATGTTATCCCAGGAATGGGATAAGCTTCCTCCCAGTTGAAGTAACAGGCTTCCACAGCTGGCTTGAAACCCTGGAAAAGCTTCTCCAGTGATTTCTTGTGCTGACCCCTCTTAACATTATCTATGACTTTCAGCTGCCACTGTCTGAGCTGTGAGCAAAGATCCCTGCGCCTAAGAGAAGAAAGAGTGCAGGTGAGAAAGTGGGCCCAAAACACACCTGCAACAAACCACCTCTCAGCCACAGAACACCACCTCCTCTGGATCACAAACACCTCCTGCTGAATTAAGTACAAACAGGCTTCCCTTTCTTCATCAAGTCCAAGACGGGCCCACGATAATCAAACAAATTGTGAACAGTACCAACATGAAAGCATGCTATAAACCAGGAGGTGTAAAATTAAATACTGGCTGCGCTGTTTGCTACCTGCCCTAAATAAGGTATAAGTAATGTGAGCCTCATCAGTTTCAGTCTGACACAGTGAGTGCCACGGGGAGCTGCTCTTGGAAACCTTCACAAAAGCTTGCAACTGCTGTGAAAGAGATTTGTGAACAACTCCAGTCAAAACGTTCACAACAACAATCAAAACAGCCTACCCAGGGAAGCACAATGCCAGATAGGACCACCTAATCTACCTCCCAGGCATTCACCTCTTTACCCTGATATGCCAGTGTAAAGCTCAACAATTTAATTTAGGCTTTAGCAGACTATCATCAGGAGATTAAACTGTTGCAAGTCACAAGCATAGAACAAGACAAAAACAACTGATGTTCAAATAACTGAGGAAGAAGCAAGCTGCTAGAGTTATATAAACTTAAAATACACAGCAGTTAGTCCCATGGCACATAATACCACAGGAAGAAGAAAGCATTTCTGCATTTTCCAGCCCTAAATCTCTCACAGGGTCTAAGCATATGAGCAAGACAGTCTAAATAGATTACATATTTGAGAGATTTAATTAAAGAAGAAAAAGACATTTCTAGAAATTGTAACATGTGTCTCAAGCAATTGTCATCTTGCTTCTGCCACAGATTTCAGAGAACTGAGGTACAAGACCAAGGCTGCAATCCTCTGATTTCCTATCAAAAGCCAAAGAAAAACAACAACAACAAATGACCCCAAAACCACAAAACAAACAAACAAAACAATCAAATTAAAATGGTGTAACCCAGTTTAGGACAAAAGGGACTAAAAAACACAGACTGCTTCTATTTGGCCACCTAAGAAATTAACAAGGGAGCAGACTGATAGCACTTCATCAAGGAGAGATTTTCAAAAGGAAAAAAGGTGAAACTATTTATAAAAGGTAACTAGGAAGGAGGTAGCAAGTCTCAATATGATTCGCTAGGAAGAACAGCAAGAACAAGTAGAAGAGGGTTCTTCTTGGTGACTGTTCAAATGCCAAGAGAGTAAGTAATCAAGCAGAAGCATTTCAATTATGCATGAGCTCAAGCAGGAGATCAGAGCAAACTTGAACTGCACCAAATAAGTCAAATGTGAATACACATAGCACAGCTTCATACTGTATTAAAAGCCAAAACCTTTTATGGTTTTTCTATTTGAACTGATTGATGCTTGAGTTTATTTTAAGCCTTATTCCCAGTTTCCTACATTTTTTAATTTGTTTTCTTCCCCTGTTTAGCTACTTCATATTGTAAACTGTATGTCCAAGACACAAACTGCACTCATTTTGTTGTCCCTGATGTACCTTACATATATAGGGCATTTTATTAATGTTACACTACTCAGAGAAAGCAAATCACATTAATTTGTAATTGTGTTGAAAATACCACCCTGTTTTCATTTGTTCTGAAAAAGTTTTTCTGGTCATCTATGGCACATAACTCAGTATATTTTACACAACACACTTTGTAGACTAGATGTACAAACCGAATTATTGCAACGTCAACCACAATCTCCTCATAATCCTGCAGTAAGTACCAACACTGCTATTCAGCTGATGCTAAACAAGGATAGTAGTGACGTACCAAGACACAAAATGGTTTAGAAACCTGCAGAAACCTCAGTTTTTCCTTAGACAATTTAAAATACTGACTGAAAACCATACACAAGTGACGCTGTTTACTTATACACTGCACAAAATAAACTCCCTAAGAGCACAGAAAGCAAGAAACAGTTCATCTTGAAACAGACAATAGCGTGTGATTGAGCTAAACAGAAATCCATTACATTGCTGCATAGTCAAATTTAGAAAGCATTAAAATTTATTGCTAGCCAGTGTTAAAATTCAAAGAAACATTCTCCACTGAGACACTGAAATGCAGAATTACACACATATGTAAAGTAGCTCTCAAAAAGCAAATTATTCACAGTTAGTGATATTGCTAAAAGTGAGCAGCAATAGCAGTTAAAGTAATTATGGTGCTCTTGAACCTTACATAGCACACAGTCCAGGAGGACTGATGGTTGAACAGGTAATGAGGTAATGACACAAATACAAGAAATCTACAGAAATAAATCCTTGAGTGTGCTTGAGTAACACAGAAATAAATGGGAATGCATCTGATTCTGGTGCTCACCTCTGCGGGCTAATAGTTGGGTCAAGGACGGCCAGCCTCCAAAGAACCACCATCTCATCACACATACTTGCACAAGCATGAGCAGCTACTTCTGACTGGCCATTGCTGCGTCCCGTGTGCCCGCTAGCACTGCTGTGCGATGCAGATGTTCGTACACTGTACCACCAGCCAGTTATCTGTGGAAGAAAATGTTCAGTGGAGCTGTGTTGTGACCAAATCGCTCTCACTTAAGCTCCTAATCACAGGATCCATAGCTGGTACCATGCTTTCTGGGTAGAAATGAAATTAAATGTACTGAACGAGAGATAAGACTCTATATATTCATCTGAAAAGGATTGAGGTGTGATACTGGGATATCACTAAATCAGCACAAAAGCAAAATGTAACATTATTTCAGAATTTGGGGTGGGTTTTTACCATTTTTTAGCTTTTAGGAGAAGCATGTGCACATAGACTATTAAAAATAGAATATATATATACATATTCAGCCAGGGATTGTAGAGGGACGGTCACTGGCTCAGCCTGGTTTCACATGCAGCAGAGAGATTTGACTACCTGCTCATAGTTGAGACACTGGTCAGTTAAAATCTCCAGCAAAGGAGCTGCATTGCTATCTCGTCTCTTAAACATCTCCCGTACAATGGAAAGCAGGTTCCATATTCCTTCAGGCTCTCTTCCTCGTAGGGGACGCAGGAGACATGCCCACTCAGCAGCAGCTGGTGGCTCCGTGGAAGAGAGATACATTGAATTCACATCACTGCAGATAAAACAAAACAGCAGGGATGAGAAAATTTTAAATCAAGCAGAGCCACAAAATCTCCTGAGCATATTCCATATAAAAAAGGTGTATTTATACCTCAAATAGGACAGACACACGTGACCTAAACGAGAGGATGCGTAACAAAACTGAGAACATCACACAAAGCAAGGTATTGTGCAAATACAGCGTGCTGCACTCAAATAACATTGGACAATACAGTCCAGAAGAGTGACCGTGAAACTAAGCATCCTTTGGTCCATGGCATCACATAAGGATACAGGCTATACAGATGACATGAATATCACATTTTCCCTTCAATGGGAAGCAGTTTACCTGAAAACAACAGGAGAGGGTCCACAGAATTTATGAAGGGTTTTCTTTATGTTGTCACTCAAAGTAAACTCATCTAAGTACCAGGTGCTTTGATCTGATGCAGAGGGTCCAGCAGTGGGATCTTGACAAAAGAGTAACACAAATATAATCTGCAGGTTCTGAATGACACTCTCTTCTCTGTGTCCAGCCACAGAGATTATAAAGAGAACACAGGCAGTGTTGCACAGTTTATTTCACCTGTTTCAGAACCATCTCAAAATGCTATCATAATGTTACCTTAACCACTGACAACACCAAATTGCAAGACTTGGTTGGCAATGGTAGCACTACAACCAAGGGAGACCAGGAGAAATTTGTGGACTGTGCCTACAGAAACCACATGAAGTTCACTGAGGAAAAATGTACACTTCTATGCCTGGGACAGAAAACTCCACACACCAGTACAGACTGAAAACCAAACAGATGAATAGCTGACAGGTTTTGGTGATTATGGTGGATGCTAAGCTGAACACAAACCAATAGCAAACTTTTGCTGAAACCACAAACTAAAATAAACCAACCTGCAAGCTGGGCTATATTAAGAAAAGCACAGCTAGCAGATTTAAGGAATTCATTCGATCCCCTTCTACCTTGGACTGGTAAAGTTAAAGCTGGAATATTTAATACAGTTTTAGATCTCCCCAGGCCAGGAACTGAGAAACCAGAGTGGATATAGCAGAGGGGTATCAAGACAGTTGGAGGCACAGAACACATGACCTATGGGGCAAGACTGAGGAAAATGGGCTAATTTTACCTAAAAAGGGTAATCATTAACAGACTACAGCTACTTGGAATTGCAAACAATGCAGACAAATTCTTCTTGGTAATAAAAGATGCTAAAAAGGATAATTTATTCTTGATATTAGGAAAAAAATCTTAAGGGGTAACACAATCTAAATTAGGAATACCTCTAATACAACACTAAAGTAAGAATAACCTCTCTGGTAGCTATGATTTGGCTAAGATAGCAAAAGCCACAGCCAACCCAATACAGTGTTGCAAACAGTCCTGTTTCAAATAGGAGGTTGGAAAGGTACCTTTCAATCAACATTTCCAGGAGTCTGTAATTAATACCAATTTAAAAAGAAAAATCTTCCCTTAAAAAGGTGCATTGCCTGAGGATCCCTTGCTCTGCATACACTCTGAGGTGATCATTACACCAGCAATAGCCTCTTGCTGTGCAATACATGCATGCAAGTGTCTGTACTTATCCCTTTTCTTGAACCTCCGCCGGTAATCCCCACCTCCACTGTCCCAATATGCTAACAGACCAGTTCAGAAACTTGAAGCAATGGAAATATATGCACTTCTTACCTATGACAGAGATTACTGACATAATATATATTTAGGTTACCTGGGGCTCCACACACTGTGTTGATGGCAGTAGACTGAGAAGATAACAGCTCATCCAGCAAGCGCTGAGCTGTTGGAAGAATCTGAAAACATGAAGCAAACTTTCAATACACACAGCGCTTCTTACCCTGATCTACCTAGCCAAAGATCACAGTATCACAGTATCACTAAGGTTGGAAGAGACCTCGAGGATCATCGAGTCCAACCTGTCACCACAGACCTCATGACTAGACCATGGCACCAAGTGCCACGTCCAATCCCCTCTTGAACACCTCCAGGGATGGCGACTCCACCACCTCCCTGGGCAGCCCATTCCAATGACCAATGACTCTCTAGGTGAAGAACTTTCTCCTCAACTCGAGCCTAAACTTCCCCTGGTGCAGCTTGAGACTGTGTCCCCTTGTTCTGGTGCCGGTTGCCTGGGAGAAGAGATCAATCCCTTCCTGGCTACAACCACCTTTACAGGTATTTGTAGAGGGCAACGAGGTCACCCCTGAGCCTCCTCTTCTCCAGGCTAAACAATCCCAGCTCCCTCAGCCTCTCCTCATAGGGCTTGTGCTCAAGGCCTCTCACCAGCCTTGTTGCCCTTCTCTGGACACATTCAAGTGTCTCAATGTCCTTCTTAAACTGAGGGGCCCAGAACTGGACACAGTACTCAAGGTGCAGCCTAACCAATGCAGAGTACAGGGGCACAATGACTTCCCTGCTCCTGCTGGCCACACTATTCCTAATGCAGACCAGGATGCCATTGGCACTCTTGGCCACCTGGGCATACTGCTGGCTCATGTTTAGGCGGCTGTCAATCAGCACCCCCAGGTCCCTCTTTGTTTAGCAGCTCTCCAGCCACTCTGACCCCAGCCTGTAGCTCTGCATGGGGTTGCCATGGCCAAAGTGCAGCACCTGGCACTTGGACTTGTTAAACGGCATCCCGTTGGACTCCACCCATCTGTCCAGACGGTCGAGGTCCCTCTGCGGAGCCCTTCCACCCTCTAACTGACCAACATCTGCTCCTAAACTGGTGTTATTTGCAAATTTGCTGATGACTGTCTCAATCCCCTCATCCAGATCATCAATGAAGATGTTAAAGAGCACAGGGCCCAGCACTGATCCCTGGGGGACACCACTGGTGACTGGCCGCCAGCTGGATGTGGCACCATTCACCACCACTCTCTGGGCTCGGCTCTCCAGCCAGTTCCTAACCCAGCACAGAGTGTTGCGGTCCAAGCCACGAGCTGACAGCTTAGACAGCAGTTTGCTGTGGGGGATTGTGTCAAAGGCCCTGCTGAAGCCCAGGTAGACCACATCCACAGGCCTCCCCACATCCACCAGATGGGTCACCTGATCATAGAAGGAGGTCAGGTTGGAGAGGCAGGACCTGCCCCTCCTAAATCCATGTTGGCTGGACCAAAGCCCTTAGCCATCCTTCAGGTGCGCAGTTATTGCTGCCAGGATAATCTGTTCCATCATTTTCCCTGGCACTGATGTCAGGCTGACTGGCCTGTACTTTCCAAGTTCCTCCATCCGACCCTTCTTGTGGATGGGGACCACACTGGCCAGTTTCCAGTCACCTGGGACCTCACCGGTGAGCCAGGACTGGAGGAAAATGGTGGAGAGTGGCTTGGCCAGCTCATCTGCCAGCTCTCTCGGCACCCTAGGATGGATTTCATCTGGTCCCATGGACTTGTGAGTGTCCAAGTGGCTCAGCAGGTCCCGAACTAATTCATCATGGATTTCCGGGATCTGCCTGGATTTTCATGACTGAAACACTGATCATTTCAGAAGTATCAAGTACACACAGTCAGGTTTTCAGAAAGGACGACAGAGGGTGCTAAAGATTGCATAACAGCAAATCAGCTGTTACATCCTTCTCTTTCTCAAAGCAAGCTCATGTGTAAGGCTACATACTACATTCACACCCCAGGAAGTAAACAAAAGCATCATAGGTAATTAATTAGTTCTTTTCTCATTTCTAGAGTAGGAGCCCACAGAGAGTGATACTACAGCTACGTTTTGAGATATACGGAACTCAAGATCAACCCTTTCCTGTGCTCTGAATGTTGGTTTTTGTTCCTCAATCCTTTCATTAAAACCCAAGTTAATGGGAACAGAGGCAAACTATAAATTCCATCTAGATATAAGGTTTGGGGCAGACTTTAGCTTATTTACCATCCTGTTACCATAGGGACCATCTACATATTAGCTCGCACTCAACAGTAAACTAATCATAGCTACTGGACAGTTCAGAGCAAAGGCGGCTCATTCTCTCCATGGAATAGCCAAGGTTAAGGATCACATCTACTGTGTAAAGCAAGGCATATGCTGTATACTACCTGCATTTGCAAACAGAATGGATGCCCCTCAGAAGATGGGAAAAAAACAATGCTTCAGAAGGATATTTTGCATATCAGTTATCTGAAGGAAAGAACCTCAGCCTTAAGCTATTCTTGTACCATTTCCCACTACTAGGTATTTTAAGTCACGACAAAGCAGAAAAGTCACAGGTCTAGCCAATGTCACATCTTAAGGTTGAAGCATCAGAGACCTGGAGCAACTACCCTTCAGGTACTTTTGCCAAAATATTCATATTTAATTGGTACAGGATTACTGTCTTCACAAAGGGAAGTAACTCTTGGGGGAAGAACTGGGTAATATATTCCAGCATCACTCTCACAGACATGGAAAACACTTTCTGCAGAGACTTCAAAAAACATTTCCTTATCTAGCTGCATTCCCCCAGACCACCATGCCTTTACACTTGAAAGTAATTCAGCATTATATGCTGAACATAATGTCATTCACAAGGTAGAAATACAGATAAAATACAATTATATGCACAGCCTACTCTAACTCTAGACTATGTAGTCAAAATATTGTATCCTAAGGTATCAGAGTATTTATCTCCACCCAGAAATCTTGAAGTCCCAGGCTGAGACTGTTGGGAGAGTCTATGTCATGCATTCCCCTGTTCAAGGGAAGACAAGTTAAGATGTATGTGCTAACAGACTCCAGACTTTTCTATCAGGAAGCCTCCATCAGATTATCTGGCAAAAATACGTTAAATTAAATAATCCAGACATTCCTGAGTGCATAGTTTGTACAAAGGACTGAATAAGAAATAAACCCCCAAAAAAGGAGCAGACAGAATATCTGAAAGCAAACAACTTGCATGCCATTCCGGAAACAACTACTACCACCGACAGTCTTTCAAAACCTTCCTTTATTAAGCATCAGACTAGATGACAGAGCTTCAAGTCCATAAGGAGAGAAGAGAAACTTTGTCTGTTATGTAATGCAGCACACACTATGGGTGCTGAACTCTCAGCAACAAAACCCCAGTATTTTTATATCGCTTTCATATTATACTATTCCTCTATTTCCTTTCATAAGAGGATTAGTAGTTCTGTAGGAAATTTAGAGGACATGTTAGCAATAGAATATCTCAGTGTCCCAAGCACAGCATGATAACATGAATTTTAGGCACATGCTGACAGTAATCTAACTCCTACTTAAGACATTACGCACACACTACCGAAATGTGACAGATAGCCATGCAGATAATTTTTTCCCTCAAGCTCCTTTGGTTGAACCAGCAAAAAAAAAGTTGCTAAGCTCTTCTATTTTTTTAAGCAAATATTTTACAATCATTTAGGTGCTCCTGTGTATTTTGTGCAAGCTTTGTAAGTGACCTGACTTTGAACAGCATAGATACTTAAGGAATAAGGGAGAAAATTTGACTAATAAATAACACCAAGAAGTTACACTAGGGGAACCCAAAAGGTCACCAAATGGGTGCATTGGAAAATGCCCATCTAAAGCACGTACAACACATCCCCTAGGTAGTCTTCTCCACTTAACTAACCCAACACAGACAAAAAAAACAAATTCTTATTTGTGTTGGCATAAAGTTTTCACCACCGTGCATTGATTTTATGCTGAGTGTATATTCATGCTAATATGCATAGCCACTCTTCTTTCTCCTTTTAAGACACTCCAAATCTTTTATTTGGCAATAGACAATTGTCAAATAATGGATGGTCAAATGTGAAAGGGCAAGAACTGAAAGGCTTCCCAACAACTCACAACTAAATGGCGTAACTGGTCATCCTGCAACAAAAGGCATTATGTAAATTGACTCAGAATAAAGACAACTAAATTTCACAAAAAGCCAGTCCTAGTAAGTGTCCCCATTTACCTGCTGTGGAAGTTCACTGATTAGGTACTGAGCGAATTTTTGCAATTGGTCTCTTTGTAGGCGAGACAAGGACTCAGAAACAGGTGCTCGTAAGCATACTGCAGATGCCTGAGGAAAGAAAAGGAGATAGAATATGCCATTAACAGGTCAGACTTCATGAAGCTGTCTCCACTGAATAGGTAAGTGTTATGAACAGTAATTATGCTGATACATGTCATGCTTCATCTTCATGGGCAGGTGGGTTGGGATTTTTTCTGTAATTATGCAGTGTATTGCAGATGAGATGCAAGTAAGTTGTCTAGGCTTTATAAAAACTGCTTTTAAGAATTTATCTTAAGCTGTGCTTAAGATCTGTTGTTGCTAACAAGTGCACAGATACTGGCAGAAATTTCACAAGTATCTTAAAGCTTCTGACAAACGAACCAGCTCTGTGGGAAGCTGTTTCACAGAATCAAAACCACCTCTTTTATCTCATTATTGGTTTTCTCTTCAGTATTAGTATCAGTCTCTTTCCACAGCTTTCAATAACTTATAGGCTGTAAAAACAACAGGGAAAAAAAAACAAAACCACTTACACAAAATATAAAATGGGAAAAAAACTGAACCATCACACACAAAAAACCCACCACACCTAAAGTAGTTTCTTAACCTTTTTCACTCTACACAACAAAAGAATGTCCAGATGTCACCTGCCTATAAATTAACCTGGAAACAGGCAAGAACAGTTTGATATTAAAGATGCTACTGATATTGATTTGTCTACATAGGGCGATATATCTCAGCTTGTAACTTCCTAGGGTCAGTAATCAGTATATACAGATATGGAAACCCTTTCACCAATTTTGTTTATAGGTAGAATAAAGGATTGGAGGAAAAACAATTATCTTTAATCTTACACTGTATCCTAGCTTTAGGAGTATAAATAACAGAAATGAAAATTTTTCCCCTATCCTCACTCTCCATACCCACCATTTAAAAATGGTACTAATAATTCAAAGCAGAATACACTGTTTTTCCAACTCTCCAGTGCCAAGTACAGAAAGTATACTGATATTCTGGTGACTTCACAAGACTATCAGTTTAAGTCTATTATAACCGTCCACTGTGAAACATTAATAAGCTTCAGCAAGTTATTAGCCCTAATTTAAAAATCTGGAGTTGAGCATGTTAGATATGGAATGTCCTGTGACAGCAGAAAATCTTCAGTTCCTTTCAATCACCCAAGCTTTCTTTCCTGAAGAGGTGTGTTTCTCAGCTTCCCGAAGACTGAGGAAACTAATCTGCATGCAAGACTAAATCCTCAAACTGCGTATTTCATGTTTATTCTACCCATGTTCACCTGGAGTTTGTTGAAACAACTAGTTTTCACTCTACAGAAAGCCACACAAAATACAATCAGTCAGATGAAAACAAACTTGACCGAAATCTTACAAGACAACATGGTACTTACCTGCCTCAGCATGTTAAAATGAACTGGTGAACATAAAGGGCAGCAGTGATCAAAATTACTTTCTTTCTGCACTCTGATCAGAAAAAAAAACCAAACTAAAGAAAGTGCTTTCAAATCCCTTATTTACAAAGGCTTCTAATAAAAGACTAACTACTGGTGACCTTTTACTCCTTATAGAACTGAAGAATGAGTAATTCTAGCATTTAAATGAGAAGCAGGAAGGGGCCTAAAAGGACTCTATCTACTCTTAATTTGCATATTATCAAAGAACATTGTCTCAGACAATTCACTCTGCAGACTGCAACTGTGAGCGAACATTTGCACAATCTGTAAGCAAAAGAGTGCCAAGAACAATTTCCCTCAAGAAGGAGTGTGTTGCATAGAACCATAATGAGGAGAGGCTGGGAGGAGATGCCTAGGGGAGAGCAGAAGAGTACTTAAAGGCCTACATTGTGTATGCGGAAGAGGCAGAGCGCCACGACGTGAGCACACCACTTGGCCCTAGCTCCACAGGTACAGCTGCACGATGTGATTCTGCATCGGTCAAACATCACCGCCACGTTGTATGCACCTTTGGGTGGCACCATCTGTGGGGGTACCACAGTGGCACTCAGATGGAAACCTGTGAAAATTGAAAAGTCCAAAGTGACTCTTCTGGTGCTTAGGAGACAGATCCAGTCTGTGCCATTTAAATAGTGAAACATAGACCTAGAATTTCCAGCACTTCTTTCTTCCCAGTCATCTACAGTGTAATATTAGCAGAGAAGCATAACACGTTATGGGCTTGAAAAAGACCAGCTTTACAAAATATTCATATTATTCGTTTATATAGTTAGAGTAATATTTAACAAAGAAATGCATAACTGGATAAAGCCATCACTGAAAAGTGTAGAACAGAATAGAATCAATAAGGTTGGAAAAGACCTCAGAGATCATCAAGTCCAACCTGTCACCCAACACCTCCTGACTAACTAAACCACGGCTTCAAGGGCCATGTCCAATCCCCTCTTGAACACCTCCAGGGGCAGTGTCCCAGCAGCAACATCCCTAAGTATCTATTTCTTATTGTCCACTATATGAAACTTGAGGGCTTTGAAGAAGCAAGCAAAACAAAGCATCCACCACAGCAAACAACATGGGTGGAGATCTCTTACAGCCATCAGCATCCTCCTAAGGTGTGGAGAGCAGCTTCTCCACCACTCAGTTCTTGGCTTTTGCATCTCACTGCTGATGTGGCAGAGGCCCACACAAGCTCCTACACAGCTCAGCATCAGGACAGTGCTGAGCAAGCAGATCCTGATGACCCCCCATTTACCACATTACCAGTTAGGTCAGTCTGCAGCCCCTGGCTGGATTTGATCACAAGGTCAAAGCTAGACTACACATGTTTTAGGTATGATTTCTATGTTAATTAACTTTGGCAACAGGCTAGGCAACTTCTTCCAAATTATTTTAAAGTCAGACAGCTTTCACAATCTTACAGTGAACTAAAAACAGCAGCACTTACACTTGAACACTTAGATTTACTTTGAGGCTTCAGAAGCTACCCATTTCTCATAAACTGAGCACCCCTCGCAATTCTGCAAATACCTCATTTTTATATATCATGTACTCGGGATACAAAAATTCACTCTTGCTTAGACTAAAATCAACGGAAAAGGGAAATTTCGGCAGTAACACTTCAGCAAATCCAGCCCCATTGATCTGTATTTAAACAAACAAATTATGAATCTCATCTCAGGTAGGATGACAAAGAATGTTAATGAGGCTTGGCTTTACATAAACTCATGATGCAGCTTCTTCTACGGGTAATGGGTTATCCAGAGGCAAGCACACTAAGAGCAGGAAAGGGTCATAAGGAACATGAATCTTCTACTTGTCCTGAAGGTCCCTACCACCATTAAATCACTCAGCATTAAATCACACAGCAATGAGTATCAGCCTCACAACCTTTCCGCTAGTCTCAAATTCTGTTTTAATGAATCACAGGACCTAGGGTATCAGAGCCATAGGGAAAATTCAGTTCAACAATCTACCTTAAGTGAAAACACATGGCTTGGGATAGATGACTGAAATAGTTTCTCCATCAGCAGCACATGGAAGTGCATTATAAATCAATACTATCAAGTTTTTGTTATGATACAGTGATAATGTAATAATGATCTCGGGGGTTGGAACTAGATGATCTTTAAGGTCCCTTCCAACCCAACCAATGAATCTATGATGGTATTCAGGAGTGCACGTAACATAGTAAATCCCACTTAAAACAATGTGCCCTATTTTTACTCAAAATGTAACCTCCATGCCAACACAAACTTGCTCTTACGTTACCTAACCTTTCTATTTCTTACATTCACCAGAATTCAAATCCACTTCCTGATGTGGGTGATTATTTTGATTAGTACACACAATATCATCCAAATTCTTCAGCCATTTTAGCAATTGGAACGGAATCAAAACAAAAGAAGGCATTCACACAAAATTACTGCTGTGCTTATTACCAGCTACAGTTCTAATTTATGGGATAATACAACCCAAACAGTTCAGCTAGTCCTTCTGTTACACTAGAAGCATCTCAGACTAATGCCAAAATGCCCTAATTTTCACAAAAGCAAATTAAGCATTTCAGACATTGAAGTTCAGCAATTCTATTTCGCTGAGAAAAAGAAGTATTCAAAAGGTGTTAGAGAAGAAGGGGTCACAGCTATGCAATCCCAGCAAGCTCTTACCCTGAAGACAGTTAACTGATCAAATGCAAAGAGGGGAAAACAGTTAAAAAAGAGACTAAGAAAATTTAAGGGGTTCAGCACAATGTACCACAAGCTTCAACTCAAACTAGCTTGATGATCATGTCAGCTATTGACACTGCTAATGCAGGCAGCTCTGCCCAATTCTTTTGCACCATCAGCCTTACTGTACTGAACAACTGTTTGTGGGACAGCATAGGAAGCCATACCAGGAAAAAATTCTGGATTAATCGTTACTTTTACCAGGAAAAACACCACAATTCAGTTCAGTTGACTGTGCTGTACAAGCATGCAGGGACTGAAAATGTGACTATGAGGAGGACCACTGTGGAATGCTTTAGCCTAACACTACTGTTTAAAGAAATGCTCATCCCACTGTCCCTGTTGAACTGGTTTAACTATCGTTTTCTGCAAACCACAGCTCCTTAAATATGAAAAGAAGAATCACATCTATCATACACCCCAGAGACCTGGCCACCTCATGGAGTCCCCAAGAATGTTCTTCCCTCCCCCCCACTTCCTGTTCCACTATGTGGTAACAGTTTATGCACTCCATGCATAAAATGCATACATTCAAAACCACATATATATGTACCAGAAGCATCCCTTCTGCAACTGTGTAAAGCCCACCAGAAAAAAAAAATAAGATCTATACCCTGTTCTTGGCAAACTCCATTCCCAGGAGACCTTGAGAGCAAGCAGCAAGCCAAAGCAATTGTTCTGCCAGGACTCCCACCACCGAGCTACCATGTTTCTTAAATGCACTGTGGGCACTGAGCAAGCTTAGTGCTCCTGTGAAAGCACTCAGGCTTTCTACACAGAACACACATCTTAGACTTCTTAGGAGCACCAGTTTTACTGCTTATGCACAAAACAAATATGTCAAACACCCAGCATCAGTGTTTTTCAGGATGTGTCAGGTACATGGCACAGAGAGCACCAAGAGTGACCTACCACACCATGAAGCAGGTTTTATCACTGCCCTCTCTGATATTCAAGATATGTATTTTGATCAAACATAAAAGGTACTACAAAACAGAAATAGCTTCTTTTGCAGTCCATAATCTGTCCTTCGCACTGCTCTACACCTGAAACAATGTCTCAGAAAGAGTATACAAAAGAAATATATGCTTCCCAATCATTAAAATACAGCTTTCAGAATTTTAGGACAGTAATGTCAATGTCTTTGGCATTTAGTAATTTATCATTAAATTAATTTATTAGGAAATTCCAGGTCTGTTTATTCGTTTTTCTGAGGTCCCATTAGTCCTCATGATTTCAGGTAGAAATGCACAATTTTGACACACTCCAAGCTACTCAACTCTTTTAATTCCAGGTGCTTATTGAGTGACCTATGAGTTATCAACATCCTCCTAAGAACGCTTCTTGCCGTACAGGCACGAAGCTTTCTTCATTGCTATTTAGTACTTCTGATGCCCCTATAATAATGAAAGCAAACACACCTTTGCATAGAATTTAAGAACTTTCTCTGGCTTTCCCAGGAGTAACTGAAATGGGAAAAGAGAACTGAGCAAAAAGACTTTTAGACAGGAAGTAAAGCAAGGCAATTGTTGATGTTTGTTTTAAACCAGGAGAATCTCTAAAAAGTGAAGACTTAGTGACACTAGTCAAGGAGATGAAAAGTTACAATCCAGACTGAACCTGCTGCTGCCTTCTTCATTTTTTAAATAGAAATTAAGACTATGATAGAAAACAAGTCCTTGAAAGCAGCAACCACAACATACCTACTTGAGAACACCAATAAAGTCTCCAGTGCAAGGAGACAGGTAGGTGAGCACTACTAAAAGAATGTGCCATAGAATGTCTCCAAAAGCCATTTCTTTATCTATATACAGCTGAACACTGTAAAAAAGTACATTTTTGGAATACTGTAAAGAGGTGCTGTTGTCCAGAAATTAATATGGACTTGCATGTTGTCAAGAGGATTAAGAAAAAAAAAAACCAAAATCTTATACTGCAAAGGAAAATGTGATCAAAAGACCAAAAAGGACATTTCAAGATTTGTCCTGTTGATCACAGTATCATAATGCACTGCCTAGTATCCCTCCAAATTAAACACTCTCCAAGGGCAGCTTAATTTCCTGCATCTCTTTTCCCATTTATCAGTATACAAAACCCAAAACTGCACATTATTTAAGGTGTATGCTTGGAGAAGACCACTGATGTTACAGTCACCCCCACCTATACTGCACAGCTTCTGTGCTGTAACTCATGGGGGGGGGGGGGAAGGAAGGGGAAATCAAACACACCTCAAAGTTTCTCTACTAAGGAGGCAACAACATCACTAAACAAAGTTACTTCCTTCCCTTCCATACACATAACCCTTTGCCAAGAATCCCAGTTGCTCTATACACTTGACAAGCTCCTCCCCTTTATTATTCACCACCACCTCTTTTCCCCTACTCCTCTACCTCTTTGCCCAAGCACAGGTTTTGCATTAATATTCCTAGCCTTTGTTCATTTACACTGCTTTTCACCTCTGTGCCTTTTTATTGCTGAAAGAAGTTTTGACCCCAGTCTTGACACTGTCTATTAAATATTCTGTTCTTTTCCATCATGAAAGCCCCAGGAATCACTGAATTTCAGCCAACTGTATTTCAACTCATTTTGTCTTGCTTAAACATTTGCCTTCCTGAAGTTCAGTAAATGCCTTAGAGACCTTCTCTCAGCATTTCACTGCTGACATCAGGAGATTACAAATGTACTCAAAGTCAGTTTAATCCTATTTAGCTCAATTTTATTAAATGTTCCAGAATGGCTATCTGGTCTCACTGACAACTCGGTATGCCTTTATTTATGAGATACATTCCTCACACATACACAATTCCCCAGAATTCCTGCTATTGTTTTTACAGCAGACAACAGCCTAGAAAAAAAGTCTTTTCAGATGCTTCACCCTATATTCTTGTAAGAGTTCACTAGTTTCTTGCAATTTGTGTTTCTCAATGCTTATCTCCTACTCTTTTAGTTCTTCCCAAACTTCTGCTTCCTTCTGCTAAAATACTACAAGTAACTATTAACACAATTCTTTTGCTACAAGAGGAATTAAACCTTGCAAACTTCCTCTCTGCCATAGATGCACTTTAGACAAGGCATCCATTTGATCAGACCACTAGAAAATCAAGGTCTCTTTACCAATGAGGAATTTAAGCATTATGCAGATAAAGGCATTCAACACAGGTGTTTTTCAAAATGCTGAGACAGATTAAGGATATCTAATTTCCAGAATACTTCACTAAGTTTCACAGCTAAACTGATTGAGGATGAAATAAACAGTATTAATAGATCAAGACTACAAGGAATTCATCTGGCAGGGAGTTTAATCTAGGATGCCTGAAAAGCTCATCTTGAGACACAGCCATACCACTGTTGTCCCACTGCAGATAAGGTTCTGTGGTTTCAGGAATATGAATTATCTAGAGATGTGGAGGTGCAATGCTCTTACCTATCTGGAGAGGGTCTTTGACAGCCCTCACCCGGAAAAGCTGCTCCCCTCGCTGGAACTCATCTGCACTGCCATTCGCCAAACAGGAGTACAATCTGCAGGAGAGACACATAACACATCAAGATCAGTCTGTCTTCAAGAAACAGTATTATGCTCTTTCATTCTTTATTGACACGGCTTTTGAAAAACCCTTACTATCTTCAAGTTTGTGATGAAGTCTAGCTCTTCTCTGCCATTTCTCCACTACAATTCCATCATACAAAACATCAGTCTTTTCCTAAGCTTACGTATAGCCACGGGCATTTCTAGGAATTTCAACCTAAGGAAATACATTCGTTCATAGTCTAACATGAAGCTTTTATAGATAGTATAATATCAATTTAAGGTCCAATGTTAATATGCCATAATAAAAACTCCTTGTGTTTCTAGATCTGCATGCTCATATGAGGTTTTTTTTTCACATCCATGCTCATCAGAATAATGAACATGTACAACCAGCTGGCTTGCTCTATTCTCCCCCCAGGGGATCTCACAAATTACATCAGCCCTTCTGACATTACCTCCTCCATCTGATAACAGAATGTTACATGACTGCATCTAAGAACTTCCAGGATGATTCTTTCTAGAAGAGTGCAATATCGCTAGTTCGCACAAAATTATGAATGCACAGTTCCATGGGTAGGCCTCCTATAGTATAAAAGCCTCAGCAAAAATACTTTGTTAAAAGATCAAAAAGCACAAAGTTTTAAGCTATGTACTCACACAATTTATGTGGAAACATAAGAAATACATTTCTCTCTCTGACTGGATCCACTCAGCAAATTCTGATTCTCCTACTTACACCAACAAAAGGCTTGTGCAGCATACTAAGCCCAGTTAAAGCTCTGACTCAAGCAACAGATTAAAACTGGAAAGAATACTGTGTAAGACTAACATAAGCATAAAACTCTACAAACTATTTACTGCCAGGCAAATTAAAGAGTGTATGTACTCTTCCTAGGACTTAGGCACAGCAGCTTACTCTGAAATAAAACCCTGTATCATAGCATACCTCATAGTAATCCATCCACACAGAAAACACAAGAACAGCAGAAGCAGCAAATATACAGGTCATTAAATGGACAATCATCCTCCCTTAGCAAACAGAACTCTCCTTAAGCATCAATGGAACAGAAATAGTATTCATTACCTGATATCTTCCTCATTTTCTGGGAAACTCCAGAAGGCGATTCGAAGCTGCAGTTGCTCCGGCACTGGAGGATAAACTTTCTCCACCACCTCGAATGGAATGTGAAATGCAACCTGTTTTGCAGACAGTTCCACCAATGGGATCACCAGCCCATCTAGCAAGACAAGATAGAAAATGCAATCAGCCATTTAGAGAATAAATTTCATGAGAGACTAAAGAGGACCACCGGAGTAGGGAGCTCTTCCACTTCCTCTCATCTCACAAAGTTCAAGGACCAATTCTGACAGTAAATTTTCAGTCCCCTAGGGCATGGGTACACATTCCCAAAACCCCAGTTCTTCATCAGGAGAGCTACATTAGCCTAGCAGGTATTGTCTCCTGACAAAACTGAAGCCATTTATAGTAACATTTAAGACAACCAAATATTTTCCACACATTTCTGTCAGAATATGGCAGCAGCATGCTGTGAATGCCTGGTGATTACAGCAGAGGAGCGTTACTACAGTGTATACGCACAAGATAGCAACTGAGAGGTTATCCAGGAACCTTAGCATAGACTTCTTTGGTATCATCCAGTATTTGGCTATTGACAAGATTTCAATTTCAGTTAGCACTTGTTTGATTTCTCTTACCCATGGTGTATGTCTTTGTATTTCAACTTTCTTACAGAAGCAACTGGGAATTCACAATTGTACAGTGCTGACTATACCAAGCCCATGAAGATCTTAGCTGATGCCAACAAGACCATTATATAAACACATTTAACCACCATCTTTCTACCAAACTAACTCTACTCTGTATGTTTTTAAGTGCAGCTGAAAATTCCCTATCATCAGGCTATGGGAGTCTTATGTTTCTGCTTCACTCTGAGCTAGATTGCACTCTATACAAAATGCCAGACTTCTTATCTGCAACCACCTCACTGCTTTACTTAGATCACTTCCTGATACATCATCACAGCAGCTCTGAATCCCTCATCCAAATCCTGTTGCCAAGAGCCTAATTAATTCAGTTTCAGATATTCAATGTTATGTCTCTTCACCTCCCTAACCAGCTTCTAAAACACCACTGGAAGCCAGAATGTAAACCAATCTGCCCCTCAGTTTTCCCTCCCCACCAGCCTCCAGGCAACATATCAAAGGAAAACTTAAGCCCTGATGTCACTAAGTGCTTTCTCACCCTCTGCCTAGAGAGGCCCTCCAATCCAAACAGCTGCAAAACAGAGAGGAAAGGAGGGGGCTTTGTAAGTACAGCAAAGCAGCCATCATCTCCCCCAGTACTGAGCAGACCTCTCAAATGGAAGGATTATATAAATATGGACAGAAAACACAGTTTTCAAACACCTGCATTTATGACTGTTTGATTGCACTGAAATTAGTTTCATTAGGCACCGTTTCTTTTTCACAAAGGATTGTTTCTCCATCACCAGTGACTTTCACTTCATGATCTAGACAGAGCCTCTATTTAACAGTGCTATCATCTCATACAAAAATGTGAGTGCAGCAGACTGTAAGATGAATAACAATGGAAAAGTAGAGTGCTCCTCCCTCTAGAGCTAGGAGATAAATGAGATTTTTTTGGGGAAAAAAAAAATCCATCTCATTTCCACTTTTGGCAACCAGAACAGGGGTAAAATTTTCATCAAGTCACTAGAAAAAAAATAACACAGCCAACAACAACAAGACAACCTTACTATTTTTAAATAGTCAATAGCATATAATAATAGCATATATATAGGATATATATATCCTGTTTTTAACAAATGCAACATAGTCATCTTAGATACCATTGATGCTACTACAGTAGTAGTGCATACCATAGAAAGTTCTAACTGCAGCACTTACATTCTTGAAATTACTCTGAGCAATGAAAAGAGAGTTATTTCTTGCAGTTTTAATTGTACTCAGAATCATAGAATTGTTAGGGTTGGAAGGGACCTCAAGGATCATCTAATTCCAATCCCCCTGCCATGGGCAGGGACCCCTCACACTAGATCAGGTTGCCCAGAGCCACATCCAGCCTGGCCTTAAAAACCTCCAGGGATGAGGCTTCCACCACCTTCCTGGGCAACCTGTTCCAGTGTCTCACCACCCTCATAGTTTAGGAACCTCTTCCTAACATCCAACCTGAATCTACCCATTTCTCGTTTTTATCCATTCCCCCTAGTCCTATCACAACCTGACAGCCTAAAATGTCCCTCACCAGCTTTCTTGTAGGCACTCTTAAGATACTAGAAGGCCACAATTAGATCTCCTTGGAGCCTTCTCTTCTCCAGACTGAATAGCCCCAGCTCCCTCAGTCTGTCCTCATAGGAGAGGTGCTCCAGCTCTGTAATCATCCTTGTGGCCCTCCTCTGGACATGTTCCAGCTCCTCCAGATCCTTCCAGTAATAGGGGCTACAGAACTGGACACAGTACTCCAGGTGGGGTCTCACCAGAGCAGAGTAGAGGGGGAGAATCACCTCCCTCAACCTGCTGGCTATGCTTGCCTTGATGCAGCCCAGGATGTGATTGGCTTTCTGGACTGCAAGTGCACAATGCTGGCTCATGTTGAGCTTCTCATCCACCAGCAACTGTCCTTTTCTTCTGGGCTGCTCTCAAGCCAGTCACTGCCCAGCCAATACCAGTGCCTGGGATTGCCCCAACCCAGATGCAGGACCTTGCATTTGGTCTTGTTGAACCTCATGAAGTTGTCATGGGCTCACCGCTCCAGTCTGTCAAGGTCCCTCTGGATGGCCTCCCTTCCCTCCAACATGTCTGCTGCACCACACAGCTTGGTGTCATCAGCAAACTTGCTGAGGGTGCACTCAATGCCACTGTCCATGTCACCGACAAAGATGTTGAACAAGACTGATCCCAATACTGATCCCTGAGGAGTCCCTCAGGGATCAGCTTGTTACTAGCCTCCACCTGGACATGGACCCATTGACAGCCACCCTTTGGATGTGTCCATCAAGCTAGTTCTTTATCCACTGAACGGTCCATCCATCAAACCTATTCTGCACCAGCTTGGAGACCAGGATGTGGTGCAGGACAGTGCCAAAGGCTTTGGTCAGGTCCAGGTAAATGAGGTCAGTTGCTTGGCCTTCATCTATTAATGTTGTGACCTTCTTATAGAAAGCCACCAGGTTTGTCAGGCAGCATTTGCCCTTGATGGAGCCATGCTGGTTTTGTCCAATCACCTCTGTTATTCTTCTGCCTCAGCAGTGCCTCCAGGATCTACTCCATGATCTTACCAGGCATAGAAGTAAGACTGACTGACCTGTAGTTTCCTGGGTCACCCTTCTTTCCCTTCTTGAAAATGGGAGTTATGTTTCCCCTTTTCCAGTCAATGGGGACTTCCCTGGACTGCCATGACTTTTGGAATATGATGGAGAGTGGCCTAGCAACCTCATCCGCCAGTTCCCTCAGCACCCATGGGTGTATCTCATCACACCCCATGGACTTGAACACTTTCAGGTTCTTCAGATGGTCATGAACCTGATCTTCACTCACTTTTAGTATAGAGGCACTTGACCCAAGTTTTTATTAGACAATACCAGAAAAAGAGATAACATCTAAACAACCTCTGCAAGGTACAAGACTCAAAAAACCCCTGTTCAGTACTGGGTGAAACACCTTCACGTTTTCCTAAGAGCTGCAAGCCTGGAGCCTGGATGGCATTCTTCTATACAAGGATTTGGTACCAGGTGTGAAGGTTAGATTAGAAATGCTAGAGGCAGAGCTGACCAAAAAAAAAGGCAATGAAGGTACATTATTATTATTCTATCAGTACACCTCACTCTTAAAAATACATGACTTTACTGTTGCAATGCATTAGGACACACATACAATCAGTTACTAGATCTCAGTGGTACTAGTACTAGAAGCAGTTGTACAATCATTCCAATCTCTGCATTACATAGCATGGCTGCTCTCTTTCAAGCTAAACTAAACTAGCTGAAGAAAACTACTATGACAAGTGTTATGGAAATTACCTCTCCTGAGAAAACATTTCTTCTAAGTGGGAGGACGACACGAGACCTCCCCATTTGCTCCAGTGGAAGTCCAGTGCAAGTCAGCCAGCTTGATTTCAAGAGTTTTACCCAGTGAACTAAGGTAACAGGCTGACTTTGCACTGAACTCGTTAACCAATTTATCAGCTGTACTGTGTTAGTGGTCATTAGCAGAAGACAGGTGGCCAATGATGTGCCATACCACAATCCACATTTAGGCATTCACAGCATACAGCTGAGACACTTTTAAAGTAAGACGAAAGCAGTAAAACCTGTTTGGGAATCTATAAAGTGATAATCTCGTCTATAAAACCATGCATTCTTCTAAAATGCTGAATTTTCTACAAGGGAAAATAGACATGGAAAAGAAATAGCGAAAAATAACTGAAAAGTAGAAAATATTTTTTTAATGTTACTTTAAGGGTGGGTGAGTTTGCAGTAGCTACCTTGGCACACAAGGTAAATACAAAATTAAGTTCAGCAGCCTTAAGTTTCAAGCAGGTATTCCCCCATGTAGCCAAGGTGAGACCCTTCTCTAGAATGTGAAACAGAACACCACAGCTTCTTTCCCCATTAGGCCTCCTGTAAATGCATGGTCTGAGTAAGGTGCTTCAATTAGATTTCAAATAGTCTCCTTTGAGTCCCAAAGACAGATGCACCAGAAAAGTTGTCTCTAGATATGCAAATCCGGGGTTGGTGGATGCTTGTATCAAAAAATATTATCAATAAAACAGGTACTCTCAGGTTCTACAATCCATGTGTTTTGTGCCAGAGATAAAATGTCTGCTAACAGAAGAGGAGAAAACAACAAAGCTGTTCAGAAAGCAAAGATAAGGGCATCAAGAAAGATTGCAAATTTGATATAAAAAAACCCAAACAAACAACAACACACAAAAAACCCAGTAGTGAAATCAAAGCTACTACAGAACGGACAAATCTGCAAGATAAGTCAACCCAAGGGAGGAGATCCTTTTAAATTGCGGAGAAAAAACAGCAAGAATCACTGCTTCCTCTTGGGAAGCAGACATGATGACCCAAGCAGAACAAAGGAAACATTTCAAGTCTTGGAAGATAAAAGCTACAAGCAAAGCATAAGCAATTTCAAACAATTCTCATATGTTAAACGACTTGCAAAACCCAGGTCAGGAAAGGATTTTGCCAGGCTACTCTATACCTGATCAAGCATATTTAAACCATTCTGAACAAATCACATCTCATCTACTTCTGCTATGTAGAATAGACAACATTGATGAGGACTATCCTACCATTTTAGATCCTGCTTTACATGAATTACAGGTTTGACTTTTATAGACCTTTTGTAACAATTAAAACTTTAACATTAATATAAGAATTCCTGCAGGAACAACAATCAAAAAACTCCCTAACCCCAAAACAGCCAACACAAGTTATGCACAAAAGCACACAGAAACACCAGTGGAAACAACATCTGTGCTAGCAGAGCTTCCTGACACAGGTGCATGCATAGCTACATTACCTAACCTTTCCTAACACAGGTTAGGCTGCAATAAGTCACAGTAAACAATTGTTCATAAAAACAGATCATGTTCAGACTGAGCTATTATTCCTTCAGTACAATAATTCAGTTTCCATGATAGACAAATACAAAAGGAACTGCTTGATTAATCAGCAAAATAGGGACCAGGAGAATACCAAACAGTTATTAAATGGAACTGAAATAAAAAAACAACTGGGCCAAGCACTTAATGTATTTCTTACCTGATTACATTATTTCCATCAGGTTACTTTTACATCACATGCATATCTAAAAATAAACTGTACGTACAAGTGAAAAAAATGCAAATCTCACAGCAAGAGCTAAGAAACAGTACAAAGGCAGGATACATTGCTTTTGCTATGTATATCTCAAGAAAAATGGTACACTAGCCTGCATTATCTTTTTAGAGATGAGTCTACAGCTTTGATTTTACAGCTCTCTCCAGTCCCCATCTCACATTTCCCCCTCACCTTTCCTACTGGCAGCAGTCCAAAATGTAACAGAGTGGAACAAAGATGGACAACTATACATAGAAAAAGGATATGAATAAAATTAAGACAAGCACTTCTGATGACCAGTAAAACTAACAAGAATAAACAGAATGCAATCTTGACCAATGAAGGAGGTACATGGGGGTGTTATTAAACCTGTTTTACAAATCTCATTTTTAAAATGGTAAGTATTACATGGCTTTCACAGGAGTTGCCATGTACAAAGATACTATAGAACGAACTAAGAATTTCTGCTTGCTTTGACTACCAGAAAAATGCCCCTTGACTTAAATCAGTAATGTATTCTCTCTCTGATACCCCTTTAAACCAAAAGGTGATGAAAACTCTCAAAGATGGGCAAGAAAAGCAAGTATTATATTTAATCATCTCATACCTAAATCAGAAAGGGAATATCTTCAGGAATTCATTAATACACTTGTAACCTGTATAAGCAGTAAGGATACATTTCTGTCTGCTTGCTGGTTAGTAGCTTTCAAGCACAGACTTACAAGACAGGTAGCTAATATCAGGCTGGATGCTAGGAAATACACCTCTTCACAGAGAGGGTTATCAAACATCGGAATGGTCTGCCCAGGGCAGTGATGAGTCACCATCCCTGGAGGTGTTTAAACAGCATGTGGACCTGGCACTTAGGGACGTGGTTTAGTATTGACCCTTCAGTGCTGGGTTGAAGGTTTGACTGCATGACCTTTGAGGTCTCTTCCAACCCGCTGTTTTCTGTGATTCTGTGATCGGTCCCATACAATTACCCAAACTTCATGCAGTATTAAAGAATATAGCACATCTGCAATGTACTAGGAATATCCTTCAGTAGTCTTGGGACAGCTGAATTGACAAAAGAAGCTGCCCCGTGCAACCAGTTCTGGTCCAGCTTGACTACATGGAGAATGAAGCATCTGAAAAGCTGAAGATTCAGTGCAATATTCAAATACCGATTCCCAGCTGTCTTAAATTAGCAAGCATTCCTCTGCTTCAGATTGATCATTCCATGCCATCTTATATGAACAGAAAAAAAACCCACAATGTTCTCTGTGAAAAAAACAAGGAATGCTAAAAAGTAGTTTATATTTTATTTTTTTTACAGATGAAGGAAACAGATGCGAAACTACGAGTTCCTGGTCCCTCTACTCAAGCAATGTCAATCCTAAAAAAAACCCAAGCAATTCCTTTACACTGGAACACCTGCTGTACCAAGTCAGAAGAAAGTTTCAGCTGTTTGTTTTTCAGATTTACCCACTCCAAACCAATTCCCTGCAAACAACCTCAGCATTCACAAAGCCAGCTGCAACAACAGAGAACGGTAGCCTCTGCTGGAGTTCACCTCCGCAATTTTTTCACATGCTGTGACAAACCAAGAAGGTTAGATAAGGCAAGAACAGGGATCAAGTGATGGAGAATGGATGCTACATACAATGCTGCTGACTGATTATTAATCAAGCTTGCTCAGAAAAGATGATGCAAGGGAGTACTCTGTCCTGAGCACTCCTTCAGTTTTGTTTTCTCTCAGGATTTTTGTGTTTTTACCATGTCCACATACTCATAACAGGCTAGCAAGTGCTGCTAAACTGATCTAGAAAAGCAAGGACAGGGCACTGTAATACACTCATCAGGTATTTCAGGCACAGTTAGCCACAGGAAATATTCTAAAAAAAGGGCTTTCTCCACTAGGGTTCTATGGCAGGATGATATTCTCACTACTCGAGAATGAACATCTATATATACTCACACACAAACAGATACACAGCCTTTTTTTTTTCCTAAATAACTGAAAACCCAGAGAGAACTAAGTGATCAAACAATTAGCAAAATACTCCAGAGAGCAAATCGAGGTTCAGTTTGAATCACTGGTAAACTGATTTGCTCACAGGATAAAACAAGCAACCAAAAAAACCCCAAACCAACCACACACTATCAGGGTTACTTGGTTATATTTTTTCTGACCCTGTAATTTACATGCTAAATTTGCACATTACCCTTCCTAATGCCTGTGAATAGCACAGAAGGAAAGTTACCAACTAAATACAGCAGGTGTTTATTATTTAAATTAGGAGCAGGTCTGCTTCTTTTCTGTTTTGTTCTTCCTCCACTGCTATTGCCTCCATAAGCTTACTAACAGTATTAAACCCCTAATGGGATCTGTGTTTACAAGATTTCCTTATACCTCTTATTTCCTCAGCTAGAATTATACATCTCTATATGCATCCCATAACTATTCTTAGCACAATTTCACCGCTGCAGAATGATGTAGGGTGCTCCAAACCTCCCTTTCCTCACCTCCATCTGTGGAGGTTTGAATGGGGCAAGACAAAGGCGCGAATTCCTTTCCCCTCTCCCGGTGGCTTGCACACGGAAAGGTAAAAAAGGCGCCAATCTTCCCGCCAGGAGCTGAAGTCCCTCATGTGTATTCCCACGTGTATTCACCCACACTGGGATCTGGAATTGCGACTGGCTAGCTTCTTCATGCCCAGTATATATTGGCACTGGACACATTGTCTAGAGAAGTCTTAAACAGAGTGACCAGAAAGCAGTTCTGGAACTCACGTTGGGCTTGGACTCACTACATTCGCGGCAAAACTGGAGAGTTCAGCCTGTAGCAGGCAGACCTGGCTTGTCCCCGGACCGGCCTACCCTGGGGTCCTGATTCCTGCTCCATGCAGGAGCAACCCTGCCTGCTATAAACTGCAGCTGTTCCCTGGAAACGTGCCAGCAGTGCGGCTTCTCTTGTGCTGCTAAGACAACGCTGCTCCACGAGATTCGACTCGTGGGAGCCATGTTAAGGAGACTTTAACTTTGGCGGGTCCCTTTTCCTTTGGATTTATCCACAAACTGGATTATAAAGCTTGCAGTTCTGGAGGCTGTCGCCAAGGAGAGATCCAGGGACCATCTCCAAATGCCTCTTTCACTCTCATGAGTAAAATCCAACAGTTGAGAATATGAATAAGCAACAGAACTTTTTCATTAGCATTTATTGGATAAGACTGATGAGATTCATAGCCAAAAATCCTTAAAAATACAAATCCCAGATGAGCAAATTGCAATCCTGAATGGGGAACCTCACACTTAATTGACAAGACTGCAGCAAATACTACCAAATCAATTCCTTTGCAGCCAGCAGGATGACATTTTAAGAGTAGCCTTTTTTTTTTTAATGCAATGCGAAAAGGTTTGTTTTATCACAAGAGGATGTGACATTCACCCCCAAAGTCTCCAACACCTACAGCAAAAGCCATAGCACAGGGTCAAATTACATCACAGCAGCAAATTCAGGCAAGTCAAAATATTTAATAGCTCAAACTACCTTTTTGTTGCTGTGTTTACATTTCCCTCTAAAATGAGGAAAATATTTTATTTGGAAGACTGCATAAACACATCCTGAGACCATGACTTCTGGCTTCAAGATGAAGACATTTTAGGAGGCAAGAGATAATTTCTTCAATAACACACTCCTTAAAATACATCAAAATATCAAACAAATGACACTCTTCTGATATCCATCCAGGCCTGCCAGACTAGAATACTAAACCACACTGTAGATTTATAGTGGATGAGCAGGTGATTTTTTTTCAAGTGCCAGTAATTATAAACCTGCTAAGAATTACAGTTCCCTTCTGGTCATCTGAATTAAAACAACAACAAAAAAAACCAAACACACACACACAAACAAAAAACTAAAACAAAAAAACCCACACACACACAAACACACCACCACACCATCCACCAAAACTTTAAACGTAAAAGTTTCTTATGAATCCATTTCAGAATAGTTTTCTACACTCACTCTCTATGTGCATACAGAGCATTAAAAAAAAAGGCTGACTTAACTCTTATCATTGCTCACCTGTTAGCAAAAACTTTCTCCAGGCCTAGAAAGTGGTCATGATCTAACTTCAGAAAAGATTTGAGATGTTCTAGTTTCCAGTGCCCCTTCTCTTAAAGCTAAATCAATGTTGAAACAAGCACATGCACACAGATGAACAGCAGGGGTTCTTACATTAGCCTACATTGTGCACATTAATTTATGGAGCATTTACTTTCCCTCAATTTCTAGAGGCTTGTGGGGAAATGAATCCTTTTTCTTCCCACACTCTCTCCAAATGAGACCTCTCTCCTGAAATCAGACCTCCCAGCCCTGTACCACACAGATGAGAATGTGAGAAACATGGGAAGTAAGTTCGATGCCCTCTGACTGCCAGACCAGCTACTCAGATCACCTTGTCAGATGATCCAAATACAATTCTGTTTGGCAATCTCCACAAAATGAGCCATAAACATTCTTTCATCCCACTCTGTTAGAGTCCTAATGCAACAACAGCCCTTCGTGATACTGTTAACTCCAGCCACAACTTAATCAATAGGGAGAAATTATAATTAAACCAAATAATGTAGTACTGGCATTACTGGGGAGCTTAGTACTGCTGAGCAGACCTGTGCTAGAAGAACAAGGCCAATTCTTTCTCCTACAAGACTTTTTAAAGGAGTAAGAACATCTCCTCAAGGCAAGAGGCTACAATGTACATGAAGATGGAGGTAAACTCAGTACCTCTTAAAGCAGCTGCTTGCTTCTACCCCTCCCAACTTCATCTATGGTTTCCTGTGTCAGCAAGAACACTTCTGAAGGCAAAACATCTGAAGGAATTCTCTTCAGAGCAGCACAAGATGTTAATAAGAAAAATAACCACTCCTGTTATGTTATTCCTCTTTTCACCACTGGTAAACATGACTAAAGAGTTTCAATACACCCAAGTAAATTTTACTTGCCAAGCAGACAACCTGCTGTGCAATCAAGCCTCAAAGATCCCCTTGCAATTAGTAGACCAAAGAAAAGCTGCACATCTGAAAACATTTTCAACACTCCAAAAGTCAGCTGGCTGAAAACCAGATTTCCCTTCTTTCCTTACAAACTTGACTTCCTTATGTATTTAAAGCATCATAACTCCTACATAATAAAACAGATCTCTAGAAAACAAATGGTTGAACTAAGTCTTCAGAACAAGACAGAAGTGGAAAGCTGCAAGTTATATTTGGTAACAGAAAAACTCTTGTGGGGGAGGGGAAGGAAACAAAGAAGAAACCAAAATCCACTATTTGGTTTCCTGACTCCAGGACAGAAAGACCAGCACATTCTTCCATCACTAAACTTAAATTCCTAAGATCATAGTCTCCTAAGTTGTGCCTCATGGTTCACACTAAATTTTGGTAAACTTTTACAACTCACCTACATAAAACATCTGCTCTGAGCCAATGTCAGAACCTCTCCAAACACAAGGCAAATCCAGACCAGCAAGGTTATTTTACATTAACTCTGTTGCTTCTTCTATGCAGTAACTGTGAAAATCTCCTGCACAAGGCTGTGCTGAAGAAACTGTAGTATTTGATGTTATGTCCATGCCTTATGCCAGATGAGATCTATTTGTCTCTTCATAAGGTCTTCATCTCAAGAGCAAAATCCTGGTAAATTCTTTCCTCAGCTCTCACCTACTCTAACATGACTGAGATCCCAAACTAATTCCAGCATTAAGCAGGCATTGCCCCATTCACAATTTGACAACCTGCTCTGGAAATGCAGACAGGAGAATTCTTAATCCAAACACCCCTGCATTTCCCTCCCTTAAAAAAAAAAAAGAATTCATTTCATAAAAACAAGCAGCCTGGGTAAGCGACCAACAGCTATTAGAAATCCTAAAATGAACAGCAGATTTTTGTAAAGCAAGACAGACAGTGCTACAAAACACTGTATTCATGCCAGTGCTGGCCAAGGTTTCATGACAAATTGGGCAGCTTGCATTCAGAATTACCCTACAGCTGATGAAGCAGATCAGCTTCAGGCAAGTAATTTCCCCTTCACTGTTACTCCTCGCTCTCTCACACCATGCAGAAACCACATAACCAGGATTGTGCATTCAGAGCACAGACATCAAACAGCTCCTATTTGCAGAAAGCAAGGCTCAGTACTACCAGTTATTCCCATTTCTGCCTCATACAAGGTATTTTAAAAGCACAGATTTCCAAATTCTTTCCAGTAGCCTATGGGGGAAAAAAACACCAACCAACCAACAAAACCTTCCAAGACCATCAGGGACCAGGCATTTTTCTGAATGTAGATGATGCCAGACTGCATCACTGCTAAGGACAAACCTCTGTCAAGAACTAGTGATATGTTTTCAGATGCTGAAAGGAAGTCATACGAAACACCATGCAACCACTACTGCTTAATGTGCTGCTTTCTACCATGAGTATCCATCCTTTAGTGTTACATGCAACATTAATCTCTAACCAGCTTTTTTCCTGTGCCTAAATCCCAGAACAGTATCACATGGCCACCAAACAAATGCACTGGCAAACACCGAATCATTACTGAGCATATCAGAATGAGATCAGGCCACTTTTGTTGGGGCTGATGGGAAAGTCATTGTCTGAAAAGAGCAGCTCAAGAATGAGGCATTCTCACCTCCAGGATAAAAATAAATAAATAAATAAAAACAACAAACACACAAAAATCATCTGTCAAGAATTAAAAGAAGATATCACATCTTGGTATCATCAACAGGAAACCATTACAGGTTTAAAAATCTGCTTCATAGACTGTAGTCGAAAGGAGTTAGATATCCAAATGCTTTTGAAAAAAAAAAATCTTACCTGACTTCCCTTTTTATATTCTTTGGTTTTGTAAAATATCTCTCTAAATCTAAGCCCAGGTCTATGGCTTTATGAAAGATTACAAAGCCCACTCAGCAACATCCTCCAATTCTGTGTTCTTCCACCACAGTTCAAAGGTGCAGCACAGCAGTCCCTGACCAGCCTGAACCACAGCAGTGGGACACAGGTGTACAAAGCCAGCAGTCCCCAGCCCTCTTCAAGCTCTCAACCCAAAGCAATTACATTTCCTCTCACTCAAAGTCAGCCATCCATCTGATCATTTCTTAGTATCTTATCGTTGGAGAAAGTTCCTCCTCTAACAAGATATCATTCTCTTTCACTTCCCTTGCATCACCTATAGAAAGCACAAAAGGGGGAAACAAAACTGGACACCGCAGAACACATAACCTCCATTTTTTTCATTCTCTCAAATATATTCTCCTTTCCAGCATCCAGCTTTTCTCCCACAAAGGGACGGGATTTCTTTTGAGGACAGATTTTGTCTTCCTCCCTCCATCTTACCCATTTATCCTCTGCCTTTCTTCTATATGCCAATCCTTATCCCACATGAAAAGAAGAAGCTTGAAAGCTCTACTATGTGCCTCACAGCCACAAACCAAACCTCACAGGAAAAAAAAAATAAAGACAGCCACAAAAGTCACTGAGGTATCAAGAAATAACACTCAGGTCCTCCTACTCACAGCAGCAGAATGAGGATGTTAACAATTTGTTTAAAGACACTACTCTGCAATCTTTTCTGTTTTCTCTCTTCTGTGGAAGGAGAATGTCTTATCTTTCAATGTTTTTCAGTGCTAACCACACATCAGTAGAGATTTGGGTAAAAACAGAAGAATCAACACAGAGTTCCCAGTATCTTAAACACGTTCAAGCTTCTCGTAACTGATACTGGTAAATACTGACATTTCCCCTTCTTGGGTTTTTACTGCAATACAGAAACACTTAAAATGATTCATAATAGCAATGATACTTCATTAAAACCAGGTAGTTTTCACAGCATCACTTTTCTCAAAATACACAATTCCAAAAGATTTTAGGTAATAGGAAGATCACCACTTGACCAAGCTCCTTTATTTCATTCTTTTCAAATACAGTATGTTTTCAGCTGAATGGAAGCAAATATAGGTGAATTAATCAAAAGAGCAGTTTCCACAGGCCTTATCCATGATGTTTAAAGAACCATCAAGAAATATGCTCAAAACCATATTTTTTAGCATTTTCTGTTAAAAATGCTACACAAGTATCTACAGCCTTGCCAAAACATTACTGCCATTCTACAGGCAAAGAAACCAGGGAGAAATGATGCATCAAATTATCAGAATTTTCTGGTTGGTAACCCTAACTCTTAATTCTCAAGACCACACAGCCTCACTTCAGAGGAGGTAACTTAGAAACATCTGATACGGTATTTTCAAGTAAGAACCAGTGTTTTAACTGTTTTACATACTATGGATCACTGCTCTTGAATCTTTTTTTAAGTTTTAACTAATTGATACACATGTGCTTTGGATTTTACATTTGGAGGGTTTAGAAACACACAAACAGAAGGAGGGAGGAAAGCCATTAATACAGTGCATTAAAGTAAAGTTGCAAAAATAACTTCTAGTTAGATCAGTATCTTAATTTACTCTTATAACTTGCTTTACATTCTTACATTTAGATGACAAAGAAAAGTTGTCAGTCTAAAAAGAGCAAATCTTATGAACATTCTTATTCTTTAATAACTAAAGAATCAATTGGGTTTGACTCTTGGCAAATGTTACTTAAAAATAAAAAAAATAAACAAAATCCCAGATTAATTATAGATATTCTAAATAGCCAAACATTTACTCTGAATGTTCACAAACATTTTTTGAAGCTGTACATTCCTTTCTTCCTCTGGAACAAAGTACTGTATATTAACTAGGACATCAGACAATGGTCTCTGATCCCAGTTTTATAACTAGAGTAAGAGAACCTCTTCAAATCACTGCTGTCCATTCCTGTTCCCTCAAAGACATACCAGGGGAAGAGAAGGTTTTCTTTGCTTGTTTAAAAGACTCCCCTATGATCTTTGCCATTCTTTTTTTTTTTTAATAAATCTTAATTTCTTGTTTCACATTCCCTACTGTTAACATTTAATGCTCTGTGTTAACCCTTCCTCAGCATACTAGAACCAACTGTATTACCCAGCAACCACAGACTATGAAGAACTTGATAGGGCATAAAACCTCTCTCCTATTCACCAGACTAACACTAATGCCTAGATACTTTTCCTTCTATTCTACAAGGGTTTAAAAAAAATATGAGGACACCTTTGTTAATATCAGTAGCTAGTAAGGTAAATTCCCACTTTAAAAAGCCTAGACATCATAGCCAAACAAATGTTCATAAACTAAGCTACAAAAAAGCAATTGAGTTAACCTACCAATGAGGGAAAAAAATAATCCATTTGACTACTTAAACCATCTCTAAGACTCTATCAAGTTTTCAGAGCAACTGAAATCACTGAATATATATTTGCTTAAAAATTAAGCTCACCACAGTTATTACACCAATGCCACAGAACAGATGTGGACTGGAGTACATACTACTTCAGAGAATGAAAAGGGGCCTGGCCTCAAGTCAGCATGTGAGTCTACTTCCACAATTCATATAAAGAATAATTTTTACTTCAAGTACTTTGTATTTGAAAAGGTTTGGTCAGTTCACTTCTTTCCTCACTAAAGCCACAAAAAATATAGACTGTACAAAGGTGCTACTTTTCCATATATAGGTTATGCTATGGTTTTGTTGGTGCTCCTCAGACTGAGCTGGAACTCCCAAGCTTGAATACATATCTATTGAATCACATTTAACTGATGGCTCTCCAAGCATACAGGTAATGCCACTGTATTAGGATTAGGGGCAACACCAAAGCAGAGCAAGAGGAGCATGGAACCAACAACAGCCTAATGCAATTCATGAAGCTAGGAGGACATGTCCTCCTACTGAACAAGACTGGCTTCAGAAAAACTCCCATCACTTTCTGAACTAAGCAACATGCAAAGAAGTCTCCAATGGTCAAGTGAAAAGTTACAAAACCCACAATGCAGAACGTCAGCAAAAAACAGACTGAGAAAACACCGGTTCTGAATTAGAGTTGGCCTGGAGAAAAGGAGGCTCTGGGGAGACCCTACAGTGGCCTTCCAGTACCTGAAGGGGACCTACAAGAAAGCCAAGAAAGGACTTTTTACAAGGGCTTGTAGTGATAGGACAAGACAGAATGGACTGAAGCTTGAGGAGGGTGGATTTAGACTGGATATTAGAAAGAAATTCGTTACAGTGAGGGTGGTGAGATACTGAAACAGGTTGCCCAGGGAGGCTGTGGATACCCTGGTCCTTGGAGGTGTTTAAGGCCAAGTTGGTTGAGCAATCTGGTCCAATGGAAGATGTCACTGGCCCATGGCAGGGAATTGGAACTAGATGATATTTAAGGTCCCTTCCAGCCCAAACCACTGTATGAATCTCTGAAAGAAGATGCATCTTAAGAGTAACTAAGCTCAATTTTAAAATCCTCCAGATGTTTGATCAGGGCAAGAATAGTATCTTCTCCTACGTGTTTCATAATCAATCTCTTTTACTCCTGGTCTTTAGCAGCAACATTCCAGAAGTTGCAAGAATTATTATTTTTTTCTGTTTCATTCCCCACTGCTTCACTGATAGGTGACTTCAAGATACACAGAGGGCACATGGCACATCTCAAAGCACAGGGCTCTCTGTCCTGGCTAAAAGACACAGAAAACTACTCCCCTGCCTACTCTTCCTAATTATAGCAGCAGACTAAATTCAAATACATTAATTAAACAAGGAGACAACTTTTAGTGTTGGCATTCAAGTAAGTGAAATAAGCAGTACTTTTAAACATGAAAACCCCTAATTTGAAAGCATGAAAAGGCTGGTTTGGCATGCGTTATTCTGTGTAAAACACTAGACAATCAGAAGACATTGGTATTTCATTGTTTAACTGCATTTCCCCAGATAGCCACACACTTGAAAACTGAAGTGCAGCCTGAAAGAAATCATGAGATGGTTTGTCTCCATTTTGGTTTTTACCTCAGGACAGACCTAGTTACCTACCGCTAAAAAATCAACAGATACAAATAAACTCAAGCAAACAAACACAAATTTGGGGGTGGAGGTGGTGAAGGAGAGAGACTGATAAAGGAAACAAAGGCAGAGCACAGTCTGGATTCTCACACGCCTTATCCTTGCTTGCACAGAGTTAAACACACCACAGAGAAGAACAACCTCTGTAGCTCCAGCCAGCCTGAAATGCAAATAGAGCATCTGGGATCTCTGGACATTCTGAAACACAGGGATCTCCTCAAGGTGAAAGGAAGGATAAAACAAACACAAAGAAAAATCCATGGAAGCTGGGAAGAAAGCCGAGTAAAAGGATGAGACAGGAGAAAATGAGACATTTCCCAGCAGACAAGACACTTCCCAGTAGAAAGATGAGACATTAAAACAGCAGAAAAATGTGCAACACTTCTTGTGAGACAAACAGAAGCTTATCTAAAGAAAAAGGCCAGATCACAAGCGTTACAACTGGACTAGTCATCAAAATCTCAGCAGTATTAAAGCATCTTTTCCTGGTAGTTTCTTTGTGTGATTTCTCTTGTATCAGTTTCTGAGGAGAGGGTACACATACTCAGTTATCTCAGAAACACACCAGAAAATGCAAATGAAGAGACAAATGTGTGAGAGTAATTCAACTTGTCATCATTCCAAAAGACATAGGTATTACTGCATTGTGAAAACACCTTTTTGTTTAGCAGAGACTTCTAGATAGCCTCTGAAATCTGCATCTCAGCTCTGAAGCAGTGCATTTAATTATGCCAACCAGTCTTGATAAATGATTGTGTCTAGAGTTTCCCTGTGGTGTCTTCAGCTCTAATGAATCAATGTCCCCTTTGCACCTTGTATTACAACCCAGTAAATTCCATCCTGAACTTGACCTCTCGCTTCTGCAATACAGCAAGTCAGCATCACCAGTCACTACGGAATGGAGTACAGAAGCAGACACAATTTACTAGGATGAGAAACCTGTTTTCCACTAGTATCCAAGCCTTCACTTTCAGATTGTCTTTACTGTTTGGGCACCTAACCTCTGTTTATTTCATAAGCATTTGTGGTATCTTCTCATCGACATTTATATTTTTAAAAATGCTGTTGCTTCTAAAGCTCATTAGGGAGCTAAACAATACTTCTGCTCAACATCTACTGTTTTGGAGTTTTCATGTTACTAGTGAGCTTGGATATGCTAGAACAGATATATTTGGACTCAGATTTGGCATGTGTTGTACTGAGAAAAAAAAACACCACGACAAATAAGACGTATTACACCTGTACCTTCCGGAGGCCTGAGGTGCTTACCTAATCTCTTAATACCAGAGGCACAACTGAGGTAGGAAGAAAAAAAAATAAATCGGTTGTAACTTTATAATACACAGTGACAAAATGGCAGCAAAACACTTAAGTCTTCATTTCCAGCGTCACCACGCTCAAGGAGCAGACCAACTTTGGATGGCACCAACATTCTTCTCCAAAAAGAACATGAGTCTGAAGAGCACAGTAGTAATTTGAAAGAGCCTACGTGTTTCTCCGGCTGCTTTCTGCAAATTACTACTAGAGGAAGGGTTAACTCAAATTAATTAGTTACTGGCAATCCCAAGGAAGAAATGTTGCTAAGTCACCTATTCTTTGCCTGTATAAATTAATGAAAATCAGTCACTGTCATTTTACCAGTGTAGACACTGCTCAGATTTTGATCACTGTATCCCTCACCTCAGGCTCTGTCTATTCTTTGCCAATGATTCCCTCTCTACAGCTTATAGTTGAGGCACTGTGCTCAGAACTTAACATTGTGGGCACTTTTAACAGTTTGGAAGAACCTAAATTGTCTGGAGCTGGATAGCGAGAACGTTTTCTAGGAGATCACTGCCTACATCAATTTTTAGTTAAGTCTGATGGGGTTTTGCAATGCATATACAATAGTTCAAGCTTAAAATGCCCATAGAAAATAGTTTCAATACAACTCATCAGCATGCTTCCAGCAGAAGCTGGTATGAGTAAGTAAATACAAACTGAGCAACAAATATTGTGAACACACTATTTAGCGATCATACAGTATTTCTAAGTGTTTGGCAAACAATTATGCTTCAGAAACTGTGAAACAGAAAGGACTAAGAGTGGGAAAGAACTTAGAAGTTTTCAAGAATAAACAAAGCCTCAGTGGGTTTGGGGAGATAATGAGCATACTTGAACATTTACTCTTAAGACCTCCATCATAAAAATCTCCCCGTGATAACAAAACACTTGCAGAAACACTAGGCTTATTTCCATTACAAATTAAAAATACAACAGTTCTAAAAGGTGAGAAGGCAAATGAGTAGATCATAAGTTTCTGGGAAAGAAAAGACTGCCTAGAGAAAAGTGGAGAAAAGGCAAGTGGGTGCATTCATTAACAAACTGGTGGGATGCAATTTGATATGGAACAAAGCCAGTTGGAGCCACAAACCAACTTGTGGAACCTGATGGTTCTGTGTACACTACAAGGACTTCTTCAAAGCATCCATTCACCTTAACTTCAGAGCAGAATCCCATTTCTACCTAGTACAGCTGAAAGCTGCTAATCAATGATATATACAGGCAATGGCCAAGTATCAGTTTGAAGCATTAATCCCATCAAAAACAACAACAACAAAAAGGAGTAAATAAAAACACCAAGGAGTAAAAAAGAGCAATCAAGGTAGTCAAGCAAAAGAACAAGCCATTCCTACAATACAGGTTAAAAATTATGAAAGAACTCCCAGTATTCCCAAAACTGGCATGCTTTGAAGTTTCCTCTGGGATTTCAGTACAGGTGAAACAGTGAAGAATGAGTGCAGTTTCAAAATCTAAGGACATCCATAAAGTGGATGCAATGCATTCCTCCTTTACGTCAGCAATTCTACATTTAAAGAGAGGGCTCCTTTTCAGAAAGTAACATAAAAAGACTTTAAAAGGACTTCACCATAGTGAAAATTGTATAAAGGAAATGTAACCAGTTACAGACCTATCTTTATGATGTACCCATTCAGGATACCTCATTTCATAAAGAATTCCTTTTGAAGGCTCATTTTGGAGAAACTCAGGTATTTTTTTCCACCTTCCATCACCTTTCCAACAAACTGAGCCTCTGTAGTGAATACTATGTATATTTGCAATGAGCTACCCCAAGCCTTATTGTTAAATTTACAGTAAGTATATCCATAATATTAAAAATACCCAAGAAGAAAATAAACAGCTGCAAAAAGTAAGAAAGCTGTCTATGGATGGTTCAAGAACAGGACTCCCCAGCCAGCCGCACTCCCATCAGTCTCAAGGGGACGCTCTTTGAACTAATTAATGAAGAATTGGATGCTCACAAGGAAACTGAAAACAACTGAAAAAAGCTAGAAATCCTTTTTATTACATAACTTGTCTGGCTGATTCCAAATCAAAACACAGGCTGAACTCCAAACTGAAGGGAAAAGGCTAGCAGAATATAGTCCATCTTGTTTTTCTTTAGCATTTTACACTCAAGAACTCAGCGTCTAAGCTCATTTTTTGTTTGCACAGGCAACTACAGCAGAGGCCACTGCCAAATGGTAAACTGTGGCAATAAAAACAGACAGCTCAATTCATAATTACCACATTTTAGAAGACTCACTGCAACTGACAACCTCAGGATCTGGCAAATTCTCAATACTAACTTCTTCCTGACTACAAAAACACTGTCAAAAGAGAGGAGTTAAAAATTATAAAATCTGTACCAGAGATCTGAAATGCAAGGATATTCCAGATGATGAGATTCCTCATCACACCAGACTTGCTTGCAATTCACTGTGTACAGTAAAGTACTCGCAAGCGTTCTATGTTAGCAGCATCATACGTGACTTTGCAGAGCAGGTAAATAATTATTTAGGCAGCAAGTCCATGTTTGCATACTTCTCAAAATAACTCTGATCAGAACCTGGGATTTGCCAGCAAAGGCCCTAAAGCAAGCAACAGTATCCTTTAATAACAGCTCTCTTGTTAAAGTAAAACTTTGGTACAAAAGAATTAAGTCTCTCAACAGACAAAGCCTAAAACATGTGAACCAAGTACAAGCAATACAGCCCTTGCCGATGTGGTTTGCAGAACCCAGAAAAGCAACACCTCAATGTGGTGTAGCTGACTACAATTATTACAATAATGGTAACTATTGTGCTTCTTATATCAGGCAAGAGACTGAGAACAGGAAGAATGTACAATCTACTTAAGTGATTTTTCATTTTAATGCAACAAGTGGATGACAGAAGAGAGTAATTGTTGCTTGCTTTTAATTCGGTCAAGAGAGATAAAGGAACTAGGCCAGGACCCAGGGAAAACACACAGTCGTACACCGAAGAGTGGAAAACAGCTGGCTGAAAGCATTTCCAAGTTGAACAAATATGATCACCTTTTCAAGCACCACTCTGACCTGTAGGTCTGTACAAAGCAGTTTCATGTGCCTATGCCAAAATAGATGTCTGTATTGCCACAGTGATATGTTTTCAAAACTTCATCTCCTTTTCAGCAAGTTAATGTATACAACAAGACTTAAAGCAAAACATGAAGCTAACGTGTTTTGCCTTGTGCCAAATGCTTCTTTCTGTTGTTCAGGACTCGTGTCTTAAAAAATCCCAACACAGTGGCAACAATGTTCCCTTTCATTACACCAGGAGAATGTTCCACAGTAAAACGAATGCGCCCCAGCAGCAGGATCCAAGAGAGCTACTCGAACATCTATTGAGCACTTCCCTCTCTCTTGTTTTGGGTGGTTTGGGTTTGTTGGGGTTTTTTTGTTTGTTTCCATCCCACCCTCAACTACAGTTAGACTATTCTCAACTAGGAGACACAAGCAGTTACATACCCAGGACTAGGCATAGTTCTCATATCTACTGAAGATTTTAAATTTAAGCTGCTCTGGAAAGCCTATGGTGAATGCAAAGTGTAGTTTCTGGTCCTAATCCAGTGACAAATGAACATGTGTCCATAATGTAACATGACCAGACTTCAGCACAATTCAGTATAAACTGTGTTCTCTGTTCATCTAAGGCCAACATTCAGAAGTGAACAAAGTTTCACAGTTCCAGAGTGGGAGATGTTAATGAGGCAGGTGATGGTCACAAAGGTCACCAATAACAGGAAAATTGCTGACACTGAATTGAAAGAAAAGAGATACAAGGAAGAGTAGAAAGAACTTGTGTAATTTCCATTAACTGTACATCTGCCTCTGCTTGGTATAACCACCTGAATTATAGGGTCAAGATGGGTCAGGATAAAATAGAAATTGTGTTTCACTTTAAAACAATATTCAAGCAAAGAGCTATTAGCTAAATGAGTTTTAGGGTCATTATTGTTATATATTTTCCTGTCTGCTATTAAATGACTATCAAAGGAAAGGAAATATAACAACTCTTGAAGTAGACACACCATAATTTGCTGACTTCTCTGTAACAGTCTTAAGGCCCACTTGCTCTACTACTGCCAAAGAAAGTATGTTAGTTTAGTACAAAAAAAGACAAACTTAATGAAACAGACAAGGAAAACAGACTGCTCTATGCAATGACTTACATGGATCTACATGAGTAGCTTCATAGCAGTTACAAAAAAATATATGAAGCCTCAGTGTATATCAATCCATGCAACTGGTTTATTTAAAGCCAAGTCTGTAGTTTATTCATAAACGATTTTTCAGATTTCCAAGCGCAAGCCCACAAAATGTACTCAGGAAAGCAGAACTACTATACAGTAGGGCACATGCAGGTGAAAACTCACCCAAAAGATAGCTTTGTCTAAGTTTCCAGTTTCAAACTTCAGTCAAAAATATCTTGACAGTGATCCTAACTGCAATCTCTTTGCAACTTCTTTCTGAAGATCTCCTCACCCACCAACCTCCCTTGCCTCACAACTTCCAGGAGTCCAAAGAGCATCACAATGAAACCAGCTGATCTCACCTTTCATTTTGACAGTGGGAGAATTGGGTCCAGCCGATTGCTTCCTCCATCCTCTCCAGTTTTGGCAAAGGCTCTCTGCCTCAGAGATGAAGGAACAAAGAGAGTCTTCCTCAAAGCGATCGGAGTCTTCAAATGAAAACCTCTCCCCGTCCTCCCACTCTGCGAACATGAGATCCATCACATCCGACAAGCGACGTAGGGAGAAAAGAAAGAGCGAGCACTGCTCACTTTAAACAGGTGGATGGACTTGAGGGCTTCTGCAATACTTAAAATCTCAATTTGAAGTCGATCCCCATATTACACCACCAGGAAAAAAAACCCGCATCTGAGGTGGAAGAAGCAGGAAATCAACTACGGGATAGCTCGTAAAAATCCCAGGGGGAAAAAAAAATCCAAGCAAGCAAGTTCTTAAAAAAAGTTGGGGAAAAAATGCTTATGTCCACAAAATACAGTCGAGGCGCGGGGAGTTGGTGAGTCTACGAGAGCTGTCTCCAGACGGGACAGGTGCCGGCCGGAGGGTCTGAAAGCTTCCAACGCCAATGGCCCCGAGACTAGAGAACGAGAGAAGGGGCCGGTTTCCTTCGCCGGGGCTCCTGCTGTGGGCAAGCAGCTATCTGTGCGTAGGGCCAGTCTCCCTGAGGTTGTGCTTTTCTCACTCTCGGTGGAACCGGAGTGAGGGCGAAGGCGGGAAGGGGCTGCGGAGGTTGGGGGGGAACAACTTCCCTCCCCCTCGCGGAGGCTTAAAAACGGTTCGGGGGGGACGGGGAGCCCGCGATGGGGGCGGCGCGACCTCCTAGGGGCTCGTCACCGGCGCCAGAGGGCGGCGGGCAGAGGCTCCGGCCTCATGGGGGCGCGGGCGACGGCAGGCAGGGAGAGCTCGGCTCTGGTCGCCGGCGGATAGGGGCAGGAGACAACCTGTCGCCGCCGCCGCTCCCGTCGCGGTTGGACCCCGCGGCTCTAGATGCCCATGGCCAGCGGGGCCCCGCGCGCGGACGCCCCCCCGTGCCCGGCCCGGTGGCGGTCCGCTGTCCTGGCGCGGCGGCGGGTCCCTGCCCGGCGCGGGCACCAAGATGGCTCCGCGCTTCCCAGCTTCACCTGCGACACCGCCCCCCCCCCGCACCAGCTGAGCCCTACTTCCTCCGCGGTGTTTCCGGCTTCCGCCGCCGGGCCCCAACAGCCGCACGGCATGCTGGGACAGCCGGGCGGTTCGTCGCCTGGCGGGATAGTTAGCTGTCGGGCCTTGCTTGCGGGTTGGGAGTGGGCCGCATCTCCCGGAAGGGCCGAGCCAAGAGCCAGACCAGCCCCACTGGGCCAGCGAGGAAGGGGAGAGCTGAAAGGACTGTCTCTGGAAAAACGAGTATCTGATGCCCGAGTTAGGCTTGCTGTGAAGGCAAGCGTCCCGAGGAAAAGGCCATGGTGCTCGGTGGGGGCCTGGGCGCTGTTTTTTAACAAGCGGGTGCCCCCGGGGACAGGCCGAAGCTGCGAGGTGGGTTTGCATTGAAGGGGTTATAGTAAAATGAAAGCTTGTCTGTTGTGCCAACGCATACAGCCAAAGGCAGCGGGAGTGCACCAGTTATGCAAAAAACGTGGGTTTATTTTTTTTTTTCCCCCAGAACATATTGCAGAAAAGTTGTATGAGGTAGAAATAACTCAGCTGTGCTCATCTGTTTGGAGATGAAAGAAATGGTAAACTTTCCAGTAGCAGAGAACACTTGCAAGAATTAAGTCCTTGTCAGAAATACTAGTCACACCACAGTGACCTCTTTCCTCGAGCCAAGAAAGTCCCTTGTTCTTCCAACAGAAGTCTGAAGGAAGGAGGCAGGTGTCTGGGGAGCGCAGGAGACCAAACAACTTCAAAATTAAAAGATAAGGTAACTAGCCTGCCAGTTACATAAGCTGCAGGTTGGGGATGGTTATCCTACTCCCACTGAAAGAGGGGAGAGGGATAGCTGAGGGGTTTTTATAACTTTAATTTGAAGATCTAGTTCATTGTGAAAGTAAACTGAAAATACCAAATTTTCTTTATGAGTTGTCAGCCAAACAGCTATAGGCTGGACCTGCAGCTACCGTCCTATATTTGTATAGAGGGGAAAAAGCAAACAATGGAGGAAAAACAAAACAGAAAAAAGAATGACATTCTAAAGAATGACATACTACATAATGATAATCGTAGAGCTGAGAGAAACAAGTGGGTCTGGGAACATGATCTCCCTCATCTTAATTCACTATAGTCCTTGATGTGCACCATAAGTCTCAAACTATCTGCATGGCTTTGTTCTTACATATGTAATGATTGCCAGTTTACGACTGTGAATGTAAAGCTATATTACTAAAGTGGTCATCAGCTGTCAGATCTTTCAGAGTATAATGTGGCTTCTGGGAAGGGCCAGAACCTTGAACAAAGGGAGGTGGTAGCTTTCCTACTTGTAAAGAAGAATGGAGAGTTCACAGTCCCCCTATTCCTCAAATCTTTCTCACAGACTTCATCTAACAATGTGTTGCTTGTCCAAAGCTGCTGTTCTGAAAATACTTAGAAAAGTAAATTCAGGGGTTCCTCTCAAGCAGATATCTGAGGTAACAGTCAGATGCATGAGAAAAGTATTTACTTCATGTCTTTTTCCATAAATAGTTTTTAGCTGAATAAACTCACAACATTAATAGGCTTGCTGTGCTTTTTTAATTCAGACACTTTGGCCATCAGGTTGTATGCAAATTTTCCAAATTCACAGGAAGAGCTCATTTTTACTCATGCACACATGCACCTGGCAAAGCTTGAAATCTGATAGGTGATCTTTATTAGTCTGTTACACAAAACTAGGCGTATCAAACTATTAGTTCAGGTTCTTTGAAATGCAGGGGCTCTTCCTTGGAGAAAAGAGAAGAATTGCCTAGAACCTGTTTTTCAGCTAGTAAGGAATACTCTTAACGGTAGTTGTTGTAATTACCCTGAGAGGTAATGACACACAGTTGGGTGATTAAGTAATTACCATGCTCAGTCCCTTTCTATAGTGTGTAGAGGCAAGCAGACAATGATACTCAATGGAGCCTGGGGATTTAGAGCATCAAGCAGAGCTCTGTCCTTAATTCTACAAAATCAAAATGTTTAGACTTTGGTTCCACAAAGATAGCAATGATAGAATACTTGATATCCTCAAAACCACCACAGCAGTAGGTCAGTGCTGAGCTGGTGCAAAGTGACTTTTCTGATAGGAAGTTCTCCACCGATGTCTGAAGGGGAATCTCCATCAACGTAGCTCTAGCTGTTGCCACACCACCCTACACATCTGTTACTTTAATAACTAGCCCATGGGTTCTTTTATCATTGCCTATGATCTGAGGTTCAGAAATATCACTTCTGCTTTTTCAGTTAGATTTACTTCTAGGCCTCTCTTACCTATGAATTTACCAGAATTGGAGTTTAATTAGCCCTCTGCCAAACTGCCTAGATTAAGACTACCTCACAATGGAATGTAATACATAACAAAAACTTTGACCTTGTGATCAACACAAAATGGCCCTCAGTGGTAGCCGAGGTCAAAACAACAGTCAGTGCAGCATGCAGATTTGATCATTGCCTTTGTACTCCTGGTAATGTGTCATTTTCCTCAGGTATAGCCCACTGCACTCTTAACCAGGTAGGGGTATGGGACCTGTTTGGTTTTGTGAGGAGAACATTTCCATACATGAGCTGGTCTGTGAATTTGAGGAGTGATGCAGGTGCTCACATAGACACCTCAGTAACCTCAGAAAATGCAGAGTACTGTCTTGGTCCTGGACTCAGAAGGTAGTGTCAGTAATGAATGCTTCTTGTCAGCAGGGTTTCTGTTTCACAGTTTGAAAAGGATTATCCTCTCTTAAACTAAGATGCAGAAATAATTCCCGAATTCAATAGGAATCTTACAGGGCAGTGTTTGGGAATCCCCAAATTCAAGGACGATTTGCATCCTCCAGTGGAAAGAAAGAACAAGGACACCATGAGAGGAGAGACCATGGGGGAGCAGGCTGATGCTTTTCATGACATCAAGCATCTGAATCAAATGCTCCAAGAAGATGCCCACTGTCTAGAAGCTGGGGAGGGTGGAATAGGGAGACACTACTCCAGGTAAGAAAGCCTTGCATAGTACATCCATTCATTAATTTGAGATATTTCTGTTTTGGCTTGATTTGTTTCTCAATAGTCTGCCAAATGCTGGGCTCTTTGCCAAGAAGCATCTCTCAGGCTCTCTGATCCTGCCATTTCTGTCAAGTGGGTACTTGTACTGCATGCCATGTTCCAGCCACAACCCCCCAGCCTGTCCATCTTGGCAGGGTATAACTCATGCTGTCTCCCCAGCCTTGGTCTGATGAGGCCCAGCACTACTCTACTCCAGGTATTCTGTTCCTTCCTATAGTTTCTCTTGAACTCCCCCTGTTTGATGCAGCTGGCAAAAACTTTGAAGCAAATGAACGAATACATGCACAGAAAAGACAAGACAAATTTCTACAGTATGCAAAATTTTGTGTGATGAAGTAAGAATTGTTTGCCACAGGGTTGCTGCCTATTTCTCAGTGCTGAATACTGAAAGAACACGAAGAGATGAAAATGGCTTTTCATGGTTTTTACCATGTTAATGGCTGGTTAATGCCAGGCTGCAAATGACATCCTGACACTGTTTTGGTGTTCTTGCAAGTCTTTTTCCTAGGTGGTGGCTAAGGTTAGTAACAGGTTGTTCTTCCAAGCCACACCACACACCAAGGTGCACTGTGTACCCCACAGGTGCACTAGGCCAGCAAATGAAGGCAGGACTCTGTGCAAGCTAGGCACAAGGCAGTAAGCCACAGCTCATTGTGGCAAGCTCAGTCACATGTTCTGGTGTTAATGCCTGACTGGATCAAATTTTTACTGCCACATAACCTGTTGGTGCACACCACCAGCAGCAATTTGAGAGAGAGACATACCTGCCTGATTATGGGAAACATCAACAGCAGTCTGGGCAAGGGTATTGCCAAGAATCTGTGCCACATGAGAAAGCAGAGATACATGAAGGTATCACAATACCTTGTACACATTGTGGTACTTGAAATGGCACAAATGGGCATGGGGATACTGTGATGGCATAAACGTGGTGCTGCTCACCACTATCTTTTGTTGACATTAGTGCAACACACCACTGTTGGCTTTTACCAGAATCCAGTAGAGAATATACCTTATATCAAGAAAGGCAGAGGAGAGTAGGAACAGTAGAGAACTTTAGTAATGTGATATGCTTCAAATTTTAAGTGGGTTTCAGCATGTTATGTTTAATTGCAATAAATTGGAGCAATCCTCATTCCCATTCCTCCTTCTTCCAAGCTTTGAGATCACAAGTTGTGGAAACTTCCAAAGAAATCTTGCTTTCACTTTCTCAAACACTGCTGGCTGAAAGCATGAGAGAGATGATGAAAGTAATGAGGAAAGGAAAGCTAGGTGAACATTTGCACTTCTATTTTAAAATGCAGTTCAAAAGAACGAAGGGGGAAAAAAAGTGTCTTCTGACATAAACAGACCAGACCTGGGTGTGTTGTTCCCCTGGCAAATGTGAGGGAGTGCAGGTGTGATTACTTGCTTTTCCTTGGCCTCAGGAGTATGGGTCAGAAAGGCACAGGAGTTCATAAAACACTCATCCATTTTTTTTGCAGCCAACTCATTGCATGAGAGAGGCATGGATTTCCCTTGTAGATACCACAACAATTATAGTCACTAATGAGGAGACCATGAAAAATAGCATCTGACAATTTCAGTAGTCCTCTGCTAAGAAGAAAGAAATTCAGTAAGAAATCCAGCAGTGATGACAAGGTTGCCACTAAAATGGTTTCTTCTTTACAGGGATATATTTTTGGGATGAGGGTGTTTTTTTTTGGTTGGTTTTCTTTCCCTCTTTTCCTTGCTCTCATTTCAGAAGAAGGAAATTGCTCTTCAAAATTCCATTGCTTCTGTTGCTCACAATTTTCAGAATGCAGCATTTCATGAGACACACAGTAGTGCTCACACATACCCTGAAGCAGAATTGCAACACTTATATTTGTTTCCTGTCTTAAGCTGTCACTAAAGACCACAGATCAAAGAGAGCCTGCATTGCACCCCAGAAACAGCTTTCTGCTGGTGAGTTGTGTGGTAGTCTAGAAGTCATAGCTAGCATAGCTTTGTTTCTGAGCTTTTCAGAAGTAAAACACATCCTCGCTCTGGCTTGAATCTAACAGAGAGTCAATAACAAAATAAAGCACTCCAGAGATTTTATGTCTGCTGATGCAGCAGGACCCAGCTGTTCAGCTGCATTCTGACTCGGCAAAGATTTCATTGTCTTTTTGCACGCGATACGACACTCGGAAATGACAAGCAAAGGCAAATTTTTAAAGCATTCATATGGCTTTGTGTCTGAGTAATACATTGAGTGTGCAGAAGAATGGTTTCCTGCACTCAGCCACTCTGACACTATAGCAAACTGGAAATAATTCCTCCTAGAAGATCACTGTTAACAACAGATATTAAACCTCCCTACAGACCTCACAAGACACTGGGCTTGTAGAACAGATGGATAAATACTGCATTAGCACAAAAGAAGGGACAGCGCATAGCTCATTCCCCTTGCTCTGCTTCTATCTAGACAAGCAGTTGTGTAAGACACACAGAGCTTTACCAGACACTGCATACTGGGAAGCTGAAAGCAAAGCTGCCCTGAGGAATCGCAAGCTCTGGAAAACAAATTTCCTCCATTTGGACTGAGCAGTTTCCAATCCTTGACTAATCCTTTCCACAAGAGACTTTGAACTGATGATGTCCAAGGTTCTCTCTTTGGAATCTTATAGAGTATGAACATATTCCTGATATTAGAACCTTACTAAAAAGTGAATTCATTGTTTGTGAGGTGTCTGGTAACTACATACATAGAGGAGAAATGGAACCAGTAGGGGAACGCTTTGCAACAGCAGTTAAATTTTTTGGTTTAAAGCAGGAGACAACAATTATGTCTAAGGCTTTATGTATAAACATTACTACTCTTCAGAATGCATAAGATGCCATTTATATATAATAATACCTGCAAGGGTTACTGAGCATATTTTGTGTGGTATCTTGTATTTCACAGGTTAGAAGTATTGTTTTACTCTTCCCTTCACTGTAACCTGCAAGAGCATTTGTTTTCTTTTTCACACTTTGTTCTTTCTTCTGCCATTAGCAAAGGTGACAGTCTGGCATGCTTTAATATACACTACAAGTTCACAAATAAATTCAAGGAGTAGCATTGAGCTAAAAGGAACTGGAAAGAGATGTTTGCCATTTCTCCAAGAGATCAGGAAATTGCAAGTTCTCTTTTTTTAAGTTGATACCACATTTGGACATTTCATAGAATCATAAAATGGTTTGGGTTGAAAGGAACCTTCAAAGGTCATCTAGTCCAATTCCCCTGTAGTAAGCAGGGACATCCTCCCCTAGATCAGGTTACTCAGAGCCTTATCAAGTCTAACCTTGAATATCTCCAGGGATGGAGCCCTAACTACCTCCTTGGGCAATCTGTTCCAGTGTTTCCCCACTCTCATAGTAAAGAACTTGTTCCTAACATCCAATCTAAATCTAGCCTTCTCTAATTTCAAACCATTGTCCCTCATCATATCACTCCAGGCCTTCTTAAACAGTCCCTCTCCAACCTTATTGCAGACCCCTTGAGGTGCTGGAAGGCTGCTATTAGGTCTCCCTGGAGCATTCTCTTCTCCAGGCTGAACAACCCCAGCTCTCTCAGCTTGTCCTTATAGGAGAGGTGTTCCAGCCCCCTGATCACCTGACCATCTTTGTGGCCCTCCTCCATGTCCTGTCTAAGATGAGGTCTTACCATAGGAAAGTGGCAGAATCACCTCTTGACCTGCTGGCTATGCTTCTTTTGATGTGATTTGCCTTCTGGGCTGCAAGTGCACATTGTTGGCTCACGTCCACCAGAACTCCCTTTTCCAGAGGGCTAGTTTCTATCACCTTATCTCCCAGCCTGTAGTGATAATGAGGATTGTTCAGGCCCAGGTGCAGGACCCTGCACTTGGTCTTGTTGAACCTTATGAAGTCTTGTTGAACTTCACAACGTTTATTCAGCCAAGGTGAAAAGATGGTGAAAGCAGTAACCTCTCTTTCCTTTGTCTAGACAGCAGGTCAGGTAGTTAATTTACAGAAACTCAGCAATTGATAACTCAGGTTGTCTACAGAGTGTATTATCCTAACTAGCCATATTATATACTTGAAAGATTCCTAAATACTCTAAGATGCCTCTTTTGATGCAGGCATTAAGTAATTGGTTTCTTGGCTTATTATCAGTCTTCCAAAAAATAATAAAGGAAAATTTCTAAAAGTGACATTCCTGCTCTATCAGTCTATAATTTTACAATCAAAAAATTGGAAATAAATAAATAAATAATTAAATAAAACCACCAAACAACAACCCACACAAAAAAGCTGCAAGTGATGTAGAGGTTTCTGTATTTGCTATTGGGGGTATAGTTGATAAGTACAGGATCATGGTTAGGAAGAAATAGAAGGTTCATTCATTCACATTAAGACCAACATACACTTTTCTGCAATAAATGTAAGCAGTTCTTGGCTAAGTGAAGTAATCCAACAAACTCAGAGTTACCCTGCGCTGCTGTATTTTCCTGCTTCTCACATCTTCAGGAGGAGAGTCTTTCTACATGCTATGAAATGAGTTCAAATATTTGGAGACTTAGAAACGTTTCTGCTGAGACCTCAATAAAGTTGTGCTGAATCATAGTCTCCTCCTTAGTCTTGCTAGAGAAAAAGAAATGGCAAACCTGAAACAAAGAAGCCTTCCTCCAGTGTATTTGGGCACTGGTTCTAATGAAACTACAGTGTTCATCAGTCAGAATAATATACTTGTCCCCTCTTAAGCAGGTCTCCATCCCACAAACAGAGGCTGTAATCCTAGTTTATCTCCAGCAAGCCTGTACATGCAAGCGGGGAAGGGGGAAAGCACATTTTATTCATTGGATACAGAGTAAATCAGTTAAACTGCAAAGAAGAGGACTTTGTTGTTGTTTGAAGGGTGCTTGTTCTGCTTTTGAAAAGAAAGTAACAGAGACTATAAACTTTGTAAGTGGTTTCACCTGAGTTGTCCCGTTACGTTGCCATGGCTAATCTCTCACATACTCCCTATCTTCACAGTGAGGGGGGACCACTATCCAGGCTAGCATGTCAGGCAAACCTGAGAGCAATTTACTGCATGATGACCTCTCATGAAAACATTTGACAGGTACCTGCTGCTAGTTCCTGAGCCCCAGGACTGGCATGGACTGGGAATCACCATGCTCATCAAAGGCTTCCCAGCAGGATCACTTTACTGCAGTTTTTATTCCTGATGCTGGAGTCAGCACACACAAAAAATTATACACTATAATACTTGAGAGTCTGCAGGCATCAGCTACACCAAGCCCTAGTCTAACTCACGAGTTGGGAAAGCCAGTGCAGTAGCAGTGAGCCTGCAAGGATCTGGACTATTTTTTCAAAACACACTTTTTATACAGCAATGCAGATTTCATCAGTGGGAGCAGCAGCAGGGAGTAGGACAGTGTCTTTGTATCAGTGGTTCATTCAAACTGCACGTTCCTCCTCCCACTTTTGCTTTTACATAGGCTGGCTGTATTAGGGTGGTGACAAGGGAATCCTAGACTGAAAGGAAATCATGTTGAACAAGTTCAGGGCAGTATAAAAAGACCACCTGTAACAACAAATCATTAAGCTGATCTATTAAATGCTGTTAAGTTTTAAGTGCAATGAGTTGACCTGCAGATAAGCCTTAGCTATTTCAAATGGACAAAAAAAACGTCATTTGAAGAACCGTTGCATTTCATTGTAATGATAGCTAACATGGTACTGACTTTGTAACATGCTTTAGGCATGTTAAAGCTGCTCTAAAAATAACATTAATACAGAAATTTAATTAGCTTGATTAAATGCTGAAAAAAATCCTAAAACCTCCCCTTGGAACAGATTCCCTTATTAAAAATAAGACAGAGCCCCACACAGTCACAGTATAATCCATTTATTAACATACCTTGTAAGCCATTGGTTTGATCCAAGGGACATGACAGTTTTGGCACTTAACTGATTTCAGGAGGTATTCAGTCAGCCCCTGGGTAGTAGAAAAGGATTTTAATAGGACAGAGTGTATAAGTGAGTACATCCCAAGAGATGTGCATTGGTCTGGGTCACAAAGACCAATCTAAAGCTGGGGCTTTAGGGGCCATTCTGTTCTCTCTAGCTGCAAGAAATGCCCAGCAAGTCTATCAAGATGGTCTTAAATACCACAGTGCAGTTCCTCTCTCAAAAGTTTTCATCTGATTGCTGAGTATACACATAAAAATTTGTCTTCAAGTGGTTGATGGATCACTGCAGCTTTTTTGGGGGTGAAAAGACTTCAGGATATTGGCTTCAGAAAGGAAGGCAGACAACAGGCTGGGTCACCTCTCTCACCCCTGAGACAGCAAATACCCATGCTCCTGGTTTCTCTCACCAGTGCTTCCAACCTTTGAGAAACTGATCTGTTATGCTTTGCTACAAGTCTACAAGGATTACAAGGGTAATCGACATCCTGTCCAGGTTAATAAACAGCTGCCTGATTAATTACAGTATAGAACATTATTCATAGAAATCATCAGAACAGCATTCAGCTACAGGAAAGGGATAATCTTTCATTTGGCCAAAGCCTGGACTGGTGTCCAGACAGGGGCTTACAAGGGTACCTACCAGTACAGACACTGCAGGTCAGGAAGATACAAGCACTGGGCCAGCCTTTGCAGAGTACTGAGGTATTCCCTCAAAGAGAGGTACCTGGAGCACTAGTACCTGCTCCTTAGACTCTTACCATAACCATGTTTCTACTCCTGCCAACATTCTCAGCCAGTCACAGTGACATTCTCTTTCTCACATTAACAATGTGTGCCACACTGCTATAAGAAGGTGTCTCACAGCATCCATGCAGCACAGTGCAGCCACCAGTAGCAGCAACTGAGCTCCCAACTCCTGGAGAATAGTATGTGCATTAGCCTTATCCAATAGGCTAATGCTGTGAAGTTGGACTGTATCAGCCAAGGCAAAGCTCTACACAACTATTCAGGTGTTCACTTCCTAGACCTGTGTTATGCTCCCCAGACATACCTACAGCAATTGCTTTGAGCTCAGAGAGGCTGCTGCACCTTTCTGAGACATGGGAGAATTAAACATTGGTTGATTTTCATCCTATTGTGGCTAGGTTGCCACCAGGATTACAGTAGCAAGTTTAAAGCTAGTTCCAGCATGCATACATACATAACACACATACAGCACTGAAATCTTATCATCACCTACTATAGAAAATAATACTTAAAATAATGAGCAGATAGTACAGCCTTCCCTGGCAAACTGCATTTCCTTCTGGTTACTAAAGCTTAAAGATCCAGAGGAAAGAGTACATGTGGAGAGACAGCATGTTATCAGATACCTAGACTCTTTGGGTTAAAGAGAGACAGAAAGGCCAGAGTTTTAAAAAAGGGACTATCTCTAGAGCAATGGACAACAGAGAATACGAAGCCAGGCTCCTTATTTCCTCTCATAGCTAAGAACACAAGAACAGATGGGACCCACAAAAACAAAAGGCAATTAATTCAGGAACCATGAAAAAGAAATTACGTGCTATGGAGAATAAAATTATATTGGTTCTCACTGCCAGAAACTACTGAAGCTGAGCACTTAGTTGGATTAAACATTCATATAGTAAATTAAATAATTCTATTACATTAATATTTTTTTAAGAGTTAAGGATATAAACTACCAGGCTTGAAAATAAAAAAAAAGACGAATCACAAAAAGGTAGAGGATAGTGTTTGTACAACACCTAGAGAACCAAGTACTTGCACTTCTATTTTTAATTATAACAATAGTAATGCAAGTAATTAATTTAAATGGACCAAGAACAAAATACCCCCAAAGGAAAAGCTGTTGAACTTGGTCAGTACAAACTCATACATAGCACCCTTTGAAATATCTGCTGCTGGCCAACATCAGTTACAAAATGCAGTCCTAGGGCAGCTGAGTGTGGCTTATCCAAACGGGCAGTTCCAACGAGCCTTGGTGGCAAAGCATGTAGTTTGGGCCACAGGCCCAGTTTAAACAGTAAAGAGCAATAACGGTGCTCTGAAAAATGTCAGGACAATTAAGAGCATTGGCAGGCTTGCCTATAGTACCAGTAAGGTGTAAAAGCAGGTGAAAGAGATGGGATACTTCCTTTCATCCTCCCAGCTCATGCAGGACTCCTAGGATATTAATTACAAGGATTCTCACAGCTTTCATGGTGATAAGATCTAGGAGAGAGAAATATTTTCAACTAGAACATGGGAATTTCAGAAGAAAATGACAGGCCTGCATCTCACTTGTGTTAAACTCCTGAATGGTCACCAGCTAAGTAGGTTTAGGGAAATAATCTCACAGTTTCAATCCTTTGGGTATTTCTACACCTGTTGACATTATGAGTATAAAGAGAAAGATCAAACCAGGTTAAACTAGAGATGTGACAGAATCCAAGGCACAGAAATGTTGAGCTGCTTTGTGGGGCTGAAGGTAAAAGCCAAATCCTTCGATGTTTCTCAGACAGGTACTGCTGCTGCAGTGTGAAACTTAGCATTTAATCCCCCGCCAAACTAGAGGTCTGTGACATAACTACCCTTAGTCCCCCTGTCATTTTACTTCCTGGAAGATAAGGAGCAGTCTGCAGCTTGTGTCTTAGGGACTTTGCCAGCAGCTGTAGGACAACACAGCCAGCATGGAGCCGAGCACAGCACTGCCAAAGGATGAAGCCTGGCACTTCAAAGAGGGTTATCAGCAAAAATTGCACTGCAGGCATTGAGAAAAGGCACAAACAGATTAGATCTGTCTCAAAGGCAAGTTTGCAGGTGTTCTGACATTGCATGTTTTAAAGATTCCTACAATTACATTTAAAAAATAGTTTCTTTGCAACACTGGTAACCCAGCTATCCTTTAGTTCCTAGAAAGCATAAATGGAACTGTTTAGTTGAGTGTTTGCATACAAAAACTAGCAACCTAGCCAGGTCCACACCTGTATGTTAAATTTTTTTACAGAAAATCAATTAAAGCTTTAGGCAATCACTACTTACTGAATCCAAGGCAATGTCTAGGACTCTAGCACCACATTCCCTGTAATATGACACTGCTAATCCACAGGATGTCCTCTACCTTCCCTTCTTGCTGTGGTAAAACCTAGGTACTAAACACCTTGATACCTTGAGTGCAGATCCAGATGGCAAGCCAGTGCCTGACCTAGTCATTGCAGGAGTAAACCCAAAACATGCACCACCTGGCACAAGTTCTGCACGTCCCATCCTGTGGTATTACCTCCATGTTTGAGTCCTTGGCTATACATCAAAGCTTACTGCACCTGGTTGAGGTTAACATTACACTTGTGTTTAAAGAAAAATAATGTGTCTATTCAGCCCTTGGAGGTCACATTTTTAAGTTGTTCATAGTAATCACGAGGGCAAGAAAGTTCTTTCCTCTTAAAAACGAAGATTTACTCTTGCAACAAGAAATTATTCTAGAAGATGCTGCTTTAAGGAAAAACAAAACAAAACAAACCCCAAACACAAAAGAACCACTATATTGACAAAGCTGAATAAAACCATACCATCTGGCAGCTGGAAATGTGTAGTAGAGAATTACAGCAGGAGGTACAAGAATCTCTTGGCGGCAACTGACACTTTAAAATGATCATGTGGGAGCAGACCCACTATTCAGAAGACAAAAGGTTCCCCCTAGAGACATAACAGGGAAAGAAAGCCACCTGTCTGTTGGCTTGTTCCACACGTCATCTCTTCTGATTCCTGGAACTGAAGAGAGCTGTTATGAAAAAATAGCTGAAGATTTTCACTATGCCAGAGTCTGGTGCCATCTTCCAAGCATCTCACCTATCTTTGCAGTGTTTTCCAACTGTGCAAACATACAAAACCAGGAACAGATTTACAGAAGCAGGTATCTCTCCACTTCTACCATTTCTGCGTGCCAGGGCAAAGGAACAAGTCTGATTGCATTACAGAACACAGACAGTCAAAACAGCATAGACTTCTCATTCTTACCAGTGTGCACCTGCTTTCTCTGCTCAGAGATTACAGACTAAAGTGAAACCAAAATCTTTAAAGAATCAGCCATGACTGTTTTTATCCCATTTCTACATTGAAGTCTTTTCCCAGCGTCCAAAGACAAATCTCCATCAGTCACAGGCCAGAAGCCACAGCCTTCTGCTGCTGTAGGGCAAAAGGACCATATATTGTAGTTCCTAGAGCTCAGACATTTTCATTTTAGCTTGGTCACTTTCTTGATCCAGGGTACATATTTGCTGACCTTGGTGTACACACCGGGAGAATCCTTCCGACCACAGCCATAACCCCAAGAAGTGATCCCCAAAATAATCCAGCGTCCATTTGACCTCTGACACATGAGTGGCCCTCCACTGTCACCTTGGCAGCTGTCCACCCGTTTATCTTCAGAGAGGTTCCCAGCACAAATCATGCGGTTAGTGAACTTCTGCCCGTAACGGACCTCACAGTCTTCCCGTGGGAGAAGAGGCACCACTCCCTGCAGCAGGGTTCTTGAATATGACTTCCCTGGAATAGAATAGGCCAGCCAGACCAATTCATATACAGACATCAGGAGTGACCTAGAGCAACAGTGCTTTGCACAAAATCAGATACTTGTACTTTTCATGTCAAGACTGCAGCACAGAAATAGGCCAAGCTCAGCATCTCTGAACCACCAGAACTTCAGAAAACAGTCCTGCCAAGCCAGACCACAAAAAAGGGCTGTAAGATGAAAGAAATGGGAAAGAGGCTGGAGAAAAAGGTTAGATCAAAGGATGAGTCTTACTCCTGGTTCTGCCAAAGAGTAAGAACCTTGGGCAATTTATTTCACCTCTCTGAGCCTCCATTTCTGCAAAACAAGGACAGTGTTTTCTCAAGAGAATTATTGCAGTCATATTTGTGAAGTGCCCAGGCCTCAGAGAAATTTTGGAAGATGTTTCAGTGGCATCTAAATATTGTACAATGTGAGCTTGCTGCCTCTTTGACCAGATTTGTCTCTCTTTATTACCTCAGATTTGCTCAGAACATAAGGTTCACATGCTAAATTAGAGTACAAGTTTTTGTGCTCAAGGGTTATGGTAAGTTCACAAGTTAGTAGATAACTACCCCTCCCAGTGGGAAAGCCAGGTTTGGTGCATGAGAAGGACTCTAACCACTAAGCCCCAACACGGCTTAAAGGAGATACATAGCTAAGTAGTTCCTTGATCCTCCCCAGACACTTCAAAGTGACACATGCAAATGATTCCAAAGGCGAATGTATACTTGCACTTAAACATTTGGGTAACAGCTAGGGAAACAGCTCGAAAGTATGGGTAAATCCAAAATCAAGAGACAGGCTCCTGGGGCTATTTGCCTTTTGGCAGCAAGTCTTTCTGAACATATGCTTTGCTCCAGTCACAGCAGCCCCAGAAAGGCCCCCTTGCCCTAGTTCCTGCATTGCACCTCTGATTCTCAAATGGGTGAGGACTGGACAACTGGTTATACAGATTTGTCTAGAGTTTAAAGCTATCTCCCAACCTGTCAGGGGATGTCAGCACAGCATTTTAAAAGGTCACCTTGAGAGAGTTTAGTATTTAATAATGAATTATTTCTAGAGTATTCCCCCCTCCCTTTTACCTCAGAAGCTCCACAGCAATATGCTGCAACAGGACAGGTATAGGCTGTCTCGAACCTAGTGCAGAAAACAGCTGTCCCTGCAGCAATATTCCAGGGAGATCAAGCAAGGTAGTCTGATAGTTTCCTTCCACCTCTAAGCCCTCACTTCACTACTGTAGTATCATGAAGAAAGCAGAAGATCATGCAAACATAGAGGTCTCCCACAGGCTTTGAGCATCAGCTCTACACAGGCAGCTGCCTAAGAGGTCTGTTGTGGGCAAATATGCGTGTAGAAAAGGGAAGAAAGAGAGGATTGTGGCCAAATGGCAGCATTTCTCACTCCCATAGCTCAGAAGAATGCTACAGCAACCTAGACTTACACTATGGGCTCAACAAACCTCAAATTCAGAAGAAAATACATTGGTGCAACACCTCGCTGTTCTTAACACCATGCACTAGCACAGACAATAGAAACAGTATGAACATGGCCTTGAGTTCTGCAGACATGAATTAATGGCCCAGGTAGGCTTCTGAACCCAGACTCCCTCACCTTTCTTGCCTTTCACAGCCCCATCACTCACCTGTGTCTCCCCAGCCAGAGATGATGCAGGCTTGCCTATTGATGTCAGACTTCTCTTGCCTGTCAGGCAGGCAGACAGGCAGAACGTGGCGATTGAAGGAGAGACAGTGCCCCTCTCTGCCCCGCATCTGGACCAGAGCAATGTCATTATCATTGCTGCCAGGCCAGTAGTTCCTATGGAGGACAATCCGCTCGACAGGCAGCTCCCTCTCAAACTCATCCTTCACGCCTGTGTGGTAATCGCCTACCCGCAGCAGGTAGCGCCGCACATCAACACCAAACCTGGAGAAAAAGATACTCCAGCTCAATACTCCTACTAAGGAGGAAACAGATTCATACCAGTCTCATCTGCTATGAGACTGAGCCACCACATCACAAACTGATAAAACAGCACCAGCTGCAGTAATGTAGGACCTCTTTAGCACAAGTGATAATGCCAGCTGTTGCCCCAAATCACTATCTACCATGCACAGGACATTTTAGCCTACAAAACAGGCTAAAATAGATGCAACAGGCTTGTAACCTTACCTCTTCACAGGTCCTTAGAACATTGAAGAATAGCAAAGTCCTAGAATCAGTCAGGGTTGGAAGGGACCACAAGGATCATCTAGTTCCAACCCCCCTGCCATGCGCAGGGACACCTCACACTAGATCAGGCTGGCTAGAGCCTCATCCAGCCTGGTTTTAAACACCTCCAGGGATGGGGCCTCAACCACCCCCCTGGACAACCCATTCCAGGGCTTCACCACTCTCACGGTGAAGAACTTCCTCCTCACATCCAGCCTGAATCTCCCCACCTCCAGCTTCATTCCATTCCCCCTAGTCCTATCACTACCTGATATTCTGAGAAGTCCCTCCCCAGCCTTCTTGTAGGTCCCCTTCAGAAGGGGGAAGGCCACAAATAAGGTAACCTCAGAGCCTTCTTTTCTCCAGACTGAACAGCCCCAGCTCTTTCAGTCTGTCCTCATAGGAGAGGTGCTCCAGCCCTCTGATCATCCTCATGGCCCTTCTCTCCTGGTTCCTATTAAGATGTAAAGCCTCAAAGTTAAGAGGACAGGTGTAAGCAGTGAAGCAAGCCTGTACTGAGCCATCCCCGTAACTGCTCCAAGATCATATCCACCATAACCTGAAGGTTGTAGTCCTGCTAAGCCTGGAGGATAACCTTGAATGAGGTTATCTTGTTTTTCATTGAGTATTCCTAGGGACGCCCCACTGACAAATGTACCTTTTGAAGCAGTGGGCTGCAGTCACTACCCAGCAGTTGCTGATCAGTGTTGCTCCACACAGCAGACGAGTGTCTCCATAAAACCCTTTCAACCGTAGTGAGGCCTGCCATGGCCAACTGCCTCTGAAGAAGACACAGAGGAATAATAGGTGTCACACATACATGAGCTGTTTTCCTCTTTTCCTGTCCACTCTGCCCCATGTGGGCTCAGCTGATGTGCACTTTCCCCTGGATATGCCAAACAGTTCAAATCAAGTTCAAACATCACTAGTGAAAAATGTGTCACTGAACCCAGCATTTTCTAGGCTATTTCCAGAGTCTGTAGGAAAGCTGGAATCACTGCTGGCTTTCCAAGCAATTCCAAAGTAGTACCTGAGAGACTTGTTTCCACCTATGATCCGTTTCTTGCGACGGTGAAGCAGGCGCATCCCACACATGCTAGACTCTGGACCTGCACAGCAAATTCGGGTAGATACCTTCAGCTCAACTGTCAGCAATTACTGTCACACAGCCAAATACCCGTTGTCTTTCCTAGGGACGTTAATCCTCATGACAGCTGACTGCATTCTGTTGCGCACATGGAATTCATAGAAGATTTGATCCCACAGATTTCATCGGTTTTGGTAGAGGTGCTTGGCTGCAGTATCTGCAGTCTTATGCCAAGAATGGGGCCTCTACAGCTGTTTCCTCAGTAGTCTAAAACTCAGAGTTTACTCGTGGTTACTCCTCTATGAAATGGCATGGTGCCTTGGCTGTAGGCAAGTTTAAGCTCAAGGCTTGACACAGGTGAAGCCCCTCACACTACTCTGGGGGACCCTGTGCTTCTAAGACAAAACAAGCAGAACAAGAGAAAAGTAGGTGTAGGACAGGACATGCTTATTTTGTAAGTAAAGTTTTAGCCAAAGAGAAGAACTACAGGGAAAAATCACAAAATCATGCAGAGATCCTACAACTGGAGCTTCAGATATCTGCATAGAAGAAATGGGCACAGCACCTGCTCTCCTGATGTCATGCACCTTCTCTTCCACATAGTCACAGATCACACCAGCATCCTCACTGTGCCAGCAGCTTCGAATCCTGGTATCAGGCTTGATGCATTGCCCCAGGGTGAGCTCCATGCCACTGCACTCTATGTTGTCCAGGTGTATGGGCCCATGGCCTTCGCCAAAATAAGCCATGGCCCTGGCTTTTGCTGTACCACTGCAATTAGAGATAGAGTGGCTAGTATGCAGTGAACAGGAGGCATGTGAACCTGATGCAGTGACACATTTTAAAATAAATAATATCTGTCACTCTACACATAGCAGCACAGCAAGAATAGGACCCTGCTGCCTCAAGCATGCGTGTATGCCAAAACTAAGAAAGGAAGCTCCCAAAACCAGGTCCAGAAAGAAGCAATCCCCCAAGAGCAGTTTCTATCTGCAAGATGCACGTGTCAGAGCTCTTACCTGAATCCCAGTTGCCTGCAAACCACTGCTGCATCTCTATCTGTCCAGTCATCATCACAGACACTGCCCCACTCCCCATTCAGGAATACCTCAACCCGTCCTTCCTTGGCGCTTTCTCCATCCACCAGCCGCACAGGAGGTCCTGCAGGAGAAAACAGGTGGGTTTCTGCAAGCAGTAACACCAGGGAATGTGAGGTGCCCAGAACCTGGGTTCAAAAGGATAAGATGAATTGCAGATATCAGTAGGATTAGAGAGGGAGAGGAAAAGGGTTAAAAAAAAAAAAAAAAGAGGGAAAAAAAAGGGGCAATGTTTCCTCATTCACCTCTGTGCTCAGATGACTGTGTACATATTAACTTATTTAATACATACTGGAAATCATTAGTGCATCATATTCTGAAACCTGAGTAAAGAGGAAGGCAAGAACAGGAGAAAAGTTACTAACTCCTGAGCCAAGAGTGGACAAGCTTAAACATGCCTAGGAAACCAACCCATTAAATTATAAAACTATTATGCTATTCTAAGGAAGAGAAGAGTTCTACATCCAGGAAAAACAAAAATGTTGGATGCTATTTCAACAAAAAAGTGTCAGACAAACTAGAAAGCAAAGAGTATCAGGCCTCTTCTTTCATGTTCCCACAGACACAGGGCTGAGGTGTCTCATCAGTGAGCAATGATACACTAAGGTACCCACCATTTTTCAGCCCCTCAAGTTTATTTCGGAGGCTGCCAACACAGTTCTCTCTAGCTACAGGTTTTTTACAGGTCTGGTGGAGACTCAATTCTGTGACTGTGCCTCAAGACAGCAAGGACTCTAGAATCCTCCTTCAAAAGCAGCCCCTCATTGAAACAGCACAGGGAAAACTCCTACACCTGCCAGAGCTTCAAAAGGAACATAGCAGCAAGCGACACTTCCCCATCACCCAGGGCAAGAGGCAAGGTGAGTTACCCAAGCTGCCATCCATGACTGTGTTGCTCTCTGGGGAGCAGCGGATTCCCACATCCTCAGCATGTGAGCAGTCATGCTGCCCCCAGTTGCTGTGGGGACAGTCCAGGAGGGACAGCTCTGTCCCCACACAAGCCACATCATCCAGTAAGATAAACCCTTGACCAGTTACAAAGTCTCCTTCAGAAGCCACGGTAGCAGGACCACTAAAAGAAGGAAACAGAATGTAACATGAGATACATTAAAATTTATTAATCCCACAGAGGGACCTAAGTTCAGACCTAAAAGGTAACTCCCCTGTAGAGTTCAACTGTGGTATCAGTGGCCTCTTGACCTAAACCACTCAGTGACACACAGGATGGCAACCAAGCAGCTTGCACATCTCACAGATTTTCAGTATTCAGGGAGGCCTGCTCAGGCCAGAGCATTTTCTAGTGTCTGGTCAAAAGCACAGTCATATTAGCATAGAGGGCCAGACAGATCACAGAGGCTGCTTTGCACACATGATACCAGAAACATCAATTTGGAGAAGGGCTAGCAGAGGAGGCACAAAAAAATATCAACATTTAAGTAGTTCTACTTCTTTTTATAGGAACTGAAATGCAGAAAGATGCAAACTTTTAGACTCTATGTATTTAGATCATAAATACAGTATGCAGCTGAAATCAAAGGTAAGAATTTAGTAATTTTTCAGTCCATAGAACTGAAATTTTACAAGGATACCCTAATCATATCTAAAAGTCCACCCAAAAAACCCCCCCAAGAAACACCTAACCTTTTGCTGGCTCCAAGACTATAGGTACCCAAATTTTAAACCTTCCCCAAACTCATACCTGGAGGGGCGGGGAAAAAAGCATTATGAAAATCCCTAGTACTACTCTTTTTTTGCCTTGATAGTCTTTGTTCAACTACTGAAGCAGGTGCCATGTTCAGCTGACAGAGCAGAGCAGATGGCAGTGCTGAGCTGATACACCTGCAAATTTAAAGAGTGTAAAGAGAACTCTCTGACTTGGCTGAGGGATTCATAAATACAGTATCAAGTCTGTTATCTTTTGGTACAGCCTGTTCTGAAAGCAGATAATAAAGATATACTCTCCCCCCTCAGAAAGGATGTGGATACCAATCAATCTTTCCTGAATAATGTTAATGTAACAACCCTTCTAATAAAGACAACATTGAAGGATTAAAGTACAACCTGTCCTAGTGAAGGGTGATGGAATTTAACCTCAAAATTAGGAAGAACAGATACCATGCACATTCTAAAGTCCTACCTGAAGCCCAGCTGTCTGCAGACCACCTGGGCACTGATGTCTGTCCAGCCATCATCACATACTGTGCCCCAGTCTCCATTGTAATAAACTTCAACCCTGCCTTCATGGGGGCTGTGGCCACCAGCCAGCCTGACAGTGCCCTCTGGAAAGAGTGGGAGAAAAGGCCAGCACTTAGCAGGGGAGAAAATAAACAGCCTGCATCCCACTGCTGAAGTCTCTGTACAGCTCAGGAGTCAAAGGAACCAAAGACACAGACATCTGTGGGTACTCAAACCCCAAACATTCATTGCTACCAAACATACCCATCTGTCAGGGGAGGATTCACCTCAGCCTTTTCCATGCAACCTCTGGAAAGCCATGAGAACACCACCAAGCCTGGCTCTAATACATTCCTACCTTCTGCTTGCTCTCTGCCTCTATACCTGGCAGCCCTTCTGGGATCTGTACATAGAAACCCTGCAGGATCCTGAAGCAGTGGTGTTATCTGTTGAGCAAGCTGTGTAATACAGGAGTAAGACTGAACACATCTGACGGCCATAGAGCTGTAGATCTATACCTGTGAAAGGGTCACAAGAGACCCCAGCATCTTCAATGTGGTCACAGTTTTGCTGTCCCCAGTCACTCTTCTTGCACTGGTCAAGAGAGAGTTCATTGCCTGAGCATTCCACCTCATCCAGCAGGATTGGGCCTGATCCTTTCCCATAGTGAGCCCATGACAAGGCTTTTGGGCTCCCACTGCAAATACATACACGATATGATCAATAAGGTAGGTCATTGTTGCAGCCACTGTTTAGAGGGCAGCTGCTCGATGCATGTGGAGTGTGTGATTCCTTAGTTGACCAATTGCATGCCACAAAACGCAAAACAATAACATTCCATGTGTGCCAAGAACAGCGTCCTCATGTAGGCACCCTTTGACTGGAACATGCTGCAGGAGCCACCTCCTTGTCATGCTGGCACCTCTCACTGGGAAAAGATTTCTGCTTATATATGTGGTTGGGTTTTACTGGTTAAGGACTGATAACAAAAAATATAGAAACAGCCACTCTGAGCTACAAGGTAGACTGTGGGTTTAGGGCTGCCAGGGACTTCTGCCCCTGTTAGTTTGCTGCTTCTTCTGGCTAGGGCTTTGGTGTAGGGATGCTGCTAGGGATATGCCTGGGACTTCTGCTAGCTGCTCCGTCTGTTAAGGGCTTCTGGGACTTCTTCTGTAAGTGGGACTCTGAGACTCTGTAATGCTGGGGATTCTACATTGTGTCAGTAAAGGACTTCTCATTGCTATACAGCAACGGGGTTCCTGCCTTCATTCATCACCCAATGGGGCCCAAATCAGGAGAAGAAAAACAACAAGTCACGATTTTGTACCCTCAAGATTCTGCCTCACACAGGGACCTTCCTATGCTAGGTCAGTGTCCTCCCACAGACACTATTTATTTCTGACACAGTGGTGTTGCGAACTGGTTACTGGTAAGTTTTGTAATATTTTGTAATATGTAACAAAAATGTTACATTCTAAGAGGTAATATTTTGTAAATAGTGCATACTTTTAAAAAATATTACATAACTATAAATGTAAATGTTACATTGCAATATGTAATCTTTTGCAATGCCTAACGAAAATGCGCTTGCGGCAGGAACAGTTCAGACACTTGGGAAGTTTGGAGGGCAATGATGTTTTAATCTCAGTAATAGGCAAAACTCCCCACATTTTTTTGTTGTTGGGGTTTTTGTGTGTGTGTGGGTTGGGTTTTTTTGACATCCAAAGGGATCTCAAACTTGAATTGTCTACACAATTCTCTACCAATGTGATTTTCAAGAATGCTCAGTATACAACAGCTCCCATGTTAAGCACTGGATGCCACACAGGAGAATAAGACTCTCTCTGTTTCTTTCCTGTCTGAAGAGGATAAAGGCAATCAGTGAAACCAGAAGTGTTCAAACTTAACCAAGTAAGCAACTACAGCTCACATATGGAAATCACCATGGCAAGTTAGCACTGTGGCCAGGAAGATTTGCATTAGGACATGTGTGCAAAAACAACAAACAAGGATGAACCACAAACAAACCTTGGGCAGGGATGCAACAACTGTTTTTTTCAGGGCATATACCCATAAAACTGACAGGAATTAAATACAAAATCTCTTTATAGGATGACCAGTCCAAGATTTCTGTATATCTCCTATAGAAAGGGCATGTTCTCACGTACTTCATTCTGCTTACTTCTGTTATGACTCCATGACACACAGCAGGGGAAATTACCTGAGTCCCAGCTGCCTACAGACTACTTCAGCATCCCGGTCATCCCACTGATCATCACAGATGGTACCCCACTTGCCATCATGGTAGACCTCCACTCGCCCTTCAAAACTCTCCTTTCCCCCAGCTAAACGCAGTGGGGTAGCTACACCTGTACTTCAAGAAAAGGAAAGAGAGTACAAGAGAACAAAACACAGACAAAGCACATCCAGCAGTTCAGAATATAGAACCGTTCACCAGCCAGAGGAGCTTTTGAAATGCTTGTCCCACCCTACAAGATCCTCCCCTCTAGACTCTCCAGAAGCATCTGATTGCAGCCCACAGTACTGGGCACTGCCAGTCCAGGGACAGCTCTTTAACTGGCTGCTATGGTGACAAGGACTTTGCTGCCTGTAGACATAAAACTGGTTTGGTAAAAGGGATGTGTCAGTGATAGTAGAAGTATGCCCACTCTGAGTATTTGGGATTGGGAAAGGATGGATAATTTTCCACTGGTGATAGAAGTATGTACTCCAATGTTTTGCTCCTCACAGCTTCATAGCCTCAGATTGTACTTCTTGTCATAACAATGATGCAAGAAACAGAGAGCAAAACTTCCCTGGAGATTTACCTTCTGGGGGTACACAAGTTACCATGGCACTCCCCTGGTTACAAGATCCTGACATAGCTTCCTGATAGCCACACTGCAGCAGTGCTTTCTCATTGCCACGGCAGTTTGCTGATTGCATGTGCAGGGGCACATGCCACAGTCCAGGGTGATTCTTCTTCCCAGCTGTGCCAATCTCACTGGTACAGAGAATACAAAAGAATGATGAAATGTCATAGCAATGCTTGACTTACAAGTTCCCCTCAATGCTTATGACTCTCCAGTCTAACTGTGCCCAGTTATTAGGAGTGCGTAAAGGGTTGGCCGTTTACAGTCTAATAGGAAAGCACAAGCCAGCACAAAGCACTTCCCACCACTTAACCCATTTTGTGTTTAGAATAAACCAAACCAGGTTGGAAGACCTTCAAGATCATCGTGTCCAACCCATCAACCAATCCAGCACCACCTAAACAACTAAACCATGGCACCAAGCACCCCATCAAGTCTCCTCCTGAACACCTCCAATGATGGCGACTCCACCACCTCCCCATGCAGCCCATTCCAATGGGCAATCACTCTTTCTGTATAGAACTTCTTCCTAACATCCAACCTGAACCTCCCCTGGCACAGCCTGAGACTGTGTCCTCTTGTTCCGGTACTGGCTGCCTGGGAGAAGAGACCAACCTCTGCCTGTCTACAACCTCCCTTCAGGTAGTTGTAGAGAGCGATAAGGTCACCCCTGAGTCTCCTCTGCTCCAGGCTGAGCAATCCCAGCTCCCTCAGTCTTTCCTCATAGGGCTTGTGTTCCAAGCCCCTCACCAACTTTTTTGCCCTTCTCTGGACTCATTCCAGCAAGTCAACATCCTTCCTAAACTGAGGGGCCCAGAACTGGACACAGTACTCGAGGTGTGGCCTAACCAGTGCAGTGTACAGGGGCAGAATGACCTCCCTGCTCCTGCTGGCCACACTGCTCCTGATGCAGGCCAGGATGCCATTGGCCCTCTTGGCTGCCTGGGCACACTGCAGGCTCATGTTAAGCCTACCATCGACCAGCACCCCCAGGTCCCTCTCTGCCTGGCTGCTCTCCAGCCACTCTGACCCCAGCCTGTAGCTCTGCATGGGGTTGTTGTGGCCAATGTGCAGAACCTGGCACTTGGATGTGTTAAATCTCATGCCCTTGGACTCTGCCCATCTGTCCAGCCTGTCGAGGTCCCTCTGCAGAGCCTCTCTACCCTCCAGCAGATCCACACCTGCCCCCAGCTTGGTGTCATCAGCAAATTTACTGATGATGGACTCAATGCCCTCATCCAGATCATCAATAAAGATGTTAAAGAGCACAGGGCCCAGCACTGATCCTTGGGGCACACCACTAGTGACTGGCCGCCAGCTGGATGTGGCACCATTCACCATTCTCTGGGCTCGGCCCTCCAGCCAGTTCCTAACCCATCGCAGTGTGCTCCTGTCCAAGCCATGGGCTGACAGCTTGGCCAGGAGTTTGCTATGGGGGACGGTGTCAAAGGCCTTGCTGAGGTCCAGGTAGACTACATCCACAGGCCTCCCCACATCCACCAGGCAGGTCACCTGATCATAGAAGGAGATCAGATTGGTCAGGCAGGACCTGCCCTTCCTAAATCCATGCTGGCTAGGCCTGATCCAGTAGTGTTCCTACTGACTACCGCGAATTTGGTCTGTCCAGAAACAGCAAGCTTGTCTGAGTGATAAACAAGCCCATGAGGAGACTGAAACAGCCAAATATCTGAACCACTGTCTTCCTTCTTTGTGGACCTTATCTCCTTGCTATTCAGAACTTGAAAGTTACAAACCCCACATTCTCAAAGAGGGTTCAGACTCTCAAAATTTCTATTAGACCACTACAGAACTTCGAGCTGGTAATACTACAAAGGGGATATGACCTCACAGCTCACTTATCACAGTCTGGAGCATCAAGCAGGAACTACTGGTAAAAAATTCTTGCGTATGTTAACTGGGGTTGGGCATAGCCATTGAAAGAAAACAGTATGAAAGAACCCCGGGTAAGTGGGAAATAAGCCCACAAAACAAACTTCTCTCCCCAGCTAACACACTGTGCCACAGTGACTGTAACCACAGGCTATTCCTTCAAAGGCCACATGGGCATGTAACTCTCACAACCAGACTGAGGTTCCCACCTTAGACCTAGTTGCCTGCAGACAACACTGGCATCCCAATCAGTCCAGTGGTCAGCACAGATGGTGCCCCAGAGTCCATTGAAGTACAGCTCCACACTATTATCTTCAGCCAATCTCACAGCACCTTCCAAAAGACAGGGGGAAAAAAATAAATTGTTGTCTTCTGATGGAGGTTTCAGACCAGCAAGTCTTAAACTCATATGTAGCTGAGCTGAACTGCACTTGGCTTCTCTCATCTCTGTTTTGCTGGTGATGCCACTTAAGTGATTTGTATGAAGGAGTGGCACCCTCCTGGTTCCTGTGGCGGTTGCTCAGGAGGATTTATTTTCAGAGACATGGTAATGGAAGAAAACTTGGCCTCTGCCACAGCTCCCACATTCTCCTTCTATGAAATGGGGATGGTTTTCCATGCTACCCCGAAAAGGTGTATGGAAATGGTAAGCTCTCTAATTCCTTCTGACACTCCACTGATTTACTTTCCATCAGCCACCTCACCTATGAAAGTTGCTCTTGCTACAGCTAGATGTTCAGTAACAGCAGGTAAATTCTCTGTAATTTGTCTAAGAAAATCAAGCATCACTGTAAACGTCCTTTCAATTCTCACCGCACCGCAAACATCTACCACTGTTTAGAACACACATCTCATTCAGTTATGTGTTGGGAGAAGGATACATTTTCTGCCTGTAGTACCTAAATACAGACATACAGCACAACTACACTTGTTTCCCTCACTTTAATGAAGCCATCTATGAAAACACTTCCACTGGCAAGGGAAAAAAATGTGGTCATTTCACTTATTAAACTGGTATGGCATTTGTTCTGCAAAACATGGAAAAAGCAAAGAAGGTCAGAAAACAAGAGGATAAATAGAACATTTTCAAGGATGTTGCACTGGAGTCAGTGCCTTGAGAGAGTTCAGCTCCCTTGCATGTCTCAAGGTAAAGAGCAGTCCTTCTGTCAGCTGTGAGGAATTTTAAGAAAAGCCCATGACCTACCTCATAACAGGTTTGTTGTATTTAAACTGCTGCACTTACATAAGGAGAACTCTGATATGGATACTTAAGGAGCATGAGTGGGTTGTTTTCCACATAAGTTATGCCACTTAGAAAACAATTTAGCAGTAAAAAAAAAAAGAACCACACCAACAACACAAACACACTACTCTCCTTGTATGAGAATAAAAACATCTACACAGGCATTTATGGCTACAGTAGCTTAAATCCACCCCCTACTCTGTACAGACATTCTTCTTCCACACAGGCTCTACTCCTAAGTATTTTGACAAATTGAGAAAGTTACTGTACAGTGCTTCTTTCACAGTGTGTCCCACTAGTTGCTTGCATGTCTGTGCAGAACACATTTTGGTCCTGAGACAGTGCAGCTGGGGACACACAGCAACCCTTACCTTGGTTACAGTCGCAGTTAGCCCAGCCAATGACCCCTGATACAAGCCGGTAGAAGCACCAGGGTGTTGTTCCTCCATCTGGGTTCCTGCAGTGGTTGTGGTCCCCCAAGCCACGGTCTGGATACTGCTGAACATAATCGGGGAACTCTGCCCAGCTGAGGCACTCTGCCCCAGCCTCAGTGACTGCCAGGGAGCCATTGTAATACCCAAGTGGTCCAACAGCGCACACATTGGATGCTGGGCATGAGAAGGGAGCTGTTAGCATCACTTAAGATATCACACACACAAGCTAAGGCAATGTGTGAGATACCAGCTGGACCCCTGAAACACCTCTAAGTGTTGGCAGTCTTGTTACTTGACTGATTTCAACCCTATCACTCTTGAAGGCAGCTGCTCAAAGAGTGTTTGTAATATGCTCTGTCTATAAACTAAATTGATTTGAAAGTCATTACCTGCCCAGACAGACCTTTGAAATGTGCTAACTCCAAACCCAAATATGGACAGTTTCAACTAGTTCCCATTATTGTTTATTTTAATAAATGTATTCACTTACTCCAAAGCAGCACTTGAGCTTGACACACACTCCTCCACTTCCTTCCACACCTGCTTTGGCACCTGAATAAGATACTCTTAAATTTGATCCTAGGCTCTTTAGAAGATTAATTGCCTGTCTAAATTGATTGAAACTGAGAAGAGTTTAAAATTAAGATATAATTTCATTCAGCAAATCAGAAAAGTAGGAAATTACATATGTTCCCTAGACACATTCACATATCACCTGGCTTATCTGAACTTGGCCAATGTACAGGAGGGGAAAGGGAAGTGAAGGTGTCAATGTTCCAGGCCAGTGCCCATGTAAAATATTTCATACAAAAAAAGTCCAACAATTAATTTAATATGGACTTTAACAAAAGAAGGAACCTGTCCATTCATGAGCCTTAAAGACAGAAACCAGAAACAGATTCTGTATAAGGGTGGGCTTCTGCATCCATGACATGGGAAAAACAAACTCAGAAAGGATAACAGTTACAGTTCTATTCACTGAATAAACACAAAGAAGCCAACACTTTCAGAAAACTTTTCTGCCATAAAGACACATGGAAAGCCATCTGCCTTCTAGCCACTGTCAAGGTCAGACGGGGTGACAGCTGAAGATTAACTGCAAGGTACAAAAAAGAGAAGACGTTACAGGTGGGTGTCTGGAAAATACACTGTGCACCCTGTATCAACTGGGACCCTCAAAGAGGACTGTATGAGAATTCAGTAATTATTAGAGCAGAGGAAAGGTGAGTATGCAAAAAGGACTGAGGCAGAGGAAGAAATGAAAGGAAAATAACACTTGGTAGGAGTAGGGAACTGCAAGAGAAAAGAAAGTAGCCTGGCCATTTTGGGAAAGGAGATAAACAGACATTGAGGCAGAAGAAAAGACTCAAGAAGCAATGGAAATAAAGGAAGAATGCCAGGTAGCAGTGGTTCATCATACCTGCAGTCTCAGATCACCACTGCAGGAAAGAATCTGCCTGTTGACTGAATTACTAACTTCTTGTTCTTACCTGCACTCTGCAAATGGTTCTGGTTGGGCTGGGATCCCAGGAGAGCCTGGGAAAAGAAACAGAGCAAAAGCAGGGAGATGATTATCCAATGAAATAAACATGGGCATGTCTGAAAATCAGCTCAGCCTTTTACTGCTTTATGGAAACACAGCCTAGTAACCAGCCTCTTCTCCACTCTTCCCATTGCTCCTCTTCAAATCCAATCACAGCTCTGCTCACTAACAGCAAAATGAATAATTACAGCCTGCAGAGATTTACCCTTGATCTAAACAGTACATTACAGGGCCCTGCTTGTTCATTTCCAATAGAATTGGAAGCCTGAGTAAGATGCCTAGAGGAAAATATTGTTACCAATAAGAAAAATAATGAATAAATATTCATTCTCTCTGTTTATAGCACAAGCCATCTGTGGCTACAGCAGCAAACAGAGATATATCTACATGATGCAATAATGCTCACAAGGATCTCTGCTAAAAGAGCAATAAACATCTGTGTGCAAAGTGCAAGATACCTGAAGAGGAAAATCCACTAAAACTTTTTGAGTACTTTGGTATTGATGAAAATATGATTATGACCTATGGTATTATTATCCAAATAGGGTGAAATAACCAAGAACAAAAAATACAAAGCAAAGCCCCCAGGAAGTAGGCCCAAAATTACATTTCCTCTTATAGGCAGTGTTTTCAGTAGTTATAATTTGACTGCTGACTTAAGAGATAGGGATCTCTACTCAACACAATTACATGGTGTGCAGGCAGGTGCAAGATCTTCATAGATCCAGAGTAAAAAGAAGAAACTGTACATGCTTCTGCCAGCTCGTTGTAGCTTAATTATTGTCTACATATTTTTAATGAACATTTCTAATACTTTTATATGAACAAGGAGTTGTAGTTCACAGAGAACTACTGTGCTTATAAAGAACACTAGCTACTGGAAATGGTTCTGGTTTTCTTCAAAACGCAGTAATTTTTCTTTGCTAACTTCCCTGGAAGAAGGGAAAAGTAAAATTTGGAATTAAACAAAACCCACCTCTGGAATAAGCATAGTTCCTAAAGGTCATTAACAAGAATAACACCCACTCATGGCAGATGTCATTTTCAAATCAAGTTTATGAATATGGTCAAACTCAGCATCACTCTCCTGGAGTCATAATGTTAACACTTCATATTGAAGATGAATCCCCGACTCAGTTCAGATCTTAGGTGTGTATGCACAAGGGGGTGCACAGATAAAACAGTACTGAACTGAAAAACAAATCTCCTCAGCCAAAATCCCATCTATCTGTATGTATCAGAATGTTGCAAGCCCACATAATGGTCTGTGAACCAACAATGATGAAAGTCTTCACCAAGGATCTCCCAGCTCTTTGCAAAGAGAGGAAAACTAGCTAAACTACACTTTTGTGGCTGCACCAAACAGGTGACTGAGCCACAGACCAGGTCCCCTGACTCCTAGCTTTTACTGTGCATGTGCACACGTGTAAGCCTGAAGGTGATACAGAGATGGGTTGGACTAATGACAGACTATATATAAAAGTCTGACCGTGCTCTTCTTGGAGATGGACAAACTGCAGTCCAAGTAACATGCTTCCCTTCTAATGGACAATTAGTTGCTGCCAGCTCCTGCAGCAGCTTCCACAATCCCCTGGTGTTGACCATCAGCATATTTGAGTACAAACAGCCTGTGCTGCAGTCATCGCCCCGGGGCTGTATGGCTATAAATCACCTATACACGACAGCAACTGAGGTAATAAGACAATCAGCAAGAAACAGAAACAAAAGAACTCTCCTGCCACGGTCACTGCAGTGCCTGAGAAACGTAGGAAACCTGAGCCAAAGCATCTGCAAGCCCCGGTGCACCCTGCTTTCTGTCCTTTTCTGAATTTCATATACACAATGAAATAAATCCTTTCCTGAGCCTCCAGCCTAGAGACCACAGCTGCCTAGATGCTTTAGAAAACACATTCAAGTAACAAGAAGATCCACTTATAGTGAAGACATTAGTGAAGATATTAAGAGAACCATATAACTTCTTACAAGCAAACAGAAGAATAACTATTTCTTACCTCTACACGTCTGAGACAGGATAACAGACTGGAGAGCCTTACAAGGAGCACTACTACTTTGGGGATCTCCATCCCTACTGTACAAGTGGGCAGAAGCTCTTCAAACACTGTGGTTCAGCTGCCGGTCTCAGCTGCTGCCGGTCTCAGCTGCTGCCTCCTCCCGGAGCTCTGTAGCTGGCTTTCCCCTGGAGCAGGGCACTAGCCGCTCGGCACTGGAGGGAGGGGGCTGCCACTTCCATTTCCATGCAAGGAAAGGGATGGAAAGGAAGGGATCAGCGTTCCCAGCAGCATCCTAGAATTTCACTTTCTCCTTCCTCTCAGCCCCTGATTCGCCTCTTCAGAAAGGAGGAAAAGTGGGGAGAGAAATAAGGGAGATCATGCCCCAGAATTTCTGTGGCACCCATAAAGACTAGAAGCAAGCGCGGGCGAGTGGGGCGCAGCCCTCAGCAGCTCCCGCACCCTGTTGTCCCCTCCCTCTCCTCGTCTAGGTACGCGTTTCTCCCCGGTGCCAGCCTCCGCCTCCCCGCCCCCGCTGCCCGGCGGCCGGGCCAGCCGCTCTCTCCCCGCCGCAATGCCTCCAGTCGCTGCTGCCTCTGCCTTCTCTGCTCGAGGAGCAAAGCCTACAGCCACGGCGGGGAGCGTCCTGCTACAAAACCTCCAGCATCAAACTGGGAAACGGCTTGTGCGCACGCACGGGACGGAGATTAGACTTGTTGGAAGGAATCTGGATTTATCCCCCCACTGCTGCCTCCTCGATTAGGTGCTTGCAGCTTCCCGAGGTCAAACTGCCCTCCGATTTGAACCCAGGTAAATGGGACCCAGAAAACTTTTACGTAAAGCAGCTTTCCACGGAAAACCCACAGGTGGCACAGCCCTCTCGAGAAAGCAGTCCCAGTTCTCAGCCCGGCATCTTGCTCTCATGGGTATTGCCTCCAGAAACCTTTTCCGTGAAGCGTCTCCATGATGGAGGATGCCTAGAATGATTTTCAGAGGGTTGATCTTTACTGTATTGCTACCAACAATACTATGATTTATTTTTTTTACTGCTCCTTCATATGAGCTAGGGTTAGTTAGGCTTTGATCCATCCACACCTATTCAGTTGGGGTAATTCTTGAAATCAAGTGTTCGCTGTGCTGCTCCTCAGCTCAGGCTAATGGGCATTTCCTACATTTATATTCTGATCTTGGAGGTATTCACTCTTGGTGTTCTGCAGCACATAACAGGAAGGTCACCTTAAGAAATGAGCTCACTTCTGGCCAAGTCTGCTGAGCAGCATTTCCAAAGACACTTTCAGCATAAACACAAGGAATGGACTGACAAAGAGGCTTTTTGTCAAGCAAATGGATTTTTTTTCCCTTCATTTATTGCTCATCACTCATTATTGCTCATCACATGACAGTTTTGTGTTGCCTCATCCTCAGACACTCTGCCATTTCTGAAAAGATCCAGCATGTAGTGGCATTTCCTTGCGTTTGCTGAGTGGTAGAAGGGAGTATGTTCTGGAGTGGATTTGTGTAACAGTGCAATCTGGAACCAGTGGATTTAGCCAAGAATTACACTTAATTAGATGCAAATCTCCTATATCCTTGTGGCAAAGGAGAGAGATGATCAGGGCAGTAGAGGATAGAAATAGCTTCAATGCTAGTGCATGCCATAACTCTCAGACAGGTGGTTGATGCCCCTTCAGAACTCCCATAAGATGCTTACCTCTTTAGCCCTCTGACACCTACCAATAAGGTTTAAAACCTCTACCAAAGAACTGGATCTCACAGTAGCTTGTAAGTTGCTTCCCTCTCAATAAGCCATGTCTTGAGAGGTGATATAATGATTCCTAGGTAAACAGATTTTAAAGGAAACATAGACCAGTGCACTAAAACCAACATAAGCCCAGGATTACTGTTCAACTTTTGGAGGAGTGACAAAATGTGCAAAGCGTATAGTGGGGTTTTCAGCCATCTCGTCTTTGGTGTTCTCTTTCGGAAGAACTTCCTTCTTGCCAAGACTACTCCTGGTTTGCCGGCACATGTAATGATGTTTTCTTGAGAGCTAGATCTCAGATTCTCAGAAGCTTCTTATGGCAACATGCCCTTCTCAGAGGTGGCGAGGATGACCAAGAAGGAAATTATACCAATGTAAGTAACTACAGCAGTTTAGATAGGCAAAGAGAAGGTAAAATAGATCTTGAACTTTCTTGTGTGGGGAAGTTTGAAGTAGTTGTAAACACCCAAGTTCATTACGAATCACCTTCTCACCTGATACATAGTTCTGAAAGTCTACAATTCCCTACGGAGTCTGTCTTGATTTTCCCAGCTTATTCGGCATTGATCCTTCTGAACAAAAAGCACCATCTCCTAAGTGTTCTTGGCTCTCTGAAATTCAGTCTATTTCTCCTGAACTGACAGGACTACTATTCCTCAAAATGAGCTGAAATATCAATGCTTCCTCCAGAAAAGATCTCCAGTGAAAGCCTAAGAAGAGAGGTAGTTCATAGCAAACATGCCCAGAGCTGGTATAATACTCAAATTTTAAGGAGCAGGAGTAAGATCAAGGAATTCCAGCAGATTTACTTAAATCCTACAAATCCGACTTACGAACGGCTAGTCGGCTTTTGTTTAATTCTTTCCCCACCACACAATGGCATACAGGTCTCTGCAGCAATGTTCTTAATCAGCAAGCTCAGCTGGGGTCACCAGACCCCACCTGTCTTTTATTCCCTATCAACAGTATCATGAGGTAGAGCAAGCCCTGAACTCAGAAAGAACAGGGTCATTCACTGCAGTTACACACATGAACTATTAATAGAATGATCCCAAATATCCGCATGCCACAGAACATATTTAAACATTCAATATAAGCTTAACAGTGAGATATGGGGAAATGGCAATAGCTCAAATTGCAAAGGACAACTAGTAACTGGAAGGTTTTTGGTTAAAGCATGGGATGCTAAGCTTAAAGAACTCCTAGAGTACTTTTAGAAGAACACTTTAAAAAGAACCTGGGTGCCTCTGCAAAGCATTCTCTTTCCTTCATTCTTACTCTGAATAAATGCATTCCTTAAAGGACTGGAAAACTTTAGCATAGTAATTTCAATCTTACAGTGGACATATAAAAGGTCAGAAAAAAATCCCAAACAACTCAACTTGTGAAACTCACTGTGAAGCAGTAAAATCCAAAAATAGCTTTTCAGATTGGTAGGATTTCAAAACAAAATGGCCTGTTTCCCTCAGAAACAAAGAATTATTAAGTAGCTCTCCTTCTGAAAATTTTGTTGTAGACTAGGAGTCACCCAAGCCAAACAAGTCTTGCAATATTTTATTACAGTATAGACCACATAATTGATCTGATGTGGAACCATATGGTACCTGCAAATCAGAGGGCCTAAATCACAAGTTTCTACATTAAAGTTCTATTTGATCCTTACCAATGTATTGTGTATTAACAAGGTATTTTGCTGGAGATTTCTTCCTCATTTTACAGCCCTCTTCTGGAGCAGCAGGCATTAAAAAAAATTCAAGAACTTAATTGTGATACATACATGTAGGAGTACAAGTCATGAGTTTACTATCAATTTGAAGTATGCTCTATGCCTGGGCCTCAACACTTTTTGATAGCAGCTCAGAAACTAGGCAGAAAGCTTACACATGAGGAAGTCATCCCCTAACTGTCAGAAAAGGCATTTACATGCATTCCTGTGGCTAGTTGAACAACACACTCCAGAAACTCTATGTCTGCAAGGCCCAAGAACATCATGAACAGAGTCAGCTGATGGTTCAGAAGGTACTTTTCACTCTGGAATCACTGCTGTCAAGATCCACACAGCAGTGCTGATAGACACCAGTTGACACCAAATGCTCACTCAAGTTTACTTCTCACTTTTTTGCCACAGACTCCAATTGCTAACTCACAGTCTCTTTGGCAAAGCTTATTATACGTAACGTGTGATTTGAGGAAACCTCCTCAGGAGCTTGTTCACTTTGCTTGAAGGTAAGCTTCCCCTGGGTAATAGGGTATCCTCATTTTGATTCTTGCGCTCCTTCTGAAAGAGAAACCACCAAATATTACCATTGTTTATTTGCACTTAGAAGACTACTTCTAAGACTACTGTCCTATGATCTGTCCTTTAGAATAATGCTGTTTCTTTAAGGAACACTTGCAATAGCAGTTGGCTTAATCACAAGGCTTTCAAATGCTGATGACCTTTGGATTATGTAATTAATGGCACAGACATCTTACAAACACTAGTGTTCTTCCACATTCTTAGTAAACAATAATGTAAACTTATGGTAAGCAGTATTTTTTCATTCCTGTTATTTAACTTCATTCTTAGTAATCTATCAAATTAATTGTAGACATTTTTCATTTATGCTGTCCAACAGTAAATAATTATATAATAAATTATGGTACTATTACTAAAAGATGAAAAAACTGAAATCACTGTATAAGGACAAGTTTAGTACATATACCTTTAGTCTGCTTTTGAAACTGACTTGATTTCAAGTTTATCATATAGCTAGAAGCCTAGCATTTCCAAACAATATGAAATTTGTTTTTCAAGAAAATGTCTAACCTTCAAAGCTAGAAAAAGTCTAAAGCAACTCTTAATTTTCAGGCAATTGAGAAGATCTGTAACTACATCACATAACCTGAAAATTCTGTCTGTTATGAATGGTAAATCCTCTAACACCTTGTCTCCACTCTCACCCCTGCAAGCACACAACTATTTACAGCTTTATGAGAGACTGGAATTTGAGAATCCTAACTCACCACTCTCCTCCACCATCTAGATAATACAGGTATTGCACTGGTACTTGAGTCACCTATTTCTTAATTTCATCAAAGCAGGTACAGAAGCTTAGCTACATTGTACGTCTCTCCAATCACAGTATAATTAAGTCTCACACCATACAAATCACTGTTCTATTTAACAGCTCCAAACTGTATTCTCATTAAAAACGATTATTTAATATGAAGGAGAGCAGTGACTGTTATTGTTTCATTATTGCTGAACTTCAGAGATTAAAACTGGAATAGATTGAAATACATGACCTAGCTTAGGGTCAGTTGACAGTAAGACTACTGTTTAATCCTTCATTATAACCTAGCAAATATCCCGTCCCTTCGTCCAGTCCTTTATTTTAATTCCTATTGAATTTAACTTCTGCATTCAAAAAGGAGTGCATGTTTGATCTACATTACCCTGCGTTTCTTCTACAGTTCAAATGGGTTATAACACAAATCACGTTACTCAGAGAACATTATTACTATTGCCACCTAAAAAATGATTGAGGCTTCTTTCTTCCCTACTATTAGCCTTTAAGAACATAAAGGAGGCTTTAATTACTTCTGCCTTTGCCACGCAGTCATAGAACATCTGAATCTCTTTGGCACAAGCTGTATCACTGAAGTCATTCTGTTTCCAGCAGGCCATCATTACTGACATCTCTGTGATGCATGTCGCCTCTAGAACAGAAAGACATAACCAAAAATCTCAGGTGTTTGGCTTTCAAGCTAACAGCCTCCACAATACACAAAACATCTCTCTGGAGGTTTAAGATAGAGCGGAGGCAGATGAAAAATAAATGACTAAAGATTTCATCTTTATTTTGTGTAGAAATGTTGCTAACACAAAGATTAGCACCACTGCAGTTGCGTACCTTCTGACTGAATTCTTAAGTAAAGACTATGCTGAGATGTAGCAAAGTATTTCACTTGTATGATTCATACACAGAATATCACAAGACACAAATTTTGGGCCGCTGTAAGAAAAAGTAACCTTTTCAAAAGAGCCCATTGCTAATTCTTTGGCATAAACCAGACCCCTGTCCCAGTGCTGCCCTGCAGAGCACAAAGCACTTCTGAGCGTCAACTCGACCCAGCTCTGACACCACCATGACCCTCTCAGGGTAAAGCCGCAATAGACCAGTGGGACAGCATCCGAAGACATTGCTGGAAGGCCCTCTGGCGGCAGGTCTACCCCACAGGGCCTGAGGGCCTAGCCCCGCTTCATCCTGGGCCGTCTAATCTTCGTAGAGAAGCGCTTAACGGCCTTGTACCGGGAACTCACCTCCCGCCTGCTCCCTGCGGTTCGCTACCTTGTTGGCTAGCACCAGAGGCCGGGTCGGGCGGAGACCGGGGGGCTTCTTCTGCCGCCACTGCCCGGAAAGCAGACGGGTCACCCACAGAGGATAGACAGGCGCCGCCATCTTCTTCCTGAGCGGCCGCGCCGTCCCGCGCCCTGCCCCCTCGGCGGGCGCCTGCGCAGCCCCGAGCCCGAGACGCGCGCCCCTTGCGGCGGCACGGCATCATCCCCTTAACGGCAGAGCAGCCCGTCCTGTTCCTCCAGGCAAAGGCCACAAACACCAACTAACCTACCACGGTTTCAGTGTTAGATAGAAACACCCAGTAACAACTTGCACGCCAAAACGTTTTCTGCAGCAAACTTAATCACTTAAGGTGCATACACACTTCAACTCCAACAGATGAAACCACTATTATCTTAAATAATTCAGATGGAAGTTACAGAATTATTTTGCAACTGTATGTAAACTTTTCTTGATGTTTGAAAGTTAGCATCATTTAACTCTCTGCCATACTCCATTCCATACTACGAGCTGGACCTCCTCTGCATTGGTCCTACCTTCCAGAAAGATACTGTAACTGATTCTTCTGAAACGGCAGCATTCTCACAGCTTCCTACTCAGTAGTGGAGAATCCCCTTGCTCTCCTATGTTTCTTTCCTAGTGTAGGATTTAACTCCCTGCAAGTTCTCAACTCATCTGGCTGGTTCTGCAGGCTTGAAGTTCCCAGCTGACAAAGGTAGATAATACAGAAGACAAAGTAACATTTCAAGGCCTGGGCTACAAAGAGATTAATGCACTGCATGAGGGATGAGGTAAATATATTGAACTGTGGAGTTAGCCACTGGACATGAAAATTACTCATATAGTAGTCACTGAATAAGATGTCTTACTGTATCAGAACTCATTCAGGCATTATCAATCTCCCTTGTGCACTGGAGGACCAGTGAAGAATCAACATTCTACAGGAAGAACAGTTATATGTTTGGACCATATACAGAAGGACAAACCAAAGGCACTGGGAACAAGTTTGGGGGTTTTGCACAAAATATATTCAACCTCCTAGCTACAGAAATAAAAAGCAAAGCACCCCCCTTGCCTCCAACCTAGTCAAGGAAGATAGCAAGACACTGGAAATTTTGTTACCTTGAACTAAACATCACCAGACCTATGCCAAAATATTCTAAGTATCATTACAGATTTAACTGCATCTGCATGACAGCATGTTCTGGTAGGTCTGATTTTATAACTATTTTTGAGTTTTTTTTCCAAGTAGTCCGATTTAGAACATGAGAAGATATTTTCAAGTAAACAAAACATTTGTTTTGGTTCTTCACCTTGAGTACTGTGTCCAGTTCTGGGCCCCTCAGTTTAAGAAGGACATTGAGACACTTGAACGTGTCCAGAGAAGGGCAACAAGGCTGGTGAGAGGCCTTGAGCACAAGCCCCATGAGGAGAGGCTGAGGGAGCTGGGATTGTTTAGCCTGGAGGAGGCTCAGGGCTGACCTTGTTGCCCTCTACAACTACCCGAAAGGTGGTTGTAGCCGGGAAGGGGTTGGTCTTTTCTCCCAGGCAACCAGCACCAGAACAAGGGGACACAGTCTCAAGCTGCGCCAGAGGAGGTTTAGACTCGAGGTGAGGAGGAAGTTCTTCACTGAGCGAGTCATTCGTCATTGGGATGAGCTGCCCAGGGAGGTGGTGGAGTCGCCATCCCTGGAGGCGTTCAAGAGGGGATTGGATGTGGCACTTGGTGCCATGGTCTAGTCATGGGGTCTGTGTTGATAGGTTGGACTCGATGATCCTTGAGGTCCTTTCCAACCTAAGTTATACTGTGATATTTCCATCTCTTTAGCTCCAAATTCAAACTGTCTGGAAGTTCTAAAACACTTTGGTAAGAGAGATGTTTCTCTAATTTCCACTTTTTTTTTTCTGATGGAAGAGGAAGTAAGCTACCGTTCCTGCTTGGCTAGCAGTGCAGAAGAAAAACAAGCTGACATCCTGCAAGTCTACACACTAGAAACCTTGTAAATTCAAGACAGAGAAATTAAGTACCTTTCAGGACTCCATGCAAGTTTCGCCTATTCTTGGTTTTGGCTCTTTTCCTGTACCCCTACAAACACCCCTTTTCCTCTGTTGCATTTACCTGCCGCAATTACTAACCAGATTTACACAAGAACAATAAAAAGGAAAGACATAAAAACTGGGATGTAAGAGAAGCTAAACTGCACTCCCTGTAAATCTTTCCAAATTACATTAGCTAATGGTGGCAGCACCTTCAGGTACATTGACCTTCAAAAGCTGCTCTCTCTTTTAAGTAATTCCAAGAAAAATGGGGGGGAAGCTGAGAATGAGAAAGGCAAGCTACACAAGGAGAATTGTAATAGCTTCCTGTCAGTTACTTCCATCTACATTAGATTTTTTTAATTATTTTTTTTTGGCATTCAGCCTGGGACAAGAGCATCAGCTTAAGAAAATTCCTGAGCAGACAGAATAATGTACATGATGGTGTCTGTGTACACCACACAAGTTTATGAAGCAAGATACAAACATTCATTTTAAGGGAGCATGTGGAGATACAGAAGAGGTGTGTTACTCAATAGCCAAGTCTCCCCAGAGCCTGTTTTTTGCATGGCTGATAGCACAAAGACACTAACAGATGCGAAACAAGTGCTGACTTTATAAGGACAGGGAGAAACTCAGTTTCCTCAATATAGTGAATGAACCCCACAAGTTTCATTGAATCCTGAACGCACAGCTATAAATAACGTGTATGATTCTAAATGTACTTACAACTGGTTTACTTGGATCAACACAACTAAAACCTGAATCCTACCCTCTGCTTCAGCTAGTCAAAACCAAAATGAATCACAGAGATTAAGCCATTAGTTTTGAAAAGAATCTGTACCACAACAGTGACAAAGGCCAATTACAATGCTACTGTAAATGCTATGTCACAATAAAATGCGAACAATGCCATAATAAAATATCCTCTTAAATGAGATTGTCTTAAATGGCTCTTCAAGAGGTCAGAAACTGCACCATGGATCCTTCACTTTCTGGATTAACTGTGTAAAACCTCCAGATACTGCCTAAAAATAATTAGAGAATGAGGCTAAGAAATCAGTTGTATTGGAAGAAATTTACAGATCTGATATCCATGCCTTTTTTTGATCCACGTGGATCCAGCTTTCAGGTAAATTCCAGCATATTGACTCAAGTTCATCCTGAACGCCACAATACAAATTAGTTAATACCCTCACCTATCACAATGTATTCTCAGCTGTCTCAACCTGACCTCCTTGAAGCCAATTTAATGCCTTAAAAGTTATGGCATACCCACTTTGAGCTTTAGGAAGTAACATCTTTCTAAGCTTCCAGTTGGTTCAGACTTAATTCTTGTCTCCTGAGGTATTGTATTTGGACAGTATTAACAGTTAATTCACTTATTAGCACCAATGCATTCATTAGCATGATGACAGATGCAATTTCTTTTCTGACTTGTCACCCTCAACTCCAATGCTAGCCTAGCTAATCCTGAGTGATCTCAATCAGATCAGCCACCCTACATTACTCTGTCCACTTGACTAGTTCTGAGCAGTTCTCTCTAATCCCCAACTCCAGATCTACTCAAATCTGGCCCATTTCTACTGCAAATTACCTGATGCCTCATTTTCTCAGAGGTGCCATAAAATACCATGATCTGCTCTGATTCATTCCAAGACCTCCAGAACCAACTCTAGCTGAGACACTTAAGCAGTAGATGGCATTTTTCTGTAGGAAAGAATCTATGTAAAAGCACACAAATTAAGATGACAGTTGTGTCTGAGCTCTGGAACAAATCCTGCAGCTCCATTATTCTCCACCCTTCCTAATCCCTCTGCAGGACCATGTATCTCACTGCCAGCTCCAAGACACTGAATCATAAGAAGTACAGTTTGTTAAAGGCTTTGGCTCAGCTGGTCATAACACTAAAAGGATTTTGTCCCTGATTAATTTTAACCTGTCAGTAGAGGTCTCTGGGCAGAAGGAAGGAATCTGCCATCCTGTACGTTTCTGATTATTACTACTTCTCAGAAGATGGCGAGAGATCCATCAACAATCTTAATTAAATCCAACCAATTGGATGACAGCTAATCATTAAGGGAGAGACTCTCTCAGGACAATGTCTGAGAGCATGTACGGGAGCGTTTTAAGGGAGGCAGATGGCTGCTTGTGTAACATAGCCAAACCTGTTTAAAAAGAGATATCCCTGATGGCTGCATTTCAATTTATGCTGTTCTCAGTCCTTTAGGACTCACTTGCTCTTCCATGCTAGTTAAAACTACCTTCTGCCAAGGTGTGAGAGGAGCATTTCTGCTGTGATTCTCCAGCTGCTGTGGTTTGCAGACTGTTTCTAGGGAATTCTCCTTTCACTCCACCCATGCACATCCACTGCTGCTTGGCTTTCATTCTATTTAACATCACAAAGGACTCAGGGATGCATCAGTTTGAAAATTCCTACAGTGACAGAAATAAGAAAAGGCAATTCTTTTGCAGTTCTAGAAATTATCCATGCTAGGTATCAAATCAATATTCTTTGGTAAGGTTATGTGCTTCCTAGAAATTGCAGTCCTTGCTAATAGACAGAAAACACAGATTACTAATTCAGTATATGCAACACAGCTTCTTACTGGAAAAATAGGCAGCATCTGGTATTGCAGTTTTGGCAGAAAAATGAGAACTTTCATTTGTTCAATGCAATGACCTGGAATGCTAGATTTTTAACCCTCTGTTGGACATTTGTTTCTCCTTTCTCATAGTGCATAAACTTATCCTAGAATATCAAGTTACCTCAGATACAGCATCAGTAGAATCTACTAGTCTTCCACACAAGCAATAATGATCAGATAGCTGTAGAACATTAATGCTAGCAAATAAAATTATCCTGACAGATTACAAATCCTCCCTCTAGTCACACAGTAAACAGACAAAATGTATGACAAGTAGTCAAGTGACTCATCCTATTTATTGGAAACCTACTGAAGCATTCACAGAGGTAATTTCTTTATCATCCTCAACATTTGAAATTTTTGCTAAAATTCCTGATTGGTCTCCCTTGTATTTATGAATACAGGCACCTGCACTGTAAGAACCTGATTAAGAAAGATGTACAGACCATTTAGGCTGGGTATTATAAGCCTTCCCATAGTCACAACTTGAATGATGACATCGTCTGGATTTAAAGCAGTGAAGTAAGAAATTCAGTCAGCACTCAAGAACATAAATCAGAAAGCTTTCTCCAAAATATTAACAGTTGTGCAGTAACCTTCCTCTTTGTCTGCATTCACATACTTACATTAGTAGAAAGATAACTAGGATTGTAAATTGAATTCACTTTGGCCAAGACTGACAGGAGCCTTTGGACATTATACAGCAATCCTTTCAAATGCCTTATTATGTACATTAATGACAAACTCTTCAAGGGTACGAGACCCTGTTATTTGGAGGAGGCAGGAGGAGAAGCTGGAAAATGATGAAATGATGAAAGCAAAGCCCTGGTGACCGAAACACCTTCATGTGGCATTTTGCAGTCCTTGCTGTGCAGAGAAGCGCATGTTGTGAAGGACAGTCAGCAGCCTGGAACAGAATTGCAACAACTCTTCCATCAGCTGGGGAGGATTCCCACCTCTCCTGCACCTAAGGAGTTTACCTGGCAGCTATAGAATTTATTCATACTGTGTACAAGCAATATTTAATCTTTAATCCACAGAAATTAACCATTACAGGATAAAATATCAAAAGCAGAATATGTTACTACCGGGTTTTTTTTGTTTGTTTGTTTTGTTCTTTACACTTCATACAAAAAGCAAGACCAGAATTTCTCTTCCTGGCTATCCTGCCAAACACTTGAATAAGAAAGTTTTGAGTACAGCTAAATTAAGAGAACCATTCAATCAAAGAAGACTGAATGATTTTCTGTACAGAAACATGAAATTAAGAGAATCTGAAATAATTGAAAGCATTAATTCACCTTATGTCAGTAGGATTAAGCTGTTCAGCAGAAGCTGATATTTAGAAATAAACCAAACTTTGTTTCATAATTTACTTCTCAGCCACATTGTGCCTTTTTCAATCCTGAAAGCATTTATCTGCAATCTTAATCTGATTTGAGTAACTCACCTGAACAACTAATTTACATGTATTTGCTTAGGTGTTCTTGTTTCCTGAGTAACAGAAAAAAATGAATGCAAACTTTGAGGTCTCTTCCAACCTTGGTGATTCTGTGATTCTGTGTGCGTAAACTGATGAATGCATTTCAGCTGAAGAACCATTTGTTACTATCATTACAGAAGCAACACACAAAGCAGGTGAGATCAGCATATAGTGTATGTATTTTGTAAATTTACAAGAATCCAGCAATAGTTGAGTCTGAAGTCTTCTCTGTCAAAATGCACTGATTTTAACACTGCCATATTGTTGTATCACCTGTGAGGCAACCACTGAGATGCATTTCATTACCCATATTGATATTATACCTCTATACCACTAGGAATGGGAATCTGAAGGGAAAAAAAATAATTAGTGACCCATCCACAGCAAAGCAATAGTGACTTCATTAGGGACAGAATGTAGATTCAGTCCTGTTCCTAACTTTTACTAACAGTCTTCAGACTTACTGTAGCAATGCATGAACTGCCATACAAAATCAAAGTACCCCACAAGCTATAGACTTTTGTAACCAGAATTCTGCCTTAAGCATGGACAGACTCTGGCTATTTAGTTGGTAGTTTCTTCTGAAGATAGAGGAGAAATGGAGAAATAAAATACTATTAAACAATTGGAGACATCACTGCAGTGTGGCCTGTGCTTTTAAACCCATGACATTAAGTGAATTAGACTCCCTACAATTCCAAAATCATTTATTTCAGAAAGGTCTTCAACATGGCAAGGAACAACGGATTTCATTTATATCTGTAAGAGATACAAGCTATGCAACAAAGAGGATATATCCACATGTCATCACTTACTTTTATGAAGTCCAGTCACAGATCAGGATCATACTGTCTTAAGATGTGGTAGAGATACAAAAGCATCTCAGTGCATCCGATTGTCATCATCCACTTCTGCACAGAAAGACTGCAAGATTTGTATGCAAACTTCAGAGACCACTGGAAAGGTATCATTGTTAAAATCTATTTGTCTTTGCAGAAAGCTGCAGATACTCAGAATAAATCAAAGGCCTCTGAATGCTAGTGTTAAGGAGGTAGCAAGAAATCAAGATTATAGCTGGCATTTCAGATCTGATGGAAACTTAAAGAATGAAAACATACTAATTTTACCTTAGTTCTGCACAGTACCAGGTAACACACTTTCTGGTGTGAAATACTTTGTTGAAAGTTGTGAAATAATGTAGTTGCTCATGCCATTGCACCTATCACCTGGTAAATCAGGAAAAGAGGAAAATTATGCAACGAGTAAGTGACCTGCCCATAGCTATTCCATCGCCCTGTAAAGCAGGAGTATTTGAGGCACACTATGTGGGGAGAAGGAACTTTATTGCTGCAATTTCATAAGGCACAACTGCTCTCCACAGACATTTGTCTTCTGTAATTCCTTCACAGGAAAAGCTATTAATTAACAGCAGCTAAAAGTACACCTTAATGACGAGAGTGACTGATAAAATACCTATAAAAATGATTAATATTTTGGAGATTTAAAAAAATCCCTGAAATTACTTAGAGCATTTGAGCAAGAGTCTGAAAAGGTGTTCCTCTGAAGTCGTATAAGCCAGAAGGAAGTTAGACCAAATGCAAAAGAAAAATAAATTCCTCTTTTGCACTGCAAGTTGACACCTGCAAGCCAGGTTTCACACCACAGGGCTGAAAATTCTAATCAAAGCAGTTGCTATGGTCTCCACTGCTGAAATCCAATTAAACCAAAAACTTACTCACTTCATGCACCAGAAAGAAAAAAAAAACAAAAACCACCTCTGTGAGTTTTTCTTCTGTTTCAAGGCAAACACTGGGAGTGAGGTATGAATCTGCAATTGTCATATCAGGTTCTTATAAAGATGGATCACTGTTGCCTTGTTCTCTTCAGAAAAATCTCATGCATATAGTCCCAAAATCTTCCCTGATGCGACTCATTGTGATGAATCATAGCAGTGAGGGCCTCACCCTGATCAAGACTTTGCCAATAGTCCTGCAGCCACGTATCTTTCCAACTGCAACAAACAAAAGAAAGAGAAACCATCATAAACTATTGAAAAAGAATAAATGAATCTGCAGGTGTAATAGCACTGAATGTTTGGTTTTTTTTACCTTTAACCTAAGAGGAAGACAGGTCCAGAGCTGTTCATAACAAAGCATGTTGTTACTATGCCATTGCATTCCTTATTTAAAGAAGCTTGCTATGAAAATTCTCTACAGAAAATGTTAACTGTTAGCTTCACAACATTCTAGAAATATCAGTATGCAACTATAGCTTTAACCAAAGAAACTGAATTAATGGGAGAGAATTAGAACTGCCAAATCTATTAAAAAAATCTAACACAGAGTCCTTACATGATTTTAAGAGTAGGCTTCCATGACCAGTATTTGTCTAACAATTAGCCTAAGAATCCTTTTCTTTTCTCCTCCACATAAATCATTTAACAATTAAAGAATGACAGCTACTCATTACAAACTCAGGTTTTGGCAGAGACAAAAAAATCATTACATCCCTCAACCCTAACTATTTTTTTATCTGCCAACTAGATATTCAAGGTCTTCTTTTTCTCAGTGTATGTACTCTCAAACTTTTCATAACATCAACTACATCACTGCGCCTTTCACCAATTCCCTTCCCATTCATAATCACAGAATCATAGCATGGGAGAGATCTTAGAGATCATCTACTCCAGTCTCCATGTCATGAGCAGGCATGCCTCCCAAGTAGACTTGGCTGCTCAAGGCCTCATCCAAAATGGCCTTGAACACCCCCAGGGAGGAGGCATCCACAATGTCCCTGGGCAATCTATTCCTAAGTGTTACCACCCTCATATTGACAAACGTCTTCCTAAGATCCAGTCTAAACCTACTCTCTCTCAGCTTAAAACCTTTTCCCCTTGTCCTATCACTAGACACTCTTACGAAAAGTCCCTCTCCAGTCTTCCTGTTAGGATCCCTTCAGGCATTGGAAGGTAGCTCTAAGGTCCTCCCCGAGTCTTCTCTGGGCTGAACAACCCCAGGTCCCTCAGACTATCCTCACAGCACAGGTATTCCAGCCCTTGGACCATCTTTGTGGCCCTCCTCTGGACTCGCTCCAGCAGGTCTGTGTCTATGACAAGGACACCAGAACTGGATGCAGTATTTGAGGTGGGGTCTTACAAGAGCAGAGTAAAGGGGGAAGAATCATGTCTCATGACCTACTGCCTAGGATACAATTTGCCTTTCATTTGTCTTGTAACAAGGTATGGCGACAATTTATTGATCTCCTCTCCATTACATCTGCTACCCAGCCATAGAATCTCATCAGAAATTTTGGAAAGGGCGGCCAAACACAATGTTCTTTTTAATCTGTGTGATGGTTTAGCTGTCGCAGTATGCGTTACCCAGTACTTGTTAACATACATGAAGACAGTTCCCTCCAAATCACAGAAATAAGGACAGTGCCTTCTGCATTCACTCTGTGCTCCATATATAAAATGCAAGCATGGCTGCACCACACAGAAGACCAAAAGAAACACAATGTCATGGTGGCTTTCTGTGCCATGGGAATGAGTTTTCTGTGGTCAACAGCATCATCTATAGTGAGACATTTGGGGAGCATACACCAACATACACCAAACCCCCCAACTTTTAACATAGATTACAGTGTCAAAGATCATAGAAGCTTATTTTTGCATTAAAAAAAATCTGCTGAAAGGTTCTTGTAAAATGCAGCACTTGGATGTACTGTGGGATCACGTTGTTTACCAGATAAATAGATTAACCTTTGTTCAAGGACTGTCAGCAGGAGTTAATTGTTTTCTACAGCACTGAATAAGGGCTCATGTTAGGAAAATGAGTGTGCTTGCATCAAGTACTAGACCCATGACTGAGTGGCAATAGGTAACAGAGAAAAAGAAAATATTTTCCAGATGAACTCTGGGAAAAAACTATGAAAGGAAGTCCAGTAACCAAGTGAAGTGAAGTGAAGAACATTGGTGGTTTTCTTTTTACATTGGTGTTACTGGTTTTAAAGAAAATGTTTTCACTTTGTTTCTGTAACTAACTAAATCTTGGCACCCCAGGATGAATAGGTCTTCATAAATATCCTGAAACCACAAACTACTTATACCTGAAGTGTTACTACCATGAGATAAAGATCTATCTTTAATCATGAGTGATTACTAGATTCCATTGCAAGAGATACCTTACAGTGTACATGGCACATCTAAGAAGACAGCTTCTTGCTTGTGATAAAGACAGTCTGACATCAACATAAAATGGAACTAATAAAACCATAATGGTTTAAAAATATTCCTTTATCCAAAGCACACTGGATTCTCCTTTCTCAGGCTACCATAGATGAAAACTTCAGGTAACTGGAAAGGTATAGCCACTTCTTATGGTTATACTCTCAAGCACCCTACCAATGACGGAAGTCCAGGAATAACGGAAGATTCCGGTTCCTATATACAGATACTCTACTCACCTGTAGCACTGTAATGAAGCAGCCAAGAATTCCACAGATTATAGCAACTGTTGGCTGTTCCTCAGCTTTTTTCCTTAAGCCTGGGTATGAAGCCAGAAGGCCAAATCTAAGCGCAGCTGCAAGCATAAGGATTTAGGAACCACATCTCCACACTTAGAGCAAAAGGACAGCAAGGTGAAGGTATAATAATGTACTCCAGCTAAATACACCTACACAGAAAGAAATTCTAATGCAACAATTCTGACAATTCACCACATTCATCAACCCTAAAACAAATTACATCTGGGAATGAGGGTTACAGAGCATGCAGATGAGCAGGGTAACCTTACTATAGTAGCTGGGTACTTGCTCTAAAAATATATAAGCTCCAAAAATATGTAAGCCTCTGTTGCTCTCCAAGTTCCATAAGTTTTCCCAAGTCACAGTGTATGTTTGTAGATACTGTATGTTTCATATAGTCTACCACTTCTGACTCCTACATCATTTTTTCCACAGTAACATTTTCTACAGTACCAAAATGCACAACTGATTGGCTGAGCACACCATCAGCAAAACAGATCACACTGTTGCCATAATAGTATGTCAAACTCTGAGAGAGTACGAGCACGCTTGGTTACTGCTTTCTTGGCAATTTTACGTTACTGTCACACTGTTTACAATTTTAACTAGAATCATAGAATCAACCAGGTTGGAAAAGACCTCCAAGATCATCCACTCCAACCTATCACCCAGCCCTGTCCAATCAACTAAACCATGGCACTAAGTGCTTCATCAGTCTTTTCTTGAAGATCTCCATGGACAGCGATTCCACCACCTCCCTGGGCAGCCCATTCCAATGGCAAATCACTCTCTCTGTGAAGAACTTCTTCCTAATATCCAGCCTGAACACAGCCTGGCACAACTTGAGACTGTGTCCCCTCATTCTGTTGCTGGTTGCCTGGGAGAATAGACCGACCCACACCTGGCTACAACCTCCCTTCAGGTAGTTGTAGACAACAATGAGGTCTCCCCTCAGCCTCCTCTTCTCCAGGCTAAACAACCCCAGCTCCCTCAGCCTCTCCTCACTGGGCTTGTGCTCCAGACCCCTCACCAGTTTTGTCACCCTTCTCTGGACATGCTCCAGTACCTCAACATCTCTCTTAAATTGAGGGACCCAGAACTGGCCACAGTACTCAAGGTGTGGCCTGACCAGTGCTGAGTACAGGGGAAGAATAACCTCCCTTGTCCTGCTGGCCACGCTATTCCTGATACAGGCCAGGACACCATTGGCCTTCTTGACCGCCTGTGCACACTGCTGGCTCATGTTCAGCCTACTATCCACCAGCACCTCCAGGTCACTTTCTGCCTGGCTGCTCTCCAGCCACTCTGTCCCCAGCCTATAGCCAAAGTGTAGAACCCTCCACTTAGCCTTATTAAATCACATCCTACTGACCTCTGCCCACCCATCCAGCCTGTCAAGGTCACTCTGCAGCGCCCTCCTACCCTCCAACAGATTGACACCTGCTCCTAACTCGGTGTCATTTGCAAACTTACTGATGATGGACTCAATCCCCTCGTCCAGATCATCAATAAAGATATTGAACAAGATGGGGCCCAGCACTGATCCCTGGGGACACCACTGGTGACTGGCCGCCAGCTGGATGTGGCACCATTCACCACCACTCTCTGGGCCTGGCCCTCCAGCCAGTTCTTGACCCATTTCAGAGTGAATCTGTCTAAGCCATGAGCTCCCAGCTTCTCCACGAGGTTGTTGTGGCAGACAGCTGTCAAAGGCTTTGCTGAAGTCCAGGTAGACTACATCCACAGCCTTCCCCACATTCACTAGGCAGGTAACCTGATCATAAAAGGAGATCAGGTTGGTCAGGCAGGACCTGCCCCTCCTAAATCCATGCTGGCTGAGTCTGATCCCTTGGCCATCCTGTAGGTGCTGTGTGATTGCACTCAAGATGACCTGTTCCATAGTCTTGCCTAGCACTGAGGTCAGGCTGATAGGTCTGTAATTTCCTGGTTCCTCCTTGCAGCCCTTCTTGTGGATGGGCATCACATTGGCCAGCTTCCAGTCATTAGGGACCTCTCCAGTGAGCCAGGAATCATGTAATCATGTTCCATTTTGGAGATAAAACCAGTGAAAGCTCAGATGCTTACAAGATATAAACCATTATTATTTCACTGGAGATCCCCTTGATTATACTTCAGAATCTATTGTGCCTCTTTCTAAAGTAGACAATGTAAAAGCTTCCCTGGTACATTTCTTCCAGACACACCTCACGCCTACAGGCAGGAGGAGAGTAACATACTACGGTTCAGTAAGACAAGGAAACTTTAGTGTGGTGCAAATGTATCTTGGATTATGGACCAACTGTTCAAAACTCCTTACTGATGAACACTGAACAGAATGATGGAAGTGCCTGAGATTGCAGGTGGTGTACAATGTATGCTGTGCCTTCAGAGGTTTTCATTTACTGCCATCTGCTGCTCCAGCAAAAGCATATCAATAAAAAAATCAGAGAACGGTCTTACAGAGTAGGATGCTGTTTAAATAACACACTGCACACAAAAAACATGTTTATGCTACTGAGTCTGAAAAACAGGTTTTACTAGAAAAAAAGCTCCAATAAGTCAGTCAACCAACAAAACCCAAAGAATTATGGATCCCCTTTTACTTCCAAGAATAATTTTTCAATTAGACAGTATGAGAACTAATTGTTCTGTGAAAAAATGCTTTTTAATACCAAACAAGTTTTGTGAAATCTATACTTCATAAACAACATGAATGACCTCACACTTGTTTTCCTTTTCTAACTTTAGGTGGCCATTTTCAAAAGCATTCAAACCTAGGGCAAAGTAGTTTCCCACACTTACAAAATCTTTTGCTTTTTGGGGGGATAGATAACACAATAAAAACTTCTGTGGATTTATATCCATGTTGCACTTAGCTCTGTGTCAGCACACTGGAAATGATGAATTCATCATTTGAACATTCTGAACACATTGTTTCTTCTAACATTTTAACACTCAAATTCCTTGGTCTAGGTTATTATTAACAAATCTGCAAATTGATATAATGTAGGATAGAGTGTAATGACAACTTCCTTCTACACAGTGCATGAGAAGTTCCCAGTATTTTGAAAAAGTCATGAATTTAATATTATACTGGAGCTGACACCAAAACATTGTAATATGTGGTTACAGCCATGAACACAGGCAAGATCTGCTATAGATGAGTTTGTCTTTATGACACCTATCTGAGGACTTAGAGAAAGTGAACGTTATGCACTTGAGTAAGAGCCTAAATTGTTGTAGGTAATGCAAAGAAAAAAGACAAGCCTGGAAAGTGATCCAGACATCTGACACTAGCAATATAAACCACCAGAAGTGCATACATGGCTTATGAACCTCTTCTAATATATGCAGCTTCAAACAGTGGAAAAAGCAGTGGAAAAACTCAAGGTTTGGGAACCCAAACACTAATTTGTTTTGTAACAGATCATGTTACTCAACAGAACTGTCTGAGGGCTGCTGCGATTAGTTCCTTGCTGACAGATTTCACAGCAGCTCACAATAAAGACAGCTAACATTGGGCTCCAGGCCTGGGAGATTTCATCAGCACCAGCAATCCTGGTGCATGAAGGGGACAAGAAGCTACTCCCACTATTCTCTGTCCTTCATGCTCCCTCCCTCCTAAGTAAATGGGATTACATCCTTCAAAACAAGCCAGAATTTTGTCACACAAAACAACAATGCCTCTCATATGGTATTCTGGGTGAGCATAACTTCTGCTCTGAAGTCAACTGGAGTTAACCAGGCCTGCACTGAACAGTAGCAACCCCATTCTTAAGACAGTAGTTTGTAATGAAGTCTAAAGCTTCTTTCACCCGAGGGCTAGCAAGGGCTTTACCATCACTGTACCCAAAAGCATCTCTCCTCCAAACAAACAGGCTATGATAGACAAAAGATAACCAAACTGCCCAAGGGCACAGAGCATTTTACCAGAATACCACCAGTGTATCATGCTCCTCATTTAACCACTAACCCACACCAACATCCAAGCCTCTTTTCCAGCCTCAGTTCTACACAACATTTAGCAGAACTACTATACCACGCAGAAGACATAATACAAAGTGTAACTGGAGATGTATTAAGAGATCCTTTAGGTTCACAGCAATATTAAAAGTTACATCTACTATTATTTGAAGCTTTTTCTTCAAAAAAAGCATAGTATTGGTACATTACCTGTCTCCTTCAGAGAGATCTTTGACGTTTCCAAAGCCAGGGGTCGGCATAGGACATCCCATGTGCTTGAACTGAGCTACGCGAGGTTTGGGAGCTGGAATTTTCCCATGAGACTTTCTGTGTTCCTGCTCCTCTTTGATTCGGGTGTTTTCCCTGTCACAGATGAAACACTCGAAGCCATTCAGGTAATTAGGCAGTGTCATGTCATTCACACCCCACTCCCGCCTCTCCAGGCTCTCCAGCAAGAACTGGTTTTTGATTCCACCAAGGTTTTTATACTCTAGATACTTCATATATTCCTCCCCATTCTTGTCCAGGAAATCAAGATACTTTGCAAGCTCTTGGGGGCTGTCAAAGTCATCTATAAGAATGATGGAGAGGTTATTTGGCATCCAGTCTCGCACAGCTGGGGAGCCTCGGTATACTGGGACAGCACCCAAGTGCATTGGGCGCCACAGCTTCTCTGTCATGTAGTCATCACATATAGCGTTCTCCAAGGCCAGATGAAACTTATACCTGGCAATAAAAGTCATAAACTCAGAATCCTCTGTAGTGGCTGTAGAAGTGTCTCTCAGTCGCTCGCTAGGCAGCTCACGATTATGCAGGCATTTCCCATAGGAGTCAACCTAAAATAACAACAGCATCTTTACAAAGTGATTTGCCCAGAACTTGTTTTCAGAGCTTGTAAAATTCCTAACTTTGATCGGTTCCCAGCTACCTTAGTTTAGCTTCACTTTCACTCCAAGTTCTTTTGCTTATGAGTACTCCCAAAGTTCCAGTTCAAACAGCTTTAAAAGAAACTGAACACTCGGTTATGGAGGGTTGAAGGGAGTGCACAGAAGGGAAGATGTCACCCACAAATATATTTATTACTGGAAAAATCAGAAACTAAAAGGTAAGAAACAGCATTAAATTCTCTTTATGTTAATCTAAACTCTTCCTAATAAAGAGAGACCAAATACTTTTCCTAACAGTTACTACATTCAGTTCCTGCCATTCTCAACGGACCAGCAAAAATTTTCAAGGCTCAAAAATTACTGCAGGGAGCTAAAAGAATGCTGTGTATAAATGAAAGGCAATACACTTCATCTGGAATCAGTTTCACACTTTGACAATATATAGTTGTATTTAAAAAATTCTTTCTCTTTGCATGACAAACTTCCAAAAGAAATGAATCATCACTACTACAAACAGCAGAAATAACTACCAAAAAAAATATTTTTCCCCTAATCTATCATCCTTCTGAACTTTTCTGATTGAGAAAAACAGCATCATTTGAGTTTACAAAGATATTCCCCACCGGTTGTACCACAGCAGCACAAATCACCACAAAAATCACACGGCTCTAACAAAATGCGGATAAGGAGCAGATTCTAAAGGCACTGTAATCTGCTTTTTTATCGCACACCTAGTTTCAAATGGGAGCAAGGCCTGTACACTCACTTAAAGATCAAGAGATTTCAGCAGGTTCTAGCACCTGTCCACAAGATCAGGTTTATTCAGGCCTTGCCCAACTCGTGACTGATCCCATGTACGGCCAACTCAGCAACTAGCAGCTCACATCAGGCCTACCTACGGGTACGTGGTGTAGTCTAGAGCACGCTTTAGGAAAAAATACAACTAGTTTTCCTGTCCAGCTTGTAGTCGGCATGCATCCCGTTACGATTCGTGTCCTGGCTAACAACAAGGCCAAACAGACACCATTAAATGGAGGAGATGGAGGGATGCAGCCGAAACGAGGACACAGCCATACCATGGTAAAGCTTCCCTGCGCATCCCACCTACCTGGATGTATTTCATGAGCTCCCGCACGTAACGGTCCCTGTCTGAGGGGACATCGCAGTGGGACTGCATGTACAACACCGGTGCATAGCCCTTCCGTCGCCAAGCATCCTTCTCGGACAGGGGCACGGCCGGGCCCCGCAGGTACCCTACGTCTGGCAGCCACTGCAGCGTGAGGGGGTAGTCAGACTCCCGGCGAAAGGTGGCCGTGTAGTTGAAAAGCTGGATGCCGGCCGAGTGCGAGAGGACGTAGTTGTTCATTGGGGATTCCTCGTGGAAGAGTGCCCAGGTCTGGTGGGGCAGGCGGGGCAGCGGTGCCTCGTAGGCCCTGAAGTCGGTGCCGTAGAAGATGAGGGCCTTGGTGCGGCGGTACCGGGCCACGCGCCGGCTGCGCGTGACGAGGCAGGAGCCGCGCGGACAGTCGATCCGCTCCGTGTCGCCGGGGAAATGGGGAAAGAGGCTCCCGCTCCACCACAGCAGGATGGGCAGCGCCTTGTTGCTCCGCGTGTCGTTATTGCCGGGGCCGCGGAACGACGCGGCGGCGACGAAGGCCGCGCCCGGCGGGATGGCATCCTGCGCCCACCCCTCCGTCCCGCATGGCTTCTCGGCGGCCGCCAGCCCGACCTCAACCCCCACCTCCTCCTCCTCCGTTCCCAGTCCCTCCATGGCCAGTACGGTCCCCATGCCCCAGGCCAGCGCCAGCGTCACCCAGAAGCGAGCGTACGTTCGCCACCGCCCGCGTCCCGACTGGCCGCCCCCCATGCCCGCTACCCGGCCTAGCCCCGCCCCGCCTCAGGAAGAGGCCGCAAGAGCCCCACCCTCGGCGGTGCTCCGTCACGGGGTGGCGCTAGGGCCAGGCAAAGCCCGGCAACAGACAGGCGACGTTGAGGCGGCTCCCAGGCGCGGGACAGGGCTGGCTGCAGTACAACCTTTCTTCCCCTCACCTCAAAGCAAAGGAAACGTGGATAGCAGAAGAAGCGGGCGTAGTGCAGATCTGTTAGAAGAACAGCAGCACTTAAGTATTTGCGCAGTCTTATATCAAGGCAGTGTAAATCCTCCCTGCCTCTAACGCAGCTGCATCCCGCCGTGAAGACACCTGCCAGAGAAAACCCGCGCCGGAAGCAAACACATCTGCAGCGGTGATTCCTATAGCAAGCAGGCTTCTAGATGGTGCAAGAGCACATGGGGAGTAGCTACTGCTGAAGACCATAAATGGAAGAAACAGAAAACGCCCTTTAGTAATAAAAATTTGGGAGTGAGGTGTGTGTTTGGTTTAATATCTAGAGCTAGAATCAAAGCTCACTTAAAGCTGCTTTTCTGTAGAAACCGCAGACAACTACCCTGCTGTAAAAATACTCTGTAAATGGGAAAAGGGTTATCTGCAATGATGAGTTTGGGCTACCTTATGGAAGTACTAAAATCTTCCAACTCATTCCATAAAAGTTAACCCCAATCACAATACCTATAACTGTGAATACAGGACATTAGTTAGTATGGACATGGGCAAAGAATTATTCTCTCTGTGTAAGGAACAAGTTAAAACATGGAAATGCTTTTGCTTTCCTTTGAAAAGTTAGGTCTTGATACTGCTCAGGCCAATTCAGAAGCACACCACTCAATGCAGGAAGACTACCACCCCCACATCACCCCCAAGCAGCTCCTCTACTTACATCCTGACAGAATGCTAATAAACATGGGCTCTGCAAGATAATTTCCACATGCATCAGAAGGGGTGCTGCCACAAAAACGCCCACAAGCACAATTTACTCCACATGATTAATGTACAAGATGCACAAGGCCCATCATTATCACAACATACCATTTCAGTAAGAGATTCTGGACATAATGCACATTCTATAGGAGAGTAAATTTCAAAAATACTCTACAGAAAACTAAGTATCATTGTCTATTTAGCAATGATTGTCCTGTGCTTTCATATGGATCGTTGTAAAGTCATCAGCAAATTGTACATCAGCATTCAGGCTAAAATCAAGTTACTCACTTTCAACTTCATTTTTGCAATTGGCAACTTCCTCCTCCCCCATTCTCCCCCAAAACAACAAACCCAACACCCCCCAAAAAAACCCACAAACAAACAAAACAAAATCCCAAACACCAACCAGCCAACAATAACCCATCCCACTCAGCTTCCTTGCTACTTCAACTCCAAAATAGTAGCTCTATTTCTCTCTTAAAAAAAGACTACAGAAGCCTTTAAGTTAACATTGACATAAGGTAAGGGTAATACTTTTCAAAGTACACCAAAAATTCCCCAATCTGACTCAGTCTGTTAGCGAAAAGAGAAATCTCTGAAAAATGAACATTCAGAAAGGGCAGAAAGTTAAAAAACAATCATCTAAGTAGTAACACAGATTAACCAGCACCTTGTCTGTTGACTCATTAATCATTACTCAATATTGAAAACAAAAATAAAAGACTGAATTTGGTCAGAAAATTTGATTAAAAAAATAAATAAATCAGCTGGACTTCAGCCCTTCCCACTTCCTCCATCCCGCAAAATACAGGGTTTGGAAAAATAAGCAGTGTTTATTTACTAACAATGACATAAAATACATCTTAATATTTTTTTTTATTTCTTTACAAATTAAAAGATGCATTGGAAAAAACAAGTGAAGAAAATGAAAGGTTCATTTATGATTTCATTTCCACCCCCACACTCCCCAATATTAATACTAGAAATTAGCATTTATGGAAGTCTGTGGTTGCTGTGCCTTATATACTTAGGAAGTTCTTTTTCCCCTCTGGTTAAAAATCCTCTAGATTTTTTGGTTGGAGGCAGTACGTGGAGTAAAAAGTCAGCCACATCCATACAAAAAACGCTTACGTTTTTGTCAACTACATCTTGAAAGAGTTTCTCCATTAGTTTTCATATTCCCCTTTCTGTGTAGTGATGGGAGGGAAGACAAACTAGCAGCATTAGAAGAAAAATGGATTATGTACATGCTACAGGATATGGAACTAAAACCACAGCCAGATACTTTTTTGATCTTATCAAGGACTTTCCTCTGAAATATTAAGCATGGATAATATATTCTCTAATCCACACACAATCTTCCTTTCACTTTTAGTGCTATTGGTAGCTCAAACTCCTGGATGTTGCAGGAACATTCGTTAAGTGTTTGAGCTAAAATATACACACCCCCTTTCAAAGGTGAATGAATGAAGCCCTTAGAATTCTGAATCTGATTTACATTCGCTCCATCTTCTCTGGGGTCTTCCCATCCACCCTTGCAGAATGGAGCAACAGAATGGACAAAGTGGATGCATTAATCTGTCTGAGGTATTTAGTTTAACAAACAGGCTTACAAAAAGGTTTTGTGCAAGCTGATCAGTAAGTAGAATGGGGGAGGGTATAAATATCCAGTAATGAAACTCCTCACTATGGCCCAGATACTTTCAATAACCGAAATCAGGTACTTGCAATTCCACCAACAATACAGTCTGAATCTTTGTTTTTATATCCACTTCCTTGTATTCCAGTATAAAAAGCAGCCTCGAATTTGCATCAGTATAAATCAAATTTCTGCTTGCTTGCCATGATTCACAATAATGCAGTTGAAAATGGCCTCTTCCTTACCATCCAGTTCCTACACAGCCCCACATTTCCCTGTTGAAAATATTTTTTGCTTAAGGTTAAGAGGCTTTTGTTCCCACCACCACCTGGACAGATAGGTAAGCTCTGCAGGAGAAGCTGTAGAACACGGACTGAGTAGGACATTATGGAACTGTGCAACGAGAAGGAAAGGAGTCACCACACGCCAACAGGAAGCACCATCTCTACTCCTATGCTGTTCAGATGCTCTTGATTCTTGCTCACTGAACTACTACTTACTCCATCACAGATCTGCACAGCAACATATAGAACAGGGAAGATTGTGGAAAGAAATTTGCCCTGCTGCCTCCTGGCTTGCCGCTCATTTCTGTTTTCGTGGATTTCTTTTTCAGAGTGCCATGTGGCACATCTGTGCTCTGCAACATCATGTATCCTTCAAGAGGGGACACAAAAGGTTTGGCTGCTCCAGCTCCCATAACCTGACCTGCCTCTTGTTCTCCCCACCTGCACATCCGCTTTGCTTTTGGAGCATGCACACACACCCATACAAACACACAGCAACTACCAGAAGTTTTGAAGAGTTATCGCTTTTTCACCCAATGTTGAATCATGTACAGTGAACTGAAAAAACCCAACCCAAACCTACATTCATTACAACGGGATTAGCGAGCATGGGGTGGGGGGTGAGCTCCTGCCAAGCACAGGAAACAATTTAGATGCAAGTAAAAGACCTGGTATCAAAGGCTTTTTTTTTTTTTTTTTTAGCCCTCACCAGGAAAATTTTCATCTCTCATATGGGACTGGGAGAGGTTGACAGGATTTCTACTTATGCAACGTGTATTAAAAATTATGGAATTGTACAGATTTCTACGTTGTCCTTTTTGAGGGCGCTGGGCCTTCTGATCAGGTCATTAGTGGAGACTGAAATGTCACTGCTGAGTTCCAGCACTACTCCCTCCTCTAGCTCAGTAGCTGCCGAATCTCCTTGTGCATATGACACAGGAAGTCCACATAGGAAGCACCCCCACTCAAGCTCTTGTCCTCCACTAGAAAGTGTTTGAACAGCATTTCCAGCTTATCTTCTTGCTTCACAATTATTAACTACAAAAAACAAAACAAGACCAAAATCAACGGTGATTGAACAGCAGTATTAATGTTCTTGGAAGGGGGAAGGGGGGGGGGGGGGGGGGGGAAGAGAAAGGCCAGCATAAAGCTAAAATAGCTCAAAAATCTAAAGACAGACAACCAGAATCACAACATATATGGCTTATGTGCTTTGACTTCTGTGATTAAGCTCCATTAAGTCTCAGTCATTTCTAAATAGAAGGCAAATAACATGTATCTGGTTTGTGCAATAGTATATTATAGTAGGCCTGAAAAAATATTTACACCTGTTACTAGTATTGGAGTTCTGCGATTACCACATTTTTTTCCAGAGAACTTTGTTTCAAGTTCCATTTATGTGATCAGGAACAATGAGTTCAGCATTGCAGCATTACCAGGCATGACTTGCTCTGCAAAAAGGGAGAGGGATTTAAAGCTACAAATGGGGGAAAACATTTTTACCTTCATGTAGCGGGATCTCTGCACTTGAAGCATGTCAATAATAGATCGTACTTTCTTTGAAAAAGGGTTTTCCAAGACAGGCAGTGTAGTCTGGAACAGAAGATATCCAATCCACATCAGTCATGCTAACTAGAGCAATATTAAATGAAACTTAAGAAATTTTGTTCTGTTACATAAGGGTATAGATAAATCCACCCCCACTGACATACAACCTCTTTGACCTTAACTAGTTAAAGGGAATATAACATATCAGAATTAGAGGTCAATTATTCATTCTATTTACATACCAATCATTCTCTTCACCATCAGTGGTGATATTGCTTGACAAATAAAAGTAAGCAAAAGCTTTCCTGTGTATGCCCAGACTAGGGACATTTCCATTAGTTTCACACACCCATGTTTCTCTTGTTCCTGGTACAAAAAAATTAACACTGGTCCCTCAACTTGCTTTCTCATTTTTTAAAGTTTTGGGCATCTATCACAGACACTAGCTCCCACACTGCCATCCAACTCACCAAGGCCTTGTTGATCTGACTGAAGGATGACACTCCAAAAAGGTTCTGGATCAGGCCTTGCTGCACGTTGACTCCCACCCACACAAAGATGTTCAGCCCATTCTCCAGCAGGTATATGTCACCTTTGGAGAGACGTTCTTCTGAGTTCCGGATTGCTGCTGGCAAGGAGTCGCTGTTGACATCTGCTTTGGTCTGGTTTAGAATGAAAAGTAAAATCAAGATCATTTAAAAAAAAAAAAGTCTCATGAAGTCCTGAAAATTTCTGCCATTAAGACCCTAATGGTTTTCTCACTTCTAGCATTCTTAAGACAGCAACAGCTGTTACTGAAGTTTCCTCTTCCTTAGCTTAGTTTTCTTAGTAATGTGATACAGACAGATCAGAGATTACTCATCAGCAAAAGAAAACATAATGCTTCTGTCAAACTACTCTGTAGTTCCAATATTGCCTCCTCCTGCAGTAGAAATGCAATTAGCTGTTATTGTTGTTGCAGCAACTATGGTACTGAGAAATCAGAATACCACATAGAATTGCCCTGCAATAATGAAAATTACTCCATAAAGTAACAAATTTTAGAGCTTTCAGAAGACTATGAGAAGGTAAAAAATGTCATCTTCACCACTAGTTGTGTGCTCACAGCTTACAAGAACATTCTCACATAAAATTCACAAGATGCAGTAATGCATCTACCACTCAGGGGAATTAAGTGAAGTATCCCAACAGATGGCAGACCCCGAATCCTTCTAAAATCACTGTCCCTTATTAAAATACGCAATGCCAATCCTTACAAGTCAGGACAACAGCAGTTCTCAAGTGATAAGAATATCCTGAATCACTCACCAAGGGCAAAAGCCTGGGATAAAAGAAAACATTTGTTTCTGCCACATCCATGGATGTAACTAACTGACGAATGTAAGCACGGTCATCTGTTGTGACCTCTAGACCAGGCTGAAGAACATCACTCTTCAACACACAATTCAAGTACACGGGAAGCAGCTTCATGCATTCAGGGAGGATCAGCTACAAGTCAAAAGCAGACAGAAGCTGGTCAGCTGTAACACTGAATAAGTATACCTTTGACAAAATGAGGCTCAGATGAACCCAAGAAGTGTGGTACAGCTGCAAGGAGTGAAAATTGATAGTCTAGTTATGTCAAAGACTTGCAAAAGAAACACAAAACTTTTCCCAGGAGCAGGAAGTACTTTCTGGGCTCCTGACAGGTGTCCAGTTAAGTCATTCTCAACTGTAATCTCACTTGCAGTCTCTCTACCTGAGAGTCTTCTCTTAGCAAGTGTCTGCTGAGCAAAGCAATTGACTTTGAGCAGCATAAGTTTACCTGACCAGCAGAAGAGGGACTGGCACAGTTCTTTCGATAGCAGGCTAGAATCTGGGCACACTGGTTGATGAGCGCATCTCGTACAGTCTTTACTGGACTATTTAAAACTCCACGATATGCTGCATAGAAAGAAGAAAGAGATGGACGTGGTTGTGCATGAACAGTAAAAAAAACCCAATACTAAAAAGCTATTGTTTATTAAAGTCTCATTTTATGATACGTTGTTACTGAAGAAGTGAAGAAGCTCATTTACTCTATTACATATTTTTTAACTCTATCTCCTATGCACTTTACAACACACTTAGTCATAAAGCATGGTGCCCTACAAAAAAACCCACATTTTACAGCCTAATCATTTTTATTTAACGGACTGAAAATGGACTGTTTCTTACATTTTAAAGGTGATCTCTCTCTGCTGGATTTGTAGGCTTTTACTGCAAACTAGGAAGGGTAAATAGGGTACAATGTGTAAATGTATGATATTTAACCCAGATTTATGAGCAAAGGCCCCCATTTCTTATTCTCCGAGGAAAATTCTGGAACAGTTAAAGAATGAACTAAAACAGTCCAAAAATAAGTAAAAAGGTTAATTCAGACAGCTGTCAATACAAACCTCTTAATAAAATACAGACAAGGATTTGTATGAAGGATAAACCCCTATGCCTATACCTGTCATCCTAAGCAACAATACTATCATCAGAGATTTATGCCTTTTGCCATATATCAGGATTGCCACCTGACATTTAATGCACACGGATGACAACAGGCATTTTATCAGCAGTTAGCAGATGCAATTTTTCTTACACTTACCTACAGTATTTACACTTACCATATTTAGCCAAATAATTGATGAGTGTATCTGTCTCACAGTTTCGATAGAGGTCAGCAAGCTGGGTGCAACAGTTTAAGGAGAGGTTGTGAATGCGGAGTCGCCGCTGTCCTGCACAACTTGTATACAACAGAGCACACTGTAGGAGACAAAAATGCCAGGATATGGAAAAATGAAGTCCTCTTACAATAGGAATGGCTGAGTCTGAATATAATTCATTAAAACGTAGGATTCAAATGCCTAAAAAATTAAGGTAATTAGGTAAAAGATTTGCACAACAAAAAAGCTAAAATCATATGCTAAGAACCAGGGTTAATGGAAGATATTTTAGAATTTTAGAATTTATTTAGAATAAACCAGGTTGGAAGAGACCTTCAAGATCATGGCGTCCAACCCATCAACCAATCCAACCCACCTAAACAACTAACCCTTGCCTAAACAACTAACCCTTGCCTAAACAACTAACCACTAACCCATGGCACCAAGCACCCCATCAAGTCTCCTCCTGAAAACCTCCAATGACGGCGACTCCACCACCTCCCCAGGCAGCCCATTCCAATGGGCAATCACGCTCTGTATAGAACTTCTTCCTAACATCCAACCTAAACCTCCCCTGGTGCAGTCTGAGACTGCAATGCTAGCAGTTTGTATTAAGAGAATCGGTGTTGGAAAACAGACTTAATTTGAATTAGTCTAGGTCACCCTGTGAACAAGTATGCTGAAATGCTAAAGGTATAGTAAGGGGCAGAAAGAAATAAAGAACAAACAGTTCCTTGAAGGAGTGTCTAATAATTCAGTTCAGAGTGATCTTTTCTTCTGCAACTGGCACTCTTCCCAGGTGAGATTTGGTTCTGCCCTGACACACTTTTGTTGACAATTCCAAACACTCAACTCACTTTCTCCTAGAAAGCCTCCTCTCTCACCTGAAGGAGTGCGCCACTGTCTTCACTCAGTTTGTCATCATGCTTGAATTCCACTGTGATTGTTTTATCGCAGTCCAAACCTGCCATCTCAACATCAGTTGTGTTACTCATATAGAAAGCTCCAAAAAAGTCAGTTGCTCGAATACCTAAAAACCAGAACAGACACAAAACAAATGAACCAGTTTTCATCAGAATAACAAGACAGCCTTTGGAACCCTTGAAAATCCTCTTATCAGTGACACCACATATCTTGACAGAATTCAGCACAGATCTTTGCTCAGTCTTGACAAATGTCTTCAAATTCCAAAGCTTCAGCAGCACTTTTTGCTTAGCCTAGTCTCAAGATCTTTTAAATCAGGGAAAAAAAAAAAATCTGTTATTTCCCATATGGCATGCTTAAAGTGGTCAATTTATTAAGACTCATTTGTGCTAACACCCACCTGTGCTTGTACGTACTCTCATTACAGCATCAAATCCCACTTCTTTCTGGACATCTCTTCTCAGGTCATTCAGGAACCTGTCCTGGTCTGTCTCCAGCTAGAACACAAGCAATAATTCAAATTCCATACTCCAATAAATCAGAGATGCTTCATAAACCAGGTAGTTCCTCCTGCAGTCTTACTCTAAAAATCAACCATCATAAAGGGCTCAGTGCCCTGCTACAAAAGTTATCATGTCTAGCTTTCCTTTTTTTGTTATTAATAAGAGCTATTTTGTCTAAAGACACAAAGCTAATGAAATAATTCTGGTGAAATCTTGACATTTAAATAGCAACTTATTTCTAAAGAAGTACTTGTTCACTATGGTTCACACTAAGGAAAGGAAATCTTAACTAAACAGTAATTGTTACTTAGATCAAATATCAGTCTTAAGTTAGTGCCACTCTTACCTGGAAATATGCATACTTATAAATGGAGCCTCCTGTCTGGTAAGTTACTACACCCAGTGTTGCCACATCCAAGTACTGGTTTGGAAACAGGAACAGATCCACACAGCAGCCCTGGGCCACACAGTCTTTGGCCAGATTGTTGTAAAAGCTTGTCTGTGGTTGAAACAAAGTCTAAGAAAGGAAGTCAGAGATGAGAAGTTTGTGATAAGGAAAGTGAGATCCAGTTTATCAGCTCAGTCAATACACTTTTACACTTGAAGTCTCTCTTCAAAGAAATTAGGATCTTACAAATTCCTCCTGACCCTGTTTTTGAAGAACTCTTTAACACAAAAATTACTCCACATCTTGCTTGAATTGTAGTTCAGCACATGTACCTTAATCCAGTTACAGAATTTTATCCTGTGTAACAGACTACATCTATCTCCTCTTCTCATACCAGAGCTATCCTTATGATGTCAAGTCCACACATCTCTGCTTGAGAACAGAAAAGTGCAACGCTAAAAAAAATAGCTGGGATGGTTACATTCTGTGCTGCTCTTGTAATTTTTGTAATATTAGTCCAGAGTATAATATAGATCTGTTATGTAAGCATCATGCAAGGTATTATTACCTTCTCCTTATCTGTGTTGATCAGTTTCTTATCATCCCTGTTCTTTAACTTCCCTGGGGCCTCTGCTATGGGCAGAGAGGTATGGAAAATGAAGAGCTTGCCAGCACACTCGGCTGCCTGCAAGAGTGCAATAACACAGATTAGGAACATCTCTAAAAATATAAAGAAAATTGTGATTCAAGAACAGGTGTTCAAACATCTTTTTCACTGCTTTACATCAGGAAGGCTATCGCACACAGAGGCTCAGTGATCACTTGGTTACTTCAGTGCTATCCAACACAGGGAGCACAGCTCACTGGTCAGCTAGAGAGAAGAACTGGTTCCAAGGAAACACAGAGCAGTAAGCAGGATTTAGCTACAAAGCAATTTGTGCAAATGTGCTAGCCTCTTCCTTCTCTGATTTGCAACTACTGAGTTTGTAGAAAAAGAGTCACAGAAACAGCAAAAGCTTTTGTAATCTGAGCTTCAACAGATCATTAATTTTAAATCAATAACCTATATTAATACTGGCCAATATTTAGTAAGTTACGTTCTCTGACACGCAGTATATAAACAATCAGTAATTGGTATTATTTCTTGATAGAATAACTGTCATGAAAATGTGAGTTTAAGAGAGACTTCTAAGGACCTTGATGACAGACAAATAGAGCTATATAAAGAGGTTTGGATGGAATCATATAGGCCATCAATTCAGTCAGTACACAGAAATCAGAGCTAGACCATATACGGAATGATCTTGAAGAAGTACTGGAACAGAAGAACTTTAGGAAACATTTACCTGGTTAGCATATTTTTGTGGACAATTTAACAGACTGCTTTATCCTGTTTTATTTTATTTAAGATTATACCAGAACTTTAAGAACAGGATTAGAAAAATGCCATGTTACAGAATTACTTAATGAGACATGATCAGACTTCAGCACTGGTTTCAGTTGGAGGGTCTTCCGTAAAGTGATCAAAATCCAGCCAGGTAACTGAGAGTAAGCCACTTGTCTTGTACTTTGATGAAAAAAATCTTAAAAAGCAACTGCATAGAGAAGAGGTATATGCACTTGAAGAATGAGCCAAGTATCAGAGAATTGTCAGGATTGGAAGGGACCTCAAGGATCATCTAGTTTCAACCCCCTGCCAAAGGCAGGGACACTTTCCACTAGATCAGGTTGCCCAGAGTCACATGCAACCTAGCTTTATATACTTCCAGGGATGGAGCTACCACCACCTCTTTGGGTAACCTGTTCCAGTGTTTCACCACCCTTATGGTGAAGAACTTCCTCCTAAAGTCTAATCTAAATTTACCCTCCCCTACCTTGGATCCATTTCCCTTAATCCTATCACTATGCTGCATTCTAAGAATTCCCTCACTATACTCCCTACCTGTAGCACATCTACCACAAGGAGACTTACAAAAAGCTTTACAAGTGTTAGCAGCATGTGTTAGCACAAGTGAACTTCAGAGTACTTAAACTGAAAACAATTTGCCATGACAATGTATTTACTAACCTTCAGTGCCTCCAGCCCTGCTTGAATCACAGGTGCAAAAACAGTTTCTGTTTCTCTTGTATCTGCAAACATTTCTGGAATCTGATCCAGCAAACTGGCAAAGAACAAGGAAAAGGAGAAATTCAATATCCCATTTAATTGGAAAAGCCACACAGTTGCAGTCCATGCATGACCTCTGAGACTGAGGCAGTTTAAACAGACGTCCCTAACAAGTCCCTGTAAATTTGCATAATTGTTACAGTATTTAGCAAATCATCATTTCACTGTGGAAAAAAAAAAAAGATGCTTTGTCATTCTCCACTGGCTTCTCTCATCCACATCCTCAGTGCCTGCTGCATAAGCTTCAACTGACACCCGCTCCAATCTCTCTTCTGTATTCCTGCTCTTTTAATATATTCCAATATATACTGGTAAATAGATTCCTAGGAAACAACAGTGACACTTGGCCTCTGTTTGCAAAGCATCTTATGCACTGTTCAAAGCTTAACAGGTCTACTCCACAGTTTACTATTTATGCGTGTTAATGCACTACAAAAAAATGTAGTACCAGGTCTAGTTCCCAAAACATAGTTAGCTTCACACCATTGTTTAATTACAGTTCAAGTATGTTAAACACTTTGCTCTCCTTTTTTCCATCTTCTCTATCCCACTTATTTCATTCTCCAAAGAATCAAAAACAGATACCATTGTTGTCTTAGTTCACAGTTAAGGCAGCTGGCTTAAAGATATATTCCATATTCTTACAACATTCACTCTGCATCATTCCAGTTGTGGTTTGTTTGGTTGGATTTCTTCACCCCCCACACCATTTCTTTTGTTTCTTTTCCCCCCGAAACACCCTTCTGCACTAAATCCCCTTATATATACTTTCTGCTAAACTGGATTATAAACCGTGAATTTTCCCATCCTACTTCAGAAGCTTCATCTCAAAGAGTACAGGAAATTAAAACACATGGAGTGACTTCTAGGTGAATAACATGACAAATAAGCATGCAACACTTGAATCTACCAAACAAGAAGTTTACTACAGACATTGTAAATCAGTTTCTGTTACCTGGCAATAACTGTCCTGGAATCATTCACATTCACCAGAAAGCCATCAAGGAGTGGCACAAACATATCTGCCACATCTGAGACAACCATCATTTGTGGCTGTGCCAGTGAGCTCTTCACGTTATAGAAGTGTAACACTTTATTATAGGTGACAAAGCCTACTCGAATGGCTGATTCTTCCATGTTGCCTTCCCTGTAAGAGACATATCTGCCTTGACATCTAAGCAGACAGCAAAATCATTACACAGAAACTAACACAATAAGGCGTAAGGAAAACAAATTAAAGGGAAATTTTATTTTCACCCAGAAAAGTATCCAGTAAGGTGTTTTTCTTGGCCTTTTTCTGAAGAAAAACTTGATAGGATTGTTAAACAATTTTTAATTTCTATCTTTTTAAAGCAGAAAAAAAGGGCAGTTTCTTCCATTTTGACTGGCTACAGTAGTACACAAAATTCCTACCTGGGCAGGTAATCTAGGAGTGACTTCAATTCTTCACATATTAACCTCACTAAGCCACTCTTCACAGCATTGTAAGACACATCAATCATAAAAATGAAAGCAGGTGGACTGGGAAACTTATTATTCTGTGGACGAGAGGGAAGAAATCACATTATGTCCATATAATGAAGCCCACATAACAGCTCTGAAACATGGACAAATGAATTCTGGTCAAAACTTTTAACAGCTTTTGTGTACTCTTCCAATCATCATCAGCAGTTATTTCTTTAGATCATTCTCCCATCCCTGCACAACAGACATGTAAGCATATTGTTCTTGAAATCAACTGGACTGCTTTCACTATCGCTCAGTGAAGAACAGGCTAATTACATCTACAATCCATTTACATGACTACACAAGACAGGGAAGCAGACAGCGAAGTTTCCTGCCTGTTCGTAAGACTTTGGAATCTGATCAGACTTACTATAGGTGATTCCATCATATAAAACAGAAGATGGTTTTCCCTCTCTAAAAAACACTACCTTTCCCCTTTACTTAAATATAAAGTTTACTTAGAGAAAGAAAAGCTTGTTTCAGTCAAGTTTTCTCAGGTCTACAGGTCATACTTAAAGGAGCACACAGAACAAAAGCAAAAGCTGGGAAAGTTGCATCTCATTGGAATTAAAAAGTTTCCTTTTTTTTTCTTGAGAGTAAAGAAAAGTTTTTCCCCTTAACTCAAAAGTAAAGCTGAGGAACCAGAGGGTAGCCAACAAAAAGTCACAACATTTAGACATCTCTTTTCCCAGCACTTATTTCAGTAGAAATCTAAGTTGCTTTAATAAACATCTTGCACATTTTTCCTATTCCTCAGAAGTTAGTAACTGTTTAAATCTTCAGTTTAAAAGTGAAACATTTGTACAAATATGTACTTCCATACTATTCTTGTTTTTAGCCACTACGGCTGTATTTGAAATTGAAGTTCAATAGGTAAGGTTTATCTTGGGCAACAGGTGACACATCAAAGAGTTACTGTTTTACTTTAATCACTCCTATATTCTCCTTCTGTCCCAAGGACCACTGCAAGAGAGTCCTTCCTGCAGAACTGCTAAGGTAACAGCAGCTATAGCTGCTTATATAACTCCAGAGGAAAATGACAGAGGCAGCTATAATCAAATTATGTTATGTCTCAAGTGATATAAATGTCCTCTGTTTTATTTTACGCAGTTAAGTGGATTGAATTAATATAATTCTTAATTTTAGGCTTTTTATTTGAAAGTAAACAAAACAAAACAAAAAACAGTAATAAAAACATACATACCTTGCAATAGTCAACTGTTGCTAGAAACTCGTAAGACCCCAGTGATAACTCAGGTCGGTCATAGAAGTCTACTCGCTTTCCAGTATGATCCAAATGCTGGAAATAGTGAGGTGGCACTAGGAAAGGAAAAGTCATTAAGTGCACTGACACATCCATGATAAACACTGAGCAGAGAGATAACATGACAACAGCTGTTTCAAATATAACTCCAGGAAAGCCAGCTAACACTCTGTGCTAGCACACAAATATTAAATATTAATGCAATTTATGAGCACCATTAAAGCCAAGAAATACAGACAAACTTATTTCTATCTTATGTACCAAGTGACACACTGTGTAGTCACTACTGTAACTTTTCTTCAATGTCCTTTACGTTCTCATTTTCTGTTTCATAACAGAAATGTCACCACAATATGCTCTTAGAATTATTCTGAAGGATTCAGTCCAAAGGAAAAAGAAAATGATCTTGTAGTAGTAACAAATGACTTACAACAGAGGTTGAGGCAAACTACAGGCTATAACATTGCTGAGTCAATTCAAGCTTACCAAAAGACTGAGCTCCCTATTTTGCTGTATAGGTTAGCTTTATCCTTCCCTTGCTGTACCAGAGTAAAACCCTCTAGGCACACTGCCATAATAATTTAGTCTGAATAGACAGGGCACTTCTGAGAAGAGACTGCAAAGCATTAAGCAGGAGTCAGAAGTATAACCACATACCAGGCACACAATACATTTGTGCTGGTATCAAGCATCAGAAAGTAAAATGTCACAGAAAAATCTAAGTTTTAAATACCCTAAGAAAACAGCATAAATATTTTTTCAAACCACCATGCTTCATGCTTCAAGTACCTCATGTTAAAAATTTGTCAGAATAATGCATAAGCACTTATTTAATTTGAACAATTTCAGACCTGAGCACCAAGTATGTTTTACAATTTTTTTACAAGACTGAACAGACAATAAGGCACAGTATATGTTATAAATGATTGTAACACAATAAAGATTTATTTGCTTCTATCCTGTTCAAAGATCATTCCTGCAAAGCCCAGAGACCAATTTCTAGAAGAAATCTTACCCTCAGTGACACAGCTGCAGAAACAACACTGGAACCTCCTTCCACCCTCAATGAATTGCATAAAGGGGCACATGTAAGCCTTGCACCTATTACATCGGACAGGACCGGATTCTCCATGGTCTACCAAATAAGGAAGGGTCTGTAGAAGCGAGGGGGAGGGGGAAGAAATAAAGAAAAAAGGGTCACATGATGGCAAGAAAAAAGTGACCATACCTGTTGCAGAGCTTAGAACTTGTCTCCCTATACATTTTGGCAGCTGTAAGAGATTGCAGAGAGTAGGGGATACCTCAACAAGGATGCTGTAAATGTTTCTCAACTCAAGCTCTGCCACAGCAGGCCTCTGTGGGCTGCTACCAGCTATCCCACTTCAACACAAAAAAATACTTCTCCATGGTGCTGCACTACCTTATATAGCAGCCTGCTTGAGGAGCAAGAGCAGGAGTACCACACAGCACAGATGTATCTCAAGTGGAAACAAAAGATTGAAGTGATAACCTTAAGGGACTGAGCATACAATTTACATTTCACCACAATTTGGATGTATTAAAAGCAACTCTTCGCTTCTTATACTTTTCCCTTATAAACACCAAGCTTTTTTGACTAAATAAAAGCCAGTCACTTAATTCCATATATTCAAGAATGTAGAGCATCCAGACAACCTTAAGTCTTACCAGCTGAAACTTGTTAAGTCCACTATGAAATACAGTGTGTATGTAAATTCTGCTTGTCTTGACCCTATTATATAGCAAGTCCTCAAAACTGTTCATAGTGATACCAGTTTTAAAGTATTACTGACAATATATTCTTTTTGCGGCCAAACCAGAGTAAGATGCTTGACAATTTCCACAGCTTCTCAACCTCAGAATGAGCAGGAAGCACTTTAAAATTACTAAAACAGAACTCAGGCAAGCTACAAACTGCATTCACAGCTCAAAGCACCTTTCTTAACCAAGAATATAGCTCAAAAGAAAGCTTAGCTACTTGCAATTTTCCTGATACTGAAGGTGTCCAAGTCTTAATTCTTAGTCACCCCCTCAACCTCTCATCAGAGACAGGAGTTGAGCAAATGCTTCAGCAGCTTTCTTACTCTTCATACCACAGATATGTCACACCTTTCATTAAAACCCACTAATAATTTATTACCATTATAATGGTATTGTGATCAGCGTTTCTCAGGTCCTATTGCCCACAGGGAATTTGCTCCTGCCATAAGGAACTTCCCAATGCTGAAAACTGACAGATCTCCAGGGCAATATTCTAATCCTAACCACCTTTTTTTTTTTTCTGGATATCACAAGTGTTTGTTCAAAGCATAAACAAACCCAGGAGACCTAACAACTAGTTGTTTGTAAAGCCTCTCTAAAAACATGCAGCTCCACAAGCCTCCAAGTTTCTCAAATAAGACCACATTCTCCTATTGTTCTCCTTTTAAACTTCAGGCACAATACAGCAATACAGGAATTAACTTCATGATTTGGTTTTATCACAAACCAGTTTTCAAAATCCAAATCATAGTTTAGGAATACATAAGGAATTCAACAGGGGAAAAAAAAATCCTTAAAAGTCCAGAGGATGCTAAAGTCAAGTTTAACAGGGCACAGAATACTGCAAACATAGGTATTAAAATTTAACAAGCATATTTGTCTTTATGCCATTGCTCCAAGCAGGCTAACACTACACAGCAGGCAGAGTGTTTAGAATATTTTATAGAATTCTAGCTCTGATATTCTCAAAGCTTTCATGTACTCAGCAACCAGACAGAGAGGGTAGAAGGCTACCTAGCCACACATTAGAACTAAGTGGTGCACAGAGCAAGGGCAGAAATATCAGTGCAGCTCAGCAGTGCCCAGCATTCAGTCTTGTACTGTCATCCCACACAGTACTGTTCATGTACGTGCACATTGGACAGCTTAACCAGTGCTGCTTGGTACATTCTCATCTAATTCCACGACTTGACATCCTACAAAAGAGTTGACATCAGTGATTGGCAATCATTTCAATACTTCAGGCCAGGAAAGAAATTGAGACCCACTGGAAGTGTACGTATGTGTGACCACCGTAGTATTTTGGTCGTAGTGCTTGAGAGTCACTGCAGAAAAGCAGAAATTGTCATAGCAATCCATGTCATGAACACAACATTCTTCTGCATTACAGAACTCTACCACACACTTGTGGAACAATCACTGTTCACCTAGACTTGATTACCTAAACATTTCTTCTCAACATATCTGTTCAATGCTGTGTTCAGAGTGCACACAGCACATACATAACTAAGCAGACAGTTCTCACCTCCTCAGGGGGTAGAGTAGCCAGCGGTTTTATGACAGCAGCTAGGGGAACTTGGGACTGTTTGGCCATATCTGAGGTGCAGGGAATATTGTAAGATGTACATCTTATGTAGCGGGGGCTTGCATTACCTGGGGAACAAAGGAAAAATCCCCACAAATTTCAGTAAAGTTAAATTTATATTCAGAAACAGAAACAAAGATACCTGTACCCGTGTTGTTAAGTCACAGAGACTAAAAGCTTATCTAAATAATCAATTAATTTCAAACTATGTAAAACTTCCATTCCAAACAAAATGCCTCTTTATGATTAACTATGTACAAAAAAATCCCTTAATTCACAGCAAATGAACTTGACTTCACTTCAACTTAAACCTCTGAAGAAGCACTCCTGTTTCACTCTTTTTGCAGAATGCAATCTATTATGGGCGGAAAACTCAAACATTGCTAGTGCCTCCATTTTGTAATTTTGGCTGAAGAGAGAACTACTTGATTGTGGAATCAGATTCTGAAGTTTTAATGGAGTTTTCCATCTCAAAAACTGGGGGAAATTAAAAGATGAAACATCCTTTCTCTATGAAACCTCTGAACCAACTGACATCCCACTCAATTGAAAAAAAAAAAAAAACCAAACCCAGTTTGCAGCACGATTTCAATGATGTTGCTAGTAAATCTCAGGTCTCAACTGTTGTTGGCTTCATTTGCTGCTTTCTGACATCACTCCTAATACTGGTCCCAGTTATACGCCTTGCAAAATGCTTTTCTTTTTTTACTTGCAAATTGCTTACTAGCTACGAGTCACAGAAATCTAAACTAAGATCCCCCCAGGACTTCAAACTAAGCTTCTGGTTGTAAAGCACACATCCCTAGCCACTCAAATTATTCCTCAAATTTCAAAGACAGACAGTTCTGTCATTGACTGTTTGGGGGTTGCATTTTGTTTATTTAGGGAAAGAAAAATATTTTACCTTGATCCTTGACTAGGAAATTTGTAGTAACAAGAGGTGGGACCTGTCCTCTCACTCCAGTGACAAACGGTTCTGCCCCACGGTTAGTTCTGTCATCTTCTATCACTTGAATCTATGATGGGAAACAGGACATTAATATTTGGAGGTTTGATTTCAAAGTACTGCAAAATCAAAAATTTTTATCTGTAAGACAGTGAAAATGGGATCCGAGGCAAATACTACTATCTCTAGAAATACAGTCTAAAGCAAGTAAGTTTTATCAAGCAGTCACCTCTCAGATCGATTTTGAGTAGTACTTAATGACTAACATTAAATTACAAGCCAAACATATATCAAGAAAGGAATTTCTGAGAGTATTCCCCCGTACAGTGGTCCTAGTCAAATTAAAATGAGAAGCTTCTGTAAGCCTCAGGTTGAAGTTCTATGGATAACCTGGCTTTTGCTTTCTTTATTATTCCCAGTTTTCACAGTATGCGTTTATTTCTAACCACTGTAACTCTGACCTAGAGAAAGATGCTTGCAAGCTCAGGTGGAAGTCTTCATTGCTCCACAGTGCTCAAGTGTGTGATTTGAATTCTGGGGATGTGAAAAGTGAAGTTTCAATAGACTTATCAATGAATGAAGCTTAAACTTTAAAGCTAGTAAAAATACTAAATTTCTTAGTATTTCAACTTCCTCATTAATGCAAATATGCTTAAAATGGAAACATATCAGAGTTTTATTTGACTGAAATATCCACTGATCTCTGCCTAAGAACAGAAAAATGTGGTTCTGTAACTTCTAACTACATTTCTATACTGGTGACAGAATGGAGCATTAAAGCTAGCAAACATTCTTCTGATCTTATTTTGCCACCAAACATGCATGCCTTTGCTTAGGGTAAATTGTGAAATGAAGATATTTGCATGACAGAACTACTCCACCACTAAGGATTCCAAGTTGTCAGCAGAAAGCCTCCCAGTGACAGTGACTATTCGAAGATAAATTTAGTCCTAACTCAAAACTCTGCAGACTGACTGACACCAGTGTAACTGTTACATCACCAGCTTTGGAAGAAACAATACAAGGGTAATAAAAAACTGAATGTGTTTGTGTTTTGTGGTTGGGGTTTTTTGGTTTAGTTTTGGCTTTGGTTTTGTTTTGTTTTCATCCAAAAGGTAGCTGCTTTTTTCTGTCTTTAGGTAAGATTCTCTACACATAAACATTAAATTTTCAAATAAGAAATTTAATGGTTATGTATGAGCACAGATAATGAGAGAATGTTTATGGCTCCCCATGCCTCATATTAATCTACTGGAAGATTCATATCAGAAAATAACATCAAACCAAAAATGTCCATGTTCAATTTGAGAACTTCAGAGCATTAGCATACGCAGTACTTGTATATCAAGAACAGTAATAGAATTCTGTTCAAAACTGTTAGAAAATATGGCTGAAGAGGCTCATGCTGTGTGTACAAGTTAATATAAGACACACTGTATGGACAATTGCACTGATAGCTTACATCGAAAATGCCAGCTGGAATCTGATGAAGAAAATACTCTAAAGACCAGACAACATGAAGGGGAGACATTCTTCATGATCTGTTTCTGAAAGTCTGCTTCCTATTGCCTCACCATCCCAGTAGAGAAGACTTTTAACAACCTCTTGTGGTGTAATGTTACTCTTTTTTGATAAGGCAAGCAGAAGACAGCAAGGAAAGGGTAAAGGATTAATGATGGGAGGGTTAGCAAGGTGAAGTTCAGATTCCAGGCATGCATGGATGGTCACCAACACACACACTAAAATTGACATATATACAGCACTTACTGGACTAGGAATTGCATCTGGGTCTATTCTGTGCCTGGGTTTCTGCTGGGGTGGCAGCTCATTAACTTGCTTTTTTTAAAAAAAATAAAAAGTAAAGAGTGCCACCAGAAAAAAAAAAAAAGGAAGAGAAAAAAGAAAGGAAAAGAAAATAAAAAGAGGATAATAAACCAAAAAGTAACACTGTTACTTCTCTCTACCCAAACCTGTAGCACTGGAATTAAAATACATTTGGACATTGGTTCATTGAACAGGAAACATCAGCTTCTGCAGCATACACGGATCCCAAACCCAGCCTTGACAGGATACTGGGCTTGAGCTCTGAACACATTGCTAACAGAGGTAGTGGCTCACATGCTCATTTTAGTTAGAAATTGGGGATTTACGCTTCAAGAACATGCTGGAAAGAAGGCAACTGACACAAGCCAATTGAGATCTAATTTAGTAGAAGAAAAGCAGACAAGCAACTGAAGACTTTTTATACTCCATGAAAAAAATACAGTAATTAACTTCACATAAACGTGGCATTTAAGCACATAATCTTTTCTGAATAGCAGTAACTTCTGAGCAGCACCAGTCCAGATCTATGATGTAACTCAAAACTAAATTCTCCTTATAGTTTTGCCCTGGAAAGGTTTCCTGTTATCAAATCACTGTGGCCTTCTGAGACAGTAACAGAACAGCAGCAGACAGAACAGCACTGGTAGACTAGTGGCGGTAACAGTGCCAAGCTTAGCAACTCATCATTGCTGACCAGTACACAGCACTGCTTGTCATTTCTGGATGATAAACCCTGAGAAATCGTCCATATCTGACTGAAGTACAGTAATGTCCCAAGAGAACACTAATCATTTCTTTCACAACTTAAAGGAGAACAGAAAAGCACAACCATTTCCTATTAACCATACTTTAAATGTGGATCAGACAGCTCATAGACTGTCATCTCAAAGCCTGAAATTGGTTCACTTTGAAGTCCTTAGGCAAGAATCCAGAAATGGATAAACAAGCTCAACGAGAGTCCTCCAGGATTCCCAAAATACAACATAATAAAGAAAAACACCCAATGAATCAAAGCACTGATTTGCATGTGCAGTGCCTTTCTTTAGTCAGGGAAAAAATACTGCTTCTGGTCACAATCATAAAAGATGGAGGTGGGATGTACCAGAGAAAGGTAGGCAGGAAAACAGTCTGATGTTATTCAGAATGAAAATCTGTTTTCAACTTTGGTATTTTTCAGGTTTTTTATATAAAAACACTGTGGAAGAGTTCACACTGATAAGAACAAAGTAAGCTTACAGGGCTAGGAATGGAATCCGGATCCAAGCGTTTTGGTGGAGGTGGTGGTCCGGGTTGACGTCCATAATTTGGTGTTCCTGGATAGGCTCCTCCATAGTTTGGCTGGGGACCCCTTACCTGCCCAAAGAAACCTTACAAGAAAGGGACAGCAAAATCAAACAATGGCTATCACTAGAGAGACTTAAATTTGATGTCTAGTTGCATAACTGACTGAAAGTTCATAACAAAATTTTGATCATAAATTTTCAGTGTTATGGTAATAATTATGCAATTTTTTGGCCAAGTAAACTAGGATTTATTTACTTAGAATCATAGAATCAACCAGATTGGAAAAGACCTCCAAGATCATCCACTCCAACCTATCACCCAGCCCTGTACAATCAACTAAACCATGGCACTAAGTGCTTCATCAGCCTTTTCTTGAAGATTTCCAGAGACAGTGACTCCACCACCTCCCTGGGCAGCCCATTCCAATGGCAAATCACTCTCTCTGTGAAGAACTTCTTCCTAATATCCAGCCTGAACACAGCCTGGCACAACTTGAGACTGTGTCCCCTCATTCTGTTGCTGGTTGCCTGGGAGAACAGACCGACCCACACCTGGCTACAACCTCCCCTCAGGTAGCTGTAGACAGCAATAAGGTCTCCCCTCATCCTCCTCTGGGGGACACCGCTAGTGACTGGCCGCCAGCTGGATGTGGCACCATTCACCACCACTCTCTGGGCCTGGCCCTCCAGCCAGTTCTTGACCCATTTCAGAGTGAATCTGTCTAAGCCATGAGCTCCCAGCTTCTCCAGGAATGCATGACCTAGTAACATCCTTAAACTCTTCCTGGGATATCTCCCTTTTTTTCCAAAGGGGATACGCCCTCTTTTTTTCCCCTTATATTACATTGATTAACACCTGTGAGACATTTAACTTTGAATGACACATTCTACTGTTTATCCTGGATTTGCCCTTCACGTATGAGTACAGGGAAAGATGAAACCTCCAGAGTGGAGCCAGGAGCCCACAGCTAACAAGCCTGGAATCCATAGCTTTCAATTCCTATGACAGGAATACTCACCGTTCTGCTGCATTTGGTATCCTGGCTGAGGAGGATGAGTGGGAGGAGGTGGTCCATGAAGGCCACTGACAGCAGGCCCAGGGTGTGGCCCTGACATAGTTGATGGAGGTGGTGGTGAGGATACATGATTAGGTTGTGATACTGGTGGTCCAGCAAGTGTCTGCCCAAGTGGTGGTGGGCCTGGCACGGTAGGTGGCCTTGGGGCACCTGTGGTAGGAGGGTAAGAGGGAGGTACAATCCCTGCAGGAGAGGGAGGTGGGGCAAAACCAGGGACTTGAGTAGGCAGGCGCTGAGTTGTTATTGGTTGACCTGGAAAAGGAGGTTGTGCCAAAGGAGGATCCTGAGACACAGTGGTAGGAGGCGGTCCTGGGCTTGCAGTGTAATGTGTGTAGAGACCAAATCCTGTTGCACTAAAGCTTTCCGAGACTGGTGGAACTGATGTTGGAGGACCTGGTAAGAAAGAAAGATGATAGAACATCATTTCCTTCTATCTTCCAGACAGTTAATATGCAAGTAAAGTCCAGGTGCTCTAGATTATCTAAACAGGTCTACCACTTCCAGTGGTAGACTTTGTGTTTGACACCAAGGTTCACCTAGCTGAGCAGAGGTATTGTTACTGCAGTGTCCCTTACAATAGTCTCAGTTTTGCTTTCCCCAATGACAGAATTGTTATGGTTGGAAAAGACCTCTATGATCATGTTATTAGTCAAGGAAACTATCATTTACTATGGCAGATGTCAACACTTGGAGAATTCCCAACATCATACGGTAATCAATCACTGATGAGCAAGTCTTTGATGAATTACTAGTATAAATGAAAAGCAATAGAGTATTTCTGTAGCCAGGAAACCTCACCATAGCCCAGACCAGCTGGGGGAGGAGCAGAAGCTGTAGTAATGCCAATCGTCATCCCTGCCATGTGATTGCGGAGCTGCTGTACGTTGGCTGGGGTGGGACCATATTGCTGGAACGCAGATGTCTGGATGACAGGCGTGGGTGCTGAGCCTGGCAGAAACGGCTGAGAAGCAGGTGGCCTGAGAAGAAAGACAAGAAACCTCACTGGATGCCCCATTATACAAGCACTTAAGAGTTCTCTGCCTTTTAAAATTGTTCCACCACAAACACTAGTCAGTTTTCAATTATTTACATAAAACCATTGTAGCTTAATTTTGGAAAAATAATTACGTATCCTGAGTGGATAATACATAAATAATCTACTGGTTCATAAAATACATACTCTGTTTGATGCTTCTTTTTGTTAATTCCGCTTTAATTATCACAACAAATCAGAAATATGCAAGAGTCTAGAGAGCAATAGTAAGGCCTGCACAGCTATTTAGTAATGCTCTGTTGGCTCAAAGGATGTGGACTCTCCAGCTGACAATGCTAAGCTTCACCAGAAGGAAGCAAAAACCAATCACCTTCCACCATAACCACTAATCACAACTGGTAAGAACTGTTGCTACTTGCACCACAGGAGTAATGGCAATATCTTTCTGAAGAAGACACTCATGAGCTTTAAATGAAGACAACTCAGTGATACAGACAGAGAAAGCCCCAGGACCAATACTAGGAATTTACTCAGGAATGACAGATAGCAACATGCTCCAGACAAAGATAAATTCACACTGCCAAGGAATCAAATACTATGGCTCTGTGGATTCAATTGTTGTAAAATAAGACAGATTATGGGAACTAGAAAATTACTTATAGGAAAATTACTACCACAAAAAAGTCTTTGGAGCAGAAGTGATTTTGATCAGGCACTGACATCTGCTCACATTCTTCCAGAAGTTTTTCATCTCCAGAGATTCTTACTGTCTAACAAATAGCCCTAATGCAAAATGCTGTTCTAAAACAATAAGGAAGCACTAAAGAAAGCCCATATGCACCACAAGGAAAACAAAGTATTTACTTTGTTTGAGATCCTAAAAGGTCTAGAGCTAGCATAGGTCTACCAAGACAGGGCATTTTTAGGATTTGCTTTTAATGTACATACGTCTGCACTGGGGCCGCTGAGGCGGGAATTCCGTTCTGCACATCTCCATGTCCGAACGGACTGTATGCCAGGTGGTCAGAAGGAAGAGATGCTCCAGAAGTTGGAGGAGGAGCTTCAGATGTTTCAGGGGCTCTTAATGAACCTAGAGACATCAGGAGGAAGACAAAAAAAAAATTTAGAAATCACAAGTTACTCACAGAAACAGGAATTTGAACCAACTACCAAGAGAAATCCAAGAAATAAAATTGCAGAAACAATTTTGTGGTGGCCAACCTGACGTATCAGTACTCCATGAGCAACAAACCCTTTACAACTACTTTGGAAGCAGCAAAACTGAACACACATGTTTTTAGACACTGTCACTAGTCATCATCTCCACACAAACCGAGTAGAAAATATGTACTGTGGAAGGTCTTCAAAAAGCATCTTTTGATGAAGAAAAAAAAGTGTTAGTTTGTCAGCAGCCTATTCTTCCTCTTCCAAGACAAATTATTTTTATCTAGCCCAAGGACAGTACTCACATGGAACCTAATGATTAATTACAGGTCAATATTTCCTACTTGAAAAGTAAGCAGCTTATGCAAGTTAGATTCACTTTTCCAAAATATGTCTAGTTGCTTTCATATGTAACATAATGAAGTCCACCACAGACTGTTCTTCACAGCCTCTCAAGGTTGGAGGCTAACAGGAATACTTGATCATCTTTCAAACTGAGCTGGTTCAGTCACAGTCTGAACATACTTGCTTAAGAAACAAGTCTTCACACTTTCTGCAAGCTGCAGCACTGGATACAATACCAGCAGAACAACTGTCTACTTCCAAAAAGTAGTATATAAACTTCCATTTCTATAATAATATGCTAAAACTTATGATAAATAGAACAACCATGTAACCATGCCTGCTAACCACAGGGAAACATATTTCAGGCATGGGATATAGTTAAACTGTCCCATGAGACCAAGGCAAAACATGCACACTGTTGTGTGTCTCTGACAGTGACCAGCATGACAAGTTTAAAAAGGACTCCTGAAACCATCTTGTGAGGAATCATTATTAAATATGTTATCACAAAAGCCGTTTCACAACTCTAAAGCATAATTTATACACCAAAGCATGAGGTTTCAACTCATCTATACTTTTGCTACATGTAATTCTTAATAAGGTGGATATAAAATTTAAGGCAGACATTAAGTAGACCTTGTATGAATAACCAGTAATTTCTTGGTCTTTTTCCTTCACAACTAGACTCAGGACTCAATGTTTAATGTTTTTATATAATGTTTTAGTCTTGAAAGCGTATTTAATCCAATTCCTGGAGGGTTTCTGTGCGTTATTTTGGGATGGGTTTTGATGGGGTTTTTTGGTGGTTTTGTTGTTTCGTTTTGCTTTTTTACAACAGGCATAAAATTTGAGAAATAGAATCACAGAAATAGATGCTTACTTCAGAAAAAGCTTCTGAAGTGTGTTTTGGCACTTTTAGACTGGTTGAACAGCCACTGAAAAAAATTCACTTGAAAAGGTATGAATATCTAGCACTTTACTAGCTTATGTTTCATTAGGGTTGGGGAATCCTGAATTGCCCTTCAACACCTTTGAGGCATTGCTCTTGCTCATCACAGACCTCAAAATGGAGGTAGACTACAAGTGAAAAAGGAAGTTCCTGTGATTTTACTCAAATCCCTGTGATTTGAGGTCTTGGCTCAGCTCTAATTCCCTACTCTTATAAACAAGTTAGCACTACTGGAAACAGCTCTTCAAAATTCTACTCATTTGAATGAAGGGAAAATACAACACATTTTCTTGCACCATTTCTAATTCTCATACCTTGATTGCTAGCTTTGCAAAAGTATTTCCTTCAAACCACAGCTTTTTGAGTTATTACTATTCCTAACATACTTGGTTTCTATGCTACAGCCAATGAAGCTAAAAACTTTGTTTCCCTTAATGACAGCACAAGTTACAAAAATCTCATGACTTCCAATTACGGCCTCCCAGTGCTTGTGGAGATTTTCCATTTCCTCATTGCAGTGCTGTAATTTAAAGCCTCACAGTTTAGTTCTGTCCTGAATAGGACTAAGGATTGTCCCCAACAGAACCGAAACAGGTTTTGAGATCAATCTCCAGAAAACATCAGTCAAAAAGTCAAGCTTTAGCTATGAATCTGCAGGCAAAAGGGATTTCCATGAGGATTATTTCTTCAGGTCCTATTTATGTTTCTGGAGTGCTGCCTATAATTAGATTGCAAAGTGTCCCATCCACCTCTGCCTGAATAATCAGGTACCTCTCTGAAAAATATAATTGTATTAAATGGAGACTTGGCACAGAAGAAGTGGCACAAACACTCCCACAGAAAGGACGGACATCATTTACCTATGAAATTAGGTGCAAGAGAATTGTCAGAGTTGAGAGATACAGGAGAGCCCTTCAAAGGGAATCCCAAGGAAGGAAAGTAACCTGGAAAGACAGAATACACCAGTAAAGCAAGCCTGAGAGAAAGAACCGTGAGACAGTGCTTCCAAAGCTGAACACAGTCTACAGTAATGAAAACATCACATACAAAAAATTCACAACACATTTACCACATTAGTCCTTAAGCTACACTCCCTTCTCACTGTTCTACCTTGCATAATAAATATTATAGTTAGAGCTAGAGTCTGTTACAGAAATCAGACGTGAAAGACTCCCTGACTAAGGATGGCACCTGTTGTCCACATTCTTAACACTTGAATGTCATATTCAGCAGCTAGTAACAGGTCAGCTTCTGGCTATTATGCTACTGCTTCATTATAGAGATAGGAATCCTGGCTTTACAGTAATAGGTCAAAAAAATGCATGACTTGACAATTGAGATTTCCTTAATACAGTCCGCTAAGTCTAGGAAGGATGATCTCAGAAACAAAGACAGAAAAGAAATCTCCACAAACCATGGGTGGCCTTTGCTCTATATAAATAAAGTACAGAAAATATTACTGAAGAGTAGTGTAATACATCTTTATTGTTCAAATGAGATCCTTGTGTTGCCCTCAATGTATCAGCACCTTTCAATCATTACTAGTACAAATAAAACTTGCATTTTTCATCACCACAAGTTTACATGCATATTATCAAGCTTTCTAGGCATATCCTTACTGAGCTATCATGAACCACATTTCTGTTGTTCTAAAATTAAGAAAAGGCAAACCAGAAATAATTCAGAAGGAAAAAGTTCCCCTACAAAGAAGTACTTTTAAGGCTTGTAGTGTGAAAGTTCATGAAGTATCTGATGCAAACTCAATTGATGGCTACACTGAGCAGCCAAAGAGCTGCTCAATGGCTGAGCTCTGCCTCTGTCTTCCCAGGAAGCAGGATTTTTTCCTCTGTGCAGTGCTGGTTTTCATTACATTTACAGGAATTTAAACCCTCTGTGAAACTAGATCGGAACTCACAGATTAAAAGTGCTGTTGGAAAAGATTTATTGAGAGGATTGAAGGAAGGGGATTAAGGAAAGAAAAGGAAGATGAAGCAGTTGAAGCACCCATTCTTTAGCATGCCAAACTAACATTTCTTCTACTCAATGGAAAAAAACCAACCAAACAACAGTGTAATAATTTAGCTCTCAAATTCATCTCCCACTTCTGTTAGTTTCCTGACAACTACAGGCACTTTGATAGTTCTATTCTTCTTACTGACTTTGTTTTAAAATTTAAGTTGCAAAATCTCAAGACGTACTTGGAAGCGAGAGTAATATAGAGACTATCAGCATGATTAGCATATTGCTAATTTCCTTAGAATACCAATCTGAAATCAGAACAAACATTTGAGAGTCAAAGTTTCTGTTGTGCTTATCTCAGCAGAAGTTAATTCATCCATGCGATCACAGAATTATTTTGGTTGGAGAAGACCTCTCTTTACATCTCGGATGTTCAAGGAATTATTAATCTATTCAAGTACTCAGGATTAAGCCATTCAAGTACTCAGAAAAAAAATGTATCTAAAATTCTTCCATAATTTTAAGATAGCCTTTCTGTTGAAAATGGGGGGGGGGGGGGGAAGTTGAACAAAAACCAAGTAATATGAGAAATTATGGAATCCATTAGCTTGCCAAGTATCCACAGACCACCCACTGATTTTAAAGGCATTAATGAAAATAGCTGCATCTACACTTTCTGCCTAGAGCTGTATGTTGTAACCTTTCAGGATGGAGTATGCTTTACATGATTATTTAGAATGATTTAATCTCAATTGTAAATCTGTTACAATACCTAAATACTGCCTCCTCTCAGTCCTAGTCTGGTGCTTCAGTACTACAGGGAGAGGGGCATATAGGGAAAAAAACAAACAAACCAACCAGGCTGTGCTTTTCAACGTGTTAATTTCATGATCTACTAAAAGAAGAGTATGCCCTTCTAAAATGGACAAATGAAAGAACAACCACCTTAGAAGGTACAAGAACATGATTTTTATCATATAGGCTACATACAAAAGATAAGGTAACTGCTACCACAAAATAAAGACTAAGGAATTATACAGGAAAAAGAATCCTCCCACACAATATTTCACAGTTATCAATCATTAAGTTTTGATTGAGAAATACCTTGTGGAGGGACTGGCTGTTGATATCCCGGCATCGGACCATTATAAGCTCCATACTGCGACTGTGGAACCCCTGGCAATGGCTGTCCTCCATAGGCAGGCTGCTGGTATCCCTGATATCCAGGCTGAGGTTGCCCATAAGGAGGCCCTGTGTGAGTTTGCTGGTTTACACTCATTGTATTCACATCCCCAAACTAATCTCACCTGCAAAAAGAGGGGTAAATTCCTTTTAGCAGATGTAAATCCAAACTGGTCAGACTTCCCCACCATTTTTCACAGAAATTAAAACTCCTGAAATAAACAGAGGTAAAACATTAAAGGTAACTGCACAGCAATTTTTTTCAAGTAAGATAAATGCTTTACAAGAACTAAGTAGAAAACAGTATTTTAAGAAACTCTTTTCTAATCTACTTACTCACTGCTTCATCCTGGTCAGATTTGTGATCACCTTTTTAGAAAAAAAAATACCTAAACTGCCATTCGAAGTTTTCTGAGACACCTTACAAACTACTTTCACCTCACAGATCAGACCAACAGAAAACAGAACTCATGGCACAGATGGGAGACTCCTTAACATAAGCTTCAAAAACACTGAACAAATTCAGCTTTCACATCTGTTAGTCTACTAGATAGTGCTTCCTTACTACAAGAACCACACACTTCACCATCGATAACTTCAAGTGTTTGACAGAACCCAGAACACAAGAAGTATTTAAGGCTTGTTTTTAAACAATAGATCTAAATAATTTTGAACAACAATTTAAACTTCTTGCTATGTACATTAATTGCAGAAAATGAAAACATTACATAAAAGCAGCATGTTCACCTAAGAAAGGTGTTCAAAATGGAAAGACATCACATGTGAAGATGTTACTAAAGAAGGTATAAAAAAAGTGTTAAGACCTGAAACAGAGCATCAGAGACAGAGAGATGTTTCTTAGCAAAACTATGCAAGAAATCTTGCTTACCAGTCAGACTCCCAACACACTTTTGACTTAACTATATAAAGACACTGACTAACTTTATAATGAGAAAAGCAGAAATTGCACTGGGAGATGCCAAACCAGTCAAGCATATCTTACAATATCATGGTACCAAGCAGCCACAGAGCCCTTGAGCTGTGGAGAGCCCATGAGATGTCTTCATGGCCAGGAGATTCTCTCATGGTCTGTTTCTCAAGGATATTCTGCATCCCCTGTACTCTTCTGGACACTTTCTGTGGCACTGTTACCCTCTTCAGCTAAGACTATCTACACTAACACTGTAAAAAAAAAGGTCTTCAGAGAAATTTGTTTTTTTACTAAAGCATTCCACTTCATATAAAAATGCAATGGTAAGGTAAAGCAAGTAACTAATTCTGCCCCCATATTTTGCTCCACATTGCACGATGAACTTGTGGGTTGGAAGATACACAATAAATCTTAACACAGAGGAGACATACAGCTGCATCAGTCACCAGCCAGTTGAGGCAAATGCCAATGAGGAATCTATAATAACAAGCACTCCAGTTATTTTGCCTATACATTGATTACAGCATGCTGATCAATGCTAAGGTTGGTTCTACACACTGCCACAAATATGACATTAAAGAATTATTACAATAATTGACAACACAGTTGCACAGCAAAGGTACTAAAATAACTACAGCTTCTATATGAGCCATCTGCACAGAAATAATTTCAGATCCATATATATAGACAAAATAAATATATCACGACAAATCAATTATTTACAGAAGCTAGCATAATACATACAAACTACATTTAACCTCCTCCAGCTGGTAAACATGACAGAATGTAGAATCACAGAATGGTTTGGATTGGAAAAGACTTTGAAAATTATCTATTTCCAAATCCTCTGCCACGGGCAGTGGCACCTTCTACCAGACCAGGATGCTCAAGGCCCCATCCAGTCTGGCTTTGAACACTTCCAGGGTTGGGGTCTCCATAATTTCTCCGGGCAACCTGTTGCAGTGCCTCACCACTTTTCATGGCGGTTTCCTAATGTCTGTCTAATCTAAATCTAGATTCTTCCAATGTGAAGCCGTTATGCTTTGTCCTGTCATGTAAATACTAAGAATACTAATGCTTACTCTGAAATCAGGTATTACATTTCATATGAAAGCAAATAAAGCTTTATGTTTTTATTCTTTAAGTTATATAAATGTAGTGATAGGGGGGTTGCTTACAAAAACAACTTAAGCATTTAAAAGTAATTTGCTCTTGAAAGTAACACATAACGTTGGTCATAACAACTTACTACAGTGTGACAATTTCTGATTAGCCTGCAGTATTTTTAAACATGATTGCACATAAGAAACATGCCAGCAAGAGAGTAATTTCTAACAATTCTGGTTTACCACTACCACCTTTGACTTAGTTCTGCAGAACAGTCTAAACTGAGCTGCCATGAGGCCAGGAAATCTGGACTTTGGGACCTGCTCCCTTCCCACGTTCCCTGAAGGTTAACCTCTTCCTCTCCAGGTAGGCAACTGATATCACCACACTGCAATCACAGACCTGCCCACAACAACTTCCTGTTCAGTAAAGGAGGATGGGTCTGATTGCAAAGGTGGGGGTTTAAGGGAAGGGAGAATGCTTTGAGAAGACTGCTCTACCCAGACATCTTGAAACACATGGACATGGCTTTCTGCCAAGAAAGGAGGGCTCCTCCTGACTATTGCTTATTGGACTGTGTATGACGAATTTTACTTCTAGTCACAGCTCCTTCCTCCACAAAGAGTTGCAGGCAAAGTAGTAGCATCCTGGCAGGATACTTCCTGAGCTACAGTAATTACCACACTTCACAAGTTACACCTACAGAAATCCCTGACCAGATCTAATGCTTGAGCAAGGACTTACTACAGGGCAGAAGATCAACAATCTTACTGTTTTTTCCTCTCATTTTTTGCAAGAACTCAAGCATACCTCTTACAAACCACTTCTGACTTACTGTTGTGAATGTATATTCAGAAAGTGATCTTACTGAATTGCCTTTCACTGTTCTTTTTTCAGACTTCCCTCTCCTCCCTCACATGAATACCAGTATTTCCCACTTGAGTAGGCAGTATCTGTTGGCTTGTAGCTGTCTTCATAGTATACCAAAATCAAGAGATAAGCTTATGTAATGCAAGCTTACAGAGGCAAAGAGTTCTGAGATAATTTCCTGCACTTTCTGTGGAAAAGGTAGATACACAAAGGAAATGGTTCTAATTCAGTGTTCCCAACTAAGAGAAAGATAGATATATTTCAGACCTAGCCCATGTGGCAGCCAGCGCAGGCTAATCACCTCAGCATAAGCTGGTGCTTGCTCTATATTGGCATAGGGTCAAGGAGGGAATTGTAAAGGAGGAGGAAGACTCAAGACTAAGCCCAGTGCTGAAGCTGGGGACAGGGCTGCTTCATTCTTTTGGTTGCTCAACTTGCTCTAGAGGCATGCTTGTTCATCACTGATGTGGAGTATCACAAAGGGCAGGGCCAAGAGTACGAACCTCTGAGAAGGCAGAAGACAGTTGTCACTGAACAAATCTGGTTTTTTTTCTTCCACAGTACAAGCAATTTGTATCAATCAGCATTCATTTTGTCTCCATTCAAAAAAACCCAAAACATTAGAACCTGGTTACACAGAAAGAATTAAATGCATAGATGAGACAGGGAAAAATGGAGAAAACAGGCTGCTTCTGTGATAAGGTCTCATACTATTGGGAAAATGCTATGACAATTTTCTGGCAAAGCACAGAAGTCATTCTATGTCATTTTCTCTTTCAAGGCAGTTGACCATGGAAGTTTCGGTCAAAATAGTTGCACACCTAAAATTCATACTAGAAAGCTATTATACAAGATAGACAACCAGTGCTGATCAGAAATGAACTAATGTTAGAAAAATACACAGTAATACTGGGGGGTGGGGATCTTTCAACTTTTACAATAGTTCCCAGATCAAAACAGAGAACAATAACCTCCTACACATTTGTCCAAATCAATCCAAATGGCACTACTGGACCTGATCCTCCTATTTGGTTCTATTTTTGTGGTGCTCTGTCTTTCCACATGGGCAGATTCTCAATTTGTCACATCTGAGGTAGCATTTTCTCCACCTATGCATTTTAAGTCACTGCCAGAAATATCTTGTTATGAGAGGTAAAAGGCAAAGTTTTCAAAATTAATCTTTACAATTGAGTATCAGTCGAAGTCCAGAAGACATTGTGTTTTTCACTGAAGATGCTTTCAGGAGAAGAAAGGATAGATCAGCTGCTAGAATTTCTTGACACAAGTAGTACTGGAGCAGATTTTTGCAGCCCTGTTCTTTCTGGGTTAATTGAAAGAAGGCTTCGGGACATAAAAATCATGGCATACATCTAAGATGTGATTACTTTTACATTCTCCTAAAGAAGAGCCACATTAAACCCTGTTTTAATAGGCTGATTCATCATATGGGGCAAGATCCAATATAACATTCAAGTTACTAGAGTCAGATTGCTTAAAAACTGAATACAAAATAGTTTAGTCTTGACCTAACCTTAAATCTACCATTATTTCTAACCCCTGCCATCATCACCAGATTTTCACTTCAGTAGTATTTTATACTCTTTGTTGACTTAAATCTCCTGGTAGAACTGATTTACATCTCTGTTTCTGTAATAAAGGTCTAAGAAAAGATACCAAGAACACTCAGTTATGGGCATTGCTTCTGGAGAGTAATCCTGTGGAGCAAAAGTAATTGAAAATATGACATCAACTAAATCACAGCAAAGATTCCTCTCTTCCTTAGCTACGTCCACATGCATGTTACAACGTGTGAAGATATCTGACTCATTTCTGTGAACTTTGCACAAGTATAATTGATTAGGAAGTTACAACAGTAATTTACAGTTTAGAGAGAAGGCCAGAAGAATAGATAAATAGGAATACATAGGATGTAACTTTTAAATGCTACAATCCTAAACAAGTTTCCTTTGTATATACTGGAACACCAATGATCGTTCATCCAAAATCACTCCAACTTTTTCTACTCAAACATGCATTACACAAGTCCCATCACTCACAAGAAACTAACAAGTATACAATTAGCTTTTCCTAATGTATACTGTGCAATTTATACTTTTAGTGCTTTTTAGGTTAACAACTAATCTTCCTGAACATTTAAGAACAAGTTCTACCTTCACAATTCATCTCTGATAAAGCTTTTCAAACCTTAAGAACAAAAAATATCCACTTTCTCTGTTCCATGGAGCCCATGTTGTTGATGACTTTTAGTCACTCTTTGTACCTTGCCCTTCCTTAGCCAACCATCAATTCTTTCCTGGATTTTTGACCCTCCTGATAAGTGTTACAGGAAAAAAATACAGTCCTACAGTAGCATGAGAATACATTGAAAGAGGTATAAGCATCAAACGATTCATTAAAGAAATAATCCTCTAGACATCTGTTCACTGTTATAACTCAGCCTTCCTCCATGACATTAGAGCCTGGAGTGAATGTCATAGCATATTAAGAAGAAGTATCTCTTTTATCAATGTCTACTACACAGCCTATCTATAACAAAGAATCCTGAGTGGTACAGCTCCAACCAGAGTAGTTCCAGAAGCAAGAACTTTTTCCACACAAAGCTGTATAGAAATACTTACGCTTCCACACACGCGATGGAAAGTAAGTCCCCTTTTAAGAGCCAAGCCATATATATTTCTATCAATCCCCATAACCAGAACACCTACTCTATAAGAAGGGGGAATAAAAGAGAAGAGGGAAAAAACCCACAAAAACAAAAAACCCACCACGTTAAAGCCAAAGCTTTCTAAACCTATTCAGGACAACTTCATACTAACAGGAAAGACTGTAGTACAAAATCAGCAACAAAACACCTACCAGTTCCACAGATGTGATTCCACACTGCTTCTAAACAACAATACCTCAAACAGCAATTTCTCTCCCTCTAACATCCCCTGCCTCGCATTTGGTAAAGTTGACTAAGGAGCTGTGCTGCTCAAAAGGATCTAAATACATTTTTAAGGAGCCTTCACATTAATGGCTGTAAATCAACATCAAGTACCAAACTGAAAAATCTGTATTTGAACAAGACAATATAAATATTAACTCTGATGGATAACTTCTGGTGTGGATATAACCATTTCACCACTGTTTCTGCAACCACTTCCATCAGCCAGTAAGTCTAAACAGAACTTCAGTGTTACAGTTACCAAGAAGGCCCAGTTTATCTGCAGTTTTGCAAAGTCTCTCTGATTTGATGTAGATTTTGAAGTTAAGACACTACACACACATACTGAAAAATACCCAAGTATGTCTCAAGAATAAAAAATAATTAAACTAATCTTCATTCTACTTAAAAAACAAACAACAAAACAACATTGCTCAGAAAGAGTAAAAGCAAACTCCAATGATACAAACTAAACATGTTTAATGCACCATCTACATGGAAAGCAAGAGACTATTTCACATAACCATTCTTTCAAGACCAGACTTCGGCTGTGGTCATACCATCTTTATACCTTTCCTCCTTCCTCTTTCAAAGCTACTGACAGACAATCCCTAAGTTTTACTACCAACACCAATCAAACTCAGTCATCAGGTCTCTGCACGGGACCACGATCGTTTACAAGCCTGGAATGAATGGAAGCTTGAACAGCACAACACAAACGCTGGGTGAAGATCTGTGGATTACGAGAGATTAGGGACGTTGCTGAGGGGCTATCTACCTCACAGCGCACCCAGGACATAAAAAAAGTGCCCGGCTCCCCAGGAGGGTGCGACAACCCGACTCACAGACCCCCCTTTGGAGGGGCTGACGGCTCCCTTTGGAGCAGCCTATTCCCTACAGTAAAAATCCCCGCCGACAGGCAGCCTTGTAGGCCTCGTTGGGCCGGGCCAGGCCGAGCCGGCCCCTGGCGGTGAGCTCTCGCCCAGACGTATTACTGGTGAAGACCTGGGCTCCTGTAGAGACCAGACGTGGTGCACAGACACGACGGATCCGACGTGACACCGGGCTGGATGCTGCCAGGCCTCAATTCCTTGGCGGAGAAGAAGAGGCGTCTCAGGCCCCGGCCGGGCCCCCACGCGCGGTGCCAGCTGCCCGCCCTGGGCACCTGTGCGGCCGCCACCCCAAGCCCAGCACCGCCCTCCCTTCCCCCTGCGACCCCAGCAAAAGCCGCTCCGCGGCCCCACTCACCGCCGCTGCCCGCCGCTCCTGCCGCTGTTGCCGGGCCCGCTTCCGGTTGCCGGCCCCGCCGCTCCCCCGGAAGCGGCTCTCCCCCCGCCCGCTGCCTGCCACGTCCGCACTCCCCACCAACCTCCGCTCGTCGCTGCGCCCCACCCGGCAAGGCCCGGATACGGCACAGGCGCTGTGAGACGGGGAGCTCGCGCACCGCCTCCGCCTGCGGCCGCTGGCGTCACTGCGTCGGGCGGACGCCGCGCTCGCAGGGGCGGCCCTGGTTGGGTGTTCGGAAGTGCCGAGCTGTGGCGGGCGAGGACAACCCGGCGCAGTTTGCCTGGGTATCAGCCGCCGCCGCTCCAACGGCGGCCGTTGCTGGCGCGTTCAGACCAGAGCCGTGCTTGTCCATACAGGCGCTGTGCCCTCGCCTTGGATGCAGGACAGCCCCAAGTAGGGCGAGAGGGAAACTTGCATGGCCGCTGTAGCTGTGGTGTGGGGCAGAGCCGCGGGGCTCTTTTCTCAAATCGCCGGTACAGTCCGAGAACCGGCGCTTGGCCTCAGGAGCGGCTGAGCCGTCACTGAAGGCCTGGCTGGAGCCAACCTTGACGCAGCACAACCGCGGGCAAACTCTGCCGATCCTCACAGATTCACAGATTGCGTGGTCTTGGAAGAGACCCTGAAAGGTCATCTTGTCTTGACAGTCTTCAGGGACAGGACCTGAACCACATTCCTGCAAAACCCGGTCCACTATTTTACCACTCATTGTAGACAACTTCCTCCTTATGTGTAACCTAAATCTACCCTGCTACAATGCAAAACCATTGCCCTCTATCCTATTACTACAAGCCCTTCCCCAGCCTTCCTGTAGATCCCCTTCAGATACTGAAATTTAGTTACAAGGTCTCTGCAGTCCTCTTGACCATGTGTCCTGCCAGCAACCTGTGAAAGGCCATGACACAGGAGCACCCAGGGCCAGGTTTACGTTGAAATGTGATGCCTGTGCAAGGGTTGTTTGTTACCTACAGTTTTGTGTGCCCGCCAGCACCATGCAGTGGCACTGAATGAGCGGTATTATAAGACTGGTAGTGGAGTAGTCAAGTGAGCAATGGTGTCACAGCAAAACTGTTTCCTTTCAATGTTAGAACAGCCTCACAAAGATTGGTAAGGTACTTGTTAGTCACTGAGAGCTAAGCGCATGCAAAATGTAAAAGGTAAGTATGTTGTTAGGATCTTAACAAAATTCTTTTAAGCCCTGTAGCAAAGGAGAACGTGGATTCCTCCTATTGCTCCCAAGGGATCAAGGTAACTTGGGACAGCCAGGACACCTTGTCATGGTTTAAAAGAGAAAAGTGTAAAGGACTACTGTGCACTGGTGAGACCCCACCTGGAGTATTGCATCCATTTCTGCACTCCTCAGTTCAGAAAACACATGGTCCTGTTGGAGCAAACTAAGAGAAGGGCCATGAAAATGATCAGAGGGATGAACACCTATGAAGAAAGGCCAAGAAGGTTGGGGTTGCTCATCCTGGAGAAGAGAAGGTGCTGAGAAGACCTACTAGCAGCCTTCCAATACATAAGAAGGGTTTATAAGAATAATGGGGACAGGCTCTTTAGTAGGGTTGTAGCAATAGGACAAGGGGAGATGGTTTTAAAGTAAAAGAGGGCAGATTTAGACAAGATATTGATTGGTGGACCACTAGATGGATAAGGAACTGGCTTGATGGCCGCACCCAACGAGTGGCTGTCAATGGCTCCATGTCCCAGTGGAGGCCAGTGACAAGTGGAGTCCCTCAGGGATCAGTCCTGGGACCTATCTTATTCAACATCTTTGTGGGGGACATGGACAGTGGCATTGAGTGCACCCTCAGCAAGTTTGCTGATGACACCAAGCTGTGTGGTGCAGCAGACACGCTGGAGGGAAGGGAGGCCATCCAGAGGGACCTTGACAGGCTGGAGAGGTGGGCACAGGCCAACCTCATGAAGTTCAATAAGAGCAAGTGCAGGGTCCTGCATCTGGGTCGAGGCAATCCCAGGCACAAATACAGGCTGGGCAGTGACTGGCTGGAGGATAGCCCTGAGGAGAGAGACTTGGGGGTGCTGGTGGACAAAAAGCTCAACATGAGCTCTCAGTGTGCACTTGCAGCCCGCAAAGCCAATCAGATCCTGGGCTGCATCAGGAGAAGTGTGGCTAGCAGGTCGAGGGAGGTGATCCTCCCCCTCTACTCAGCCCTGGTGAGACCCCACCTGGAGTACTGTGTCCAGTTCTGGAGCCCCTATTACAAGAGGGATGTGGAGGTGCTGGAACGTGTCCAGAGAAGGGCCACAAGGATGATCAGAGGGCTGGAGCACCTCTCCTATGAGGACAGACTGAAGGAGTTGGGGCTGTACAGTCTGCAGAAGAGAAGGCTCCGAGGTGACCTAATTGTCGCCTTCCAGTATCTGAAGGGGGCCTACAGGAAGGCAGGGGAAGGACTTCTCAGGATATCAGGTAGTGATAGGGACTAGGGGGAATGGAGTGAAGCTGGAGGTGGGGAGATTCAGGCTGGATGTGAGGAGGAGGTTCTTCACCATGAGAGTGGTGAAACCCTGGAATGGGTTGTCCAGGGAGGTGGTCGAGGCCCCCGTCCCTGGGGGTGTTTAAGAGCAGGCTGGATGAGGCTCTGTCCAGCCTGATCTAGTGTGGGGTGTCCCTGCCCATGGCAGGGGGGTTGGAACTAGATGATCCTTGTGGTCCCTTCCAACCCTGAATGAAACTATGAAACTATGAAACTATGAAACTATATAAGGAAGACAGTTTTTACAATGAGGGTGGTGAAGCTCTGGAACATTAAAGGTTGGGTTGAATGAGGCTCTGAGCAATCTGATCTAGTTAAAAATGTCCCTGTTCACTGCAGGGTGGGTGGACTAGATGACCTTTAAAGGTCCATTCCAACTCAAACTATTCCATGACCCAGGTGCAGAGCTGTTCTCTTGGTCATTTGGGAGTGTACATACATAGTGCCCTGCAGAGAACTGAATCCTGTCTGTGTAGCTAATCCTGACTATTCTGGTTCCATGTCTAATTTTAGGAGTTGCTGTAGGAGATGTCAGGGAACAGGAAGCTGCAGAGAGAGCACATTACATCTATAGTCTGTTTTTCTTTTCAGAGCAGACATAGTGCTACTGTGTAATAATGCTAGCTGCACAAAGAAAACACAAGTATAGAGCATGTCACTTGTAAGCTGGTTTTATTCAGTTTCTGAGGATCATGTGCTATCACCTGATCTTCTATAAGTTTGTGCCTGTGTCATGTCCTTGTCTGAATACTGAGTGTTGGGTGACTCTAGGATTTGCATTTGGAATGGGAAGTGGAAACAAAATTTTTCTGAAATGCTTCCAGCTTTAAGAGTGTCAGACAAAGCTCTGGAGAGACAGGAGGTGTGCTATTTTCAGCAGTGCTCCAGTGAGAGATCTATGAGGGGGGGGGGGGGGGGGGGGCACAGAGGGGTGAGATTGACGTGACACGTGTGTAGGGCAACTCTGGCCCCTTACCAAGAGCAGAATCAAATGTCTAATCATAGGCAGAACAGCAGCTGAGAGTCCAGAAGAGCAGTGAAGGCTGGACTTGACAGTTTTAACTCCTCTTTTGTGTGTGTGTGAGCTTGAAAGAGAAGGTAAGCAGAGTACCTTTTGGAGAACCGGAGACTCGTGGCGTGAATTGTGAAGATGGGAGTAGCAGGTATCACCTGTTAAGAACTGGGTTCTGTTTTGAAGTAGGAAGACAGAATATCCATCGCACAGAGATCATGGGAGCTGAAGAAGAAATGCTCATCACGCTGTCTGGAGGTGCCCCCCTGGGGCTTCCGGCTGCAAGGGGGTTCAGAGCAGAAAAGACCCCTTCAAGTGTCAAAGGTAGGACCTTGAGATATGAACTGTGAGGCCAGAGTTGTTTTGCTGAACTCAAATACCCCTACTGAGTTGGACATCTATCACTACTGTTAAGGAATGCAGGAACTCCTTACAGTGGCAGCAGATCTTAAAAGGAAAACTTTGGTGGAATGGTCAATCAGGGTGTGGGGTGGGATGTGAGACCTGAAATAGATGCTGTTGAGGTACATACAAGTGTCTGTACAGCTCAGACACTTTGTACAACTCTCCCCAGTTGTCAGCAGAGATATAACCATAGTGACAGTGCAGGAAGGAGCAGGGCTCAAAAGTGGAAGCTTCAGTACTTGTGCAAAACACCCAACTAAAGAAAAAATATTTTAAATTGAAGCAACAAAAGCTGTATTTGTATTTCAGTTCAACTGCCCTAACACATCATGACTATATTCCAACTTTCAAAATAGACATTTCTTAAGGTCTCTTCTGTTGGTGAAACTTTCTTGATACGATCTGAAGTGAGTATTTTTTTATGCTCTAAGCAACAAATATTGGTTCCATCTCAAGAATTAAAGAAAAGCAGTTGTTTTGATGGGAATAAATATGAACTTTGAACTGCACTACTTTCAATAAGCAACTGTTACTGTTCTCTTTTCATGGAAGACTACCAAGTAGCTTAAAAATTAGGGGAAAAAAAGTCTTCTGTTTATTAAGTTCATAGCAGCTGCATCAGTCTTGACGAAATGGTATCTCGGGATGTCTCACTGGAAGGCATCCAGCAGCAGGAAGGAAAAAATGCTATGCCCAGCTCCTTCTGTTTCCTCAAGTAGACTGTGCCTCTAATAATTTTTAAATTAAATACTCTGTATCATTTTGGCTCACCCCAGGTCAAGGAGTGTTTGTTTGTTAACTTTTGCCAGATGGTTTGGAATCCCATAGGTTGGATCCAAAGTGAGTGTTTCTTAAATGGAGAAAGCTCCTTTTTTTTCCAAGGAAAACAACTTCTGTGCATACTCATAGAGCTTCAGGTGCCAAAGAGTCAGTGTCCTTGAAATAGGTATCTGGCATCAGTGATTGTTAGGAAATGGGATTTTCAGTGGCCACATAAACTGTGTAGAATCTAGAATTATTTTGACTCTTGTTTTTCCTCAATAGACAAGAAGTTGGGACTGAAAGGGGAGTAGATACTGTGTGTGTTATAAAGATTACTCAGGATTGAACAGCAGCAAGAACCAGACATTACCCAGGCTAAGCTGCTCCTTAAGATTAATGGAATATTGCTCAAAGATTAGTAGCATGTCTAGAAAGATACTAAGTAGAAGTAGCTGTCACCCCAGAACTGGGTGTCATATCTTAAGTTTAGCAAATAGAATGTCATGGGTTGGGTTGAATCTGCTGATGAGAGAGCAGGCTGTGTTAACCCAGCAGATATAGAGATAGATATAGATGTAGATGTAGATATAGATATAGATAGATATAGATATATATATAGATATAT